>NC_068454.1:67631838-68231838 GCF_023373465.1 Oncorhynchus keta | reverse complement strand
CTTGTTTTCCCTACCAGAGCTGGAACCATAGCTTTTTAATATGCCCTGTTTTCCCCCACCATAGCTGGAACCATAGCTTTCTAATATGCCCTGTTTTCCCCCACCAGAGCTGGAACCACAGCTTTTAATATGCCCTGTTTTCCCCCACCATAGCTGGAACCATAGTTTTTTAATATGCCCTGTTTTCCCCCACTATAGCTGGAACCATAGCTTTTTAATATGCCCTGTTTTCCCCACCATAGCTGGAACCATAGCTTTTTAATATGCCCTGTTTTCCCCCACCATAGCTGGAACCATAGTTGGAACCATAGCTTTTTAATATGCCCTGTTTTCCCCCACCAGAGCTGGAACCACAGCTTTTAATATGCCCTGTTTTCCCCCACCATAGCTGGAACCATAGTTTTTTAATATGCCCTGTTTTTCCCCTCCATAGCTGGAACCATATTTTTTTATATGCCCTGTTTTCCCCCACCATAGCTGGAACCATACCTTTTTAAAATGCTCTCTTTTCCCCTACCATAGATGGAACCATAGCTTTTTAATTTGCCCTGTTTACCCCCACCATAGCTGGAACCATAGCTTTTTAATATGCCCTGTTTTCCCCCACCATAGCTGGAACCATAGCTTTTTAATATGCCCTGTTTACCCCCACCATAGCTGGAACCATAGCTTTTTAATATGCCCTGTTTTCCCCCACCATAGCTGGATCCATAGCTTTTTAATATGCCCTGTTTTCCCCACCATAGCTGGATCCATAGCTTGTTAATATGCCCTGTTTTCCCCCACCATAGCTGGAACCATAGTTGGAACCATAGCTTTTTAATATGCCCTGTTTTCCCCCACCAGAGCTGGAACCACAGCTTTTAATATGCCCTGTTTTCCCCCACCATAGCTGGAACCATAGTTTTTTAATATGCCCTGTTTTCCCCACCATAGCTGGATCTATAGCTTGTTAATATGCCCTGTTTTCCCCCACCATAGCTGGAACCATAGCTTTTTAAAATTCTCATTTTTCCCCCACCAGAGCTGGAACCATTGTTTTTTAATATGCCCTGTTTTCCCCCACCAGAGCTGGAACCATAGTTTTTTAATATGCCCTGTTTTTCCCCTCCATAGCTGGAACCAAAGCTTTTTAATATGCCCTGTTTTCCCCCACCATAGCTGGAACCAAAGCTTTTTAATATGCCCTGTTTTCCCCCACCATAGCTGGAACCAAAGCTTTTTAATATGCCCTGTTTCCCCCATCATAGCTGGAACCAAAGCTTTTTAATATGCCCTGTTTTTCCCCACCATAGCTGGAACCATAGCTTTTTAATATGCCCTGTTTCCCCCACCATAGCTGGAACCAAAGCTTCTTTATATGCCCTGTTTTCCCCCACCATAGCTGGAACCATAGTTGGAACCATAGCTTTTTAATATGCCCTGTTTTCCCCCACCAGAGCTGGAACCACAGCTTTTAATATGCCCTGTTTTCCCCTACCATAGCTGGAACCATAGTTTTTAATATGCCCTGTTTTTCCCCTCCATAGCTGGAACCATATTTTTTAATATGCCCTGTTTTCCCCCACCATAGCTGGAACCATACCTTTTTAAAATGCTCTCTTTTCCCCTACCATAGATGGAACCATAGCTTTTTAATATGCCCTGTTTACCCCCACCATAGCTGGAACCATAGTTGGAACCATAGCTTTTTAATATGCCCTGTTTTCCCCCACCAGAGCTGGAACCATAGCTTTTTAATATGCCCTGTTTTCCCCCACCACAGCTTTTTAAAATTCTCATTTTTTCCCCCACCAGAGCTGGAACCATTGTTTTTTAATGTGTCATGTTTTCCCCCACCAGAGCTGGAATCATAGCTTTTAAATATGTCCTGTTTTCCCCCACCAGAGCTGGAACCATAGCTTTTAAATATTCCTTGTTTTCCCCCACCATAGTTGGAACCATAGCTTTTTAATATGCCCTGTTTTATCCCACCAGAGCTGGAACCATAGCTTTTTAATATGCCCTGTTTACCCCCACCATAGCTGTATCCATAGCTTTTTAATATGCCCTGTTTTCCTCCACCATAGCTGGATCCATAGCTTTTTAATATGCCCTGTTTTCCCCCACCATAGCTGGATCCATAGCTTTTAATATGCCCTGTTTTCCCCCACCATAGCTGGAACCATAGCTTTTTAAAATTCTAATTTTTCCCCCACCAGAGCTGGAACCATTGTTTTTTAATATGCCCTGTTTTCCCCCACCATAGCTGGAACCATAGCTTTTTAATATGCCCTGTTTCCCCCACCAGAGCTGGAACCACAGCTTTTAATATGCCCTGTTTTCCCCCCACCATAGCTGGAACCATAGTTTTTTAATATGCCCTGTTTTTCCCCTCCATAGCTGGAACCATAGTTTTTTAATATGCCCTGTTTTCCCCCACCATAGATGGAACCATAGCTTTTTAATATACCCTGTTTACCCCCACCATAGCTGGAACCATAGTTTTAAAATATTCCCTGTTTTCCCCCACCAGAGCTGGAACCACAGCTTTTAATATGCCCTGTTTTCCCCCACCATAGCTGGAACCATAGTTTTTTAATATGCCCTGTTTTTCCCCTCTATAGCTGGAACCATAGTTTTTTAATATGCCCTGTTTTCCCCCACTATAGCCTATACCATAGCTTTTTAATATGCCCTGTTTTCCCCCACCATAGCTGGAACCATAGTTTTTTAATATGCCCTGTTTTCCCCTCTATAGCTGGAACCATAGTTTTTTAATATGCCCTGTTTTCCCCCACTATAGCCTATACCATAGCTTTTTAATATGCCCTGTTTTCCCCCACCAGAGCTGGAACCATAGCTTTTTAATATGCCCTGTTTTCCCCCACCATAGCTGGAACCATAGCTTTCTAATATGCCCTGTTTTCCGCCACCAGAGCTGGAACCATAGCTTTCTAATATGCCCTGTTTTCCCCCACCATAGCTGGAACCATAGCTTTTTAATATGCCTTGTTCTCCCCCACCATAGCTGGAACCATAGTTTTAAAATATTCCCTGTTTTCCCCCACCATAGCTGGATCCATAGCTTTTTAATATGCCCATTTTTCCTCCACCATAGCTGGAACCATAGCTTTTTAAAATGCTCTCTTTTCCCCCACCAGAGCTGGAACCATAGCTTTCTAATATGCCCTGTTTTCCCCCACCAGAGCTGGAACCATAGCTTTCTAAAATGGCCTGTTTTCCCCCACCAGAGCTGGAACCATAGCTTTTAAATATGCCCTGTTTCATCCCACCAGAGCTGGAACCATAGCTTTTTAATATGCCCTGTTTACCCCCACCATAGCTGGATCCATAGCTTTTTAATATGCCCTGTTTTCCTCCACCATAGCTGGAACCATAGCTTTTTAATATGCCCTGTTTTCCCCCACCAGAGCTGGAAACATAGCTTTTTAATATGCCTTGTTTTCCCCTACCAGAGCTGGAACCATAGCTTTTTAATATGCCCTGTTTTCCCCCACCATAGCTGGAACCATAGCTTTCTAATATGCCCTGTTTTCCCCCACCAGAGCTGGAACCACAGCTTTTAATATGCCCTGTTTTCCCCCACCATAGCTGGAACCATAGCTTTTTAATATGCCCTGTTTTCCCCCACCGGAGCTGGAACCATAGCTTTTTAATATGCCCTGTTTTCCCCCACCGGAGCTGGAACCATAGCTTTTTAATATGCCCTGTTTTCCCCCACCAGAGCTGGAACCATAGCTTTTTAATATGCCCTGCTTTCCCCCACCAGAGCTGGAACCATTTAAAAACCACATCTTTTTAATATGCTCTGTTTTCCCCCACCAGAGCTGGACTGTGGTATTGTTGTTCAGACTGAAATGAATCATAGGTCAGAGGTTAGGTCTCTCTGTTCCCTTCCTGTAACTTAGTGTTCATTATGTTTTATATAGCTCATCCATTCCTTCCCTACGTGCTGCAGATTTACAGTGTTGTTTGTTCTGTTTGACCTCGGTACGAACTAGCTAGCCCATGCAAGCAAGGCAGAAAACCCACCATGTACCCTCACAACCACAGGATGCATTACTACGATTAACCATATTTTTACTAAAGACCTACAGTACATGGACAAAGCCAAGCGGACGTTGACTAGAACATTCAAGAGAGTCAATCTTTCATTCCTTTGTTTTCCATCTGTAAACTGTTTTATACCTTCTTCTAACTTCATGTGTCAGATTCTGTAATGCTGTAGCTAGTTAGCAAGCATGCATCCCAAATGGCCCCCTATTCCTTATTTGGTGCACTGCTTTTGACCAGAGCCCTACGGGACCTGATCAAAACTAGTACATTATAATGGGAATACGGTGCTATTTGGGAAGCAGGTCTAGTGGTTGTCTGGTGGTCGTTGTGAGGAGGGCTCCAGCCTGCTGGCTCCTAGTAGCACCTGGATGGACTAGCCAGCCCACCTCCCTGGTCTGCTAACAGGGCCTGACAGCACTGCTTCATCCTCCTCCAGCTGGGGAACAGGCTCTTAGATGTGCCTTAAAATGATGATGAGTTGGCAGGTGCTTTTTATATTCTTGCCCTGACATATGAGCTGTGATCTTTGAGTGGTGTTGTGGTTGAATGCCAAGTGTCTGGCTTGCAGTGATTCAGCTCAAGCATGAAGTGGTTACCTACCTAGCTAGAATTTGACCATAATGGTAGAGGATGCGATGCATGTGAAAATGTGAAGCACCATCCACTCCCAAGTTAACGCAAGATTGATGTTGAACTTACAGAGATATGACTGAAATCCAAAATAATAGCCTACCATACTTCAGTACCACAGGAGGCTGCTGAGGGGAGGACGGCTCACAATTATGCAGTCAATGGAATGGCATCAACCATATGGAAACCATGTTTGATGTATTTGATACCATCCCACTAATTTCTCTCCAGCCATTACCACGAACCCGTCCTCCCCAAATAAGGTGCCACCAACCTCCTGTGATCAGTACACTTACTGTGACCATCAATGAGAACACTGCAGGCCTACGTCTATGGTAGCGGTATGTACCACATGGCACTTAATATGTGTTATTCACTCCTCCAACCCATCACTCCATTCCATTTATGTCCTGTCAGGTTTAACCTTTCACCTCAATAAATAAAGACAAGGAAATCTGTATGCCAGTATTTATGGTAGGATTTGTTGGTGTGTAGCCCTGATATCGTCAGTAGAAGTAAATAGTGAACTATTGGAATTGAGGAGGTTAAAACCATTTCCGTACATTAATTTCTATATTATATCCGTGACTATTCTAATCTATATCAAACACTACACATTATGAATGAACATTTCCCCCTCAGATCTAGGAGGCCCCATTCTGAGACATGTTAACTATACGAACATCATTGCATCTTTGAACTCTGAATTACCATATAGTAATTTATATTTATAGTCAATGACAATGCCCCTTTAAAGGGGCAATCTGCAGTTGCTACATCCATTGTTGGACTTAAAAATGTACAGTATGATATGTACCCATTGATTCTTGAAGAATATAACTTATAAATGCCTCATAAGCTTTGTTCAACTGTCGTACCACATCAGAACCCAAAATATAAGCTTATTTTATATCAATGTATGTAAACAAAATAAATGTAAACAAACACTTTATAGACATGGTTTAAACTATCATTTTGATTTCATGGATGGTCAGTCCTTGCATCCATTGTTCTGTCTATGAATTTGAGAGTGCCTCCACTTCTCCAGCCCCGTCCCTCAGCTTTTTACTGAAACAGGGGCAAGGAAAACACTTTGTTATTGTTTCAACTGTTGAATGCGCTTTAAGGGGGGAACTTGAAAATAGCATTTTTATCTAAGCCTGCTACCCAAAAGTAACAGAAGAAATTAAGTAGCTTGCGTGATGACTAATCTTGACACCTGAAACCTGATGACTTGCGTTAGCTACTACAAGCTGGTTTACACGATCACGTGGCATGCAGGATACCTGGGTTTGATTTCCGGTCAGTCAAACATATATAAATGTCTAATACTCATTAATATGAACGTCCATAGTCACCGGTCAGTCATCACTGTTGTGCTGCATCCCGATCCACACTCATTGCTCATCAGAGATGTCTGAACACATCCATTCGCCAGTCAGCGAGTAGCCTTGTCCTTTGGAAGAGCTGCTATTGTTCCATCTGACAGAATACAGTTAAAGCCTCTAGCCTGGTTGAATGGAAACGGCAGCAGTGGATAGATACTGAGCCCTACGGTCTGAGGTCTGAGGTCTGCAGGTATGTGGAGGTTAGCAGTGGTAGTGACAGGCTCTATAATCCTTCACCCTTTGATGTCCACCATCCAGCCCCCTGTGGGAGTTGAAAGGGTAACGTGAGAACCCAGAACCCAGGACCCACAGTGCCGCTCTCACCTGGGCTCTTTGAAGATGGGACAGGGCCAAGTAGGCCCAGGACATCTTCATCATTTCAGACACACACACAAGGACAGAGCACACACACACATATCTCACTGGCTTTGTTTTGGTGAGTGTGTCGTCAAACCACTCCAGTGGTCTTTTGTTAGCGTGTGCTCCATGCTGCTCCTGTTTCACTCTGCTGTTTATCATTGGATGGATGTCATACTGTGGTCTGGTCAGTCAAGCTCTGTGTGAAGTACTACTGAACCCTACTCAATGTGGAGTAACACTGAACCCTACTCTATGTGGAGTACTACTGAACCCTACTCTATGTGGAGTAACATTGAACCCTACTCTATGTGGAGTAATACTGAACCCTACTGTATGTGGAGTAATACTGAACCCTGCTCTATGTGGAGTAATACTGAACTCTACTCTATGTGGAGTAACATTGAACCCTACTCTATGTGGAGTAATACTGAACCCTACTCTATGTGGAGTAATACTGAACCCTACTCTATGTGGAGTAATACTGAACCCTACTCTATGTGGAGTAATACTGAACTCTACTCTATGTGGAGTAACATTGAACCCTACTCTATGTGGAGTAATACTGAACCCTACTCTATGTGGAATAATACTGAACCCTACTCTATGCGGAGTAATACTGAACCCTATTCTATGTGGAGTAATACTGAACCTTACTCTATGTGGAGTAACATTGAACCCTACTCTATGTGGAGAAACACTGAACCCTACTCTGTGTGGAGTAACACTGAACCCTACTCTATGTGGAGTAACATTGAACCCTACTCTATGTGGAGAAACACTGAACCCTACTCTGTGTGGAGTAACACTGAACTCTACTCTATGTGGAGTAATACTGAACCCTACTCTATGTGGAGTAATACTGAACCCTACTCTATGTGGAGTAATACTGAACTCTACTCTATGTGGAGTAATACTGAACCCTACTCTATGTGGAGTAATACTGAACCCTACTCAATATGGAGAAACACTGAACCCTACTCTGTGTGGTGTAACACTGAACCCTACTCTATGTGGAGAAACACTGAACGCTACTCAATGTGGAGTAACACTGAACCCTACTCTATGTGGAGTAACACTGAACCCTACTCTATGTGGAGTAATACTGAACCCTACTCTATGTGGAGTAATACTGAACCCTACTCTATGTGGAGTAATACGGAACCCTACTCAATGTGATGTAACACTGAACCCTACTCTATGTGGAGTAACACTGAACCCTACTCTATGTGGAGTAATACTGAACCCTACTCTATGTGGAGAAACACTGAACCCTACTCTATGTGGAGTAATACTGAACCCTACTCTATGTCGAGTAATACTGAACCCTACTCTATGTGGAGTAACACTGAACCCTACTCTATGTGGAGTAATACAGAACCCTACTCTGTGTGGAGTAACATTGAACCCTATTATATGTGGAATAACACTGAACCCTACTCTATGTGGAGTGACACTGGACCCTACTCTGTGTGGAGTAACACAGAACCCTACTCTGTGGGGTGTAACACTGCACCCTACTCTGTGTGGAGTAACACTGAACCCTACCCTCTAATGTCAGCCCTCATTGTTTTATTTTACTGTGGAGCCCCTAGTCCTGCTCAAAATGCCTCAGATAGCCCCCTTGTCCCACCACCCACACATGCGGAGACCGCACCTAGCTTAACTGGTGCCTCCAGAGATGCAACCTCTCTCATCGTCACTCAATGCCTAGGTTTACCCTCACTGTACTCACACCCTACCATACCCTTGTCTGTACACTATGCCCTGAATCTATTCTACCACGCCCAGAAATGTGCTCCTTTTATTCTCTGTTCCCAAAGCACTAGATGACCAGTTCTTATAGCTTTTAGACGTACCCTCATCCTACTCCTCCTCTGTTCCACTGGTGATGTAGAGGTTAACCCAGGTCATGTGTCCCCCCAGGCACTCTCATTTGATGACTTCTGCAACCGTAAAAACCTTGGTTTCATGCATGTTAACATCAGAAGCCTCCTCCCTAAGTTTGCTTTTTTCACTGCTTTAGCACACTCCGCCATCCCTGATGTCCTAGCCGTGTCTGAATCCTGGCTTAGGAAGGCCACCAAAAATTCAGAAATTTCCATCCCCTACTACAACATTTCCGTCAAGACAGAACTGCTAAAGGGGAAGAATTGCAATCTACTGTGGAGATAGCCTGTAGAGTTCTGTCATATTATCCAGGTCTATGCCCAAACAGTTCGAGCTTCTACTTTCAAAGATCCATCTCTCCAGAAATAAGTCCCTCACTGTTGCCACTTGTTATAGACCCCCCTCAGCTCCCAGCTGTGCCCTGGACACCATATGTGAATGGATTACCCCCCATCTATTGTCAGAGTTCGTACTGCTAGGTGACCTAAATTGGGATATGCTTAACACCCCGGCCGTCCTACAATCTAAACTAGACGACCTCAATCTCACACAAATTATCAAGGAACCTACCAGGTACAACCCTAAATCCGTAATCATGGGCACCCTCTTATCATCCTGTTCAACTTGCCCTCTAAATACAACCAGGATCTCAGCGATCACTGCCTCTTTGCCTTCGTCCGTTATGGGTCCGCGGTCAAACGACCACCCCTCATCACTGTCAAACGCTCCTAAAACACTTCTGCAGGCCTTTTCTAATCAGCATGGCCTGGGTATCCTGGAAGGATATTGACCTCATCCCGTCAGTAGAGGATGCCTGGTTGTTCTTTAAAAGTGCTTTCCTTACCATCTTAAATAAGCATGCACCTTTCAATTAAAAAAAAACTAAGAACAGATATAGCCCTTGGTTCACTCCAGACTTGACTGCCCTTGACCAGCACAAAAACATCCTGTGGCATACTGCACTAGCATAGAATAGTCTACACGATATGCAACTTTTCAGGGGAGTCAGGAACCAATACACACAGTCAGTTAGGAAAGCAGCGGCTAGCTTTTTCAAACAGAAATTTGCAATATAGAATGAGAGTACCTTGATTTGTTTTGATTTGAATACCTCCTCCCAGCTGCCAACTGCAGTGAGACTAGGAAACACTGTCACCACCGATAAAACCAGGATAGTTGAGAAATTCAATAAGCATTCCTCTACGGCTGGCCATGCTTTCCACCTGGCTAACCCAACCCCGGCTCTGCACCCCCCGCAGCAATTAGATCCCTACAAATCAGCTGGGCTAGACAATCTGGACCCTCTTTTCCTAAAATTATCCGCCGCCATTGTTGCAACCCCTATTACTAGTCTGTTCAACCTCTCTTTCGTATCGTCTGAGATTCCTAAAGATTGGAAAGCGGCCGCGGTCATCCCCCTCTTTAAAGGGGGAGACACTCTCGACCCAAACTGTTACAGACCTATATCCATCTTCGAAAGCCAAGTGAACAAGCAGATCACCGACCATTTCGAATCCCACCGTATCTTCTCCGCAATGCAATCTGGTTTCCGAGCTGGTCACGGGTGCACCTCAGCCACGCTCAAGGTCCTAAACGATATCATAACCACCATCGATAAAAGACATTACTGTGCAGTCGTCTTCATCGACCTGGCCAAGGCTTTCGACTCTGTCAATCACCATATTTTTATCGGCAGACTCAATAGCCTTGGTTTCTCTAATGACTGCCTCGCCTGGTTCACTAACTACTTCTCAGATAGAGTTCAGTGTGTCAAATCGGAGGGCCTGTTGTCCGGACCTCTGGCAGTCTTTATGGGGGTGCCACAGGGTTCAATTCTCGGGCCGACTCTTTTCTCTGTATATATCAACGATGTCGCTCTTGCTGTGGGTGATTCTTTGATCCACCTCTACGCAGACGACACCATTCTGAATACATCTGGCCCTTCTTTGGACACTGTATTAACAAACCTCCAAACGAGCTTCAACGCCATACAACACTCCTTCCGTGGCCTTCAACTGCTCTTAAATGCTAGTAAAACTAAATGCATTGTAATGAATTTCCTCCTCTTCTTCCGAAGAGGAGAGGCGAAACGGATCAGAGGACCAATACGCGGCGTGGTAATTGTCCATGGTTCTTTTTAATACGTTAAGGTACACATGAACAACTGACTACAAAAAACAAGAAATGTGAAAACTCAAAACAGTCCTATCTGGTGCAAAGACAGAGACAGGAACAATCACCCACAAACACACAGTGAAACCCAGGCTACCTAAGTATGATTCTCAATCAAAGACAACTAATGACACCTGCCTCTGATTGAGAACCATACTAGGCCGAAACATAGAAATACCCAAAACATAGAAAAACAAACATAGACTGCCCACCCAACTCACGCCCTGACCATACTAACTAAATACAAAACACAGGAAATAAAGGTCAGAACGTGACATGCATGCTCTTCAACCGATCGCTGCCCGCACCTGCCCGCCCGACTAGCATCACTACTATGGGCGGTTCTGATTTAGAATATGTGGACAACTATACATACCTAGGTGTCTGGCTAGACTGTAAACTCTCCTTCCAGACTCACATTAAGCATCTCCAATCCAAAGTTAAATCTAGAATCGGCTTCCTATTTCGCAACAAAGCCACCTTCACTCATGCTGCCAAACGTACCCTCGTAAAACTGACTATCCAACCGATCCTTGACTTTGGCGATGTCATTTACAAATTAGCCTCCAAATCCATTTTGTCACCAAAGCCCCATATACTACCCACCATTGCGACCTGTATGCTCTCGTTGGCTCCAGGTCATCTATAAGTCTTTGCTAGGTATAGCTCCGCATTATCTCAGCTCACTGGTCGCCTTAGCAACACCCATCCGTAGCACACGCTCCAGCAGGTATATTTCACTCGTCATCCCCAAAGTCAACACTTCCTTTGGCCGCCTTTCCTTCCAGTTCTCTGCTGCCAATGACTGGAACGAATTGCAAAAATCACTGAAGTTGGAGACTTATATCTCCCTTACTAACTTTAAGCGTCAGCTGTCAGAGCAGTTTACCGATCACTGCAGCTGTACGCAGCCCATCTGTAAATAGCCCATCCAACCAACTACCTACCTCATCCCCATATTTGTTTTTCTGCTCTTCTGCACACCAGTATTTCTACTTGCACATCCTCAACTGCACATATATCACTCCAGTGTAAATTGCTCAATTGTAATTACTTCGCCACTATTGGCCTATTTATTGCCTTACCTCCTTACTTCATTTGCACACACTGTATACAGATTTTTCTATTGTGTTATTGACCGTATGTTTGTTTATCCCATGTGTAACTCTGTGTTGTTGTTTTTGTCGCACTGCTTTGCTTTCTTCTTGGCCAGGTCGCAGTTGTAAATGAGAACTTGCTTTCAACTGGCCTACCTGGTTAATTTAAGGTGAAATAAAAAATAAAATAAACTGTGTGAAGTAACACTGAACCTTACTCTGCACAACTCTCTTCCACACTCTGTCTCAAGACCAAGTCACCCTCCCAAGCTCTGAAGAAATGTGGCCCTCATATCAACATTACAGACTTGTATTCTTAGTCTAACTCACTCTCAACAATCCAAGGCCATGTGCAAGTAAACAATGTGGTTTGGTGGCCTCTTCAACATATACTATAAGCCAACTGACTTAATGGGACATTTCAGCAGTTCTGGCCAATGTGCCATTACTAGGGCAGTCATACCTGACTGATCTGTCCACATGAGGGAGTCAGAGGGTCAACAACTCCCTATCTCACCATCTGCTCTGTATACGGCCAATCCTATAGTTCAGTCTGGAGTTGGAGAAGAAATCGAGATGACGAGCCTAGGTTGTTGGCTCCCCACCCCTTCATCCGACCATCACTTCTCACCATCCACCCCACCATCCTCCCTCCCTCCTCCCCTCTGACTGTGGACAGGTAAACTAGATACAGCTAAGGGTCAGGGCAAGGTCACAGCACAGAGGAAAGAAAGATAAATGACTCTGCATGAGGTAACATCCCCCTCTCCGTCCACACACACACACACGCACACACACACATACACACACACACACACACACACACACACACACACATACACATGCACACACACGCACACACACACCATTTAGGTCGACAGAAGCAGCTCATTGTCAGGTCAGAGAGGTGCTGACGAGGCCTGTCCATCCCCCCAAAGGGTTGACAATGGTTCCTGTCTGAAACAGAATAGGCCCTACCTGCACCTGGGAGAGATCCCATATTATCTGATATTAATCTCTGTTCATACTTAACCTCATGAATAATATCATATGATATCACAGGATGACTGTCATATGAGAACGGTTCATAGTTGTTCTATTTCCCTCATCAATGTCTATTCTTCTTCATCTCTGTCTGTCTTAGAGGTATGGTGGGAGTTTGTAGTCGTTTCATGTCTGTTGTGTGTAGGCTACTTTAAAGCTGTTTTGGGTCAGTGCTTTATCAATCTCTATTGTATAGCGCTCTGACTTTCAACCAGAGACATACAGTGATCAGTTACATTTCTTCAGAGAAAAGGAATACAATCATTGATTTATCATACTGGATTACTGCATTATTGTATTATTTAGTTTTCTATTAGGATCCCCATTAGCTCACTGTTACTGATCCATGTAGTACTGCACTGTTACTGATCCATGTAGTACTGAACTGTTACTGATCCATGTAGTACTGCACTGTTACTGATCCATGTAGTACTGCACTATTACTGAGCCATGTAGTACTGTACTGTTTGCCCTCATTGTGGTTCAACACAATACATGTCTACTGACCTCTGTGACCCCTGGTAACTTCCACAAGCCACCTTTCTCTCTCTCTCTCTCTCTCTCTCTCTCTCTCTCTCTCTCTCTCTCTCTCTCTCTCTCTCTCTCTCTCTCTCTCTCTCTCTCTCTCTCACTCTCTCCCTTCTCTTTCTCTCTTTCTCTTTCTCTCTTCCCCCTCTCTCTCAGCATGGTGACCCTCTTTCCCTACCATCCTACCATCCTGTCTGTCTCTATACTGGAACACTGGCAGCTCCCGACCCGGGCCGCAGCCCTCACCTCTGGGTGACTCTGAGCACTGGCACAGTGACAGCCCCAGTCTGTCTCCGTCGGGCTGGCCTAAACCAACATCACCCTAATCCCCAGGATCACCTTCCTCCGCTGGGGACATAGGCTGGGGATCAGCCCCAGGAATCTCCAGTTTTATTCTCATCACTGAACCATGTGACGCAGCGACATGCCAGC
Source organism: Oncorhynchus keta (assembly GCF_023373465.1). Taxonomy (NCBI): domain Eukaryota; kingdom Metazoa; phylum Chordata; class Actinopteri; order Salmoniformes; family Salmonidae; genus Oncorhynchus; species Oncorhynchus keta. The sequence continues at coordinate 68,218,241 of NC_068454.1, read as the reverse complement.
CACAGCCACGTCTGTGTAATTACAATGGCAGAATTAGCACAGCTATGTATTGACCGCTGGAGCGCAGTCTGGGGAGATACAGGGGAACTGAAGACACGACTAGGACAGGCTGGGGTTTTTGGGGGGGAGGGGGTGGGGGGTGGTGTTCGTGGTGGTGTGCGCGTGCGTGTGGGTGTGTGTGTGCTTTTGCGTGTGAGAGAGAGAGAGAGAGAGAGAGAGAGAGAGAGAGAGAGAGAGAATGGAAGAGAGGGGGGCTGGTGAGAACATTTTAATCATAGCTGACATTCTGTCCATGACCTTTCCTTGTAAGCTCCACTGCCCACTCAGTGAGATGGTCCTGCTATCCCACCACCACATAACACAACCTCTCCATCCCTCTGCTCTCTTCATCACCAGGTTGGAGCATTCTGGAACATTCCCACCATCTAGAAAATGTTTAATCCCAGACGATCCACCTCTCTCTGATCACAGCTTTCATAGCTGCAGCTGGGAAGGGACACACACACACCTGATCCTAATCCCTGTCCCTCCCTGGGACACAAAGACAGGTTCTTCCCACCATCCAGATCGTGCGTGTGCATGTGTGTGCTTGTGTGTGTGTGTTTGTGTGCGTGCGTGTGTGGTTGTGTTTGTTTGCGTGGCTGTGTGTGTGTGTGACCCAATGTGTGCACTGTCTATAACCTGTACCACACACAGGCCATGCTGCGTTAGGTCTGCACATTGAAGCATCGCTCCCTGGCTAGTCATTGGAGAGTTCTAACAACGCAATTATACAGTAGTCACCACACCCAACAAATCAGCATAGACTGTTGGAGGATTTTACTCGATTTGAACCAGAGATCTTTAAATCAGATACGTATTCAACATGATGATCTCAGGTGTGTACCAGGAAACGTGTGTAATGGCCCAGCCCATTATTTCCTGGTTAGGGTATAATGATGCTGAGTCAGTCGGCTGGCATTAATCAAGCTACTGATCAGGCAACTGTCGGAGTGGACAGGAGCCACAATGGAGGGGTCCTGAGACCTCCTGAATCTTTGGGGTTGCCTTCAGTAGTGGCATGACGATGATAAAATGTCCACATCTGCTTAGCTTCACCAGTCCGTGGTTAGGCAGTGAGGTACATAACGATAGGGAGTGTTTAGTAGTAAGTTGATTTAAACTCATGAGATGATGGTTCTGTTTTCTCTCCTCAGAGAGAGAGAGAGAGAGAGAGAGAGAGAGAGAGAGAGAGAGTGAGAGAGAGAGAGAGAGAGAGGAGTATCCTAGCTAGTTCCAACTGGTGCGGAGGACCGGGCACAGGTCTGTGTCCATGGCAGGCATTGTTGTCACCTTAGCTTGCTATATAACTTCTGAGTGCTAGGAAGCATGAGCACCACCACCAATCAATCACCCTACAACACTGTGCATACACCCGTAGTTACTATGACAACTAGTGTAGCCATGTCAGCAAATAACTGCTGTCTGAATACACACAAATCTGATTTGGCCTCTTGGAACTTGAACGGTAGTGAAAATATGGTTAGCCTTTTGTGCAAGTAATTTTCCCCCTCTGACAAATAGATGTAATTCAGCCTCTCCCTCCTCAACCGGCTCTGTATTTACTATACAGTACCATGAGGTAAACTGTGAAGTAAGCAAACGGCATGATGTACTAATATTCCCTCTCTACTCTATACAAAAAATGACAAGATGTTCCTTTGGTAATTACAAATAGATTCATCTTTATCATCCAGGAAATACTTTGAGATTAATAATCTTTTTTCGAGGAAGACCTGGAAGATGTTCTTTTGATGTAAAATATGTTGCAAAATCTTATTTGAAAAACTAAAAAAGTCAGAGGAGGCGGTAGGAAGAGTATCTGCGGCCAGCTAGGGGTCAGTGAACCTGCAAATGGACGTGGTCAGCCTATCAGAGGCCTCTGCAGTGTATCTCCACAAAACAGCCATGTCAGAAAACAGATAAGGGAGGTAGACCTCTACTTTGCACATGCTAAAACACATTTGTGTGGAGACAGTTGTGGAAGGACTTGATGTGTATGTGCTCTTACACAAGAACCTTGGAGCTTGGCACTGATGACCGGCTATGTGTGTGCCATGATAACACTAATACACGGACACACACATCCCATCTTCCCCCACACACCTTACCTCAATTATGGAATACGAGTTCTAAAAATACACAAAGGATGGCTATGTTAATTTACAAGGACAATTTGCTCAATCCATTTTAAAAGGATAATTGTTTTGTTTTAATACAGACACAGATCAACCTGTCCATGATGAGAACAACCTGAGTATTATTACAGACACAGATCAACCAGTCCATGGTGAGAACAACCTGAGTATTATTACAGACACAGATCAACCTGTCCATGATGAGAACAACCTGAGTATTATTACAGACACAGATCAACCAGTACATGGTGAGAACAACCTGAGTATTATTACAGACACAGATCAACCAGTCCATGGTGAGAACAACCTTAGTATTATTACAGACACAGATCAACCAGTCCATGGTGAGAACAACCTGAGTATTATTACAGACACAGATCACCCTGTCCATGATGAGAACAACCTGAGTATTATTACAGACACAGATCAACCAGTCCATGGTGAGAACAACCTGAGTATTATTACAGACACAGATCAACCAGTCCATGGTGAGAACAACCTGAGTATTATTACAGACACAGATCAACCAGTCCATGATGAGAACAACCTGAGTATTATTACAGACACAGATCAACCTGTCCATGGTGAGAACACAGATCAACCTGTCCATGTAACAACCTGAGTATTATTACAGACACAGATCAACCAGTCCATGGTGAGAACAACCTGAGTATTATTACAGACACAGATCAACCAGTCCATGGTGAGAACAACCTGAGTATTATTACAGACACAGATCAACCTGTCCATGGTGAGAACAACCTGAGTATTATTACAGACACAGATCAACATATCCATGGTGAGAACAACCTGAGTATTATTACAGACACAGATCAACCAGTCCATGGTGAGAACAACCTGAGTATTATTACAGACACAGATCAACCAGTCCATGATGAGAACAACCTGAGTATTATTACAGACACAGATCAACCTGTCCATGGTGAGAACAACCTGAGTATTATTACAGACACAGATCAACCAGTCCATGATGAGAACAACCTGCGTATTATTACAGACACAGATCAACCAGTCCATGGTGAGAACAACCTGAGTATTATTACAGACACAGATCAACCTGTCCATGGTGAGAACAACCTGAGTATTATTACAGACACAGATCAACCTATCCATGGTGAGAACAACCTGAGTATTATTACAGACACAGATCAACCTGTCCATGGTGAGAACAACCTGAGTATTATTACAGACACAGATCAACCAGTCCATGATGAGAACAACCTGAGTATTATTACAGACACAGATCAACCAGTCCATGGTGAGAACAACCTGAGTATTACTACAGACACAGATCAACCTGTCCATGATGAGAACAACCTGAGTATTATTACAGACACAGATCAACCAGTACATGGTGAGAACAACCTGAGTATTATTACAGACACAGATCAACCTGTCCATGGTGAGAACAACCTGAGTATTATTACAGACACAGATCAACCTGTCCATGATGAGAACAACCTGAGTATTATTACAGACACAGATCAACCAGTACATGGTGAGAACAACCTGAGTATTATTACAGACACAGATCAACCAGTCCATGGTGAGAACAACCTTAGTATTATTACAGACACAGATCAACCAGTCCATGGTGAGAACAACCTGAGTATTATTACAGACACAGATCACCCTGTCCATGATGAGAACAACCTGAGTATTATTACAGACACAGATCAACCAGTCCATGGTGAGAACAACCTGAGTATTATTACAGACACAGATCAACCAGTCCATGGTGAGAACAACCTGAGTATTATTACAGACACAGATCAACCAGTCCATGATGAGAACAACCTGAGTATTATTACAGACACAGATCAACCTGTCCATGGTGAGAACAACCTGAGTATTATTACAGACACAGATCAACCAGTCCATGGTGAGAACAACCTGAGTATTATTACAGACACAGATCAACCAGTCCATGGTGAGAACAACCTGAGTATTATTACAGACACAGATCAACCTGTCCATGGTGAGAACAACCTGAGTATTATTACAGACACAGATCAACATATCCATGGTGAGAACAACCTGAGTATTATTACAGACACAGATCAACCAGTCCATGGTGAGAACAACCTGAGTATTATTACAGACACAGATCAACCAGTCCATGATGAGAACAACCTGAGTATTATTACAGACACAGATCAACCTGTCCATGGTGAGAACAACCTGAGTATTATTACAGACACAGATCAACCAGTCCATGATGAGAACAACCTGCGTATTATTACAGACACAGATCAACCAGTCCATGGTGAGAACAACCTGAGTATTATTACAGACACAGATCAACCTGTCCATGGTGAGAACAACCTGAGTATTATTACAGACACAGATCAACCTATCCATGGTGAGAACAACCTGAGTATTATTACAGACACAGATCAACCTGTCCATGGTGAGAACAACCTGAGTATTATTACAGACACAGATCAACCAGTCCATGATGAGAACAACCTGAGTATTATTACAGACACAGATCAACCAGTCCATGGTGAGAACAACCTGAGTATTACTACAGACACAGATCAACCTGTCCATGATGAGAACAACCTGAGTATTATTACAGACACAGATCAACCAGTACATGGTGAGAACAACCTGAGTATTATTACAGACACAGATCAACCTGTCCATGGTGAGAACAACCTGAGTATTATTACAGACACAGATCAACCTGTCCATGATGAGAACAACCTGAGTATTATTACAGACACAGATCACCCTGTCCATGATGAGAACAACCTGAGTATTATTACAGACACAGATCAACCTGTCCATGAAGAGAACAACCTCAGTATTATTACAGACACAGATCAACCAGTCCATGGTGAGAACAACCTGAGTATTATTACAGACACAGATCAACCAGTCCATGATGAGAACAACCTGAGTATTATTACAGACACAGATCAACCTGTCCATGATGAGAACAACCTGAGTATTATTACAGACACAGATCAACCAGTCCATGGTGAGAACAACCTGAGTATTATTACAGAAACAGATCAACCAGTCCATGATGAGAACAACCTGAGTATTATTACAGACACAGATCAACCTGTCCATCAACCTGTCCATGATCTTTATTTAACTAGGCAAATCAGTTAAGAACAAATTCTTATTTACAATGATGGCCTACATCGGCCAAACCCGGACGACGCTGGGCCAATCGCCCTATTGGGACTCCCAATCACGGCCGGCTGTGATGCAGCCTGAATGAGAACAACCTGAGCTTCTTTTTATTGCTGATATTTCAGTCCAAAATTCCTGATGATTATCATTTTACTAGTGATCTGTTCCATCCCTTAAAAGGGAGAGAGGGGGTGAGAAAGAGAAAGATGGAGAGAAGGAGTGTTTTTGTTTGTGTATGTTTGTGTGTGTTTTACCTGGGTCGTAAATCGAGCTGGGACAGTTTTATAGAGTGCAGTGCTTCCAGTGAAGGTGCAGTAAATCTGTTTTATTTGCTGTGTCCTAGGGTCACACTTCTCCTGACCTCTGACCTAACCACTAGAGGAGTATTGTGCTGCCTGTGTGGGATTTGCTTTCGCAGCTGTGTTGTTGTTCCTGCTAGACAGACTGGTCTTTCTCCTTCTCACGGTCTCAACTGTCTGAAGATAGACTCCATACTTAGGGCTCAATTCAATCCATATTGTGGATGTTCCACTGTATAGCACAATTTCAATTTAAACTTAATGTTCCCGCATTTGCTGGGATTGCATTCACGGTACGCTCTTCATATGCCGGCTCAACCAAAATTCACCATAAAATTTTAATTGCACTATACCGCGGAACTTCCGCGATACGGATTGAATCGAGCCCTGAGGGTTCCAAAATTATAGACTCCATACTGCATCAGTGCTTGTTTTCCATAAGCTGATTACCGGCACTAAAATATGAACCCCTGTATGCTAAAAGGAAAGTTTATACCGTGAGTTCCTTTTTCATTCCACTTACAAACACAGATCACTGTATTGGTAGGCTTGCAGACAGGCACACACACACAAACATGCACACATGCTCTAATATACAAACACACCCACACAAACACACGCACACGCATACACACTCACACACACTTTTAGGGGGATGGAAACCTCTAAATTCCCTTGCTGCTGGACTCTTAGCAAAAGTGCGTGCAGCAAGATAAAGAATGTTCCTGGTAATGTAGGGAAACTCCCCCGTCCCTCTTTCCTGTCCCCATCCCTCTGTCCTCTCCCCATCCCTCTCTCCTCTCCCCATCCCTCTTTCGTCTCCCCATTCCTCTCTCCTCTCCCCTGTCCCTCTGTCCTCTCCCCATCCCTCTCTCCTCTCCAGGTCCCTATGTCCTCTCCCCATTCCTCTTTCCTCTCCCTGTCTTCCGCCCCATCCTTCTCTCCTCCCTGTCCCTCTCTCCTCTCCTCTCCAGGTCCCTCTCTCCTCTCTCCACCCCTGTCTTCTCCACCCTGTCCCTCTCTCCTCTCCAGGTCCCTCTCTCCTCTCCCCGTCCCTCTCCCAGCTCCCCGTCCCTCTCTCCTCTCCCTGTCCCTCTCTCCTCTCCCCATCCCTCTCTCCTCTCCCCATCCCTCTCTCCTCTCCTCTCCTCTCCCCATCCCTATCTCCTCTCCCCATCCCTCTCTCCTCTCCCCATCCCTCTTTCTTCTCCCCATCCCTCTTTCGTCTCCCCATTCCTCTCTCCTCTCCCTTGTCCCTCTCTCCTCTTCCCCATCCCTGTCTCCATTCCCTGTCCCTCTCTCCTCTCCAGGTCCCCTCTCTCCTCTCCCCACCCCGTCCCTCTGTCCTCACCCCGTCCCTCTGTCCTCTCCCCATCCCTGTCTCCTCTCCAGGTCCCTATGTCCTCTCCCCATTCCTCTTTCCTCTCCCTGTCTTCTCCACCCCATCCTTCTCTCCTCCCTGTCCCTCTCTCCTCTCCTCTCCAGGTCCCTCTCTCCTCTCTCCACCCCTGTCTTCTCCACCCTGTCCCTCTCTCCTCTCCCCGTCCCTCTCCCAGCTCCCCGTCCCTCTCTCCTCTCCCCATCCCTCCCCGGGCCCTCTCTCCCTGTCCCTCTCTCCGCTCCCCATCCGTCTCTCAGTTCCCCTTCCCTCTCTCTTCTCCCCTGTCGGTCTCTCCTCTCCCCATCCCTCTCTCCTCTCCTCTCCCCATCCCTCTCTCCTCTCCCCATCCCTCTCTCCTTTCCCCGGTCCCTCTCTCTTCTCCTCTCTCCCTGTCCCTCTCTCAGCTCCCCTTCCCTCTCTCCTCTCCCCTGTCGGTGTCTTCTCTCCTCTCCCCATCCCTCTCTCCTCTCCCCCTCCCTCTCTCCTTTCCCCAGTCCCTCTCTCTTCTCCTCTCTCCCTGTCCCTCTCTCCTCTCCCCCGTCCCTCTCTCCGCTCCCCATCCCTCTCTCAGCTCCCCTTCTCTCTCTCCTCTCCCCTGTCGGTCTCTCCTCTCCCCATCCCTCTCTCCTCTCCCCCTCCCTCTCTCCTTTCCCCGGTCCCTCTCTCTTCTCCTCTCTCCCTGTCCCTCTCTCCTCTCCCCTGTCCCTCTCTCCACTCCCCGTCCCTCTCCCAGCTCCCCGTCCCTCTCTCCTCTCCCCATCCCTCCCCGGGCCCTCTCTCCCTGTCCCTCTCTCCGCTCCCCATCCGTCTCTCAGTTCCCCTTCCCTCTCTCTTCTCCCCTGTCGGTCTCTCCTCTCCCCATCCCTCTCTCCTCTCCTCTCCCCATCCCTCTCCCTCTCCCCATCCCTCTCTCCTTTCCCCGGTCCCTCTCTCTTCTCCTCTCTCCCTGTCCCTCTCTCAGCTCCCCTTCCCTCTCTCCTCTCCCCTGTCGGTGTCTTCTCTCCTCTCCCCATCCCTCTCTCCTCTCCCCCTCCCTCTCTCCTTTCCCCAGTCCCTCTCTCTTCTCCTCTCTCCCTGTCCCTCTCTCCTCTCCCCCGTCCCTCTCTCCGCTCCCCATCCCTCTCTCAGCTCCCCTTCTCTCTCTCCCTCTCCCCTGTCGGTCTCTCCTCTCCCCATCCCTCTCTCCTCTCCCCCTCCCTCTCTCCTTTCCCCCGGTCCCTCTCTCTTCTCCTCTCTCCTGTCCCTCTCTCCTCTCCCTGTCCCTCTCTCCACTCCCCGTCCCTCTCTCAGCTCCCCGTCCCTCTCTCCTCTCCCCATTCCTCTCTCCTCTCCCAGGTCACTCTCTCCTCTCCTCTCCTCTCTCCCTGTCCCTCTCTCCTCTCCCCCGTTCCTCTCTCCTCTCCCCCGTTCCTCTCTCCTCTCCCCTGTCTCACTCTCCTCTCGCCCGTCCCTCTCTTCTCCCCCCATTCCTCTCTCCTCTACCCTCTCCCCCATCTCTCTCTCCTCTCCCCCATCCCTCTTTCCTCTCCCCCATCCCTCTCTCCTCCGCTCTGTCCCTCTCTCCTCTCGCCCGTCCTTCTCTCCTCTCCCCATTCCTCTCTCCACTCCCCATCCCTCTTTCATCTCCCCATCCCTCTCTCCTCTCCTCTCCCCATCCCTCTCTCCTCTCCTCTCCCCATCCCTCTCTCCTCTCCCCATCCCTCTCTCCTCTCCCCATCCCTCTTTCTTCTCCCCATCCCTCTTTCGTCTCCCCATTCCTCTCTCCTCTCTGATGAAACTATACGATTTGACAAGAGCCGTAGTTTGAAACAAAAGAGAGAGAGAGAGAGAGACAGGAAGAGATGACGATCCCTTTACTTACAATCTTGCTCTTGTCTTGACCCTACTCAGGTAAAAAGTGGTGTATGTTTGATCTATAGCCCAACATTATCCCAGTAAAGGCTGCATACTACATACACTAACATGAAAGAATATTTATTCTTAAAATCCCAAGTAAAATATGTTTTCTCCCTGATACATCCTGATAAGTGGCAAATCTTTTGAAGCCCTGCTCTTGTGACCCTCTGCTGACTGCAGACATGGAGCCATGATTACTAGGACATGCTCCCTGCATGGAGAGATGAAATCACCACCGGACAATTTACATTGAGCCCCCCGTCCCCGTCCCCGTCCCCGTCCCCCCATTTGTACACTGCTGCTACTTGCTGTTTATTATCTATGCAGTCACTTCACCCCCACCTACATGTACAAATGACCTTGACTAACCTGTACCCCCGCACACTGACTCTGTACCTGTACCCCCTGTATATAGCTTTGTTATTGTTATTCTTATTGTGTTACTTTTTGTTATAACTTTTTATTTTAGTCTACTAGTCTAAATATTTTCTTAACTCTTCTTGAACTACAATGTTGGTTAAGGGCTTGTAAGTAAGCATTTCACGGCAAAGTCTACACTTGTTGTATTCGGCGCATGTGACGAATAAAGTTTGATTTGATTTGATACGCATTGAGAGAGGAATACCATCAACATACACTACATGACCAAAAGCATGCTTTTATGGAGTTGAACGCGGAACGAGGAACGAGGGAGAGCTCGGTTTGTTGTTTTGGAAATTATTTGTTTTTCAAGTTTATTGTAAAGTTTCTTATTAGCTAGCTAACTTTTTAGTTTGGATTCCGCAACACAGTTGGCATCGGTTGCTAGGACTTCTGCTCTCTGTCCAGTGATCCTGTCGACCAAGGCCGTGTCTGAGGAGATATTTGGCGTAGCAGATAACGTAGCTGCTAGCTAGTTGCCTATCAAGCTAGCAGGGTTTCTTGAGGGTTTGAACACAGCCCACGATGCGGTTAGCCTTTTTGGCTGGGACCGCAAATTGTCCCGGGTTTGTGGCTGTCTGGATCCCTGCTGTTTGTTGTTTTCAATCTTCCCTGTGACCTGCCCTGTCTGGAACTGGGAGGAATAACAGTGTAACCTATGTTGCTAGCTAACATGACAAAGACCAAAGTCTGCAGGAGTACTGTTAATGATGTCTGTCAAATCATAGATTCAGAGCTCTCTATCTAATAGAACTCGAAGGGTTTTCTTTCATGGAAGCTTACTCTAATTCAAACATGTAAAATGTGGTGTACTGCAGGGCAGCTCTCTAGGCCTCTATTTTTTACCAATGACCTGCCACTGACATGAAACAAAGCACATGTGTCCATGTATGCTTATGATTCAACCATATACCCATCACCAACCACATCTAATTAATTCACTGAAACCCTTAACAAAGAGTTGCAGTCTGTTTTGAAATGGGTGGCCAGTAATAAACTGGTCCTGAACATCTGACACACACACTTATCCCACCAGACATGCCACCAAGGGTCTTTTCACAGTCTCCCAATCCCGAAACAATTCAAGAAACAAAACCTGGTTTCAAAAAATATAATCTCACGGCACAACACCTCTCCACTATTTGACCTAGATAGCTTGTGTGTATGTATTGATATGTAGGCTACGTTTACCTTTTGTAAAACATGTTTTTATTTATATAGTTCTGTCTTTGAGCTGTACTAGTCTATTAATGTTATGTGTTATGTAATGTTTCATGTTTTGTGTGGACCCCAGGAAGAGTAGCTTCTGCTTTTGCAACAGCTACTGGGGATCCTAATAAAATACCAAAAAGATTTGTTCCCCTTTGCTGCTAAAACAGCCTCCACACTTCTGGGAAGACTTTCCACTAGATGTTGGAACATTGCTGCTGGGACCTGTTTCCATTCAGCCTTAAGAGCATTAATGAGGCATTAGTAGGGCACTGATGCTGGGCGAATAGGCCTGGCTCGCAGTCGGCGTTCCATTTCATCCCAAAGATGTTCTATATGGTTGAGGTCAGGGCTCTGTGCAAGCCAGTCATGTTCTTCCACACCGATGTGGACTGACCATTTCTGTATGGACCTCGCTTTGTGCATGGAGGCATTGTCATGCTGAAACAGAAAAGGGCCTTCCCCAAACTGTTGCCACAAAGTTGGAAGCACAGAATCGTCTAGAATGTCATTGTATGCTGTAGAGTTAAGATTTCCCTTCGCTGGAATTAAGGGGCCTAGCCCGAACTATGAAAAACAGCCCCAGACCATTATTCCTCTTCAACCAAACATAACAGTTGTCACTATGCATTTGGGCAGGTAGCGTACTCCTGGCATCCGCCAAACTCAGATTTATTCATCAGACTGCCAGATGGTGAAGCATGATTCATCACTCCAGAGAACGCGTTTCCACTGCTCCAAAGTCCAATGGCAGTAAGTTTCCACCACTCCAGCCGACACTTGGCATTGCGCACAGTGATATTAGGCTTGTGTGCGGCTGCTCGGCGAACAGTTATTGTGCTGACGTTGCTTCCACAGGCAGTTTGGAACTCGGTAGTGAGTGTTGCAACCGAGGACAAGCAAATGTTATGTTCTACGTGTTTCAGCACTCGGTAGTCCGGTTCTGTGAGCTTGTGTGGCATACCACTTCGTGGCTGAGCTGTTTTTGTTTCTAGACATTTCCACTTCACAGTAAAAGCACTTCCAGTTGACCGGGGCAGCTCTAGCAGGGCAGACATTTGACTAACTAACTTGTTGGAATGGTGGCATCCTATGACGGTGCCATGTTGAAAGTCACTGAGCTCTTCAGTAAGGCCATTCTACTGACAATGTTTGTCTATGGAGATTGTATGTCTGTGTGCTCTATTTTATACACCTGTGTGGCTGAAATAGCCGAATCCACTCAATTTAAGGGGTGTCTACATACTTTTGTATATGTAGTGTACATATAGAGTATGCATTCACTTACATTAGTGTATACCCCCACCACAGACTTCTGAGTCTGACTTGAATCTCATCTTGGCATCTTCAGAGCGGCATCTTCAGAGTCCAACTAAAATGCCTCTAATCACTGTTTGTGTCTAAACTAAAGGAATAACATCATATGAATACTTTAGGTTGTGTGAGAGCATATCTTGACTTAATATCCATTGTTTCTGAACACACACCCTCACACACAAGGCCAAAAGAAAGAATGTAAATTCTCACCACATCAAAAAAATTGAGGTGTGAATGATTGTACTGAAATCGCATTGAATTCTTTGCTTCTTTGCCATGTGTATGGTTCAAACAATGCCCACACCTACGCACATGTGCAGCGTCTATGGTATTATGGTATAGCCTACCGGAGTGTATTGATATTCACCAGGGACAAGAAAACCCTTGACACATTCTAGCTGTGAATCTGGTTGCCATTTCCCTTCGTTTTTTGCCTCTGTTTTAGGTTTCTTATCAACGATGGAGGTCTGAAAGAGCACACACACACACACACACACATACAATCTAATGGTCATACCCCGTGTTGAGAGTCACAGAGATTTTGGGCATGTCAGTCAGGCGGAAATTCGGGAAAATAGACCCTAGCCCTATAAAGTTATCAACGATGGAGGTCTGAAAGAACACACACACACACACACACGCACACACACACACACACACACACACACACACACACACACACACACACACACACACACACACACACACACACACACACACACACACACACACACACACACACACACACACACACACACACGCACGCACGCACACACACACACACACACACACACACACACACACACATTCAAAAGGTCATACCCCATGGTGAAAGTCACAGAGCTGGTGCTATTCACTTCACAGAAACCTGATTGGACCAGGCACACCATTCGTCACACATTTAACCAATCACCTTGTCCAAAGGTGTTATGCGGTCTTTAGTTTGACCAGTACAGAGGCCTTCGAGGAGATTGGTGAAATGTCTCACAGGTTATCACGACCCCCATGCTTTGACAAAATCACCACTCTTTCACATGGCTTGGACACATTTAGGCCACACCAAGCCATTCAGAAATAGGCTTTGCACCTCACACCACCCTCACAGAACACCTGCAATACAGAAGAACGGAGGGTTTGCAGTTGCACCTTATCAGTTGTCTTTTTATGTGCTGCCCTCTGGCCGGCTCCCAATATCTTTGGTGTTATGAAGTATTTGTAACGTGTACGTTTTATGAAGAGTCCCTTGAAGATTAGGGAACTATTTCCGAGGACACATACACATACAAATACAATATAACATGTATATACGCTGACCCCATATCCATCAGCATTCACTTGGACTCTGAATAAAAATGGCACAATATATCACATCTCTGCTATATACATCTAAATAACTGGACTGTCAAAAGTCTTGAAAGAATGATTCTTTTGGTTTTTATTTGTATGAATCAAACAAATAGTTTTTGGTTAGGGAGGGTAGGGAGTGGGTAGGTAGTGAGGAAATGGAGGGATTGTGTGCCGAGTGTGAAGATGAGGGTGGTAAAGCTTAACTGCATGCAGTGGTTGTAGCAGCACTTCCTGGTTAATGATGTATGAAAGCTCTTTGATCGGCTAGTGAGCCCAAGGCCCGGATTACTTCCCAACAGAAAGTGGAAAAATGTGTTGTGGCCTGCAAATGACTTGATAATTATCAAAATGGTTTTGTGGAACAGTTATTCAGGAAAACAGTTGACTCAGAATAATGATGTCACTTAAAATGGCTCATATGATCTTTGAGTTATGCGACTTTCCAGTTTGGTGTTAGTGTTGTGATACTATGAAGTAAATGTTGCGACAGCCAGCATGAAAAGATTATTTTCGTACAGTATGAATTACCATGTGCATGCTATTATCAATTTACCTTTCAATCTCTGAGTTGGTGTTGGTATCAATAGCATTGCCCTTCAGCTGCCTCCAACTTGCTTCCACCCGTTCAATCTGCTTCTGTTTTAGACCAAACAGAAAACTATTTTTGAATATTTCCATAACCTTGCCATTGAAATATGTGATGCCATGTGTGGTGCTTTAAATTGCCTTCATTAAAGGGCAGGTCCCCCTTCTCTGCTGGCCTATAAAATAAATCTAGCCACATGAAACGCCAATGAGAACCCCCCAAAAATGTTGCCTCACTATAAAGGCTTAGGTCCACTAATCACATATTACCCAGACTGCCCTCTGTCTGATTCATATGATCTCATCACCGTAGATATCATATTATTTCAGTGGTTCAATATGTAAGTTTATGGTCATCACCAAACAAGTTCAATTACGTTGTTGTGAAGCGTGTAGAATTCAGGAATGTAGTGTCACCTATTATTAAAGGTATTAGGTTTGTATTTATATAAATGTAATCACAAGATTTTAAATGGATTAATTAGCCTCTCACTTGCCACAGACACATTTGCACTTCAAACCGCCATGATATAGGACTCAAGCTGCTGAATTGATATTTGTATTAGTAAATATGATGTAGATACCCTGAGGCAACTCTCTTTCATTTGAACAACACTGCCAACTGCCAAAGCCCATATAAATGAATAGAAACCATGAAACATGTGCCATTAAAATGGACATAAAGTTCTGGCAATGTTTCAGCTCCATTATTATTAATTAATTAATTAATTTTTAATTCTGAAAATGCTTTGCAGATGTTTCACATACTTTGCGTTTTGGGAGACCAAGAAAGAATAGTATACCTAGCTGTTGTTTTTTCTTCTATTCCTCCCACTGAAAAGAATGCTGTAGTTTTCAAAGAAAACCTGTTTCAATTTATTTTCAGGTGCAAGACACTGCAATTTGAAATACCCGCCTAACATCTGTTAATGTGAGATAGAATTTGTATGGATTTGTATAAGCAGCTGGGTATTTTAGCAATGGCATGTGCATGTGCTGCCTCAACCCACTTTTTTAGGATGCTGGTCGGGGACCATGGATTTATTTAACTTCTCAGTGTATTACCTGTGTTAGTCTTATCCAACAACTACAAGGCTGATCAGAGGTTTCCCCATCTGTTATATATAATATGAAATGTGGAGGGAAAAATCTTTCAACCCACTCTCCCAAACACTGGCTTGTGTGCAGTAAGAGAAAACAGTAGAAAAAAAAGAAAAAAATATTGTCCAATAAGAATGCTGATTGTCGTTTTCGGGTTTGAGAATGTTTTGGTGTGTTGTGCCCTATTGAACATGACCCAGTCCTGCCACAGTGGCACACTGTCTGTTGGTGTTACTTACAGAGTGACGAGCTTCTGTGTCATGGCCCTGCCCTGCCATCTGAAAGTCATCCTGTGTGTTTTAGTAACTAGGGTATGATGATCAGACCTGGGTTGAAATACTATTTGAAATCCCTTCAAATACTTTAGCTGTCCTTGGTTCCACTTGCTTGTTGCAATAGAACCAATACAAAATTCCTAAATGTGCAAACCCCACCCACCGGGCACTCCAGGTAGACTAATGTTCAAAACTCTCAAGTATTAGAAAGATTTTCAGTAGTAGTTGAACCCAGGTCTTGATGATGATGAGGTCCAGTTGGTCTCTCTGTTCTCCAGTAAATGACAGTACTGTTCGAGAGCAGCTCTCACCACATTAATGCTCAGACAGACACCACAACAGTCCCAACCAGCATGTTTATATACAGCTAATTGTCTTTATAAAGAAAGGCCGGGTTTGTAATGGTGCTTTTGAACTTCTTAAACTGCTTTTAACGGAACAAAGTGAGCTGGATATTAAGTACTACATGTGTGGTTTTATGGTTACTTGCCATTACAGTAGTTGGCGTGCTACATTAAGTTCTGCCAGATGGAATATACTCATGACCTCTGTATAGATAGCTGGCTAATGACAGCAATAAACAGTAACAGGTGCTCAACAAATATACTTTTGTTTTGTGGAGATATTGACATCGTGATTTAAAAATCTATTTGAAAGAGAGGCTTTCTGGTGTGGGGTTTCTGCTCACATACACACACACATCAAAGGTGGTACACTGCTGTTCCTGGTGCTAATAATGGAATGCGTTCAGGATGTGGCCTCACAATGGACTCCACAACAGTCAATTGCTTGGTGACTGTGTGTATGCGTGTCCGATGAAATGACGGGCATGATGAAAATAATGAGGCTGATTGACACATCATGTCTGAAGTGGTCGCAGTAAATGTAGAAGTGTTCACATGGCGTGTGAGTGTGTTTGTCTGTGTGTAGATGATTGTCTATGTGAGTTTTACTTTTACGTGTCACTGAACAACTCGGCCTTAGTCATCAGGTTCCCAAAACAGAGTGTTTGTGTGTTTGTTACATGGTGCTTGTGTGAGAGGGAGAGAGAGACAGAGGGGGCCTGCTCTCTATGTCTTAGTCCATTCCTGTGCATCGTACCTGTGGATGTGTGAGCATGCCATGCAGAGTAGCGGTGGTAGCCTGTATTTGCGTTGTATCTGTGGGCGTATCATGGTAACAATAGCAGCAGCGTTATGTGGCCTGGTAGAGATGGACGTACGTGCGTCTGTTTGGTAATGAGGACTAATTAACTGGAGTGAAGCAGCTGTCTGAACTTTATAGAACTGGAGGTGGAGAAGGTCTGGACCTTGGTGGGATGTGAACGGAAACCCAGACTGGAAGGTGCACCGCGGCTTTACAGGGGGCTAATCCACAGGTCATAAAAAGGGAGAAAGAGAGAGAGAGAGGAGAGAGAGAGAGAGAGAGAGAGAGAGAGAGAGAGAGAGAGAGAGAGAGAGAGAGAGAGAGAGAGAGAGAAATAATGAAATCTCTTTTCATCCTCCTCTTCTGACTTCCTGTATGAACTCCCCTGGTTTGATCTGCAGCTTCCTGCTACTGCACATTTCCTTCTTTAGTAACCTGAATTGTCACAGCAAAATAATCCTGCAGCAGCAGGATTTGAACAATTAGTCCATAACGTTGCTTGATCAGCCAAAAGTAGGCTACATGAAAAGTGCAATACTGTTAATATGTGTGTTAATGTCGGTTTTCAGGGAATTTATGTAAATCACGAAGTTAATCTGCATTTCCTGTGGTGCAGTAAATTTCTTAGCAACAAAAGAGTGATCAAATTAAGATTGTATCTGTAACCAGAGAGCTAGGATTTAGGGTTAACCCTAGCCATAACCCTAACACTAGCTTCATTAGGGTTAGTATTAGGGCCATTAACACTAGGGGCTTGAGCTGGGATGTAACCCTAACACTAGGACATGAAGCCATAACCCTAACACTAGGGTTAAGCCATAACCTAACCAGCTTCAGCCATTAACCCAACCCTAGCCATACCCACTAGCTTCATGTCCACACCCTGGCTCAACCCTAACCCTAGCCATAACCCTAACACTAGCTTCATGTCCACACCTTGACTAAACCCTTGTGCAGAGGAAACATTGTCAGCGTCTGCTTGGCTGTACCTCAAGACCCTGTTTGCCTGTGTGGACTTTAGGACCTTCAGTACAGATACAATACTGAACACTAGTGTTAGTACTCACATCCATCACTCCCCACTAAACATTCTGTTTCCACATCTGTATGACTTATAATCTCGGGTCTCAGTCTTTCTCTACCTCACAGTCGAAACAATGCTTTGCAATAGCTATGGAAGTCATCTGAGTGCTGCTGTACCATCTCGTAATGTTTATAACCCGCAAGACTTAGGGGTGGAGTGGCGGCTTGACGCAGTCCTTTTGTTCTCCTTCTGCACTGAGATGGCCTCGGCAGAATTTGATGGTTGATTGAACATGAAAACAATCCGCCGCATCCTGAAAGGAAGCCGTGAAAGTGTCTGGTTTCCCTTTCCTGGTGCTCCGAGAATTGGACGACGGGACAACCTTCTCCTCAACTGTAGCGATAGTGTAGGAGTCACAAATGACTCTTGTCTGTATTGTTTGGTCACAGTAACTGATGCCCACCCATCTCTCTTTATGTCTGCCTGTCTGCCTGTCTGTCTGTCTGTCTGTCTGTCTGTCTGTCTGTCTGTCTGTCTGTCTGTCTGTCTGTCTGTCTGTCTGTCTGTCTGTCTGTCTGTCTGTCTCTCAGGGCATCATTCACACCCAGGTTAACGAGAGTTTACTAAATTCGCTCTGTTTGTTTAGTGTTTCATAATTGTGTAATTGCTCACAGGCAGCCATTTGTTCCCTTGTTGTTCTTCATTGAGGATGACTGGTTCTGTTGCTCCAGGTGTACTGGTTCTGTTTCCTCTATTGTACAGGTGAGGGATGAGGACCATGGCTCACACCACTTCTGCATTCTATAAGTTCAGGACGCAACAGAATTTGGGGAAAAGTGACATTTCTTCTTTCCGTAATGCCACTTGCCATTTTTCCTGCTTTACTGCTCTGAAGTTTTCATGCTCTGATAATGTCTATAGAGAGAGAGAGAGAGAGAGAGAGAGAGAGAGAGAGAGAGAGAGAGAGAGAGAGAGAGAGAGAGAGAGAGAGAGAGAGAGAGAGAGAGAGAGAGAGAGAGGGGGAGAGAGATCAGTCGGGTTGTTAGGTTTTGGCAAAAGCTCTGGTATAATGGAAGACCCACCGTGCCTCTCAGCTTTCCTTCCATTGAAGACACTGTTCTGCTATAGGACCAGCTGTTGGAGACGCCCCGGCGATGACCTCCAATTATGAAAATGAGGTATTCATAGATTTAAATTGCACCTAAATGGCTATCATGCAGATGCACAAGAAAAGCTGCTAGATTTTTTTTCTGTTGAAATCATCACCACCCTGAATGGTTCCAACCTTGAATATGTGGACATCTATAACATTTACATTTACATTTAAGTCATTTAGCAGACGCTCTTATCCAGAGCGACTTACAAATTGGTGCATACACCTTATGACATCCTAGGTGTCTGGCTAGACTGTAAACTCTCCTTCCAGACTCATATCAAACATCTCCAATCGTAAATCAAATCAAGAGTCGGCTTTCTATTCCGCAACAAAGCCTCCTTCACACACGCCGCCAAACTTACCCTAGGAAAACTGACTATCCTACCGATCCTCGACTTCGTCGATGTCATCTACAAAATTGCTTCCAACACTCTACTCAGCAAACTGGATGCAGTTTATCACAGTGCCATCCGTTTTGTCACTAAAGCACCTTATACCACCAACCACTGCGACTTGTACGCTCTAGTCGGCTGGCCCTCGCTACATATTCGTTGCCAGACCCACTGGCTCCAGGTCATCTACAAATCCATGCTAGGTAAAGCTCTGCCTTATCTCAGTTCACTGGTCACGATGGCAACACCCATCCGTAGCACGCGCTCCAGCAGGTGTATCTCACTGATCATCCCTAAAGCCAACACCTCATTTGGCCGCCTTTCGTTCCAGTTCTCTGCTGCCTGTGACTGGAACGAATTGCAAAAATCGCTGAAGTTGGAGACTTTTATCTCCCTCACCAACTTCAAACATCTGCTATCTGAGCAGCTAACCGATCGCTGCAGCTGTACATAGTCTATCGGCAAATAGCCCACCCATTTTTACCTACCTCATCCCCATACTGTTTTTATTTATTTACTTTTCTGCTCTTTTGCACACCAATATCTCTACCTGTACATGACCATCTGATCATTTATCACTCCAGTGTTAATCTGCAAAATTGTAATTATTCACCTACCTCCTCATGCCTTTTGCACGCAATGTATATAGACTCCACTTTTTTTTTCTTCCTATTGTGTTATTGACTTGTTAATTGTTTACTCCATGTGTAACTCTGTGTTGTCTGCTCACACTGCTATGCTTTATCTTGGCCAGGTCGCAGTTGCAAATGAGAACTTGTTCTCAACTAGCCTACCTGGTTAAATAAAGGTGAAATAAAAAAATTAAAAAATGAGTGTTGTTTGGAAAACTTTTTGGATGGGGTTCCGAAGTGCTCTGGACACTTGCAGTGTGTGTGTGTGTGTGTGTGTGTGTGTGTGTGTGTGTGTGTGTGTGTGTGTGTGTGTGTGTGTGTGTGTGTGTGTGTGTGTGTGTGTGTGTGTGTGTGTGTGTGTGTGTGTGTGTGTGTGTGTGTGTGTGTGTGTGTGTGCGTGCGTGCGTACATACTTGTGTGTCTGGGCTATGTGCCTCTTTCTGGTTAAGGGGGGTGGGTGGATATTATTATGCAGTTTGAAACAGCAAGCTGGACCCTGAATAAGAGGTAGAAAGATATTACTACTCAGGCCCATTGCCCCTATGTGACTAAGAGCTGAAATCAAACTCCATCCAGAGCCAAATTAGCTCAGCAGTCAAGAGCGTGAACAAGGCCTGTGTGGACAGAGAGGAGAGCAGGAACAGGATGCCACCGGCTCCATACAGTATTTAGAGTACTGAGGACATAGAGGTTACATCACTGAAGAGCTGAGCTGTTTTCTGGAGTAGCGGAGGTCGTTCGGGATCATGGTTTCATGATGAGCAACCTTGCCTGACCTTTGTTAGTTCCCCGAGGTAATACCTAGACTTTAGGAAGGGTGTGTAAATAGATTTGCAGCATGACATACAGTACTGTCATGCTGTTGGCCTTCATGTACATTAACTCATAGTCAGTGCTGGTAGGTAGAGGTGCACTCAGAGACCGCCGGTGCAGAGCCAGTCTGCAGACCCCCTGCGCTGCAGAATCTCGTGACAGGCTGCAATAAGACAGATGAGTCGCTGAAAACAAGACAATTTCCTGGTGTAATCCAGGGTGCAGGCGAGGAATGGCACAGCTAGCTCATAGGGGGGGTCTGTGTGTGTGTGGGGGGGTTAACACACCAGAGACCTGGATTTATAGACTCTACCAACCCCCCCCCCCCTGTTAGCCTCCCAGTCCTGTGCATTTCCTAAGGCTTCATCATTAAGGCTTCTTCTTGGATATAGCTCCGATGATCCTTCTCTGGAGAGTGGCTCCATAACACAGGGCCATATCACTGGGCTTGTCCTGAATAACACAGCTATGAAGTTAGCTACCTCTCTGTCTGAAGACCATGGGTGGTTAAGGTTCAGTCATTGGGATGCGTCCCAAATGGCACCCTACTCCCCATAGGGCTCTGGTCAAAAGTAGTGCACTATATAGGGAATAGGGTGTAATTTCGGACTCAACCATTGACTCTCTGTCACGCCCTGGCCATAGAGAGGCTTTTTATTCTCTATTTTGGTTAGGCCAGGGTGTGACTAGGGTGGGCGTTCTATGTTCCTTTTTCTATGTTTTTGTATTCTTTGTTTTTGGCCGGGTATGGTTCTCAATCAGGGACAGCTGTCTGTCGTTGTCTCTGATTGAGAACCAGGTAGCTCTTGCCCACATGGGTTTTGTGGGTAGTTATTTTCTGTTTAGTGTGTGTTGCACCTGACGGAGCTGTTTCGGTTGTTCTCTTTTGTTACTTTGTTTGATAGTGTTCAGCTTTTACCATTAAAATGATGAACACTTACCATGCTGCATCTTGGTCCTCAACTTCTTCCACCAACAGCCGTTACACTCTCTGTTGCATGTGACTAGTTTTCTCAGATTGAAGTTGATTCATGTTTGTGTAGGTAACATGTCGGATCACAAGTTGAAGCTAAAAACTGCTCTGGTGTTTTAGTTTCTTTACTGCTACAAAAACACGTTTGGAAAAAAAAACTATTCTCCTCCTCCATCTCTTTTTCTCGCTGTCTCTCTGTATAATGCTGCTTGTCTGAGCTCAAGACCCAAGAATGTTCTGGGTTGGACAGCAGCATTGCGTTGCATTCCTCTTTAGGGGCACCCCTTCAGTGATTGGCTGGATTGGGTTTCCAAGTGCAAATTAATTTAATCATGGGCAGTGCATTGCTTCTTCAGCAATGCACTGTTTCTGCAATCAAAACTCTCATTAGAAAAGTGTCAAGCCCAGACTAATGGGAGAAATAAACATTTTTCATGTCCAATCTCCTGTTAGCATTTCAAATATTTCTTCTGTCGAACTCCCATGGCTTGTTGTAAGCAGCTCCGTGAGCTGTAACATTTCTAGTCACACCAGCGAGTGCTTTTCACACCGTTGGACATGCTTTTCTTTCTTCTGTCAGGGGATGAGAAATAGCCCCTTGTGTGTCTGAACTAGCGCACTGATTACGATGGATTCCAGAGGTAAATCATTCCATAGCGTTAGGAATGTCCTCCCTGGTTGGGCTTTGTTTTATCAGAACAAGAGATGAATGACTGCATGTGGGGACCAAACATGGTCTCCTGTCGAGTATGGCCCTGGTTTGATGCTTAGGCCTACTGTACACTCACACCCAAGTGTGTGCCCCAGTTCTGTACTCTCTAGCCATCCTTCTGGACCGGTATTTGTAGTTCCTGGTGGTTTTTATGTTTGTCTTATCTGTTGAGTTGCTGTTGTACCTGCCAAGGTTTAAAAGAGTCACCGACATGCATGAATTACAGTTTAACACTGTATATCACCCTAATTTACATTGTGACACTTTTTAATTGTTTGACAAGCTAATGAATACATCTATCTACAAAAATGCTAACAAATCTGTGATTTTTTGTTGTTGCATAATAACTATGAATTAATCCAAGGGTACAAAATCCAACAGGTTTTTAACTGTATTTACAGTTCTTTATATTGCTATTGAAAATCCGATTGCTTCCATATGCTTTCTCCTATTCTTGTCTATCAGTCGTAGTCTCTGGCCCGGGCTGTTCTAGCTTGGCCTCCACTTCTACTCTGGCTCGATCTCGGTCTTGGCCCAGTTTGGGCCCGGGAAGTCAGTCACCTTGATATGGGGCTGAATGTGTTTTTTAGCCTCTGAAGATTTAAACATCGGGCCGAACGGTCCCGGTTCCCACACCAAATCAGTCACGTTAACCCTCAGCAGAGATCCAGGCATGTTTTAAGTTAATACACAGAGTTTATTTCATGATGACGGGAGGCTTATTTGATTAAAAGTAAAGGTAATTCGGTGAAAAAATATATATGTTTGCATTGAAATTAAACAAATAGTGTATGTTTGCATTGAACATTAATGAGCGAGGAATAATACACTTCTAAATGAAGTGATAGGGAATAAGGAAATGGGAGCTAAATCAGAAATGGGGATTGGTGGGTTGAAGTACAGTACTGAACTCTTATTCACTAAGGCCATGATGTAATCTCTAGCGTGGAAGATCAAATGAAATGGAAAGGCAATGTTCCTGCATTCATAGTAAACGTTGCATAAGACGGCTCAATCTGAAATTACTTTTACATTTCAATTGCGCTTTAGTCTGGATCTTGCGCTACAGATTGCTCCTAATATTGCTCTATTCAAAACCTGTAGTGGTATTTCACGCCTGAAGAATGTGTGTGTAGTGTGCTGTGTACACTAGCTTTCTGATGGGCAGTATCAGTTCAGGATGTCTACAGCAATGATCTTCACCCTCCCTCATGTATTTGGATTTCCCCTATTACTTAATACCTGTTAATAAACCATTTGTGCCACTCAGCTTGGGTAATACATTATACTCTGACACACGGTTGAGTAACCGTACAGAGTGTCTTCTCCCTCCCTCTCCTCGGGTGAAAAACGAAATATTTGGCAGAGAGCCATTGACAACACTGGTGTCATTATCTCAAGGATGCCTCACCAAGTCAGCTCTCAAACAGGGGAGTTCAGTCAGACAATATTTCACTCTCCTGTTGAACAGGCAAGTATTGGATGGCCAGCCTTGTAAAAGTGTTGTCAGATATTTGTCATTCCAAACTCCTATAACTAAATGGTTATTGTGCCTCTCCTGAGGCTGCTCTACACCTGCGGGGTTCAACAATTTCTTCTTTTCTTTTCCTTTTAGAAAATGTTCCATACAGAGGTCTATCATAGTTCAAATAGTTCACAGACCTTGAACTTCTGGGTCCTGGTCAAAAGTAGTGCTCTACATAGGGAATATGGTGCCATTTGGGATGCATCCCATGTCTCTAAGTTCAGGGGAAACCGGTATCAGACAACATGACCAGGGAGTCATCCCACCCTAATCTCACTGTCAAAGCTAATTGGCCAGTCAAGGATTGATCCCCATGGACTCAGACCTAACATGGCATCCGTTGCTCTACGTATACACCTCTGCCTCCTGGACCTCACCATGGAGGGGCAACCAGCCAGCACCGCTTTGATAACACATTCCACAAAAAAACAAGAATGTTATTTTTTCCAGACCTCTCTTTTCTGTCTATCTTTAAGTATCACCATTTTTCTTATGTATTTGATTTTTCTTACTTTGCTATCTATCCACTTCACCTCTCATCATCACGATTGTTTGTGCAGCCGAGGCAGCTCTAGAGGGTGGGGTTTGTTCACCTGTGGGGAGGTAGAGGCAGGTAGGCCTGGAGGAATGATCCAGGTTAATTTATTCATTGTGATTTACAGTATAAACCTAAACTGATCCTTGATCAGATGTCCAGTAGAGGGCGATGGTACTGAATCTACAAAGTCACAGACTGACTGATCTCCCTCATGCAGCTCTCACTCCAACATACAAATCACATCCCTTATCTGTCCTGTAACTGTTTAGGGGATATGCAGCTGCATTAGTTTTAGGGGAGAGATGTATCTTATCAAAAGGCAACTTAGATGAAATGGTGCAGCACTGAACCAGTTTCTCATTTCTAATGAGAGCCAGGGGAGATGCGGGAGGAACTGAATGTTTGTAGAATGCCTTCTATGAATTCCATCAGTTATATTCTGATGATGGCCCCATCGTCAGATTCAGCAGCGCAGTAAAGAGACTCACAATATGAGTTCACATCTCCATTTTTGAGCAGCTCATCCATCTGTGTGTTTTCTTTAGTAGAATGAAATGGATGTACCTCTGTGTAAAATATGGTTGCAGTGGAACAGAGAGGCGAGATACAGTATGTCGCAGGATGGAGAGAGAGACAGAGATAGACAGAGAGGGAGAAAGTATCAGCTAAGACCCAAGTGCAGACTGTTGAAGTAACAATGTTTATTTCAACAACAGGGGCAGGAAAACCCGGCTTGGCCTATCGATCCGGATGGTTAAAGCGATGAGTCGAGATCCATCTGTAGTTTACTTCCTCCGATAATCCGTGCAGGAATGTGTCGAACAGCGCTTCTGGGTTCCAGGCACCCTCCGCTGCTAGCGTGCGGAAACCCACCGAATAGTATGCCACACTAAGGGAGTCCTGACGAAGCTGGAGTAACTTCTGGGCAGCCTCTCTCCTGGACTACGGAGGCTCGAAAACTTTTCTCACCTCCACCACGAATACCTCCAGACTGAGGCAGACTGCGGATTGTTGCTCCTACACCGCCGTGGCCCAGGCGAGTGCCCTCCCGGACATCAGCGTAATAATGTACGCTATTGTCGAGCAGTCTGAGGGGAACGAAGCAGGCTGCAGCTGGAAAACGAGGGAGCACTGAGAGAGAAAGGCCAGGCAGGTTCGGGAATCTCGATCGTAGCACTCCGGGGTGACGACGCTGCTACCAGCCGGGTTACTGAGGGACTGGAAGGTTACAGTCATGGTAGACTGCCTAGTAGGCAACCCACAGAATTGCTCCCGCAAAGCGTCATTGCTAGGTCATGATGTTCTGCCACGTCCTGGAACCCTTCCATCAGACCACAAAGCATCTCCTCATGTCTACCAATGAGGGCTCCTTGGGAGGAGATGGTGTTGCGGAGCTGGTCCAAGTCTGCTGGGTCAGTCACGGCCAGTTTGTACTATCAGGTTTCTGGTAAGACCAAGTGCAGACTGTGTTGAAGTAACAATGTTATTGCAACAACAGGGGCAGGCAAACGACAGGTCAAGGCAGGCAGAGGTTGAAAACCAGAGTAGTGGGGCCAAGGTACAGGACGGCAGGCAGGCCCAGGGTCAGGTCAGGCAGAGGTTGGTAATCCAGAGTAGGGGCCAAGGCACAGGATGACAGACAGGCTCAGAGTCAGGACAGGCAAGGGACAAAACCAGGAGGGCGATGAAAAAGAGAGACTGGGGAAAGCAGTGGAGGGGGGTGGAGACAAGCACAAGGACAGGTGAAACAGATCAGGGCGTGGCAAAAAGTGTGTAAGAGAGAATTGAGAAGTGACCAGCTGCCTAAGAAGGAGCAGGCTAGGAACACAGGCACAGAGATCGCCAAAGATATCCATCAAAAAGAGAAACTGCTTTCTTTTACCATCCCATCGAGAGGCCTAATATTATTATATTAGTTAAAAATCATAATTCTGCTGTAAGGGGAAGTTTGAGTCACAGAGCAGTGAGCTAACGGAACTTCCACCTCTGAAGGGACTAAGAGGCATGCCAGTTTGGGTCACTGGCATGATGAGGGGAAACTAGGGCAGCAGTTGGCTTCAACAACTCTTTCTTTATTCTTTCTCTTTCTTTCTCTGTCTCTCCCTCTCTCTCTCTCTTTCTAATTCTTTATCTCTCTCTCTTTCTCTTACACACAACCCCTGGCTCTTTTCAGGTGTGAGATGGTGACATCATCAGAGAGTGACGGCATGATAGATGTATTCTGAGTATCCTTCCACCCCACCTCAGGTCTGGAGACATGTCACTCAACTCTCTGCAAACATACAATTATGAATATAACTACTGTTCCCTGAAAGATGGAACGAGGTGTAGCATACTATGGGGAGTCAATGACCAATCCTATTCACATGAAGCTCACTGAAATCATGCCCAATGGGCCAATGGATGCCGAGCCTGCCGTTGGAAGCCCAGCATTCCTGGCTATAATACTCGCATACATTTCTTCAATTCTACCTCATTCCCTCCTTCAAGGAGCAGTAGTTACAGTTGAAGTCAGAAGTTTACATACACTTAGGTTGGAGTCATTAAAACTTGTTTCTCAACCACTCCACAAATGTCTTGTTAAAAAACAAACTATAGTTTTGGAAAGTCAGTTAGGACATCTACTTTGTGCATGACACTTAATTTTTCCAAAAATTGTTTACATTGTTTACATTGTTTCCCAAATTGTTTACATTATTTCACTTATAATTCACTGTATCACAATTCCAGTGGGTCAGAAGTTTACATACACTAAGTTGACTGTGCCTTTAAACAGCTTGGACAATTCCAGAAAATGATGTCATGACTTTAGAAGCTTCTGATGGGCTAATTGACACAATTTGAGTCAATTGGAGGTGTACCTGTGGATGTATTTCAAGGCCTACCTTCAAACTCAGTGCCTCATCATGGGAAAATCAAAAGAAATCAGCCTAGACCTCAGAAAATAATTGTAGACCCCTACAAGTCTGGTTCCTCCTTGGGACCAATTTCCAAATGCCTGAAGGTACCGCGTTCATCTGTACAAACAGTATTATGCAAGTATAAACACCATAGGACCACGCAGCCATCATACCACTCAGGAAGGAGACGGGTTCTTTCTCCAAGAGATGAACGTACTTTGGTGCGAAAAGTGCAAATCAATACCAGAACAACAGCAAAGGATCTTGTGAAGATGCTGGAGGAAACAGGTACAAAAGTATCTATATCCACAGTAAAATGAGGCCTATATTGACATAACTTGAAAGGCCGCTCAGCAAGGAAGAAGCCACTGCTCCAAACCGCTATAAAAAAGCCAGGCTACGGTTTGCAACTGCACATGGGGACAAAGATCGTACTTTTTGGAGAAATGTCCTCTGGTCTGATGAAACAAAAATAGAACTGTTTGGCCATAATGACCATTGTTATGTTTGGAGGAAAAAGGTGGAGGCTTGCAAGCCGAAGAACACCATCCCAACCTTGAAGCACGGGGTGGTAGCATCATGTTGTGGGGGTGCATTGCTGCAGGAGGTACTGGTGCACCTCACAAAATAGATAGCATCATTAGAAGGGAAAATTATATGCATATATTGAAGCAACATCTCAAGACATCAGTCAGGAAGTTGAAGCTTGGTCGCAAATGGGTCTTCCAAATGGACAATGACCCCAAGCATACTTCCAAAGTTGTGGCAAAATGGCTTAAGGACAACAAAGTCAAGGTATTGGAGTGGCCATCACAAAGCCCTGACCTCAATCCATTAGAAAATGTGTGGGCAGAACTGAACAAGCTTTTGCGAGCAAGGAGTCCTACAAACCTGACTCAGTTACACCAGCTCTGTCAGGAGGAACGGGCAAAAATTCACCCAACTTAATGTGGGAAACTTGTGGAAGGCTACCTGACATTTCACATTCTTAACTTCTTATGGGCAGGTGCAACGGTAGCGTCCCACCTGACCAACATCCGGTGAAATTGCAGAGCGCGAAATTCAAACTACAGAATAATAAATATTTAACTTTCATAAAATCACAAGTGTAATACATCAAAATAAAGCTTAACTTCTTGTTAATCCAGCCGCTGTGCCAAATTTCAAAAAGGCTTTACGGTGAAAGCACACCATGCGATTATCTGAGGACAGCGCCCCACATACAAAAGCATGAAAAACATATTTCAACCAGGCAGGAGAGCCACGAAAGTCAGAAATAACTATATAATAAATGCCTTACCTTTCTTTGATGATCTTCTTCTGTTGGCACTCCAAAAGGTCCCAGATACATCTCAAATTGTCCTTTTGTTTGATAATGTCCTTCTTTATATCCATAAAAACTCAGTTTAGTTGGCACACTTCAGTCAATAACCCACCCAGTTTCCCCCCATCAAAATGCATACAAAATTAATCCCAAACGTTACTA
This sequence comes from Oncorhynchus keta, assembly GCF_023373465.1. Lineage (NCBI taxonomy): Eukaryota > Metazoa > Chordata > Actinopteri > Salmoniformes > Salmonidae > Oncorhynchus > Oncorhynchus keta. Next base: position 68,189,769 of record NC_068454.1, on the reverse strand, counting down.
ATAAACTTTTCCAAACAAGTCAAACAATGTTTATAATCAAACCTTAGGTACCCTAATACATAAATAAATTATTAAATTTAAGATGGAGAATCGTTATTGTCTTTACCGGAGAAAAATACCAAAGAACGCTCTCTCTTCCACTACAGCCAAAATGGGAGCCACCTAGAAAAACTACAATTTCTGGCTCATTTTTCCAAAAACCAGCATGAAACTCTTTCTAAAGACTGTTGACATCTAGTGGAAGCCCTAGGAACTGCAATCTGGGAGGATTTCGCCTTATAATAAAAGTGACAGCCATTGAAAACAGTAGTAGGTCAGAACATTTTTTTTGTGTGGATGGTTTGTCTTCAGGGTTTCACCTGCCATATCAGTTATGTTATACACGCAGACATAATTTTAACAGTTTTAGAAACTTTAGAGTTTTTTCTATCCAAATATATGCATATCCTAGCTTCTGGGCCTGAGTAACAGGCAGTTTAGTTTGGGCACGCTTTTCATCCGGACCTGTAAATACTGCCCCCTGCCCAAGAGAGGTTCAAATAAAGTGGGGATCCTAACTGACCTAAGACAGGGAATTTTTACTTGGATTAAATGTCAAGAATTGTGAAAAACTGAGTTTAAATGTATTTCGCTAAGGTGTATGTAAACTTCCGACTTCAACTGTACATGGATATTCATATCTGCATGTTCCTTTTCAGTTGGTCACTCTGTATAACATACTATGGGAACATACAATACAGTCAGTCGCCAGGCGTAAACTCCAAACATGAAGGGTGTATTGATAGTACGTGGAGATCCCAAATGCGCTTGGGCGATGCCAAGGCCATGAGCAGGGCAGTCTTGTAAGAAAGGACCTTCAGGTACACAGACTCCAACAGAGCCTCCAGGACCAAAGCCAGGTCCTAGGTCGGTGCCATAGGCTTAGAACAACAGACCCTTCTGACGGATCCTCTCCACGGTGGCCTGAATCAGGTCCACCGGAGGAAACGCATAGAGCAAGGTCCAAGGCTACTGATAATCCAACGCATCCGTGCCAATGAAGTGCCCAGATCCCTCATTGAGAAAAAGAGTCAACAATGCACAGTTTCTCGCAATGCGTAAAGCTCTATGACGTCCCTGCTGAACTGGTCCCATACAGTATCTGGGCAGCCACCGAGGGTTGCAGTCTCCACTCCGTAGAGATAGGATCCCCAATGGAAAGTAGATCCGCACCTATATTGACATCGCTCTGAGCGTCAGGAAATGCACACTGGTTCTTATGAGCAAATAACAGTTGATGTACCCCTGTTGATGTACCCCACCGCCATCCTATTGACGGACCTTAACACCTCCAACATCGGAAGGAAACACCGCAGCACTAGCAAGACAGTCAGTAGCTCTCTGTAATTGATATGCAATGCCATTTGCACTGTTGACCAAATCACAGCGTTCCCTATCCCAGTAAGAATGTATCTGTCATAATTACCCTGCGGGACACTACCCTGGCAATGAGAACCCCCTGCAACAGCAGTCGCGGGTCCCTCCAAGGAGTCAATGCCCTTAGGCATGACAGGGATACCTTGAGCAACCGATGGCAGTGGTGAGAGACTTCCAGACGTGTAGCAATCACCCAGAGCAGAAACAGACACATCAACAAAACGTGCAGAAGCACCACAGCTATCATAGAGGCCATCAGATCCAATAACCGCAGGCACAAGGGAAAAGGCACAGAGTGCCCCAGTTGAAGCCGTGCCAGACAGAGCCGGAATGCAATCCACCTCTTTTGGGAAAAAAACACATGATTCATAACTGAGTCCAGAACGACACCCAAAAACTGAATGCGCTGAGCCGGAGTCATACGACTTTTCTTGTGATTCACTATGAACCCCAGCGACTGAATATGGGAAACCAGCGTGGCAGTGTGGAGCTCCACCTGTTCCTTCGCTATGACCAACCAATCATCCAGATAGGTCAATTTTCTGACCTCCATCCACCAAAGAAATGGTGTGGGCAATAACCCACACCCATGAAATGTAGCCTCAGAAACCTTCTGTGGGGAGGATGTATAGTCACATGAAAATATGCATGAAACAGTCACTGGGACGAACCGAGTGCAATAGCCGGCGAAGTGTGAACATTTTGAACTTGCAAACCTTGAGCTGCTTGTTTTAAACACAAGTCCAGGATGGGACGCAATGTTTCATCTCTCTTGGGAATGAAGAAGTACCGGCTGTCCCAACCACTCTGTACTTCTGACACGGGAACCACACGAATATCCTGCTTTTGAAGAGGAGGGGAAATATTATCTCTCAAGAGGCGCTAGGACCTCAGGGACCACTGACGTAATGATGCCACGAAAAGGAGGAGGACGCACAGCGAACTGTAAACCATACCCCCACGTCACCATCCTCATCACTGATGGTAAAACTGCACATGCTCTGTTCTGATACCTGGCCCACATGGGGTTCGGGGACTTCAGCAACCAGTAACCAGTTTACCACATTGACCAAGCCACTTGGGAGCACTGTTGCCCTTGTTGGCGAAATTGGCTCATCAAAATACATCTGCTTGTGCCTCTCGGGAATCCGGGACAGCGTACATCTACATCGATATGATACATCTGCAGCATGGTGACCACATTCAACAACCGGACCGCCTCACCCTCAGCCTGCTACACTTCGTCCAACTGATCCACTAAGAACCAGCACTGTTTACTCAGAAGCACTGTGCTAGGAATAGCCCACTCGATAGCCTCTGGAGCTAAATAGCTCACCATCCATCGGCAGTGTGCTAACAAACAAACAAAATGGCTGAATGAGGGGAATCCCAGGTTGCCTTTAGCTCATCTGCAAAATCTTTAAAGCAGGGGTAAGCGGCGCTCCACTGCTGCAGCGACAGAAGGGAAAAACCTTCCCCCAAACCTGGAGGAACTCTGCTGCGGGGGAGAAGACAGTCAATCTACCCCCAGGTGATCTGACGCCCTATGACACTGCTCCATCAAAGGCACATTAACACAAATGGTTCACTCTCCCCCACCAAATCCAAAGCCGGGGCATCAGACTCCCACAGACGGATGTCATCTGATTCACACTCTGAAAACCCACCAGAGCCAACCATGTCATCCCTGGAATCCAGACTACGAACACTGCCAGAGAAACCGTCTGGGATGACACCCCTATCAACTCCAGGTCAAACTCGGCAGGTTAGCCTTTTTGAACTTACACTTATCACTGACCATCTTACTCAAGTAAGGGAGCACTGGCTACACAAGCAGAGCAGAAAGTAGTTCGCTCTTAGCAAACACAAAAACTGATACCAAGACCCAAAACTCGCAACATCTAGGGGGACGAGTACTCTCTCCCCACTAACAGAAACCTAAGTTAGAGCTGAATCTCGTAGCCTTCTTGTTCTTAAAAAGTTGTTAATTGCGTGACATGTTCTTCCTTCAGGCGAGCAGAAGTGAATTTAGGAAATGTATGTCAGCCCCTGTATTATAGCCAGGAAAGTAGGGCTTCCGAGGGCAGGCTCGGCATCGATTAGCCCTTTGAGCGTGACTTCACTTTTCTTCAGGTGAATAGGATTGATCGTTGACACCCATAGTGACCAACTGAAAGGGAACCAGCACTTTGACAGCCAATACTGGAATTGATCAACTGGATATGATTCATACAGCCTTCCATTCCTAAAATTCTCAGAGCCTCCATTTCTTGTGAAGTCTCTATTTGTATTTATTTGTATTTATTATGGATTCCCATTAGCCAAAGCAGCAGCTACTCTTCCTGGTGTCCAAACACATTAAGGCACTTACATTACTCATTAAACAAAAGATAAAACAGTCATATATCATATAACATTATTACAACACTATATACTGTATCTACAATACAAAATGTATAATACCACCATACAACAATATTACAATGTACGTGTGTGTAGAGTGCGTGTGCTGGCATGTGTGTGTACCTGTGTGTGTGTCTCTTCACAGTCCCCACTGTTCCATTTTTAAAATCTGATTCTATTGCTTGCTTCAATTACCTGATGTGGAATAGAGTTACATGTAGTCATGGTTCTATGTATTGTGTGCCTCCCATAGTCTGTTCTGGACTTGGGGATTGTGAAGGGACCTCTGGTGGCATGTCTTGTGGGGTTTGCATGGGTGTCCGAGCTGTGTGCTAGTAGTTTAAACAGACCACTCGGTCCATTCAGCTTGTCAACACTTCTTACAAAAACAAAGTTTTGAAATGATTCTCTCCTCCACTTTGAGCCATGATGGATTGACATGCATATCATTAATGTTAGCACCCAGTGTGCATTTAAGGGCCACACGACTGAACAGTAGTCCAGGTGCGACAAAAGTAGGGCCTGTAGGCCCTGCCTTGTTGATAGTGTTGTTAAGAAGACAGAGCAGCGCTTTATTATACTGTTGTATCAATATGTTTTGACCATGAAATTTTACAATCCAGGGTTACGCCAAGCAGTTTAGTCACCTCAACTTGCTCAATTTCCACATTATTAATTTCAAAATGTAATAGAGGTTTAGGGTTTAGTGAATAATTTGTCCCAAATACAATGCTTTTAGTTTTGGAAATATTTAGGACTGACGTATTCCTTGCCACCCATTCTGAAACTAACTGCAGCTCTTTGTTAAGTGCTGTAGTCATTTCAGTGGGTGTAATAGCTGACGTGTGTAGTGTTGAGTCATCCACATAGAGAGACACACTGGTTTTACTTAGGTCCTGTATAGACTGTTCTATTCTGTCTTTTCCTATTTCCCATTCGAACTGTGGAGGTTGAATTTATTTTCTGTTTTTCCTCATTTAATGTAGATGATACAATCTCGTCTCTTGTGAGACTGTTAGGAGAAGTATTTGTATTTGTCTAATTGCATCAGTTGCTGACTCATATATACTGTAGTTCTATCCCTGTTCTCATTGGTCATGGTTGGGATTTTGAGGAAGTCTTGAGGGAGGTCTTTGGTCATATTTGACTTGCTGAGGCTTTAGGTCTATTAGACAACGGCAAGGAAATAACAGAGATCCCTATGTACGTGTAACTATGCTCAGCTCATAGGGTGTACAGATGAGCCACACCCCACAAAATGACATCCCAAAACATATAATTGACCTAAATAACAACTTCATAGGACGCTTTAAAGTCGTTCTAAAAAGATATATATTTCATCTCAAGTGACTTGCTGGATAAAAGTTAAGTAAAATAGGAAACTTTATTACGTGATTGTCAATCATTCTGAACTCTTAGCACGAAGATCAAAGTTGACCCCTGAGACATCTCTGAAAGATTTCCCCATGCAGTGATAGGTAATGGGCTGAGAGGGAGAAAAAAAGACCCCAAAAACCCCAAAATCACACTTAATGTGATTACACCCCCACACCACAGCAGATAGTAAGTTAAAATTGCAGTTGTTTGTTTGTTTCCTTAGCAGATCCCCTTATGCAGGGCACTAAGTCCTAGGGTTCATCTGACACATCCAGTGTTTATACAGCTGGATATGTGCTGAAGCACTTCCAGGTGAAGTGGCTCAATCCAGAAGGGGCACAGACACACAGTCAGCAGGCAGCACTTTATCTGCACTTGAAGCGTTTGTAGGCCTACCCTTTGTGGTACTTTGTTAACAATGCCCACCTCTCTGCTCTGCTCAGCTCCATTTTACTCTCATTGCTGGTTTGTTCCTGTTGGCTGAGAAGAGAGACATGTATACTGATGCAGAACACACACTCACACAACACAGAGAGGGAGAGAGAGAAAGAAAGAGAAAGTATCTGTGGCTCTTTGTATTATGTTTCACCCCCTCTATACTCTACTCTGCTCCATACAAAAGCCACATGGAGGGTCTGCTTCTAATCTGGCATTTCTGGGGTCTCGATTTGTTTTGCTTGTCCACCCACAATACTCTTCCCGTGCCCAAGACCCACTCAGTGCAGATTCAATTAGATAACTGAATAAAAACGCTGAAGAATTTAAATTGGACATGGTGTTCGGAAGGCATCTGGCCCACAGTGCGAGCTACAGTACAGTCAAACGGACTGCATAGGGAAGGAGGGAATGACAGAGAGAGGGGGAGAGAAAGGGAAAAAGAGAGAGGGGAGGTAATAGATCTGAGGACTTGCTAATCACAACTAGAGGTCTAAACCTTCTTGTCCATTTCACAGAGTCAGCAGTATTACCATGGCCTGCTGCCCACCTCCCTGTGTTACAACATACTGTTATGTCACACACGGGTGTGACATGCATTAGAAAGAAACGGAACACAATGCTCTGTCTTTCCATAAGCCAAGGAGGATCGAGAGGATGTGTCGTAGAGATGTAAAGCCGAGTGATGATTGACCACGTCATGTGCTGCTGGTGTAATGGTGTAAGCCAATGCCCTCAATGACCTGGCTTTGGTCTGGAGCTTAGTAAAACGCTCCGGGGCGGACCAGACCCAAATAAACACACCTAGAACAGACCCAGCTATTGGCTCATTCTCTCTCGGATCCCATCCCGCAACACACTGACTCTGTGTGAGATCAGATCATGGTACAACCATACAAAATACTTCACAGTGGATTTACTTTACTCTCCTAAATGCTTTTCATTGAAGAGAACCGTGGGAGACGATACCATTTAAAATATATATATATATATTTAACGTTTATTTAACTAGGCAAGTCAGTTAAGAACAAATTCTTATTTACAATGATGGCCTACCCAGGCCAAATCCTAACGACACTGGGCCCTATGGGACTTCCAATCACGGCCGGTTGTGAAACAGCTTGGAATCGAAACAAGTTCTGTAATGACGCCTCTAGCACTGAAATGCAGTGCCTTAGACCGCTGCGCCACTCGGGAGCCCCAATAACAATGTTTTTTATATAATTACTCATCACCATGTCTGTAACGGGTTTACTAGTATCAAAGGCCGTCTCTTTCATGATCCAAGCCAGGATTAGGGTTCTGAATGGTTCAGAGGACATTGATTCCTTCAACAAGAAAAAAAAGACAAAAAAGAGAATGTGATTTGAGTCAGACTGTGGAGGAGTAGCAATAACAAGTGTTTATACCCCGGTGACCCTGGGCAGACCCTGGATGATGATGGTAAATTCCTTGGAGGTTGTCCTCTAATAACAGAGCTTGTATTATTACCATTCTCTTCTGAAGGGGTATTAGAACGGAGCACGATTCAGGTGCCTTTGATTACAACCAGTCCGGTACCAGATAGTCATTAGAGTTATTGGATTGCATTGGAAGGCCTCTCTCTCTATCTCTCTCTCACTAAGGTATGTTGTTTTTGTTCTCTCTCTCGATCTCAAATGGCTACTCGGACTATGCAAATAGTCTGGGTAACCATTGGTTAGCTGTTCAAGAGTCTTATAGCTTGGGGGTAGAAGCTGTTTAGAAGTCTCTTGGACCTAGACTTGGCGCTGCGGTACCGCTTGCCGTGCGGTAGCAGAGAGAACAGTCTATGACCAGGGTGGCTGGAGTCTTTGACAATTATTAGGGCCTTCCTCTGACACCGCCTGGTATAGAGGTCCTGGATGGCAGGAAGCTTGGCCCCGGTGATGTACTGGGTCGTACGCATTACTCTCTGTAGTGCCTTGTGGTCGGATGCCGAGCAGTTGCCATACCAGGCAGTGATGCAACCCGTCAGGATGCTCTTGATGGTGTAGCTGTAAAACCTTTTGAGGATCTGAGGACCCATGCCAAAACTTTTCAGTCTCTTGAGGGGGAATAGGTTTTGTCGTGCCCTCTTCACAACTGTCTTGGTGTGCTTAGACCATGTTAGTTTGTCGGTGATGTGGACACCAAGGAACTTGAAGCTCTCAACCTGCTCCACTACAGCCCCGTCGATGAGAATGGGAGCATGCTCAGTCCTCCTTTTCCTGTAGTCCACAATCATCTCCTTTGTCTTGATCACGTTGAGGGAGAGGTTGTTGTCCTGGCACCACACGGTCAGGTCTCTGACCTCCTCCCTATGGGCTGTCTCATCGTTGTCAGTGATCAGGCCTACCACTGTTGTGTCATCAGCAAACTTAATGATGGTATTGGAGTTGTACTGGCTGTGCAGTCATGAGTGAACAGGGAGTATAGGAGGGGACTGAGCACGCACCCCTGAGGGCCCCCATGTTGAGGGTCAGCGTGGCGGATGTGTTGTTACCTACCCTTACCACCTGGGGGCGGCACGTCAGAAAGTCCAGGATCCAGTTGCAGAGGGAGGTGTTTAGTCCCAGGGTCCTTAGCTTAGTGATGAGCTTTGAGGGCACTATGGTGTTAAATGCTGAGCTGTAGTCAATGGCATTCTCACATAGGTGTTCCTTTTGTCCAAGTGGGAAAGGGTAGTGTGGAGTGCAATAGAGATTGCATCATCTGTGGATCTGTTGGTGCGGTATGCAAATTGGAGTGGGTCTAGAGTTTCTGGGATAAAGGTGTTGATGTGAGCCATTACCAACCTTTCAAAGCATTTCATGGCTACAGACGTGAGTGTTACAGGTTGGTAGTCTTTTAAGCAGGTTACCTTAGTGTTCTTGGGCACAGGGACTATGGTGTTCTGCTTGAAAAATGTTGAGATTACAGTTGCCAGTTGGTCAGCGCATGCTCGGAGTACAAGTCCTGGTAATCCATCTGGCCCTGTGGCATTGTGAATGTTGACCTGTTTCAAGTTCTTACTCACATCGGCTGCGGAGAGTGTGATCACACAATCGTCCGGAACAGCTGATGCTCTCATGCATGTTTCAGTGTTACTTGCCTCGAAGTGAGCATTGGAGTTATTATGCATATCTGGAAGGCTCGTGTCACTGGGCAGCTCTCAGCTGTGCTTCCCTTTGTAGTCTGTAATAGATTGCAAGCCCTGCCACATCTGGCAAGCGTCGGATCCAGTGTAGTACGATTCGATCTTAGACCTGTATTGACACTTTGCCTGTTTGATGGTTCGTCAGAGGGCATAGCTTGATTTCTTATAAGTTCCCGGGTTAGAGTCCCACTCATTGAAAGCGGCAGCTCTACCCTTTAGCTCAGTGCGAATGTTGCCTGTTATCCATGGCTTCTGGTTGGGGTATGAACGTATAGTCTCTGTGGAGACGACGTCCTCGATGCACTTATTGATAAAGCCAGTGACTGACGTGGTGTACTCTTCGATGCCATCAGAGGAATCCCGGAACATATTCCAGTATGTGCTAGCAAACAGTCCTGTAGTTTAGCATCTACTTCATCTGACCACTTTTTATAAACCGAGTCACTGGTGCTTCCTGCCTTAATTTCTGCTTGTAAGCAGGAATCAGGAGGATATAGTTAAGGTCAGATTTGCCAAATGGAGGGAGAGCTTTGTTCGCGTCTCTGTGTGTGGAGATATGGTGGTCTAGAATTGTCTTCCATCTGGTTGTATATTTAACATGCTGATAGAAATGAGGTAAAACTGATTTAAGTTTCCCTGCATTAAAGTCCCTGGCCACTATGTGCGCCGCCTCTGGATGAGCGTTTTCCTGTTTGCTTGTGGCGGAATACAGCTCATTGAGTGTGGTTTTATTGCCAACCTCGGTCTGTGGTGGTATGTGGACAGCTACAGAAAATACAGATGAAAACTCTCTAGGTAGATAGTGTGGTCTACAGCTTATCATGAGATATTCTACCTCAGGCGAGCAAAACCCTGAAACTTTCTTAGATATTGTGCACCAGCTATTGTTTACAAATATGCATAGGCCCCCACCCCGTGTCTTACAAGAGGCTGCTGTTCTGTCCTGCTGATAGAGTGTATAACCCGACAGCTGTACGTTCTTAATGTTGGCGTTCAGCTACGACTCAGTGAAATATAAGATATTACAGTTTTTATGTCCCATTGGTAGGATATGCCTGCTTTCAGTTCGTTCCATTTATTTTCCAGCGATTGAACGTTAGCTAGCAGAATGGAAGGCAAGGGCAGAATAGCCACTAGTCAGTCACCTGATCCTCACAAGGCAACCTGATCGCTTTCCGCGAAACCTACGTTTCCTTTTCCAGCGAATCACAGGGAATTGGGCAATGTCAGGTGTCCGTAGTAGATCCCTCGCATCCGACTCATTGAAGAAGAACTCCTCGTCCAATTTGAGGTGAGTAATCCCAGTTCTGATGTCCAGAGACATAAGAGACGGTAGCAGCAACATTATGTACAAAACAAGTTGCAAACAAAGCGTAAAAACAAACATAACATAGTTGGTTAAGAGCCGATAAGACGGCAGCTCTACCCTCTGGCGCCATCTTCTCCTCTTCTCTCTTCTACTTTTAGGTTCCATATCCACTGATCAGTCAAGGCCCCTTTGTGGTTATCAACATATCACAAACATGTTCATAGTGCTTTATTGAATTACCTTGCAAAGCATATTTTGGTGTTTTAGTTGTTTAGTGGGGGATGGGTGAAAGGGGAGACACAAACAAACAATGACAAAACACTGAGTGACCCATAGTAACTCTAGAGCATCCTCTTTTTGTTTTCTGTGGTCAGAAGTGGAGATCAATCTAGACTCTATCTCTCGCTTTCTTCGCCCTCCACGTTCTCTTTCTCTCTCTCTCTCTTTCCTTTTCTTTCTCTCTCTCCTCCACTCTCTTCTTTTCTCTTTTTCCCTTACAAACGCACACAAACACGAAAACGCACGCACGCACACACACACACACACACACATACACACACTTCTTTTCCATTTGTGGAAATACCTACACCCAGCCCATCTATCAACCAACCTATCTGGCCCTCATCAGGTTGACTTCTTATCAGGGCGCGCTGGACTAGCCGTACACGCACGCACGTGCACATACACGCACATAAACACACATATGTATGCACGCACACACATTCATGTTATTGAATTGACCCTTTTATTTCTACTGCCTCTGCCGCTCTCTGTCCAGATGGCCAGCAGCGCTGGGCTCACAGGTCTGCACTGCCTGCCTCCATATACGGTGTAATCAAATTCTCCTTCTTTGTGATGTCATCTCCCATTAGTTAAATGGCACCTTGTTCCCTATATAGTGCACTACTTTTGACTAGAGCCCTATGGTCAACAGTAAAGGGAATAGGTTGCAATTTGGGATGCACACATATCCACTGGAGGTGTGTAGGGCTCCCCAGTGAGGTCACCAACTATAATACTGTGAATAATGTTGTTATTTAGAACATTCTAGGGAAACACTGACTCACATCCCACATCATGGTTGGTGTCCATGTAGGCAATAACAAAGGATTTAGGGTAGTGGTTTTTCAGTGTCTAACATGGAGAGAGAGGAAACGGGAATCAATACTGAACAATTACAGTAGAGTTCTCACTTGTGTCCCATACCATTCCCCTATAATATCTGTGAGATCCACAGAATACAGTTGTTGTTGAGCATGTAGCACCGCCCTTTATGTTTATCTTATACACAAACACACACAGAGACACACGCACACATACACATGCAGCTGACCTGTAATACGCCTCAGCAGCTGCAGTTGCACTTACAGCAGTGGGTCATTATAATATACAACAGGGTCAGTTATTGGCAATCATCATGGATGCCTGCCTTCAGACTGACTGCTTCTTGAACACAAACACCCAGCACTCACCCATAAAAAGGACTGTAAAAAATAAATAAAAAAACGGAATCCAAATGTAAAATCTCATTCTGTATCCTGTGAGATTGAAATGTGTTTAGTACAGAGTAAACCCAAACCCTAAGTTATCACATTTTTCCAGGACAGACATGAAATTGTTTTAGACTGTGCTGTTGTTCCAGTTGGCAGCTGGTAGCTGGAGTTTAACATGTTATTAGATGGACCTCTCATGTTTTCCTCTTCAACTGATACTTTACTTTATGAACCTTGTATATTTACCTTGGAACTGTTTTCCACTATTTGTGATGACAGAAAACACCTGTTGTGCGTCCACTTGGCTAAATGTCAAAGACATTATGAAAGTGAGATCATAAAGTGACGTTTTAAAACCTTCCACTATCTGACTCTCCCTAGCTGTGAATGAGTGTGGTGAGATTTGTAACACATGCTATGAATACAATCACATACTCAAACCGCAATCTAAAACTGTGTTTTAGCAGTGGTGGGCCGTCAGGGCCAGCAAGGCCTTCTCTGCTGTCCTAAACATCATCAGAATATATATATTTTTTAAATATATTTTCCCACAAATATGTATTAAATTAATCCCCAGAGTAAGAGTTACACTCTTCATTTCATAGCATTCCTCTTGGTTGCACTGCTTCCAGCCCCAGGTTGAGATTTGGAGGGCTGGTCTTTATGTTAGATCTTTTATCCAATCATATTCAGCCATCATGTGTTGCCAGGGGTCTAAAATCTGCCCTCAGGCCTTCAGAATCAACAGTGCGGGCGCTTGTAGCTTAAAGTGAATGGAAATTAAAATGTAGTGTCAACCAATCAGCTTTAGAGTTGGCTATTGTACGCCTGCTGGCTGGCTCCAGTGTTACACAGGAGCCAGCTAGCAGGCGTAGTGCGTGTACGTCTTTCGATTGGATTACCAATATTGAGAGGCAGGTCCTATATGGGCAGGTCTCAGAACTAGGAAACTGAAATTGATCAACAAATTAATTTGCGTACTACTAAGCTGTTTTTTCAACCCACAATGGCGGAAGGAGAAGATATCGATTTGGTTGAGGATATAATTATAACGCCATTCTCAAGACAAACTTTTCAAGAAAAGTTAGACATTGTCAGGAGAGGTAGACGCCGACGCTACAAAGCCTGTCACAGGCGGGAAAGGGGTTCGTTCGCCACTCACAGGCTCCGAGAAGCACTGCAAACTGTACTGCTGGGAATGCCTATTATTTGCAAGTAATCAATTTGGTGTTTGGAGCCCCACTGGCTTTGCAAACCTGAGTTGTCTAACCAAGGCAGCAACGAGACATCAAAGTACGGCTGGGCACTTACAAACAATGGTGCTTTTGAAAACTTTTGGGGACACCCGAGTGGATTTACAGCTCAACGAACAAGCACGCAGGGCAACGAAGCTGCACAATGAAAAGGTATTGTACTCTTCCCCTGCAATTCTCTAAATAAAAATGTCCATTTCAAAGTGACGCAAGGCCTGGTTATACTGCGTTTCTGTCTAAATGTATAGTGTCTAGAGCCATGGCATCATAATGATGGTAATAAGAGGTGGATTAATTCGGGTGGGACTGTGTAGGACTTCACTGAAGGCCCAGGCCCCAGAACCACGGCACGCTACTGTGTTTTAGTGACAAAATAATACTATATCTAATAACTAGAAAGGTACAACACTAACCCTGATCAGACAATAACTAGAAAGGTACAACTCTAACCCTGATCAGACAATAACTAGTAAGGTACAACCCTAACCCTGGACATGACCAGACAATAACTAGTAAGGTACAACACTAACCTTGGACATGACCAGACAATAACTAGTAAGGTACAACCCTAACCCTGGACATGACCAGACAATAACTAGTAAGGTACAACACTAACCTTGGACATGACCAGACAATAACTAGAAAGGTACAACCCTAACCCTGGACATGACCAGACAATAACTAGAAAGGTACAACCCTAACCCTGGACATGACCAGACAATAACTAGTAAGGTACAACACTAACCCTGGACATGACCAGACAATAACTAGAAAGGTACAACCCTAACCCTGGACATGACCAGACAATAACTAGAAAGGTACAACCCTCACCCTGGACATGACCAGACAATAACTAGAAAGGTACAACACTAACCCTGGACATGACCAGACAATAACTAGAAAGGTACAACACTAACCCTGGACATGACCAGACACTAACTAGAAAGGTAGAACCCTCACCCTGATCAGACAATAACTAGAAAGGTACAACCCTAACCCTGGACATGACCAGACAATAACTAGAAAGGTACAACACTAACCCTGGACATGACCAGACAATAACTAGAAAGGTACAACCCTCACCCTGGACATGACCAGACAATAACTAGAAAGGTACAACACTAACCCTGGACATGACCAGACAATAACTAGTAAGGTACAACACTAACCCTGGACATGACCAGACAATAACTAGAAAGGTACAACACTAACCCTGGACATGACCAGACAATAACTAGTAAGGTACAACACTAACCCTGGACATGACCAGACAATAACTAGAAAGGTACAACCCTAACCCTGGACATGACCAGACAATAACTAGAAAGGTAGAACCCTCACCCTGATCAGACAATAACTAGAAAGGTACAACCCTAACCCTGGACATGACCAGACAATAACTAGAAAGGTACAACACTAACCCTGGACATGACCAGACAATAACTAGTAAGGTACAACCCTAACCCTGATCAGACAATAACTAGTAAGGTACAACCCTAACCCTGACCAGACAATAACTGGAAAGGTACAACCCTAACCCTGGACATGACCAGACAATAGCTAGAAAGGTACAACCCTGAACCCTAACCCTGATCAGACAATAGCTAGAAGGGTACAACCCTAACCCTGATCAGACAATAACTAGAAAGGTACAACCCTAACCCTGATCAGACAATAACTAGTAAGGTACAACCCTAACCTTGGACATGACCAGACAATAACTACAAAGGTACAACCCTAACCCTGGACATTACCAGACAATAACTAGAAAGGTACAACCCTAACCCTGGACATGACCAGACAATAACTGTAACGGTTCTCTTGTGGTGAAGGAGAGTCGGACCAAAATGCAGTGTGTAGATTGCGATCCATGTTTATTGAAACAAACGTAACACGAATCTAAATACGAACACTACAAAACAATAAACGTAACGAAAACCGAAACAGCCTATACTAGTGTAAACTAACACAGAATAAGGACATCAAGACACTAAGGACAATCACCCACCACAAACTCAAAGAATATGGCTGCCTAAATATGGTTCCCAATCAGAGACAACGATAAACACCTGCCTCTGATTGAGAACCACTCCAGACAGCCATAGACTTTGCTAGGTAACCCACTAAACTACAATCCCAATACCACCACCAAAACCCCAAGACAAACACACCACAATACAAAAACCCCATGCCACACCCTGGCCTGACCCAATACATGAAGATAAATACAAACTACTTCGACCAGGGCGTGACAGAACCCCCCTAAGGTGCGGACTCCCGAACGCACCTCAAAACAATAGGGAGGGTCCGGGTGGGCGACTGTCCATGGTGGCGGCTCCGGCGCGGGACGTGGACCCTACTCAGTCAATGTCTTAGTCCCCTCTCCTCGCGTCCCTGGATAGTCCACCCTCACCGCCGACCATGGCCTAGTAGTCCTCACCCAGAAACCCACTGGACTGAAGAGCAGATTGGGACTGAGGCAGCTCGGGACTGAGGGAAAGCTCGGGAGTGAGAGAAAGCTCGGGAGTGAGAGAAAGCTCAGGAGTGAGAGGAAGCTCAGGTGTGAGAGGAAGCTCAGGAGTGAGAGGAAGCTCAGGAGTGAGAGGAAGCTCAGGAGTAAGAGGAAGCTCAGGCGTGAGAGGAAGCTCAGGCAGGTAGATAGATCTACCAGATCCTGGCTGGCTGGTGTTTTCAGCAGATCCTGGCTGACTGGAAGATCCTGGCTGACTGGCAGATCCTGGCCGACAGGCAGTTCTGGCAGATCCCGGCTGACTGGCGGATCTGGAAGAGTCTGGTTGACTGCCGGATCCTGGCAGACTGAAAGATCTGGCTGCTCCATGCTGACTGGCGGCTCTGACTGCTCCACGCTGACTGGCGGCTCTGGCTGCTCCCTGTAGGCTGACAGCTCTGGCGGCGTCTTACAAACTAGCAGCTCTGGCGGCTCCGTGCAGACTGGCAGCTCCTTGCAGACTGACAGCTCCTTGCAGACTGGCAGCTCCTTGCAGACTGGCAGCTCCTTGCAGACTGGCAGCTCCTTGCAGACTGACAGCTCTGGCTGCTTCATGCAGACTGACAGCTCTGACTGCTTCATGCAGACTGACAGCTCTGACTGCTCCATGCAGGCTGGTAGCTCTGGCTGCTCCATGCAGGCTGGCAGCACCTTGCAGACTGGCAGCTCCTTGCAGACTGGCAGCTCTGGCTGCTTCATGCAGACTGACAGCTCTGGCTGCTTCATGCAGACTGACAGCTCTGACTGCTCCATGCAGACTGACAGCTCTGACTGCTCCAAGCAGACTGACAGCTCTGACTGCTCCATGCAGGCTGGGAGCTCTGGCTGCTCCATGCAGGCTGGCAGCACCTTGCAGACTGGCAGCTCCTTGCAGACTGGCAGCTCCTTGCAGACTGACAGCTCTGGCTGCTCCATGCAGACTGACAGCTCTGGCTGCTCCATGTAGACTGGCAGCTCTGGCTGCTCCATGCAGGCTGGCAGCTCTGGCTTGCAGCTCTGACTGCTCCATGCAGGCTGACAGCTCTGTCTGCGCTGAACAGACAGGAGACTCCAGAAGCGCAGGAGAGGAGAAAGGCTCTGGCTGCGCTGAACAGGCAGGAGACTCCAACAGCGCTGTAGAGGAGGAAGGCTCTGGCTGCGCTGAACAGGCGGGAGACTCCGGCGGCGCAGGAGAGGAGAAAGGCTTCGACAGCGTTGGAGAGGCGCACTGTAAATCAAATCAAATCAAATTTTATTTGTCACATACACATGGTTAGCAGATGTTAAATGCGAGTGTAGCGAAATGCTTGTGCTTCTAGTTCCGACAATGCAGTGATAACCAACAAGTAATCTAACTAACAATTCCAAAACTACTGTCTTATACACAGTGTAAGGGGATAAGGAATATGTACATAAGGATATATGAATGAGTGATGGTACAGAGCAGCATACAGTAGATGGTATCGAGTACAGTATATACATATGAGATGAGTGTGTAGACAAAGTAAACAAGTGGCATAGTTAAAGTGGCTAGTGATACATGTGTTACATAAGGATGCAGTCGATGATGTAGAGTACAGTATATACATATGCATATGAGATGAATAATGTAGGGTAAGTAACATTATATAAGGTAGCATTGTTTAAAGTGGCTAGTGATATATTTACATAATTCCCATCAATTCCCATTATTAAAATGGCTGGAGTTGGGTCAGTGTCAATGACAGTGTGTTGGCAGCAGCCACTCACACTGTTAGTGGTGGCTGTTTAACAGTCTGATGGCCTTGAGATAGAAGCTGTTTTTCAGTCTCTCGGTCCCAGCTTTGATGCACCTGTACTGACCTCGCCTTCTGGATGATAGCGGGGTGAACAGGCAGTGGTTCGGGTGGTTGATGTCCTTGATGATCTTTATGGCCTTCCTGTAACAACGGGTGGTGTAGGTGTCCTGGAGGGCAGGTAGTTTGCCCCGGTGATGCGTTGTGCAGTCCTCACTACCCTCTGGAGAGCCTTACGGTTGAGGGCGGAGCAGTTGCCGTACCAGGCGGTGATACAGCCCGCCAGGATGCTCTCGATTGTGCATCTGTAGAAGTTTGTGAGTGCTTTTGGTGACAAGCCGAATTTCTTCAGCCTCCTGAGGTTGAATAGGCGCTGCTGCGCCTTCTTCACGACGCTGTCAGTGTGAGTGGACCAATTCAGTTTGTCTGTGATGTGTATGCCGAGGAACTTAAAACTAGCTACCCTCTCCACTACTGTTCCATCGATGTGGATAGGGGGTGTTCCCTCTGCTGTTTCCTGAAGTCCACAATCATCTCCTTAGTTTTGTTGACGTTGAGTGTGAGGTTATTTTCCTGACACCACACTCCGAGGGCCCTCACCTCCTCCCTGTAGGCCGTCTCGTCGTTGTTGGTAATCAAGCCTACCACTGTTGTGTCGTCCGCAAACTTGATGATTGAGTTGGAGGCGTGCGTGGCCACGCAGTCGTGGGTGAACAGGGAGTACAGGAGAGGGCTCAGAACGCACCCTTGTGGGGCCCCCGTGTTGAGGATCAGCGGGGAGGAGATGTTGTTGCCTACCCTCACCACCTGGGGGCGGCCCGTCAGGAAGTCCAGTACCCAGTTGCACAGGGCGGGGTCGAGACCCAGGGTCTCGAGCTTGATGACGAGCTTGGAGGGTACTATGGTGTTGAATGCCGAGCTGTAGTCGATGAACAGCATTCTCACATAGGTATTCCTCTTGTCCAGGTGGGTTAGGGCAGTGTGCAGTGTGGTTGAGATTGCATCGTCTGTGGACCTATTTGGGCGGTAAGCAAATTGGAGTGGGTCTAGGGTGTCAGGTAGGGTGGAGGTGATATGGTCCTTGACTAGTCTCTCAAAGCACTTCATGATGACGGAAGTGAGTGCTACGGGGCGGTAGTCGTTTAGCTCAGTTACCTTAGCTTTCTTGGGAACAGGAACAATGGTGGCCCTCTTGAAGCATGTGGAACAGCAGACTGGTATAGGGATTGATTGAATATGTCCGTAAACACACCGGCCAGCTGGTCTGCGCATGCTCTGAGGGCGCGGCTGGGGATGCCGTCTGGGCCTGCAGCCTTGCGAGGGTTAACACGTTTAAATGTCTTACTCACCTCGGCTGCAGTGAAGGAGAGACCGCATGTTTCCGTTGCAGGCCGTGTCAGTGGCACTGTATTGTCCTCAAAGCGGGCAAAAAGTTATTTAGTCTGCCTGGGAGCAAGACATCCTGGTCCGTGACTGGGCTGGATTTCATCTTGTAGTCCGTGATTGACTGTAGACCCTGCCACATGCCTCTTGTGTCTGAGCCGTTGAATTGAGATTCCACTTTGTCTCTGTACTGACGCTTAGCTTGTTTAATAGCCTTGCGGAGGGAATAGCTGCACTGTTTGTATTCAGTCATGTTGCCAGACACCTTGCCCTGATTAAAAGCAGTGGTTCGCGCTTTCAGTTTCACGCGAATGCTGCCATCAATCCACGGTTTCTGGTTAGGGAATGTTTTTATCGTTGCTATGGGAACGACATCTTCGACGCACGTTCTAATGAACTCGCACACCGAATCAGCGTATTCGTCAATATTCCCATCTGACGCAATACGAAACATGTCCCAGTCCACGTGATGGAAGCAGTCTTGGAGTGTAGAGTCAGCTTGGTCTGACCAGCGTTGGACAGACCTCAGCGTGGGAGCCTCTTGTTTTAATTTCTGCCTGTAGGCAGGGATCAGCAAAATGGAGTCGTGGTCAGCTTTTCCGAAAGGGGGCGGGGCAGGGCCTTATATGCGTCGCGGAAGTTAGAGTAACAATGATCCAAGGTTTGTAGGCCTGATGCGTGGTGCTGGTACTGGTGGTACGGGACAGAGGACACGCACAGGAAGCTTGGTGCGGGGAGCTGCTACCGGAGGGCTGGTGTGTGGAGGTGGCACAGGATGGGCTAGACC
This sequence comes from Oncorhynchus keta, assembly GCF_023373465.1. NCBI lineage: Eukaryota > Metazoa > Chordata > Actinopteri > Salmoniformes > Salmonidae > Oncorhynchus > Oncorhynchus keta. Next base: position 68,170,514 of record NC_068454.1, on the reverse strand, counting down.
GTGAAGGCGTACTGGAGATCTTGAGAGCCGTGCTGGCACAGGACGTGCAAGGCTTGGGATGTGCACAGGAGGCCTGATGCGTGAGGCTGGCACCAACTTCACCAGCCGACTAACACGCACCTCAGGACGAGTATGGAGCGCTGACCCAGGTGCCAGCAAATCCCCGACACGTTCCGTCGGGCGAATTCCATGCAAAAAGCACCAACACAGCAACTCCCTCATTTCTCTCTCCTCCAATTTCCCCATTAACTCCTTCACAGTCTCTGCTTCGCTCACCTCCAACACCGGTTCTGGTCTCCTCCTTGGCTCCTCACGATAAACAGGGAGAGCTGGCTCAGGTCTGACTCCTGACTCTGCCACACTCTCCCTGAGCCCCCCCCACCCAAGAAATTTTTGGGGCTGACTCTCAGGCTTCCATCCGCGTCGCCGCACTGCCTCCTCATACCAGCGCCTCTCAGCTCTCGCCGCCTCCAGTTCTTCTTTGGGGCGGCGATATTCTCCAGGCTGATCCCAAGGTACTTCTCCGAATAATACATCCTCCCATGTCGATTCCTCCTTTCGCTGCACCTGCCTGTTAACACGCTGCTTGGTCCGTTTGCGGTGGGTGATTCTGTGACGGTTTTCTAGGTGTGGTGAAGGAGAGTCGGACCAAAATGCAGTGTGTAGATTGCGATCCATGTTTATTGAAACAAACGTAACACGAATCTAAATACGAACACTACAAAACAATAAACGTAACGAAAAACGAAACAGCCTATACTAGTGTGAACTAACACAGAATAAGGACATCAAGACACTAAGGACAATCACCCACCACATACTCAAAGAATATGGCTGCCTAAATATGGTTCCCAATCAGAGACAACGATAAACACCTGCCTCTGATTGAGAACCACTCCAGACAGCCATAGACTTTGCTAGATAACCCACTAAGCTACAATCCTAATACCACCACCAAAACCCCAAGACAAACACACCACAATACAAAAACCCCATGCCACACCCTGGCCTGACCCAATACATGAAAATAAATACAAAATACTTCGACCAGGGCGTGACAATAACTAGAAAGGTACAACCCTAACCCTGGACATGACCAGACAATAACTAGAAAGGTACAACCCTGAACCCTGGACATGACCAGCCAGAATTCCACCAACCTGGAGCACATATTAACACACACTCCACACACTCCACATGGTCCAGGTACCATTTATTTAAGACTGGATTAGTTCACTGTGAAGCCCATGCAACCCAGGCAGCAGGTTTGTGTTTGAGCAGATGGAAGAGACTTGGCTGTGGCTCCCAGGGGATGAAATCTACTCTGCCACGGAGCCTGCTCCATGTTTATCTTTGAGCTTTATTGGATGTTGATGTTGGCCAGGCAAGAGGACTTTTTGTTTAAAGGCTATTTTTAAGGGTAGAACAGAGAGGTTGGCTCTATCTGGGATTTCTTTAACAGCAAACCGAACCTTAGCTAGCCTAGTGCCTAGTAGAGTCCTGAGGAAAGGTTGAACCAGCGGCGACCATGAATTGAACGACCGACACTCCAGAGGTCTGGATATGTAGAGAGTTCTCAAGGGTTCTAGAGAGTTGTAGTATGTTCTCATAGTTCTCCCACTTCATTAGAGAGTTCTCAAGGGTTCTAGAGAGTTGTAGTATGTTCTCATAGTTCTCCCACTTCATTAGAGAGTTCTCAAGGGTTCTGGAGAGTTGTAGTATGTTCTCATAGTTCTCCCACTTCATTAGAGAGTTCTCAAGGGTTCTAGAGAGTTGTAGTATGTTCTCATAGTTCTCCCACTTCATTAGAGAGTTCTCAAGGGTTCTAGAGAGTTGTAGTATGTTCTCATAGTTCTCCCACTTCATTAGAGAGTTCTCAAGGGTTCTGGAGAGTTGTAGTATGTTCTCATAGTTCTCCCACTTCATTAGAGAGTTCTCAAGGGTTCTGGAGAGTTGTAGTATGTTCTCATAGTTCTCCCACTTCATTAGAGAGTTTTCAAGGGTTCTAGAGAGTTGTAGTATGTTCTCATAGTTCTCCCACTTCATTAACATGCCGCAGAACACAGACAGAACACATAACTTTGACTAAGGTTCCCATATATGATTAATGAGTAGAAGCAATAGAACCATGGAGCTTTAGAACTAGTTTTAGAATCTTAGAAGCTCTAGAACTACAGTATGCCAAAAGAACAGCACACTAAATAGTTGTTGTTGATATCATACAGAACTTGGTCAAATACATATTTCAAATGTTTGAAATAGTTTAGGTGACTTGATTTACAGAGTGAGTCACAATGAGGCCAATGGAATAATTCTAAAAGTATGACGTCTGTATGCTAAATCAAGTCCATATCAAGTATTTCAAATATTTGAAATAAGGATTTGACACAGGGCTGATATCAGGTGAAATGCTAAAGATTCAGGTCAATTGAGGTCACAGTCAGGGCCACCTCACACTCAGATGACACTGTAAGAGTGAATCTGTGTATCTGGCAGTAACATTTGAACATTAATCTGCCTGATGAAGACACATACAGTAATGAAGCCTGGCCACCATGTTTAACACAACAATAAGAAAAAACATGTACAGTCACTGTGCTGTATAGTCACCAAGGCTTCAGATAGTATCACAGTTAGGTGTGTGTGAATGTGTACTGACCTTGTCATAAATCCCTTGTTGGTTACCATAGAAAAAAAGTCATATTTAATTTATTTTGACAAAAAAATGTTTTGGTGGGGGCATTTCAGAATACAAGGCCTATACGCATGACATCATTGGCAGAGATCCCATGCAGTGCCGCGCGGGTAAAGCACAGGAGGAGGAGAAAGGCAAGCACCTGAGCGCTGTTTAAAGATGACTCATGGCTAAACAAACTGTGGGTCCAATGGCCCCTGACTGGGTCTGGCAGTTATAAGCCTCTTCCTCCAGGCTCCAACTATGTGGCGTAAAACAGCAGCGACGCGGAGAGAGAGATGTGAAGAGAGACTAGAGAAGAGACGACAGCTCCCCTGCCATGTCTCGGCCTGGTTGGTTGTTCTGCCCTGTTGGTCAGGTTGCCCAGGCCGAGACAGGCAGGCAGATGAACAGGCAGGCAGGCGGATGGACAGGCAGGCAAATAGGACAGACAGACAATGCGGTCACTACCTCACTGACAGAGGATAATGACAAGATGGCGCCAACAGACACAGTCACCCTATTTCTAGCTCTTTGACAACTTTTCAGCATTACATTTTTTAGTTTTTTAAAATTCTTATATTATTTGCTATGAATGTTTCTTGTGTTATTACCCAGAGCTGAAAATAACTTTATTTTTATTTTTTTTTTAATTTACCCCCTTTTTTCTCTCCAATTTCGTGGTATCCAATTGTTAGTAGCTACTATCTTGTCTCATCGCTACAACTCCTGTACGGGCTCAGCAGAGACGAAGGTCGAAAGTCATGCATCCCCCGAAACACAACTCAACCAAGCCGCACTGCTTCTTGACACAGCGCGCATCCAAACCCGGAAGCCAGCCACACCAATGTGTCGGAGGAAACTGTGCACCTGGCAACCTTTTTTAATTTTTTTAATTTTATTTTACCTTTATTTAACCAGGCAAGTCAGTTAAGAACAAATTCTTATTTTCAATGACAGCCTAGGAACAGCGGGTTAACTGCCTGTTCAGGGGCAGAACGACAGATTTGTACCTTGTCAGCTCAGGGGTTTGAACTTGCAACCTTCCGGTTACTAGACCAACGCTCTAACCACTAGGCTACCCTGCCGCCCTTGGTTAGGGCGCAATGCGCCCAGCCCACCACAGGGGTCGCTGGTGGCGATGAGACAACGATATCCCTACCGGCCAAACCCTCCCTAACACGGACGACGTTAGGCCAATTGTGCGTCACCCCACAGACCTCCCGGTCGCGGCCGGTTGCGACAGAGACTGGGCGCGAACCCAGAGTCTCTGGTGGCACAGCTAGCGCTGCAGTGCGGTGCCCTTAAGAAAATAACTTTTTGACATTAGATCGGCGGTCACTCACCAGACAATTCAAGCAGAAATTGAACTTCACTGACCTGGATCCTTTGTTTGAACTTCCGAGGGAGCTCTATTCATCCCGGGGCTGCACCAAAGTGTCAACACTGGAGAAAAGGAAGAAGAAGTTGGGCCTAGTCGGCATGTATACCATCCACCACTTCAGAGTATATTACTCACTAAAGTTCAGTCCCTGGACAATAAAGTAGATGAGCTCAGTGCGAGAATCTCCTTCCAGAAAGACATCATGGACTGTAACACTCTCTGTTTTATGGAATCATGGCTCTGTCCGGATATATTGTCCCCATCCATTCAGCCAACAAGGTTCTCCGTCTATTGTGCGGACAGAGGGGCAGAGGGGTTAGTTTCATGATTAACAACTCAATGTGTGATTGTAGTAACGTACAGGAACTCAAGTCGTTTTATTCTCCCGATCTGGAATACCTCACCATCAAATGCCGACCGCATTACCCCCCCAAGCCAACACCACGATGGCTCTCAAGAAACTACATTGGACTGTGTGCAAACTGGAAACCGCGTATCCTGAGGCAGCGTTTATTGTAGCTGGGGACTTTAGTTAAGGAAATCTGAGGGAAAAGCCACCGAAATTCCATGAACACATCTCCTGTGCTACAAGCGCATCACAAATTCTTGATCATTGCTACTCTCCCTTCTGGGACTTCCCTTGCCGAAGGGAGGGCCCTCCCCCGCCATGCCTTCGGCAAATCAGATCACACCTCCATTCTACTCCTCCCCACCTATAAGCAGAAATGTAAACAGGAAGCAGCAGTGGTAATATTGGTCTAAGCAATTACTTCAAGATTTTATGATCACGCGGACTGGGAAATGTTCCTGGTCGCCTATGAGAATAGTATCGACGTATACACTGACTCGGTAACTGGGTTCATCAGGAAGTTTCACGTTCATCATAAGGAGTAGAGCAAGATGCAGCGTGGTATGTTTCCATCCTTTATTTTGGAAATGAAATCTTCAAAGAACAAAAGAACAAAACGAACAAACGAAACGTGACGCTAATAATAATGCTCACTGGCAACTATATCTAGACAAGATCCCACAAAGCACAATGGGAAAATGGCTACCTAAATATGATCCCCAATCAGAGACAATGATAAACAGCTGCATCTGATTGGAAACCATATCAGGCCTCCGTACAAATACAATTCCCCTAGATAACCCACCCTAAATCACACTCCGACCCAACCAACCAATAGAGAATAAACAGCTCTCTATGGTCAGGGCGTGACAGGAAGTGCATAGAGGATGTTGTTCCCACTGTGACGATTAGAACTTATCCAAACCAAAAACTGTGGATAGATGACAGCATTCGCGCAAAACTGAAAGAGCAAACCACCACACGGGGCGGCAGGTAGCCTAGTGGTTAGAGTGTTGTGCTAGTAACCGAAAGGTTGCTAGATCGAAATCCCCGAGCTGACAAGGTAAAAATCTGTCGTTCTGCCACTGAACAAGGCAGTTAACCCACTGTTCCTAGGCCATCATTGTTAATAAGAATTTGTTCTTATTAACTGACTTGCCTGGTTAAATAAAGGTTAAATAAAAAATAAAAGGTGACTGGGAACATGAATGTGTAGAAATAGACCAGCTATTACCTCCTTAAGGCAATCAGAGATAAAACGGCAGTACAAGGACAAAGTGGAGTCGCAATTCAACGGCTCAGACATGAGACGTATGTGGCAGGGACTCCAGATAGTCACAGATTATAAAGGGAAAGCTGGCCAAGTTGCGGATACTGACACTTCGCTCCCAGATGAACTAAAAACATTATTTAACCTGCCTCGGGGAAAACAACATTGAGCCGCCGATGCGGTTCCGCTGACGGACATATTCAATTTCTGCATATCCCAGTCTGTTGTCCTCACTTGCTTCAAGATGTCCACCATGGTTCCTGTACCTAAGAAAGTGAAGGTAACTGAACTAAATTACTGTCGCCCCATAGCACTCACTTCTGTCATCATGAAGTGTTTTGAGAGGCTATTTCAGGACCATATCACCTCCATCTTACACCCTAGACCCACTACAGTTCATACACCGCCTGAACAGATCCACAGATGATGAAATCACCACTGCACTGCACACTGCCCTATCCCACCTGAACAAGAGAAATACCTATGTAAGAATACTGTTCATTGACTACAGCTCAGCCTTCAACACAGTAATACCCTCCAAGCTCATCACTAAGCTCAGGGTCCTGGGTCTGAATCCTTCCCTGTGGAATTGGGTCCTTGACTTCCTGACGGGCCGACCCCAAGTGGTGAAGGTAGGCAAAAACACCTCTGCCATGCTGATCTTCGACACGGGGGCCCCACAGTGGTGCATGCTCAACCCAATCCAGTACTCCTTGTTCACCCATGACTGCGTGGCTACACACGTCTACAACTCAATCATCAAGTTTGCTGACGACACAACAGTGGTAGGCCTGATTACCAACAATGACAAGACAGCCTACAGGGAGGAGGTGAGAGCCCTGGCGTAGTTGTGCCAGGGAAATAACCTCTCCCTCAATGTCAATAAAACTAAGGAGCTGATCATGGGCTACAGAAGACAGCAGAGGGCACGCCCCCATCCACATCGAGAGGGCCGCAGTGGAGAGGGTCAAAAGCTTCACGTTCCTCAGCGTGAACATCACTGACAACCTAAAATTGTCCCTTCACACAGACTGAGGCTGAATAAATTTGGCTTGGTCCCCAAGACTCTCATGAACTTCTACAGATGCACCATTGAGAGCATGCTGTTGGGCTGTATCACCTGGTATGGCAATTGCACTGTCCTCAATAGCAGGGCTCGTGCGGTCAACCCAACGCATAATCGGGGGCATGCTGCCTGCCCTCTAGGGGAGGGAGGGGAAAATTTAAGGGGAAAAAACTGTTTAATACATTTTTAGAATAAGGCTGTAAAGTAACAAAATGTGGAAAAAGTGAAGGGGTCTGAATACATTCTGAATGCATCTCTCTGAAGAGCATCATAAGTACAGTGTTCAGTGTGTCTTGACCATGGGGCTGCTGTGAGTAACAAACCACAGCGCCTCTCTCGTCTGCATGGTCATTTGTATTTATCATTTATTTCATGCTAGCCATACACATTTCAGAGAGTGCTTGTGGTTTCATGCACAGCTTGTTAAGAAAGAGATACCTGCCCAACATCTGCTGGGAGCATGGCTGGGATGACATGCAATGTCTTTCAGGGTGAGGAGTACTGAGAGTGTGTGTTTAGGTAGGTGGTTTCTAGTCTAGTTGCTGGTCCAGTCAAGGTTGTGGGTTCACGGGTTCAAACTAGTACAACGTACACGTTTTGGATAAAAGCCTTTGCTAAGTGGCATGTATTACATGTACTTTACTGCTTAATGACAAGGATGTCCTCGGTCTGTCTCCGCTTCTCTTGTCCTACTCAGACGGAGACTTCTCTGTGAGTCTGAAGCCCAGTGTGCCCAGGCTCCCCAGGGTTCTGAACTCTGGAGAGAGAGAGAAAAGTGTGTGCGTGCAAACACATACCTGTGTGTGTGTGTGAGTGTATGTGCGCGCGTGTCTCTCTCTCTCTCTCTCTCTCTCTCTCTCTCTCTCTCTCTCTCTCTCTCTCTCTCTCTCTCTCTCTCTCTCTCTCTCTCTCTCTGTCTCTCTCTCTCTCTCTCTCTCTCTCTCTCTCTCTCTCTCTCTCTCTCTCTCTCTCTCTCGGCTGGGACAGAACATGTTTGGCCATAGAGCCATGGGTTGAGTTGTCTGCCAAACAAAACACAACGGTGTATCTGCTTTCACCAAAAACTGGCAGCACTTTGGTGTCGGTTGGGTTTAGTTTGCGCTAAAACATTCTCTGTTTTCATATGGTGAAAAACAATGGACAGAGATGGACAGTTATGGGCTCTGTTCTGTTCTGTTCTAGACTAGGTTTCAAATGCACCCTGTTCTCTGTAGTGCACTACTTTTGACCAGGGCTCATAATTAGTGCACTATATAGGGAATAGGTCACCATTTTGGTTGGAACCTAGAAATGTACTTTACACAAAATAAGTGCCATGAAATTAGTGCCCTTTAACATTGTAAGTAGAAATTGTGCACCAATATTGAATTTAACAGCCTGTTATATTAAATGGAATTATAACGAAATTCGTCTTCCTCTGACGAGGAGTATGACAGATCAGACCAATGTGCAGCGTGGTAAGTGTTCGTCATTTTTAATGAAAAGACACTGAACACGAACATACAAAATAACAAAGTGAAAGACAGAAACAAAAAATAAACAGTTCTGTATGGAGGAAACACAGACACAGAAAACAATCACCCACAACTAAAATGGGGAAAACAGGCTGCCTAAGTATGATTCTCAATCAGAGACAACGAACGACACCTGCCTCTGATTGAGAACCATACCAGGCCAAACACATAAATACTACATAGAAAAAAGGAACATAGACTACCCACCCCATCTCACGCCCTGACCAAACTAACACAAAGACATAATAAAGGAACTAAGGTGAGAGCGTGACAGGATGTGCCCTTTAATATAGACTACATGGAGAATTCAATAGATCTGATTTTGAATATGAAAAAGGCTTGCTACAGTGCCAAAATTCAGAATGTTGACATAGTGGTTCTTCCTTTATAAGTTTTGAGCTTATGCCGCGACCGTTTGTGGTCGATGGTGGCAGATTGTGGTAAATTGTGTCATTCTAGCAACAATGGCTGACACTTAAATAACATGCCATAGAATTCTGAGGCACCCTGCAAGCTGTGCTACAGCACACCACAACTTTTAAAGGAAGAACCACTGTATCCCTCTGTCAAGCTTGCGTCACTTCTAGGAAGATTTTAACCCACTTGATCCCCACATTTGTAAAGACCTAGTTATTTTGCTGCTTTGATAAAGTCATTTCTGAGGATGATTATTTATTTCATATGATTAGTGTCCCTCGTTTTATGGTCAACCTTGTTACATGAACTAAACTATCATTTTAAGGTCAACCCTGTTACATGAACTGAACTCTCATTTTAAGATCAACCCTGTTACATGAACTGAACTATCATTTTAAGGTCAACCCTGTTACATGAACTGAACTCTCATTTTAAGGTCAACCCTGTTACATGAACTGAACTCTCATTTTAAGGTCAACCCTGTTACATGAACTGAACTCTCGTTTTAATATGGTGAAACTATTCCTTTTTAAATATTTGTTTCAAAAGAAACAATGAAGATCTAATTGTCAAATCATAGACTAAAAGCAGGTGAGCTGGTTCTACTCTTTTTGGTCATTGTCTGGTGGGTTGAGCACAACACGTCAACCCTGTTACCCATAGATAGATCCAGGCAAGAAATGTTTTAACAATACAGTTTTGTGGGAAGCTTGCATTCAATTGCCACTCCCTGTGAGAGAGGGAGAGGGAGAGGGAGAGGGAGAGGGAGAGGGAGAGGGAGAGGGAGAGGGAGAGGGAGAGGGAGAGGGAGAGGGAGATGGAGAGAGGGAGAGAGTAAAGCTCAACTGGAAACCTAAATGAGGCAGTGAATTAACTTAGAGAGAAAGCACACAGGACATTCTATGCCATTAAAAAATGAATTCAAATTGAAATACATATTAAAATTGGGCTAAAACTAATTGAATGTGTCATTGAAGCAATTGCACATTATAGCAGTGAGGTGTGGGATCAACTTGCAAAACAACATTTCACCCAATGGGACTAACAATCTATTGAAATCCTGAATTCAAAGTTCTGTAAGATTCTCCTACATATCCAGAGGAAAACTACAAACGATGCATGCAGGGCAGAATTAGGCCGATATCCACCAATAACAAAAAATAAAAAAAGAGCAATTCAGTTTTGGAAACATCTAAAAATACAGTGACCCCACTCATATCATTACTAAGCCCTGCAATGCCAAAAGATGAGCAAAGAAAAGAGTCCACTCATCCATCTGGTCCTGGGGATGAGTTCACAAACCTGTTCTACTAACCCACTGAAACCTCAGGACCAGAACATCCAATAAATCAGAATAAACCAAATTACAACACAGTCAAAACAAAACTAAATTACTTATTGGGAAACACAAGCACAAAGCAAAATGCAGTGCTATCTGACCCTAAATCGACAGTACACCATGGTAAACTATGTCCATGGTTATTGATCAAAACCTTAGAAAAACCTTGACGAAGTACAGGATAAGTGAGAAAACCTGGCTCCCTGTAGAGGAAAGGCTGTGCAACCACAGCATCACAGCAGAACCCACATCACTGGCACCCGTGGAGCAGTTGTAGTAGAGAGACAGATACAGAGACAGATCCAGAGACTGATCCAGAGACGGATCCAGAGACAGATCCAGAAACAGAGACAGATACAGAGACAGAGACAGATCCAGAGACAGAGACAGAGACAGAGACAGAGACAGAGACAGATACAGATACAGATCCAGAGACAGATCCAGAAACAGATACAGAGACAGAGACAGAGACAGAGACAGATCCAGAGACAGAGACAGAGACAGAGACAGAGACAGAGACAGAGACAGATACAGATCCAGAGACAGATACAGATACAGAGACAGATACAGAGACAGATACAGATACAGATACAGATCCAGAGACAGACAAATACAGATACAGAAACAGATATAGAGACAGATACATATGCAGATACAGATACAGAGACAGATACAGATACAGAAACAGAGACAGACAGACAGATCCAGAGACAGACAGACAGAGACAGAGACAGAGACAGAGACAGAGACAGATACAGATACAGAGACAGATCCAGAGACAGATACAGAGACAGAGACATACAGATACAGAAACAGAGACAGATACAGAGACAGATACAGATACAGATACAGAGACAGAGACAGATCCAGAGACAGAGACAGATACAGATACACAGACAGATACAGATACAGATACAGATACAGATACAGATACAGAAACAGATACAGAGACAGATACAGATACAGACAGACAGAGACAGAGACAGATACAGAGACAGAGACAGAGACAGAGACAGAGACAGAGACAGATACAGATACAGATACAGAGACAGAGACAGATACAGAGACAGAGACAGAGACAGAGACAGAGACAGATACAGATACAGAGACAGAGACAGAGACAGAGACAGAGACAGATACAGAGACAGAGACAGAGACAGAGACAGAGACAGATACAGAGACAGAGACAGATACAGAGACAGATACAGATACAGAGACAGAGACAGATACAGAGACAGATACAGATACAGACAGAGACAGAGACAGAGACAGATACAGATACAGAGACAGATACAGATACAGAGACAGACAGAGACAGAGACAGAGACAGAGACAGAGACAGAGACAGAGACAGAGACAGAGACAGAGACAGAGACAGAGACAGAGACAGAGACAGAGACAGAGACAGATACAGAGACAGAGACAGAGACAGAGACAGAGACAGATACAGATACAGAGACAGAGACAGATACAGATACAGAGACAGATACAGAGACAGAGACAGATACAGACAGAGACAGAGACAGAGACAGAGACAGAGACAGATACAGACAGATACAGATACAGAGACAGATACAGAGACAGATACAGATACAGATACAGATACAGAGACAGACAGAGACAGAGACAGAGACAGAGACAGAGACAGAGACAGATACAGAGACAGAGACAGAGACAGAGACAGAGACAGAGACAGAGACAGATACAGATACAGAGACAGAGACAGAGACAGAGACAGAGACAGAGACAGAGACAGAGACAGAGACAGATACAGATACAGAGACAGATACAGATACAGAGACAGATACAGAGACAGATACAGATACAGATACAGATCCAGAGACAGACAAATACAGATCCAGAGACAGACAGAGACAGAAACAGATATAGAGACAGATACATATGCAGATACAGATACAGAGACAGATACAGATACAGAAACAGAGACAGACAGACAGATCCAGAGACAGACAGACAGAGACAGAGACAGAGACAGAGACAGATACAGATACAGAGACAGATCCAGAGACAGATACAGAGACAGAGACATACAGATACAGAAACAGAGACAGATACAGAGACAGATACAGATACAGATACAGAGACAGAGACAGATCCAGAGACAGAGACAGATACAGATACACAGACAGATACAGATACAGATACAGATACAGATACAGATACAGATACAGAAACAGATACAGAGACAGATACAGATACAGACAGACAGAGACAGAGACAGATACAGAGACAGAGACAGATACAGATACAGATACAGATACAGATACAGATACAGACAGAGACAGAGACAGAGACAGAGACAGATACAGATACAGATACAGAGACAGATACAGAGACAGATACAGAGACAGAGACAGAGACAGAGACAGAGACAGAGACAGATACAGAGACAGAGACAGAGACAGAGACAGATACAGATACAGACAGAGACAGAGACAGAGACAGACAGAGACAGAGACAGAGACATAGACAGAGACAGAGACAGAGACAGATCCAGAGACAGATCCAGAGACAGATCCAGAGACAAATACAGAGACAGATACAGAGACAGATACAGACAGAGACAGAGACAGATACAGAGACATATACAGATACAGAGACAGAGACAGACAGAGACAGAGACAGAGACAGAGACAGAGACAGAGACAGAGACAGAGACAGAGACAGATACAGAGACAGATACAGATACAGAGACAGAGACAGAGACAGAGACAGATACAGATACAGACAGAAGACAGATACAGAGACAGATCCAGAGACAGAGACAGATCCAGATATAGAGACAGATACAGAGACAGATACAGAGACAGAGACAGAGACAGAGACAGAGACAGATACAGAGACAGATACAGAGACAGATACAGAGACAGATACAGATACAGATACAGATACAGATACAGAGACAGAGACAGATACAGATACAGAGACAGATACAGATACAGAGACAGACAGAGACAGAGACAGAGACAGAGACAGAGACAGAGACAGAGACAGATACAGATACAGATACAGATACAGAGACAGATACAGAGACAGATACAGAGACAGACAGAGACAGATACAGAGACAGATACAGAGACAGATACAGAGACAAATACAGAGACAGATACAGAGACAGAGACAGAGACAGATACAGAGACAGATACAGATACAGATACAGATACAGAGACAGATACAGAGACAGATACAGAGACAGATACAGATACAGATACAGAGCCAGATACAGAGACAGATACAGAGACAGAGACAGAGACAGAGACAGAGACAGATACAGATACAGATACAGATACAGATACAGATACAGAGACAGAGACAGAGACAGATACAGAGACAGAGACAGATACAGATCCAGAGACAGATACAGAGACAGAGACAGATACAGAGACAGAGACAGATACAGATACAGAGACAGATACAGAGACAGATACAGAGACAGAGACAGATACAGATCCAGAGACAGATACAGATACAGAGACAGATACAGAGACAGATACAGAGACAGAGACAGATACAGATACAGATACAGATACAGATACAGATACAGAGACAGAGACAGATACAGAGACAGAGACAGATACAGATCCAGAGACAGATACAGAGACAGAGACAGATACAGATCCAGAGACAGATACAGATACAGAGACAGATACAGAGACAGAGACAGATACAGATCCAGAGACAGATACAGATACAGAGACAGATACAGAGACAGATACAGACAGACAGACAGACAGACAGACAGACAGACAGACAGACAGACAGACTGACAGAGACAGATAGGGAGACAGATACAGATACAGAGACAGAGACAGAGACAGATACAGAGACAGATACAGAGACAGAGACAGAGACAGATACAGAGACAGATACAGATACAGAGACAGATACAGATCCAGAGACAGACAGACAGACAGAGACAGAGACAGATACAGATACAGAGACAGATACAGAGACAGAGACAGATACAGAGACAGATACAGAGACAGATACAGAAACAGAGACAGATACAGAGACAGGGACAGAGACAGATACAGATACAGAGACAGAGACAGATACAGATACAGATACAGATACAGATACAGAGACAGAGACAGAGACAGATACAGATACAGACAGATACAGATGCAGAGACAGAGACAGATACAGAGAGCGACAAAGGCAATTATTTTACTTTCAAACTGACTGTCCTATCTGACCATAGGAAGAGACTACCTCCCTGATAGCTTGGGTTCAGTACAGACATACGTTTTCTATTCCTCTCAACATTGGGTAATAAATGATGCCTCTCTGGTTGGCCCAGGGTGTTTCATCATCTGAACACTGACACTAAAATCCAGACAGCCTGCAGCCGGAGAGGGCCGTGAGCGGAGGAGTGAGTCCCTGTTGGTCACAGACTTCGTATGTTTTCTTTATTCCCCTCCACTCTGTCTATCTGTCATCCTGACTTTATTTACGGCCTCATTCCCCTGGGTCTATTTGTCTGTGTTTTACACCGTTTTGGGAAGGAAAGGTTGGTGGGTTAGTTGGGGTTTAAGGAGTGGGGCGAAGGGGGTGAAGTGTGGGTGGGGGGGGTGAGGTGGGATAAGGTGGGTAGGGGGAGTTTGTTAGACAGTAAGAGATGCGGTCAAAGTGGAAGTCATGCTCTATCCAGCCTATGTGTTGAAGGGGGGAAGGGGGTTAGTGCAGGGTAGCCTAGTGGTTAGAGCGTTGGACTAGTAACCGGAAGGTTGCAAGTTCAAACCCCCGAGCTGACAAGGTACAAATCTGTCGTTCTGCCCCTGAACAGGCACTGTATAGCCTAATAACATGGTTAAAACAATCATTTTGGTCAGTCCTTTCATCCATAGCTCTGGAGAGCTCTGTGGTTGCGGGCGGTGCAGTTTCCGTACCAGGCGGTGATACAGCCCAACAGGATGCTTGCAATGGTATATCTGTAAAAGTTTATGAGGGTCTTATGAGCTAAGCTGAATTTCTTCAGCCTCCTGAGGTTGAACCTTCTTGACCACACTGTTTGTGTGGGTGGACGGTTTCAGGTTTTCAGTGATGTGTATGCCGAGGTATGCTCCATCTGCTATCTCCTAAAGTCTACGATCAGCTCCTTAGTTTTGTTGACATTGAGGGAGAAGTTATTTTCCTGGCACCTCTCCTCCAGGGCCCTCACCTCCTCCCTGTAGGCTGTCTCGTCATTGTTGTTTGTGCATGCGTGTATGTGTGTGCCTGAATGTATTTGTGTGTGAGTGTGTGTGCCTGCATGTGTGTATATATGTGTGTGTGTGTGTGTGTGTGTGTGTGTGTGTGTGTGTGTGTGTGTGTGTGTGTGTGTGTGTGTGTGTGTGTGTGTGTGTGTGTGTGTGTGTGTGTGTGTGTGTGTGTGTGTGTGTGTGTGTGTGTGTGCGTGCGTGCGTGCGTGCGTGCGTGCGTGCGTGCGTGCGTGCGTGCGTGTGTGTGTGTGTGTGTGTGTGCGTGCGTGCTCATGGAGGTGATGATGAACAGCCATTATCAAAGAATGCCATCTGCCTGTCATCAGAGAGAGCCTGAACGCTCCGAAGGTTCTGTTCAAAGCTACAGCCAATGAGTGCCCTTCAAATTCCTTTCTTCTCCAGGTCTTTATGCTACATGTATTACTCACACTTAGATGATATCCCGTGTAATTGTCTTTTTTTCCCCAGGATGACCTTAATGAGGTCAGATTCCAGTGACTTTGAAACCGACAGGCTTTGGAATAAGGAAGGTGTAGAAAATTAGACTTCACAGTCTAACAGCATGTTTTGTTGTTGTGGGGATTTCTCTTTTTACCAGGAGAGTGTTTGTTTTTGTAGGAACGACAGGACTGTTTGTTTGTTCCCTATAAGAACATGAACATGAGGGTGTACTCATGCTAGTAACACAGATAGTAGCTAGTAAAGCACAAATTAGCACGTAACAAACAGAAACTTTTGTGAATCCCAGATTTAGAGCCAAACAAGGTGTGTGTATATGTGTACAATTGTGTGCATGTGTATACAAGTGTGTGTAGTCTATGCAAGCGTGTAAACATTCATCTGTGTGCATGTCTGTGTGAGTATAAAGTGAGTCAGAGTGAGAAAAGGTTGTTTGACAGAATGACAGGTTGAGCTGTCTGTCTGGCCTGTGGTTCTCCAGTCAGGAAGCTTTGCCCAGTGTTTTCCAAGACAGATTGTGCGTCGCAGGTATAACTCTGGGTGCGTCCCAAATGGCACCCTATTCCCTATACAGTGCACTACTTTTAACCAGGACCAACAGGGCTATGGTCAAAAATAGTGCACTATATAGTGAATAGGGTGCTCTTTGGGATGCAATCAGTTATACCTGCTTCCTCTTCCTGGTTTGAACAAAAACAAACACCTGATTTGAGCAGCTGTGGATCTGTCTTCAGAGACCAATGCTGTAACGTCAATAAGGTTCTCTGGTACTTGTCCACCAACCAGACTGACAATTCTGAGAGGGAGAGAGGGAGAGCGAGGGAGAGAGAGAGAGGGGAGGAGGGAGGGAGAGAGAGAGAGAGAGAGAGAGAGAGAGAGAGAGAGAGAGAGAGAGAGAGAGAGAGAGAGAGAGAGAGAGAGAGAGAGAGAGAGAGAGAGAGAGAGATGATCTGGTTCCTAAGCCTGCATTCACGCTTGAAGAGATACAAATGGTTGCCATCAGTGATTTTTCCTAAATATGTTAGTTGCACTCTTATTCTATATTTGGTCCTTTTTCAATAAGGCCGATGTGGATGATTGCAGTTGTTGTCCATTGAGTCAGTTAACTGTCCTCCAATTTTCTCTCTGGAATTTAGAGAGAAGGAAGTCAGGACAAATGATGACTCCATTATGTACCTCTCCCTAGAAGCAGCGAAGGACAAAGTGGGGAAGAGATGCCACTCCTCGCCCTGAGTAGCGCTCACAGAAACTCAGAGATGAGTCTGTATCGGCGACGACACATGTTCCAGCAGTGTCCCAAACTCCCATGGCAGTCTGTCTGTTGGTGGTGGTTTATTGTGTGATCAGCTTTACGCGGCTCGAGTGAGTCTGGCCTGGTGAAACAGGGAAAAGAGAACCAGCGCGTTGTTGTAGAGAGGAAAGGAGAGGAGAGAAGAGTCTTTCCTGTAGTTTAGTCATATTGGCTGCAACACGGCTTAAGAAGGAAGAAGGAGAACAACAGGGCTTAGCTGTTCTTGGAAGAGGGAGCTCCATGCTCTGTGGTGGAGCTGGAATAGCTGGCGGGATATTCCTCTCATTAAAAAGGTATGCCGCTGGCTGAATTTAGGGCTCACCTGAAATAGAGGTCCTTCCCTCCAGACCAGATACAGTCTATGTTGAACGGTTCTGTTTCTGTCTGGTGGTCCAAACATGGTTAAACTCTCTTTACAACTTTCCAACGTCAGTTCCCTGTTCAGTTTGTCAATGTGTTCTTGTAAGAATTAGACATTTATAGGGTCATATACTATAATGTGTGGGGGGCAGATTTGGGAAGTGAAGGTCAGAGAGGATATTTGCGTCCTAAATGGCACCCTATTCCCTAAATAATGTGCTACTTTTGACCAGGGACCATACGGCTCTGGTTAAAAGTAAGGCACTATGTAGGAAATAGGTTTCCATTTGGGATGCAGCCGATGTGCATTACCTGCTATTAAGCCTCTCTGTCTATGAGCTATGATGTCATCTAAACGGTGTGTTTAGGACACAGCATGTGCTCTACCTCACAGATGATATTACCAGGCAGGCACACACACACACGCACATCACAGAGAGAGTCCATGGTGGCGGTTCACTTATCCCTAGGCAGATGGTTCCATGGTTGTTACCTGGTTGTCAGGCCAGTGAACATGCAGCCGTGGAGGCCACACGGATGCTTCCTCTGGGGAGTGGGAAACCACACACACACACCCAACGGAGAGGAAGAGAGCTTTACCACCATGACCCCGCACAGCGGAACAAATGAGCGAGACGGTGTTTATTACTCACACTCACACACACACACACACACACACACACACACACACACACAAACACACACACACACTGACGAGCCTAATTCCATTATATACCATGTTTACAGCTGGAAACATTAAAAGGATTTGTTTACTCCCTCCAGAGCTTTAGGAAAACAAATAAATTAAGTAAACTGCAAGAGGATCAATGTGCGTTAGCATGGTGGATACAGCACATATCCCACTTACTTCCTGCTCTGATTAAACCTCACTTCCTGTTGATTGACCACACAACACAAACCCATAGGATACCTAACACAGACCAGACGGACCACGTTCTCAGCTAATGTACAGCCAGATACTAAGGATTCAAAAAAAGCTTTTGATATTAATCTGTCCATCTGTATGTCACTCACCCATCACTCACCCCTCTGATGTCAAAACTTCAAATGTGTTGCTTTTTAGCCATTTCCATGTTGACTTGATTGTGTGTTTTGGATCATTGTCTTGCTGCATGACCCATCTGTACTTCAGCTTCAGCTCACAGACGGATGGCCTGATATTCACCTGTAGAATTATTTGATACAGAACAGAATTCATGGTTCCTTCTATTAAGGCAAGTCAGATCCTGAGGCAGCAAAGCATCCCAAAACCATCACACTACCACCACCATGCTTGACTGTTGGTATGAGGTTCTTACCGTGGAATGCAGTGATTAGGACCCATAGGATGTTTTATAGCTTTGTTTTATAACTTTAAATATGTAATGTTTGTGTTATTTGTTCCCTTTAACTCATTTTAGGTTTTGGTTGAAGATCTGATAACATTCATTATCAAAGTTATGCAGAAATAGAGAAGATCAGAAAGAGGGCAAATACATTTCACATCACTGTATATGCAACATTCCACCAGTTATGATGGATTCCCAAACCCAGACAAATGAGCCTATAATCATGGACGTCATTTTCAGTAGAGAATCTCACTAGAAAGTGCTTTAGTCCAGGACTGAAGCTTAATAACCTGGGTCTGGAAAACCCTCCCTTAGTGTACAACAACTAAACTAATGGCAACACTCCCTTTTACAGCAGACAATGTGAAGATATTTTAAGAAGGAAATCTCATGCTGTTGCCAAGTGACCCAGGTGTCAGAAGTCAGGGGGTTCTCTTCTGAGTTACAGAGATTCTTCTCTATTGATTCAGATGAGTTTTGGAGATCTGTTCTCTCCTCTAGGGCTGAGAGAGACGGAGAGAGCAGATAGGGGGACTTTTTGTGTCTGAAGGAGCCCAAAGGGATTTGTGGGTAATCAGATAGGCATAAAGGAAATTAAAACCCACTTCCTGCCGTTTTGTGGCTCCATGGGTCGTCCCCACGTTAGACGTTATAGCCCGGAGGGAGTTAACAAACCGGGAACGGGAATCACCCCACCCGGTGTGTGTGTGTTTGAGTGTGTGCGTGCATACATGCCTGCGTGTGTGTGTTTATGTGCATGTGTGTGTCTCACCGCCCCGGTGGGAGTGTAATTAACTTTGGTTAGCGCCCAGCTATATTCCAAACCGTGACCTGACATGGCCCACCCCTGGCGAGTGGCATGTTAGCGCAACATTAGCCTTTATGAGGTTTTATTTGGTCCAGGCTAATGTTTGTCTGCAGTGGGATTGGGAGGGGGGGCAGTGGCCAGGGGCTGGGCTCCTATCTCCGGGAGAGAGCTGTGAGTTAGACCCCCAAGATGAGGAGGGGAGGGGGAGAGGGGGAAGGAATGCAAATTAATAATGGAAGGTAGATTGGAGAGGGGATCCATTGGTTGGGGGAGGGGGGGGATGTTCAGTGTGTCTGGGTGTGTGTTTGCAAGTGATATAACTTTCTTAGTGTTTTTCACAGCAACTATCCTGGAGGACTATTATGTGTGCTTACAGTATATTATAGTTGGTTACAGTATATACTGTACTCTATACCATCTACTGCATCTTGCCATCTTGTTGTAATGTATCACTAGCCACTTTAAACAATGCCACTTTATATAATGTTTACATACCCTACATTACTCATCTCATATGTATACTGAACTCTATACCATCCACTGCATCTTGCCTATGCCGTTCTATACCATCACTCATTCATATATTTGTTTATGTACATATTCTTATTCATTCCTTTACACTTGTGTGTATAAGGTAATTGTTGTGAAATTGTTAGGTTAGATTACTCTTTGGAAATTACTGCATTGTCGGAACTAGAAGCACAAGCATTTCGCTACACTCGCATTAACATCTGCTAACCATGTGTACGTGACAAATACAATTTGATTTGATTTGATTTGAAATCATCTCAGGATGGTAAGTTGGTGGTTGAAGATATCCCTCTAGTGGTGTGGGGGCTGTGCTTTGGCAAAGTGGGTGGGGTTATATCCTTCCTGTTTGGCCCTGTCCGGGGCTGTCATCGGATGGGGCCACAGTGTCTCCTGACCCCTCCTGTCTCAGCCTCCAGTATTTATGCTGCAGTAGTTTATGTGTCGGGGGGCTAGGGTCAGTTTGTTATATCTGGAGTACTTCTCCTGTCCTATTCTGTGTCCTGTGTGAATTTAAGTGTGCTCTCTCTAATTCTCTCTTTCTTTCTCTCTCTCGGAGGACCTGAGCCCTAGGACCATGCCTCAGGACTACCTGACATGATGACTCCTTGCTGTCCCCAGTCCACCTGGCCGTGCTGCTGCTCCAGTTTCAACTGTTCTGCCTTATTATTATTGGACCATGCTGGTCATTTATGAACATTTGAACATCTTGGCCATGTTCTGTTATAATCTCTACCCGGCACAGCCAGAAGAGGACTGGCCACCCCACATAGCCTGGTTCCTCTCTAGGTTTCTTCCTATGTTTTGGCCTTTCTAGGGAGTTTTTCCTAGCCACCGTGCTTCTACACCTGCATTGCTTGCTGTTTGGGGTTTTAGGCTGGATTTCTGTACAGCACTTTGAGATATCAGCTGATGTACGAAGGGCTATATAAATACATTTGATTTGATTTTGATTTGATTTTGATTTATACTATATTATGTTTGGTTACTGTATAGTATAGTTGGTGACTGTATATTATAGTTGGTTACCCTATATTATAGTTGGTTACCCTATATTATAGTTGGTTACCCTATATTATAGTTGGTTACTGTATATTATAGTTGGTTACTGTAATGAGGTGCGTACTGGTGGCAGAGAAGTCATGCGCAGGAGAGTGAAAACTGATTTACAACGGTGTTATTTAATCAACATAAACCACCGTCAACAGAAAAATACATGAAATGGGTCAAACAAAACCTGGGAATCACCAGCATACCGTGCACAAGCACTACAAGAAACAATTACAGACAAGGACAAGGGGGGAACAGAGGGTTAAATACACAACATGTAATTGATGGAATTGGAACCAGGTGTGATGGAAGACAAGACAAAACCAATGGAAAAGGAAAAGTGGTCGGCGATGGCTAGAAGGTCGGTGACGTCGACCGCCAAACGCCGCCTGAACAAGGAGAGGGACCAACTTCGGCGGAAGTCGTGACAGTACCCCCCTTGATGTGTGGCCCCAGCAGCGCGTCGACACCGGCCTTGGGGACGACCCGGACGAAGACGGTGGAACTCCTGCAGCATTGAAGGGTCCAACACGTCCTCGACCGGAACCCATCACCTCTCCTACGGACCGTACCCCTCCCACTCCACAAGATACTGAAGGCCCCTCGCCCGACACCTCGAATCCAGTATGGAGCGAACAGAGTACGCCGGGGCCCCCCCTGATGTCCAGAGGGGGCGGAGGAACCTCCCGCACCTCAGACTCCTGCAGCTACCACCGGCCTGAGGAGAGACACATGGGAACAAGGGGTTAATACGGTAATCGGGTGGAAGCTGTAACCTATTACAAACCTCGTTCACTTTCCTCAGGTCTTTAAATGGCCCCACAAACCGCGGACCCAGCTTCCTGCAGGGCAGGCGGAGGGGCAGGTTTAGGG
Organism: Oncorhynchus keta; assembly: GCF_023373465.1. Lineage (NCBI taxonomy): Eukaryota > Metazoa > Chordata > Actinopteri > Salmoniformes > Salmonidae > Oncorhynchus > Oncorhynchus keta. Next base: position 68,148,561 of record NC_068454.1, on the reverse strand, counting down.
TCGAGAGCCAGACCGAACACCGGGGCCTCACTGCGGTGGCGATCTGTGTTTTCCTTTTGGCGCATCACGGCCTGCTGAAGGTGAACACGGACAGCTTCCCATGTCTCCTCCGCGCGTCTGAACCAGTCGTCCACCTCAGGAACTTCGGTCTGACTCTGATGCCAAGGCGCCAGAACAGTACACACTGGAAGGGAGAGAGGTTAGTGAAGGAGTGGCGAAGCGAGTTCTGTGCAATCTCGACCCAGGGCACGAACACCGCCCACTCCCCCTGTCACGACCTGAACTGAGTATTCTTTGTTTTCTTTATATATTTTGGTTAGGTCAAAGTGTGACATGGGTGATGTATGTGTTTTGTTCTGTCTAGGGGTTTTGTAGGTTTATGGGGTTGTTTACCATCTAGGTGTTTATGTATGTCTATGGTTGCCTAGATTGGTTCTCAATTAGAGGCAGCTGTTTATCGTTGTCTCTGATTTGGAACCATATTTAGGTATTTTGTGGGTAATTATTTATGTCTATGTCTAGTTGCCTGTGTCTGCACATTTAGATTATATAGCGTCACGTTCGTTTGTTGTAAGTTTGTTTCAGTGTTCTTTCTTCATTAAATATAGAACATGTATTCATATCACGCTGCGCCTTGGTCTCCTCACTACGACGATCGTGACACCCCCGACCAGTCCTGGCAATAGAACTGCAGAAACCTGCCCACATCCTGGTTCGCTCGCTCCAACTGGCCCATTACTCTCGGGGTGAAACCCTGAAGTAAGGCTGATCGAGACCCCCAGACATTCCATGAACGCCTTCCAGACCCTAGACGTGAACTGGGGACCCCGATCAGACACTATATCCTCAGGCACCCCGTAGTGCTGGAAGACGTGTGTAAACAGGGCCTCCGCAGTCTGTAGGGCCGTAGGGAGACCAGGCAGAGGGAGGAGACGACAGGACTTAGAGAAACGATCCACAACGACCAGGATCGCGGTGTTACCCTGTGAGGGTGGAAGATCAGTCAGAAGATCCACCGACAGGTGCGACCAAGGCCGCTCTGGAACGGGTAAGGGGTGTAGCTTACCTCTGGGCAGGTGCCTAGGAGCCTTACACTGGGCGCACACCGAGCAGGAGGAAACATAAACCCTCACGTCCTTGGCCAAGGTAGGCCACCAGTACCTCCCGCTCAGACAGCGCACTGTCCAACCGGTCCCAGGATGACCAGAGGAGGGTGACATGTGGGCCCAATAGATCAACCGGTCACGAACAGCAGACGGGACGTACAGACGCCCAGCTGGACACTGGACGGGAGCGAGCTCTGCACGTAACGCCTGCTCAATGTCCGTGTCCAGCTCCCACACTACCAGCGCCACCAGGCAGGAGGCGGGGAGTATGGGAGTGGGATCCATGGGCCGCTCTTCTGTGTCATACAGCCGGGACAATGCATCTGCCTTCACGTTCTGGGAGCCTGGTCTGTAGGAAATGGTAAACACAAAACGGGTGAAAAACATGGACCACCTTGCCTGATGAGGGTTCAGTCTCCTCGCTGCCCGGATGTAGTCCAGATTGTGGTGGTCAGTCCAGATGAGAAAAGGGTGTCTAGCCCCATCAAGCCTCTCCACGCCTTCAAGGCCTTGACGACAGCCAACAGCTCCCAGTCCCCCACGTCATAGTTTATCGCTCCGCCGGGCTGAGCTTCTTCGAGAAGAAGGCACAGGGGAGGAGCTTCGGTTGTGTACCAAGCGCTGAGAGAGCACAGCTCCTATCCCAGTCTCGGACGTATCCACCTCCACTATGAACGCCAAAGAGAGATCCGGATGGGCCAGCACGGGAGCCGAGGAAAACAGAGCCCTCAGGTGACTAAAAGCCCTGTCCGCCTCAGCTGACCACTGCAAACGCACTGGGCCCCCTTACAGCAGTGAGGTAATGGGAGACACTACCTGACCAAAACCTTGGATAAACCTCCGGTAGTAGTTGGCAAACATTAAGAACCGCTGCACCTCTTTTACCGTGGTGGGAGTCGACCAATTACGCACGGCTGAAATGCGGTCACTCTCCATCTCCACCCCTGAGGTGGAAATGCGATACCCTAGGAAGGAGACGGACTGCTGGAAGAACATGCATTTCTCAGCCTTGACGTACAGGTCATGCTCCAACAGGCGACCAAGTACCCTGCGCACCAGGGACACATGCTCGGCGCGTGTAGCAGAGTATATCAGAATATCATCGATATACACCACTACACCCTGCCCGGGCAGGTCCCTGATAATCTTGTATACAAAGGCTTGGAAGACTGATGGTGCATTCATCAACCCATACGGCATGACGAGGTACTCATAGTGCCCTGAGGTGGTACTGAAAGCCGTCTTCCACTCGTCTCCCTCCCGGATACGCACCAGGTTGTAACCGCTCCTGAGATTTAGTTTGGTGAAGAAGTGCACCCCTTGCATTGACTCAATCGCTGTGGCTATGAGTGGTAGCAGGTAACTATACCTCACAGTGATCTGGTTCAGCCCCCGATAGTCAATACACAGGTGCAGACCTCCCTCCTTCTTCTTCACAAAAAAGAAACTCGAGGAGATGGGTGAAGTGGAACACCGAATGTACCCCTGATGCAGGGATTCGGAGACATATGTTTCCATAGCCGCCATCTCCGCCTGTGAGAGGGGATACACATGACTCCTTGGAAGTGCAGCGTCTACCAGGTGAGATACTGAAGAGATACAGACCCCATCGATGGGGTGGTAAATTGGCATATTCAGGGGGAATGCGCACGGTGGAGACCTGGTCTGGACTTTCCACCGTAGTAGCGGAAACCCCTAAACACCTCACCGAGCAATCCTGCAACCACCCCGTGAGAGCCCTCTGTGGCCAAGAAACAATGGGGTCATGACATACTAACTAGGGTAGGCTTAGCACCACGGGAAACGCAGAAGAGTCAATAAGGAAGAGACTAATTCTCTCCTTGTGCCCCCTGCGTCACCATGCCCAGAGGAGCGGTGGCCTCCCTGATCAAACCTGACCCTAATGGTTGACTATCTAAGGCGTGAACGGGGAAGGGCACAGCCACGGGAACAATGGGGATGCCTAAACTATGGGCGAACTATCTATCTATAAAATTCCCAGCTGCGCCTGAATTGACGGGCGCCTTATGCTGGGAATGCGGGGAATACTCAGAAAAGTGACATACACAAACATATGGGCAATAGAGGGCTCTGGGTGAGAGTGGTGCCGGCTCCTGGGGTGACGCCAGAGCGCCCTGCCTGCTGCCTCGATCCCCAGAGGAACCAACCCGGCACCGACCGGCAGTGTGACCTCTGCGGCCACAGATGGTGTACAAGCTGGAACCCCCTCCCGTCTCCCTGCTCACCGCCCTTCCCAGCTCCATGGGTGTCGGAGAGGGAGGGCGGGGGGCTGGAACCACCAGACCTCGATCTGAACGTCCACAGGTAGCCAGCAGGTTGTCCAGACGGATGGACAGGTCCACCATCTTGCCGAATGTGAGGATTGTGCCTCTGCAGGCCAACTCCCGACGGACGTCGTCGCGCAGACTGCTGCGTTAATGGTCGATCAGGGCCCTGTCGTTCCATCCCACACCGGCAGCCAGGGTCCAGGGAGAACTCCTAGGCGCTCCTCCTCTCCTGCCTCAGATGGAAGAGGCGCTCACCCGCCACTCTATCCTCGGGCGGGGGGTCGAAGACTACCCGGGAAACAGTGGGTGAACTCCTCAAACTCGGTGAGGCACGAGAAGAGGGCGGACACACTCTCACGGCCTGAAGGAGCCAGGTGGACGGTGGCCAGGTATAGGTCCAGTTGTAAAAGAAACCCCTGGCAGTTCGTAGCCTTCCCACCGTATTCCTGGGGCAGGGAGAGACGAATCCCACTGGGACCAGGAGGAAGAGGGGCGCTCAAGGGAGACCCCGGTTGTGCAGGTGGAGGCGCTGGAAGAACTCACTGTCTCTCCCAGCGGTCCATAGTCTGGAGAACTCGATCCATGGCGGTGCCAAGATGGTGGAGCATTGCTGCGTGCTCCCGGACATGCTCCTCCACCCCTATACCCGGGGTACCTGCTCCTGCTGACTCCATAGTTTGGGTCAGTAATTCTGTAATGAGGTGCGTACTGGCGGCAGAGAAGTCAGGCGCAGGAGAGTGAAAACTGATTTACAACAGTGTCATTTAATCAACATAAACCACCGTCAACAGAACAATACATGAAATGGGTTATACAAAACCCGGTAATCACCAGCATACTGTGCACAAGCACTACAAGAAACAATTACGGACAAGGACAAGGACATGGGGAGGGGGGCAGAGGGTTAAATTCACAACATGTAATTGATGGAATTGGAACCAGGTGTGATGGAAGACAAGACCAATGGAAAATGTCGACTGTCGAACGCCACCCGAACAAGGAGAGGGACTAACTTCGGCGGAAGTCGTGACAGTACATTATGTGAGTTTGTTACTGTATATTAGAGTTGGTTACTGTATATTATAGTTGGTTACCCTATATTATAGTTGGTTACTGTATATTAGAGTTGGTTACCCTATATTATAGTTGGTTACCCTATATTATAGTTGGTTACTGTATATTATAGTTGGTTACCCTATATTATAGTTGGTTACTGTATATTAGAGTTGGTTACCCTATATTATAGTTGGTTACCCTATATTATAGTTGGTTACTGTATATTATAGTTGGTTACAGTATATTATCGTTGGATACTGTATATTATAGTTGGTTACAGTATATTATAGTTGGATACTGTATATTATAGTTGGTTACTGTATATTATAGTTGGTTACTGTATATTATAGTTGGTTACATTATATTATAGTTGGTTACTGTATATTATAGGTGGTTACATTATGTTATAGTTGGTTACTGTATATTATAGTTGGTTACTGTATATTATAGTTGGTTACCCTATATTATAGTTGGTTACTGTATATTATAGTTGGTTACAGTATATTATAGTTGGTTACTGTATAATATAGTAGGTTACTGTATATTATAGTTGGTTACTGTATATTATAGTTGGTTACATTATATTATAGTTGGTTACTGTATATAATAGTTGGTTACATTGTATTATTGTTGGTTACTCTATATTATTGCTGGTTACATTATTTTATAGTTGGTTACATTATTTTATAGTTGGTTACAGTATATTATAGTTGGTTACTGTATATTATAATTGGTTACTATAAAGTCTAGTTGGTTACTGTATATTTTAAGGTATATTACAGTTGGTTACAGTATGGGAGAAGAGCACAAGACAGACTGAGCAGGATTTTAGAGGAAGTTAGCTGCTGTGGATGGGAAAAGAGGTTGAGAAAGAGAGTAAAGAAAGAGAGCAGAAGGGAGACAGAGTGTTGTGGGGAGACAGAAGGGAGAGAGTAAGAGAGGCCTTGGAAATGCAGGGTGAGGTGTGAGTGTGTGAACAGTGTGATTAAGACCCCGGTCGTCAGAGGTGATGAGGGGAGCAGGCTCAGGAATCCCTGCCTCAGGGCTATACTCCTGGCTACCTGCAGAGAGTTACAGAAAGACCCTCTCCACACCATCAGGCTGGAATCCTCTAACCCGCCAGCCCCGACCGCCCCCCCAATGGTCCCCAGCCGCCTTCCCGCCCCAGGCCTTCATTACTTTCTGGGGATCCTGCTGGGGAAAGGAGGGGGTACACAGGTCTTAGCCTCCCCTTCATCCTGAGCCCCTGGGTGGGGTGGAATTTACACCCCTGGCCTGACAGAGAGAGGAGGGAGAACCACACTTCTTGGGTCTTTTCTCACACATCCCCTCATTGTTAATGGGCGAGGGGGGAGGAGGGGAGAAGGGGAGCAGGGGTCCACCCAGACTCTATGGAACACACAGAGAGTTTGATGAAACTGGTTTCCCATGTCTCTGGGGTTTATTCCATGGGCTTTAGGAGTCTCCACTCAGGGGTCTAACTGACTGGAGAGACGCTGATGGGAAACTCATTTCCCATCTCTCTCTCTCTCTCTCTCTCTCTCTCTCTCTCTCTCTCTGTCTCTCTCTCTCTAAATTCAATTTCAATTTAAGGGCTTTATTGGCATGGGGAACATATGTTTACATTGCCAAAGCAAGTAAAATAGATAATAAAGAAAAGTGGAATAAACAATAGAAAAATTACAGTATACATTACACTCACAAAAGTTTCCTATGACTTTGATAATTAGCAGTTATCGGCCTAATTCTGCTCTGCATCCTTTATTTGGTGTTTTACGTTATACATGGAGGATATTTTTGCAGAATTCTTCATGCAATCTCAATTTGGGGGGATATAGGTAGCACACAGGAGGATATTTGTCTCTGTTGAGATCATTTCCTTTTGAATTTCTAGCCAAATGTAAAAATGTTCCTGTTTTGATTAATTTAATAGAGTGAGATAGGTCTACTCGATACCTTCCCTGTTTCGCACCTGGTAGTTTGGTGGATGGGACAACCAGCTCTCTGCAACCTAGAGGGCAACCCATGGCAACCCAAATCTCCTCTATACCATGTTTCCTGCAGGATGACAATCTCTTTATTTCTAATGAATTTTTATGTACATGTTCCTGCTCTTTAGGCCAAAGGCAGATGACCTCAGATCTTGTATATTCCAGAATGAGTGTGATGGGGCGGCAGAGTAGCCTAGTGGTTAGAGCGTTGGGCTAGTAACTGGAAGGTTGCAAGTTCAAATCCCCGAGCTGACAAGTCTGTCGTTCTACCCACTGTTCCTAGGCCGTCATTGAATATAAGAATGTGTTCTTAACAAACTTGCCTAGTTAAATAAAGGTAAGATAGAAATAAATGGTGAAGGCTTTTGGTTCCATCAAGTGTCCAATGTTGTTAATCATGTGGTTTTACATATCTCTCTCTCTTTCTCTAGTTATCCAAAACTTTCAAACTTTCCATAGGTGAGCTCTAACTCAATTCGCTGTAGGTAACAAGAGCATTAGTTCCAGCTCGAATTCCCATCTCCTCAACCCCACAGTGTGTGTGTGTGTGTGTGTGTGTGTGTGTGTGTGTGTGTGTGTGTGTGTGTGTGTGTGTGTGTGTGTACACTTGTTTTCCTACATTTCCTACACCCCAATATCCTTACATTTCACCGTAATGTCCTGAAAAGGTCGGAAAACAAATGAATTTGTAATGTCAAGAAATTGTTCAAAAGTTATTTTAAGCTTAAGGTTAGATTTAGGGTTTTGGGGTTAGGTTTAGGGTTTTGGGGTTAGGGTTAGGTTTAGGGTTTTGGGGTTAGGTTTAGGTTTATGGTTTGGGGGTTAGGGTTAGGTTTAGGGTTTTGGGGTTAGGGTTAAGTTTATAGGGTTAGGTTCAGGGTTTTGTGGTTGGGGTTAGGTTTAGGTTTAGGGTTTTGGGGGTTAGGTTTAGGGGTTTGGGGTTAGGGTTCGGTTTAGGGTTTTGGGGTTAGGGTTTAGGGGTTAGAGTTAGGTTTAGGGTTTTTGGGAATGCCCCACCAGAGACGGGTTAGCCCCATAAAAAAAGCACTTCCCCTCTAACTGAGACCTCTATCATTTGCTCTCTGGTAAAAACAAGCAGAGCAGGGAGAGAGAGAGGGAGGGAGGGGGCACTAATAGCTCTCTCTCTGTCTTTTTCTCCCCCTTTGTCTTTCTCACCCCAACTCCCATCTATCCTCCCCTCACTTCCTCTCCCCCCACCTCTCTCTCTCTCTCTCTCTACCTCTCTCGCTCCCTCCCTCCACCTGAGGTAGGTCTGTGTGTGCGTGCTGCCCTGCTAACCAGGGTTAAAATACAGTAAATGGTTCTGACTGTAAAAGCCGTGCCTGGCTTCCTGTTCTCACAAGGAGGATGTAACGGAGACCTATAATGTAGGCTATGTGTCTCTGAGAGAAGACTGACTGCAGCCCTAGTGTTTAGAACAGTTAGCATTCAAGTTAGAGTAGTAGACCAGCTATTAGCATACTGTACCTATCATTTTCAGATGGCATGGAATCAGGATCAGAAAAGGGTTTACAACTTGTCTTGGGAGGTATATATCAACCGACACCTGGGTTTAATTCTGTTTACCTGAGAGCGGCCATCCAGGTCTATTTAATGCTTTATAAACGTGACTCATTGCACCATGTTTATATCAATATGAAGTACAGGGTCCCTTCACCCTGCAACTGAAACCCAAAGAGGGCCGTTAGAGTAGGGCCCATTAGCCTAATGGCTGTCTAACATTTCATTCAGGACCTATTACTGTTATGGCTGAGAGCTTTGAATTGCCCTTTTTATGGGTCCTTCGGATCCACAACACCTAGGAATAGAGAGGAGAAGGGGGGAAGATAGAAAAACTGAGGCTAAGGCAACCCAGCGACTGACGGACGGGACCAGGCTATACTCCTAGCTGTGGTGAGGAGAGTGAGGCTGCTTGGCTGACCCATTACAGAGGTCAGAGAGTCTTTAAGTGGCTATCCCGATCTGGCCATCGTCTGCCCTGACCCTGTTTTGTGAAGTTCACCTTTAACCGTTGACCTCTCGAGCTGCTAAATTATTAAATGTGTGCGTCCCAAATGGCACCCTATTACCTATAGAGTCCTGTGGGCCCTGGTCAAAAGTAGTGCACTATAAAGTGAATAGGATGTCATTTCAGATGCACTCTAAGAGAACATGATAGTTGAGCTCGGCCAGCCAATCAAGTCCAATGCAAGACTCTGTAAGGCCATCATCATCATATAACTGAGGAATCCCACCCTCGTGTTTGGGTTTGGTCACCACAGAAATCCAACAACTGTGGTCCTTCTGTGGCTCAGTTGGTAGAGCATGGCGCTTGTAACGCCAGGGTAGTGGGTTCGATTCCCGGGACCACCCATACGTAGAATGTATGCACACATGACTGTAAGTCGCTTTGGATAAAAGCGTCAGCTAAATGGCATATATATTATTCTGCTATTCATTAGCATTCCTTTCTTTTGAATCTTGCAGGGCAGATATAGGTCAGTCTGGGTGAGATACGGGCATCTGGTTGGCACTGAGGGCATGTGGTTGGTGTGACTAAGATAATACTCAGGAAGAGGATGTTTCAATGGAGAAGACCACTTGAAATGTGATCATAGTTACGTAATGACTCACCCTCCGGAATGTTAGTCATTTGTTTTTGTTATTACACAGTAGCTACCGATCTGATTTGTGTTTCTGTCTGACGGGTTTGACCTCTCACAAATTCAGCCCTGAAGCTCCCTGCTCGCCCTGAATGACTCTCCCTAAACGATGTGCAAGACGATCTGCTTATGAGTCATTAACTTTCCCGCAAGAGAGAAGGATCATTGTTTATGAGCGATGACCAGTGAGAGTAATCTTAAGCAATATACAATCAAGTTAAGCTTAAACATCATTTTGTGTTTGAACAAGAACAGATCCAAATAGAAACATACACCTCCAAAGTATTGTGACTGTTGAGACGTGGCCAACTGAAGAAATTTCTAGTCCTAGTTCTAGTTCTAGTCCTATTTTGACCGTTCACTCTGTTGGGGGAAAATAAAAATTGACCAGTTTTGAAGTGTATTCCAGGCATATCTTGTGATAGCCGATATGTTAATGCTTGGTTTTAGCTTGGTCGTTGTTTCACTCCTGTTTACTGAGACATCCACACTGAGAGTTAGGCTGTCCTGAAATGGACAACGTACACAGGTAATAATGGAGAAAGAGTTAGCCTACTGTACTGTACAACATCTACTCACTGGAGGAAGAGTCTCCTGGCATGCAAGTAATTCATGCCAACCAACACAGGACTATAAACCATAACCCACAACCCATAGTATACATATACACTGAGTATACCAAACATTAGAAACGCCTTCCTAATATTTAGTTGCCCTCAGAACAGCCTCATTTCGTCAGGGCATGGACTCTACAAGGTGTCGAAAGCATTCCACAGGGATGCTGGCCCATTATGACTCCAATGCTTCCCCTAGTTGTGTCAAGTTGGCTGGATGTCTTTTGGGTGGTGGACCGTTCTTAATACACACAGGAAACTGTTGAGCGTGGAAAAACCCTGCAGTGTTGCAGTTCTTGACACACACCGGTGCGCCTGGCTCCTACTACCATACCCCATTCAAAGGCACTTAAATATTTTGTTTTTCCCAATCACCCTCTGAATGACACACATACACCATCCATGTCTCAATTGTCTTAAGGCTTAAAAATGTTGTTTTTTTACATGTCTCCTCCCCTTCTTCTAAACTGATTGAAGTGGATTTAACAAGTGACATCAATAAGGAATCATAGCTTTCAACTGGATGCACCTGATCAGTCCATGTCATGGAAAGAGCAGATGCTCTTAATGTTTTGTAAGCTCAGTGTACATGTAGGTCTGACCATGTATGTTCTGTGATTTATGCTGTATATAAGTGAAGGGTTGTGATGTATTATACTGTATGTATGCCAGGAATGCCTGTATTGTTGCCAATAAAATGTCACTATAGAAAAATAAAGTATTCGTAAATTAATCTCCGGGTGGGCAGACCAAGGGGGTGCATCTCCCTCTGAACCCAGCCTGGGCCTCTCTCCTCCTGGCTTGGGTCGGGTCAGCACCCCAGCGTCTGGCCTGGTGCTGGAAGCAGATGGAGGTCCAAACACTTGATACTCCACTATGGGAAGTCAATAGTGGCTACTTGAACTCAAAATTATTATCTCTCTCTCTCTCTCTCTCTCTCATTTCAACACTGGTCTTTACTTAAGCTTAAGATTTGAGGCCTGAATTCAACACAAATGCAATTCATTATACTGTAAGCCTAATTGACTCTTGGTTGGTGAGAGAGAGAGAGAGAGAGAGGGGGGAGAGAGAGAGAGAGAGAGAGAGAGAGAGAGAGAGAGAGAGAGAGAGAGAGAGAGAGAGAGAGAGAGAGAGGGGGAGAGAGAGAGAGAGAGAGAGAGAGAGGGAGAGAGAGAGAGAGAGAGAGAGAGAGAGAGAGAGAGAGAGAGAGAGAGGGGGGGGGAGAAAGTGAGCCCTAGACAGTGTTCTTGGATACAGTAAATAAACTCAGCATGTTTCCTGACAGAAAGGATGAGTGTACATGGGAGATACAGAGCAGAATAACATTTAGGCAGATTATGATACATTTTTTAAATGATATGATCAGGAATGTGACTCATTGTCAAAATAAAAAGCATGATGTACTGTTCTGTCAGTACATGATACAATCAAATTCATTTCGCATCCCCACATTCTTAGGACATACCATTTTTGGTCTGTTGTGTTATTCAACAGGAACCTAAATGAGGTAGGATTGATATAAGGAGGGCAAAGATAAATATAATCAAATATGGTTTATTTGAGTAGGGACAAAGAGCCAGAGCCACACCAAGTATCCACTAGCCAAACCAAACACACTCTTAGGGGCCGATTCCGACCGAAGTTAAGCACGCGTAAATGGATTTGTATGCACTTTTCTCTCTAAACGTATTCTGACCTTGAACTTAAGCATGAGAATAGCAATCTATTCAAATGCTATTCGTTTGGGGTAGAGATCTAAGAAATGAAGGTGTGGCGGAGGTGTGTCTACAGATACATGTATACGCCAGGCTTTTCTCAGTTTTATTTTACAATTTGTATTATTTTAAATATTACCACCATCAGTAATACCCACATACATTTAGAACTGTCACTTTTCCATTCCGTTTACCTTTATTTCCTCTGTCACTTCTGTGTAGTTGTTCTTGAGGGTCGCTAGCATTCGTGGATCATACTAGGCTAACATTGTGCAAGAATTTGGGACAAGTTGCCTATTTGAATCATTACGGAACTCAGGTCACAAGTAGCAGGTTAGACCTGGAGCCTGGGGCACGGTTCACAAAGACTGGACAACTTTCATCCAGCTCCATGATTAGTGAGGAATAGGGGAGATTTAATGGACTGTTGTTCAACCCTTATTGTACACTTTTTTCCACCTTCCAATATTTCATGGTTTGAACTTGAATATGATGAATCAAACCACTGTATTTTGATTCCTCAATATATTTTTGTGTAAAGGCTCCCCAAACCAGAGTATTTTTCTTACATCTACCAGTTGGTGCTGAAACGGAAATAAATATGCATGTATTTAGATGGCTTTCTTTACTTGATCCCTAATATTCTGAACCCGTTCTCTTGATGTATTCTAGTGAGTCTGTCGACAAAATGTAAATTAAGGGTACATAGTATTTAAAGGGATGACTTAAGATAAATGTACTGAAAACCATATTGAATGAAAATCTGTTGGCCAGCAAGTGGGAGGGTTTTCAGCGGTTGCATTACATGTGTTCAGCACGCGCAAGGGAACCATGCCAGCAAAGCCCATTAAGCACCTGCATTAGGTAAGTTTGAATAGCAACTACTGAGAAGTGCATAGGAAAGGTGTACATTTCTTGAGTCGGAATAGGCCCCTTACTTAGGTCATCCTTAAACTGGCACTCATTGGAGTCTGGAATAGCCCTCAAGAATAACTTCTATGCTCGCTCCATGGGAAGTAACACTGAAACATGCATGAGAGCGTCAGTTGTTCCGGGCAACTATGTGATCACGTTCTCTGCAGCCAATGTGAGTAAGACCTTTAAACAGGTCAACATTCACAAGGTCGCAGGGCCAGACAGATTACCAGGACGTGTACTCTGAGCGCTGACCAACTTACAAGTGTCTTCACCAACACGTTTCAAACATAGTCCCTGTGCCCAAGAACACTAAGGTAACCTGCCTAAATGACTACTGACCCGTAGCATTCACGTCTGTAGCCATGAAATGCTTTGAAATACTGGTCATGGCTCACATCAACATCATTATCCCAGAAACCCTAGACCCACTCCAATTTGCATACCGCCCCAACAGATCCACAGATGATGCAATCTCTATTGCACTCCATACTGCCCTTTCCCACATGGACAAAAGGAACACCTATGTGAGAATGCTATTCATTGACTACATCTCAGCTTTCAACACCATAGTGCCCTCAAAACTCATCACTAAGCTAAGGACCCTGGGACTAAACACCTCCCTCTGCAACTGGATCCTGGACTTCCTGACGGGTAGGTGACAACACATCCGCCACGCTGATCCTCAGGACGGGGGTTCCTCAGGGGTGCGTGCTCAGTGCCCTCCTGTACACCCATGACTACACGACTCCAACACCATCATTAAGTTTGATGATGACACAACAGTGGTAGGCCTGATCAACGACAATGATGAGACAGCCTATAGGGAGGTCAGAAAACTTGACCACGTGGTGCAAGGACAACAACCTCTCCCTCAACGTGATCAAGACAAAGGAGATGATTGTGGACTACAGGAAAAGGAGGACCGAGAACGCCCCATTCTCATCGACGGGGCTGCAGTGGAGCAGGTTGAGAGCTTCAAGTTCCTTAGTGTCCACATCACCAACAAACAAACATGGTCCAAGCACACCAAGACAGTTGTGAAGAGGGCACAACAAAACCTATTCCCCCTCAGGAGACTGAAAAGATTTGGCATGGGTCCTCAGATCCTCAAAAGGTTCTACAGCTGCACCATCGAGAGCATCCTGACGGGTTGTATCACTGCCTGGTATACAATATGATTTAATTTGATTTGAATGTTTTAAACAAATTCTAATGTTGTATCAGGTGGGAAATAGCGCTGCTTTCTGACTGAGAAGTCCTCCAAAACTAAATACACATTTTAAAAATTACTGTTTTTAGATTTGTGACTATCTTTATCTTATTATCCAAATATTCATGGGAAAATCCGTTATTAACTTGGATTGTGTGACTTGTTATTTAGGCAAATTATTTATTTGTTCACTTCATTTGACCATACAGTCAGTGTAAGGTTTTGAATGTTTTGACCACCAGATAGGTGTCGATGTGTGATAAAATGTCATTAAATTGGGACTGTGGACCCTATCCACAAATTCCTCTGTGTTTTCTCCTTTACATAATTTGTGTGTTATTGTTATTTACTGTATCCAGAAAGATCACCATTGGCCTTACAATGTTGGCTTCAGTGCTCTGTACCTGTGTATGTGTCATTTTCTACCCTTCAAGCTCTAGGTAGAAGGATACAGTATGAAATATCAATTATTTTGGGGGGTGTTTGGATAAACCTTCTGACTTACTGTATTGACCTGATTCACACTGAAGACCTGCTGAATCCAGATTAACAGTATAATCACCAAGTATGCTTCTCACTGACTAAAGCATATAGACTAAACCAGTCTACAAGATATGGAGAGAGAGAGCGAGAGAGAGAGAGAGAGAGAGAGAGAGAGAGAGAGAGAGAGAGAGAGAGAGAGAGAGAGAGAGAGAGAGAGAGGAGGAGAGGATCAAACGATGAAAGTAGAGGGACATGGGAAAGATCAGGAAAAAGGGGGACCACTTATCTCCCCTCCAACCCCCTGTTGGGCCACTTCACTAAAGCTGCCCTCTCGTTGGGATATTTCCAGTTGGCAGAAGTCAAGAGGACGCTGAGTGAGAAGGAGATGTATAGTTTCCTTTTCTCCCAGCCAGCCAGCTCGCCTGCTAGGCAGACCTCATAAAACCTCTACCCTATCTGCCTTGCTCTCTCTCTCCCCCTCCCTCCACCCCTCCCTCTCTCCATTCCTCTTTCCCTTCCTCCATCCCTCACAGGCCTCCAGATGGATACAATGACACCTCACAGGGGATCTTTAGTAATCTCTTGACCTGACACCCCTGACTTGCCCTGCCGTCTCGCCTGCTGGCTTCATCCATCCTTCCGTTGGCTCTGCTCTGCATGTGTGTTGGGGAGAGGAGGTGGTACTGTTCAAGTTTTTGTCCCAAATGGCACCCTATTCCATAGAGAATAGGGTGCCATTTGGGATGCAACCCCATGTGAGTTGTGGAGGGGAGGTGTTAGCAGTGCACGTGGTTTGGGGAGAGGTGTGCAATGTGAATGTGTGTTGGGCAGGGCTCTAAATTAAATAATTTGATTGGTAGCACGGTGCTCCCAACTTATGAAAGTTAGGAGCACAACATAAAACTGGACATACTGCCACATTCTCTAAAATTATGTTGGAGGGGTCTGATGGTAGAGAAATTAACATTCAATTATCTGGCAACAGCTCTGGTGGACATTCCTGCAGTCAGCATGCCAATTGCACGCTCCCTTAAAACTGTGGCATTGTGATGTTTGACAAAACTGCACATTTTAGAGTGGCCATTTATTGTCCCCATCACAAGGTGCACCTGCGTAATGATTATGCTGTTTAATCAGCTTCTTGATATGCCACACCCGTCAGGTGGATGGCTTATCTTGGCAAAGGAGAAATGCTTACTAACAGGGATGTAATCTAATTTGTACACAAAATTTGAGCGAAAAAAGCTTTTTGTACATATGGCAAATTTATGGGATATTTTATTTCAGCTAATGAAACATGGGACCAACACTTCACAATTCACATTTATATGTTTGCTCAGTATACAAAGCCATTTGTGGAATATGATTGTTGATTTTTATTCTGATCCCCATTAGCTGTTAAAGAAGCAGCAGTTACTCTTCCTGGGCTCTGCACAAAATATAAAACATGACAAAAAACAGAACACTAATGGACAAGAACAGCAACACAAATTTAAACAAAGAATATTAGGTTTCTACATTGTGTAAAATCACTATTTTCCTATTGAAATACATTGAAAATGGTACTCTGTCTCTTTAAGAACATCTTGTGAGCGATGACATGCAAGAGATCAGTCATTGGTCGTGCTCACCTGTTCAGATGTTGCATGAATCAACCACGTCATCAACTGTGCCGTCGGGCACCAGATTATACTATAACATGATGTGTTTTGCTGGTACATAAAATACCTATCCAGGCATTGCAAGTGCTGGCAGTTCATCAACAGAGTGGACCAAATGGACCACAGATACACCCATGTCCATAATGCTGAAACTGACCCAGAAGAGAGGAAAGGAGAGGGGAAAAAATAAAAAATAAAAATACAACAACAAAAAATACAAAAATAAATACAAAAATACAAAAAAATACAATCATTTGTGTGTGTATGAAAATGTTTTTTTTAAACTTTTTACTTAAAAATATATATATATTTTTTTTTACCTTTTTAGCTCTTTATTTATTGTTTACTTCTATTTCTAAAGCAAAACACCACAAACTCATGTCGGGAAAAGAGAAAAGGCGAAACTAATCTACGCCCTTTCTGATAAAAACCTTAGGGCATCCAGCATCAGGGCATGCCTTGCTTGACCACACCCTCCCTCCTTGCTCCTGGCCTGCTCTGCCTCTTCCACCAATCCAATTGTTTCTTATGGACAGAAAAGAGCAGAGGCTCTGAGCTGTCTGATCAGGTCCATTGTTTACTACTTGCGTAAGTGCTGGCATGTGCCGTCAACGCCTGGGCAGAGGAATGCATCTATTCATTCAGTGCTATGGTCATTTATCTCTTCAAGAAGCTACCCCTTTTCCTTTCTTTATTCTGTGTCCCCAAATGTTCGGCTAATAGCCTAGAAGTAAAGTTACCAGGTGGGTTGCAACGAAGACGCAGAACTTCGCATGGAGCACCATGTTAGCGCCGGTTTTCTTCAAACAAAACCAACAGGCGATAACATTAACTTGTGTGCTAAAATCATCTTGATTGCAACGAAAAATCCACAAGAATAAAGCAATGATTTTGCTGCTTAAATAGCTCAATCACCATTTACTGGATTTAGTAACACATTTGATCATATTTTACCCCTGGTCTTGATTTTTTTTAAATAACCATACCAGACTTTTATTTTAAAGTCAGTTGTATTTAATGGATTACATACACTAGAAACAAATACAATAACAGTAGGGTACAATATTTCCATTCATACAAAGTGTCAGGTAAATTGCCACAGAAGATATGCCATGGTCAAATAATAAATAGTTTATTTCAGTTGTATGGAATTACTGTCATGTAGATAAATCGCCCTTAGTCTGCACCAAAAGTGTGTCTAAATTGTTCCATGATAATACCCAGCAGCGGGCGAGCATATATTGAAAGAATGTGGTAGCAAGCAGGACTAAAGTAACACTCAGCTTTTAGGGAGCAGTAATGAGGTGACCAATAATGGTTGCAATTGAGGTCAGCTGTGCAGGTGAATTTAACGCGTATTGATGGTTTAACGGGGGATCAGATGGCGATAATCTGTTGGCCGTCGATGGTTGCAGTAAACCCACCAGGTCTTTAGCTAGCTAATAAGGTAACATGGCTGAACAAGGTGTAAACAAATGGCCCACGAGTAGTGTTTTAGAACAGTTTATGAATGTGAAATGCAGCCAATCCGCCATAGTAAGAAAGAAAAACTGCGCCGGTAATATGGGTCATATTTTCTGAACTGTTGAAGCTATAAAAAAAGCTGTTTTTGTAGTAATGGTACAACCATGATGCTAGCGAGTATGTGCTAGATTGTTTTCCTCTGAGGCACTTGGAAACAATGGTACAGCGAAGCCTAATCATTACTACCACTGACTTTGCTGATAGCTTCTGTATTGAGGAAAAATGGTACTCACTACGACTGTGATATGTGGTTGTCTCACCTAGCTATCTTAAGACAAATGCACTAACTGTAAGTTGCTTTGGATAAAAGAGTCTGCTAAATGACTCAAATGTAAATTATAGCAATTATTATTTGGGTTATTTTTTTTATTTTCTAGGTGTACTGGTGCTCCTAATTAAAATACCGGAGCCCTGTATTAGGGAGGGAATGGGGTTGCTGTGTGTTTGGTATGGAAGGAGGTTGATGTGTGTGTTGGTTATGGGAGGAGGTTGGGTAGGGAAGGAGGTTGATGTGTGTGTTGGTTAGGGGAGAGGGTTGCTATGCATGTATGTTGGGGAGAGGAGGAGGTGTTTTGTTGTGGTTGTGCTCACGTGTCTGGATGTTTACTGACCTCCACAGAGGTCATTGAGCACTTGGACATCTCAGCCTTCCTCCCCTCAACCAGCCTTCCTCCCCTCAACCCAGCTTTCCTCCCCTCAACCCAGCCTTCCTCCCCTCAACCCAGCCTTCCTCCCCTCAACCCATCCTTCCTCCCCTCAACCCAGCCTTCCTCCCCTCAACCCAGCTTTCCTCCCCTCAACCCAGCCTTCCTCCCCTCAACCCAGCCTTTCCTCCCCTCAACCCAGCTTTCCTCCCCTCAACCCAGCCTTCCTCCCCTCAACCCAGCTTTCCTCCCCTCAACCCAGCTTTCCTCCCCTCAACCCAGCTTTCCTCCCCTCAACCAGCTTTCCTCCCCTCAACCAGCCTTCCTCCCCTCAACCAGCCTTCTTCCTTCTCAACCCAGCCTTCTTCCTTCTCAACCCAGCCTTCTTCCTTCTCAACCCAGCCTTCCTCCTTCCCAACCCAGCCTTCCTCCTTCCCAACCCAGCCTTCCTCCTTCCCAACCCAGCCTTCCTCCTTCCCAACCCAGCCTTCCTCCTCCCCAACCCAGCCTTCTTCCCCTCAACCCAGCCTTCTTCCCCTCAACCCAGCCTTCTTCCCCTCAACCCAGCCTTCTTCCTTCTCAACCCAGCCTTCTTCCTTCTCAACCCAGCCTTCTTCCTTCTCAACCCAGCCTTCTTCCTTCCCAACCCAGCCTTCTTCCTTCCCTTCCCAACCCAGCCTTCTTCCTTCCCAACCCAGCCTTCTTCCTTCCCAACCCAGCCTTCTTCCTTCCCAACCCAGCCTTCTTCCCCTCAACCCAGCCTTCTTCCCCTCAACCCAGCCTTCTTCCCCTCAACCCAGCCTTCTTCCCTCAACCCAGCCTTCTTCCTTCTCAACCCAGCCTTCTTCCTTCTCAACCCAGCCTTCTTCCTTCTCAACCCAGCCTTCTTCCTTCTCAACCCAGCCTTTCTCCCTCAGCTCAGGCTCAGCACTTCTCTCTCCCTACTTCTCCTGAAGGGGTGCCAGAAAGAAGAGTTGATGGGAGGAAAAGAGAAGGTTTGAGAACTTTCAGACATCTCAGCCCAGCCTTCCTCCCTACTGTTAACAAAGATGTCTCATTTGAAACTACAGCAAGTCAAAAGTGCAGTGTTCTTCATGTATGAGATAAAATTTTAAAAAACAAGCTCAGTTGTTGAGTAGCATATGTTTAGATTCCTCCTTGCCAATGGGATAGAGATAGATGGAGCAGTTGAGAGGGGGGAGAGAAATTAGGAGAGAGTAGAGCGAGAATGTTAGAGGTCCTGCCATGTCTTGATTTACGACCTGAGTGTAAATTCTATCCCCCCAGCGTACTTTTACACTTTGTCACCAGTGATAAACGAGCAGGTCACTCTAAATGAGCTACAATTCCCCTCGTCTCCCTCATTACCCATAACCTCCCTGCCCTGCAAGCTTCAGCTGGCCGCCTCAGCCGTGACAGGCTCTCACCCCGACTTCTCTCCAACACGTCCCTAAGGTCAAAAGTCATATCAGCCGTGTGAAGGTGGTGGTAGTGTTTGCGTGGTGCTGTGTGTGTCTGTGTGACTAACATTGTTCATAAGAATACTTGGGATAATGATGTTATTTGGAAGGGACTGTCCAGGCTCAGCGGAGAGAGGAGAGGTCCGCATGGCAGCTGTTGACAGGAAGCTAATAGGAAGAGGATAGGAGCTGAGGCATTAACAGATGGAATCGATGATTCTCAGTGTCTCTCTACATAGCAGCTGCTGACTAGGACAAGACGTGCAGGATTGATGGGAAGTATAGACATGTTCTCTGCATATTGCATGACGAAGCGTTGAATACCTGAACAAGTTTAAATCACTACGATATGACACATTCACCCTTGGTGAAGGAATGACAATGAATACCTTTCTCTTAAAGGTTTAGAGGTTTTCTAGTGTATCATGAATCTTTTCTAACTTGGAAAGATGTTCCTACTCCTTTGTCTTACCCAGACCACCCAGGAGCTGAAGGAGAAATGGTTTACATTTGGGGAACCGCTTATCTTCGGAGTCATCACCTTTAGACTGAGATACGACTGTCATGTCATTTGGGGAATATTTATGTTTTACAGAAATGCTAAACAAATTTGCAAATAATACATTCTGGCTTATAACATGCCTGTGGGATTCACTTTATATCCAGAACTACATAATTGGATAAGTTATGTTATCATTACATTAGCATTATGTACTGTACAAACATACAATTCAATGTAACACATACAAGTTGCAGTTTATGTACTGATCAAAATGGGACCATTGCACTTTCCCAGAAGCTTGGCTGGTGCATAAAACCCGTGAATTCAGACAAACAAAAGATGTAATGGGTCCGCACTCAAAAATATGTTTGTACTCTATCCCTGATGCAGTGAAAATAATAGAAAAAATATGTTTGTACTCTATCCCTGATGCAGTGAAAATAATATAAAAATATGTTTGTACTCTATATCTGATGCTGTGAAAATAATATAAAAAATATGTTTGTACTCTATACCTGATGCAGTGAAAATAATATAAAAAATATGTTTGTACGCAATAGAAAAATATCAAAAGATCAAGTGAGCTTTATGCAACATCTTTTTGAGTGTTGACCCGTTACACCTTTCGTTTGTCTAGTTTCTGTGCTGCCCATGTAATGGTATGGTGTGCAGGGCAGGACCTGTTTACTATCTGAGGCTGCATGCTTCCAGGATTTCCAGGAGTAGTTAGGCATGGTTCCAGGTAAGTAGATAGGTCTCTGACCTGACCTGGTCCAATAGTTACAGGACACAAACCTGCACATATGGGGAGAGGGTAGAGGGAGGAAGGAGAGAGGGGAAGAGAAATGTGGGGGAGAGGGGTTAGGGGGGGTAGAGAGAGAGCGAAAGAGGATGGGTGCCTCAGATGTGCTGGTGAAAAAGTTCTCACACTTTTCTGTGTGAAAGTGTATTTACAGTAAAAACTGTCTGGAGCATGTGGCTGCGATTATCCCCGCCGTCCCCCGTGGTCACTGCTAAAGACCAAGCCTGTGTGTGGGCCGGCCGTGTGCAGCGGGAACTTCATGCCTGAGACATGTGGTTGGATGTATTGGGCCTGAGGTGTACTCCTCGCCTCCACTGTATCCAGATAACTTATTGGTTAAGCACTCTGGCCAGACATGGGATCATAATCACATGGATTTATACGTTGGGTGAGCAGGCCGGGGAAAGGCTGTCATAGCAACAATTTTCCTTTTTTTTGTGGAGATAGCCTGTGGCAACCAAAATATATCAGAAAACTTTGACATAATGGAAATGTTTTGATGGTTGGTTGGTTTTTCGTCGGTCAGCTATACATCTGACAGTGTACTTTTTCTCTACCGACTACAGTGCACTACTTTGTACTAGGGCCCATAGGGCTAGTTAGGGTATGGGCCCATAGGGCTCTGGCCAAACGTAGTACAGAAAACAGAGTGCCTTTTGGGACATCTAATTGGATAAATAGTGATGATGGTTATTGCCATTTTAACTTTTGTGCTGAACATTTCCCGAAGCAGTCAACCAAACGTATCAATATCATGTTGTCTGTGAAAAACTGGTTTGGGACAAGTGTCCTGGAATAAGATACATGTTTCAGTGTTTTAGCAGGTGTTCCCGCAGACAGTGTCATATTGTTTACTATTCATGGCATAAAGTACTGTGTCATTTTTTGGAGCATATTCTTTCCACAAGAATCTCTGAAGGTCAATAAAAGTTAGTCAGTGTTATCGCTCCTATTTCTCCTTGGTCTCCTACTAGATGAGACCACACTACTCACCTCCGCCTCCTACTCTCTCTTCTCCGCCTCTCCTCTCCCCACCTCTCCTCCCTCTTTGTTCCCGAAGAGCAATGTCTGTTGCCGTGGTCACGGTGACATGATAATATCACTCCTGGGGTGATAAGAGGCAGGGGGTGTCTACTGCTCTGCTGGCCTCTGGCCTGACATGTTAATACTCTGTGGGACATATCACCATTAGAGAGAGAGGTGAAGGAGGAGGAAGACGGGGAGGAGGACGAACTACTCACCAAGTTAGGTTCTCCTCACTCCCAACGGACTGCAAATAAAAATGTCTGAGGAGATTTTGAGATTTTTAATCAGTCAGATAATTCAAACTGTAAATATATGACTCGCAGCAAGAGAAGAACAACAGATTGGGTGACTGAAAGCTGTACCGGAAGACTGTGATCACGCTCTCCGCAGCCGATGTAAGACCTTTAGACAGGTCAACATTCACAAGGCCAGAGGGACAGATGGATTACCAGGATGTGTACTGCGAGCATGCGCTGACCAACTAGCAAGTGACTTCACTGACATTTTCAACCTCTCCCTGTCCGAGTCAGTAATACCAACATGTTTTAAGCTGAACACCATAGTCCCTGTGCCAAAGAACACTTAAGGTAACCTGCCTAAATGACTACTGACCCGTAGCATTCACGTCTGTAGCCATGAAATGCTTTGAAAGGATGGTCATGGCTCACATCAACACCATCATACCAGAAACCCTAGACCCACTCCAATTTGGATACCGCCCCAACAGATCCACAGATGATGCAATCTCTATTGCACTTCACACTGCCCTTTCCCACCTGGACAAAAGGAACATCTATGTGAGAATGCTATTCATTGACTACAGCTCAGCGTTCTGCACCATAGTGCCCTCAAAGCTCATCAATAAGTTAAGGACCCTGGGACTAAACACCTCCCTCTGCAACTGGATCCTGGACTTCCTGACAGGCCGCCCCCAGGTGGTAAGGGTAGGTAACAACACATCCGCCACGCTGATCCTCAACACTGGGGCTCATCAGGGGTGCGTGCTCAGCCTCCTCCTGTACTCTCTGTTCACTCATGACTGCATGGTCAAACACCGTCATTAAATTTGACGATAACAAATCAGTGGTAGGCCTGATCACCGACAACAATGAGACCGCCTATAGGGAAGAGGTCAGAGACCTGGCCGTGTGGTGCCAGGGCAACAACCTCTCCCTCAACGTGGTCAAGACAAAGGAGATGATTGTGGACTACAGGAAAAAGAGGGCCGACCACGCCACCATTCCCATCGACGAAGCTGCAGTGGAGCAGGTTGAGAGCTTCAAGTTCCTTAGTGTCCACATCACCAACAAACAAACATGGTCCAAGCACACCATGACAGTCGTGAAGAGGGCACGACAAAACCTCTTCCCCCTCAGGAGACTGAAACGATTTGGCATGGGTTATCATATCCTCAAAAGATTCTACAGCTGCACCATCGAGAGCATCCTGACGGGTTGCATCACTGTCTGGTATGGCAACTGGTCGGCCTCTGACCGCAAGGCACAAGAGAGGGTAGTGCAAACGGCCCAGTACATCACTGGGGCCAAGCTTCCTGCCATCAGGACCTCAATACTAGGCGGTGTCAGAGGAAGGGTCTAAAAATTGTCAACGACTCCAGCCACCCTAGTCATAGACTAGTCATAGTCATGTTCTCTCTGCTACAGCACAGCAAGCGGTACCAGAGCACCAAGTCTAGGTCCAAGAGGCCTCTAAACAGCTTCTACCCCCAAGCCCTAAGACTCCTGAACATCTAGTCAAATGGCTACCCAGACTATTTGCATTGCCCCCCCACACCACTGCCACCCTCTGTTGTCATCTATGCATAGTCACATTCATTAACTCTACCTACATGTACAGTTGAAGTCAGAAGTTTGCATACACTTAGGTTGGAGTCATTAAAACTTGTTTTTCAACCACTCCATATATTTCTTGTTAACAAATTATAGTTTTGGCAAGTCGGTTAGGACATCTACTTTGTGCATGACTCAAGGAATTTTTCCAACAATTGTTTACAGACAGCTTATTTAACTTATAATTCACTGTATCACAATTCCAGTGGGTCAGAAGTTTACATACAAGTTTACACTCAGTTGACTGTGCCTTTAAACAGCTTGGAAAATTGGCTTTAGAAGTTTCTGATAGGCTAATTGACATCATTTGTGTCAATTGGAGGTGTACCTGTGGATGTATTTCAAGGCCTACCTTCAAACTCAGTGCCTCTTTGCTTGACATCATGGGAAAATCAAAAGAAATCAGCCAAGACCTCGGGGGAAAAGATTTGGAAACCTTCACAAGTCTGGTTCATCCTTGGAAGCAATTTCCAACCCTCTGAAGGTACCACGTTCATCTGTACAAACAATAGTACGCGAGTATAAACACCATGGGACCACGCAGCCGTCATACCACTCAGTAAGGAGACGCAGTACTGTCTCCTAGAGATTAATGTAGTTTGGTTGAAAGGTGCAAATCAATCCCAGAACAACAGAAAAGGACCTTGTGAAGATGCGGAAGGAAACGGGTACAAAAGTATCTATATACAGTGTAAAATTAGTCCTATATCGACATAACCAGAAAGGGCGCTCAGCAAAGGAGAAGCCACTGCTCCAAAACCGCCATAAAAAGACTACTCTGCACATGGGGACAAAGATTGTACTTTTTAAAGAAATGTCCTCTGGTCTGATGAAACAATAATAGAACTGTTTGGCCATAATGACCATCGTTATGTTTGGAGGAAAAGGGGAGAGGTACACAAGCCGAAGAACACCATCCCAACCGTGAAGCACGGGGGTGGCAGCATCATGTTATGGGGGTGCATTGCTGCAGGAGGGACTGGTGCACTTCACAAAATAGATGGCTTCATGAGGAAGGAAAATTACGTGGATATATTGAAGAAACATCCTAAGAAATCAGTCAGGAAGTGTAATGCTGCGGGTGTCGTAGGTGTGTGGAGTCAAACACAGGAGACAGAGAGTGCAATGCTGTGCGTCTTTAATAGCACCAACGCACCACAGGGTGCTCACAATAGTAACGGCCCCAAACACAGGGAATGAAAATGTACAACGGAAAAGTCACGACCAGGCACTAACACGTACTTCTACAACAGAGCCGAAGGTTACACTGAAATAATCCCGCACAACAACCAGGCGGGCCGGCTGTCTAATAAAGACAAACTAATCATATATAAACAGGTGCTACCAATCAACATACAAGGAGGGGGAGGAAAGACAATCAGTGGCAATAGGCCGGTGACGACGACCGCCGAGCGCCACTCGTGACAGTACCCCCCTGACGCGCGGCTCCCGCAGCGCGCCGACACCGGCCTCGAGTCGCCCGGAGGACAAGGTGCAGGGCGATCCGGATGGAGGCGATGGAAATCCCTCAACATGGATGGATCCAAGATGTCCCCCACCGGTACCCAGCACCTCTCCTCCGGGCCGTACCCCTCCCAGTCCCCAGTCCACGAGGTACTGCAGGCCCCTCACCCGGCGTCTTGAGTCCAGAATGGTCCGGATCGTGTATGCCGGGGACCCCTCGATGTCCAGAGGGGGGAGGGACCTCCAGCACCTCACTGTCCTGCAGGGGACCAGCTACCACCGGCCTGAGGAGAGACACATGAAACGAGGGGTTAATACAATAATAGGAAGGGAGTTGTAATCGATAACACACCTCGTTTATGCTCCTCAGGACTTTAAAGGGCCCTACACACTGCGGACCCAGCTTCCAGCAGGGCAAGCGGAGAGGTAGGTTTCGGGTCGAGAGCCAGACACTGTCACCCGGTACAAACGTGGGGGCCTCACTGTGGTGGCGGTCAGCACTCCTCTTCTGCCGTCCACTCGCTTGTTGTAGAGATTCCTGGACGGCCCTCCAGGTCTCCTTGGAGCGCTGTACCCATTCCTCCACCGCAGGAGCCTCGGTCTGGCTCGGATGCCATGGTACCAGGACCGGCTGGTACCCCAACACACACTGAAAAGGGGACACGTTAGTAGAGGAGTGGCGTAGTGAGTTCTGAGCCATTTCAGCCCAGGGAATGTAGCGTGCCCACTCCCCTGGCCGATCCTGGCAATACGACCGCAGAAACCTACCCACCTCCTGGTTCACTCTCTCCACCTGCCCATTACTCTCGGGGTGATAACTGGAGGTCAGGCTGACAGAGACCCCCAAGCGTTCCATGAACGCTCTCCATACCCGAGACGTGAATTGGGGGCCCCGATCAGAAACGATATCCTCCGGCACCCCGTAGTGCCGAAAGACATGGGTGAATAACGCCTCCGCAGTCTGTAGGGCTGTAGGGATACCGGGCAACGGGAGGAGACGGCAGGACTTAGAGAACCGATCCACAATCACTAGAACCGTGGTGTTCCCCTGAGACGGCGGAAGATCGGTCAGGAAATCTATGGACAGATGTGACCATGGCCGCTGTGGAACGGGGAGGGGTTGTAACTTCCCTCTAGGAAGGTGCCTAGGAGCCTTACACTCCTGTTCAGTGTGAGCGCACACTGAACAGGAGGAGACATAACCCTTAACGTCCGCCAAAGTAGGCCACCAATACCTCCCCTGAAGGCTCCCCACTGTCCTCGTCACCCCAGGGTGACCCGAGGAGGGTAGGACATGAGCCCACCGAATCAGCTTGTCCCGAACACCAAGCGGCACGTACCTTCGCCCCAATGGACACTGAGGAGGCGCGGGTTCAGCCCGTAACGCCCGCTCGATATCCGAGTCCACCTCCCATACCACTGGTGCTACCAGCTTTGAGGCGGGAAGGATGGGAGCAGGTTCGGTGGACCCATCCTCCGTGTCGTAAAGGCGGGACAGTGCGTCAGCCTTTACGTTCTGGGAGCCCGGTCTATAAGACAAAGTAAACCGGAACCGGGTGAAGAATATGGCCCACCTTGCCTGACGTGGGTTAAGTCTCCTAGCTGCCCGAATATACTCCAGGTTCTGGTGGTCGGTCCAGATGAGAAAAGGGTGCTTAGCCCCCTCAAGCCAGTGTCTCCACACCTTCAGAGCTCTGACCACCGCTAGCAACTCCCGGTCCCCCACATCATAGTTACGCTCCGCTGGGCTGAGCTTCCTTGAGAAGAAAGCGCAGGGGCGGAGTTTTTGCGGCGTACCCGAGCGCTGCGATAGCACGGCACCCACCCCAGCCTCGGACGCGTCCACCTCCACTATGAATGCTAGAGAGGGGTCCGGATGCGCCAACACGGGCGCATCAGTGAACAGAGCCTTCAACTTGTTGAACGCTCCGTTCGCCTCTGCTGACCACTGCAACCGCACCGGGCCCCCTTCAGCAGTGAGGTAATGGGAGCCGCTATCTGGCCAAAACCCCGGATAAACCTCAGGTAGTAGTTGGCAAAACCCAAAAACCGCTGCACCTCCTTTACCGTGGTTGGAGTCGGCCAATTACGCACGGCCCTAATGCGGTCACCCTCCATCACTACCCCAGAGGTGGAAATGCGATATCCCAGAAAAGAGACGGCTCGTTTAGAGAACACGCATTTCTCAGCCTCGACGTATAGGTCATGCTCCAGCAGTCTACCAAGCACCTTGCGCACCAGAGACACATGCGCGGTGTGAGTGGCCGAGTAGATCAGAATGTCATCGATATAAACAACCACTCCCTGCCCGCACAGGTCCCTGAGAATCTCGTCTACAAAGGATTGAAAAACGGCTGGAGCATTTTTTAACCCATACGGCATGACGAGGTGCTCATAGTGGCCTGATGTGGTACTAAATGCGGTTTTCCACTCGTCTCCCTTCCGAATACGCACCAGACTATACGCGCTCCTGAGATCCAGTTTTGTGAAGAACTGCGCTCCGTGGAATGATTCCACCGCCGTAGCGATGAGAGGTAGAGGGTAACTATACCGCACTGTGATGGCGTTTAGACCTCTATAATCAATACACGGACGCAAACCTCCCTCCTTTTTCCTCACAAAAAAGAAACTCAAGGAGACGGGTGAAATGGAGGGCCGAATGTACCCCTGTCCCAGCGACTCCGTGACATATGTCTCCATTGCCAACGTCTCCTCCTGGGACAGCGGGTACACGTGACTCTTGGGAAGCGCAGTGTCTACCTGGAGATCTATCGTACAATCCCTTCCCGGTCGATAAGGTGGTAATTTAGTCGCTTTCACTTTACTGAAAGCGATTGCCAAATCGGCATACTCGGGGGAATGCACACCGTGGAACCCTGGTCTGGACTCTCCACCGACGTGGCACCGATGGAAACTCCCAAACACCTTCCAGAACACTCCTCTGACCACCCCTGGAGAACCCCCTGTTTCCACGAAATTTTAGGATTGTGCCGGGCCAGCCAGGAGTCCCCAGCACCACTGGAAACGCAGGCGAATCAATAATAAAAAAACTGATACGCTCCCTATGATTCCCCTGCGTCACCATGTCCAGTGGGACCGTAGTCTCCCTGACCATCCCTGACCCTAATGGCCGACTATCTAGGGAGTGCACGGGGAAGGTAGAATCTATCGGCACCAGCGGAACCTCTAACTTAAGGGCGAGTCCGCGATCCATAAAGTTCCCAGCTGCGCCTGAATCGACTAGCGCCCTATGCTGGGAAGAGGGAAAAAGTGAAGAAAAAGGTTAAGACAAACATGTGGCCAACAGGGGTTCTGGGTGAGTTTGATGCAGACTCACCTGGGATGATCGAGAAGCGTTCCGCCTGCCATCTCTACTCCCAGACGGACCCCCCAGCACCGATCAGACGTGTGTCCTCTCCGACCACAGTTGGTGCAAGGAAGGCCTCCTCCTCCGGTACCCCTCGGCGCAGCCCCTCCCAACTCCATCGGAATGGGAGCGGAGGGGCTGGGTGGTGGAACGCACAGGACCCTCTCTGAACGCCCGCGGGCAGCCAGCAGATTGTCCAGTCGAATGGACATGTCAATCAGCTGATCCAGTGACAGAGTGGTGTCCCGACACGCTGACTCCCGGCGGACGTCCTCTCGGAGACTACACCTGTAGTGGTCCATAAGGGCCCTGTCGTTCCACCCAGATCCGGCTGCCAAGGTCCGGAACTCCAGCGCGTAATCTTGGGCGCTCCTCCTCTCCTGCCTGAGATGAAAAAGTCGTTCTCCCACCGCTCAGCCGTCTAGAGGGTGATCAAACACGGCACGGAAGCGGAGGGAAAACTCTGGGTAGTGCTCCCGCGCTGAGTCTGGGCCATTCCAGACTGCGTTCGCCCACTCCAGAGCACGACTCGTGAGGCAGGAGATGAGGACACTCACCCTCTCCGCTCCTGAGGGAGTGGGTCTAACGGTGGCCAGGTATAGCTCCAGCTGAAGCAGAAACCCCTGGCAACCCGCCGCCGCTCCATCATAAGCCCTCGGTAGCGTCAGACGGAGGGTGCTGGAGTCGAGTGATGGGGAGTCCGGAGCCGGGGTGCCGAAGGTGGAGAGAGGAGACCACTCCTCTCCCATCGGTCCATTCTCTCCATCACTTGATCCATCGCGGATCCGATCTGATGGAGAACGGTGGTGTGGTGGAGAACCCGTTCCTCCATCGATGGGAGAGGGTTGGCTGCTACTCCTGCTGACTCCATTCAATTTGATTTAGGTGCGGGATTCTGTAATGCTGCGGGTGTCGTAGGTGTGTGGAGTCAAACGCAGGAGACAGAGAGTGCAATGCTGTGCGTCTTTAATAGCACCAACGCACCACAGGGTGCTCACAATAGTAACGGCCCCAAACACAGGGAATGAAAATGTACAACGGAAAAGTCGCGACCAGGCACTAACACATACCTCTACAACAGAGCCGAAGGTTACACTGAAATAATCCCGCACAACAACCAGGCGGGCCGGCTGTCTAATAAAGACAAACTAATCATATATGCATAGGTGCTACCAATCAACATACAAGGAGGGAGAGGAAAGACAATCAGTGGCAGCTAATAGGCCGGTGACGACGACCGCCGAGCGACACTCGTGACAGGAAGTAAAAGCTTGGTCGCAAATGGGTCTTCCAAATGGACAATGACCCCAAGCATACTTCCAAAGTTGTGGAAAAATTGCTTAAGGATAACAAAGTCAAGGTATTGGAGTGGCCATCACAAAGCCCTGACCTCAATCCCATAGACAATTTGTGGGCAGAACTGAAAAAGCGTGTGTGAGCAAGGAGGCCTACAAACCTGACTCAGTTACACCAGCTCTGTCAGGAGGAATGGGACAACATTCACCCAACTTATTGTGGGAAGCTTGTGGAAGGCTACCCAAAACATTTTCCCCAAGTTTGTGGTCCTTCTGTGGCTCAGTTGGTAGAGCATAGCGCTTGTAACGCCAGGGTAGTGGGTTCGATTCCCGGGACCACCCATGCGTATAATGTATGCACACCCATACGTAGAATGTAAGTCGCTTTGGATAAAAGCGTCAGCTAAATGGCATATATTATTATATTATATATAAGTTAAACAATTTAAAGGCAGTGCTACCAAATACTAATTGAGTGTATGTAAACTTCTGACCCACTGGGAATATGATGAAATAAATCAAAGCTGGAATAAATCATTCTCTCTACTATTATTCTGACATTTCATATTCTTAAAATAAAGTGGTGGTTCTAACTGACCTAAAACAGGGAATTTTTACTAGGATTAAATGTCAGGAATTGTGAAATACTGGGTTTAAATGTATTTGGCTAAGGTGCATGTAAACTTCTGACTTCAACTGTACATACTACCTCAAGTAACCGGTGCCTCGACGCGGAGAGCCTCATATGACTAGACGCACCCCTGACTACTTCCTGTAAATGTTTGAACCCATCCTTGTTCAAGTACTGCACTTCTAGATTTGAATATACTGTACAAGAGGGGTTTAATAAATGCATTCTACAGAAGATAATGGTATAGGAAACCTACAAAATAATAGCAAGAACCCCCTCTGCAGTTTAGAAAATGCTGTCATAACACTGTGCTGATAAACATTTGCAATACCTGTTTAACATTGACTCTGTACCAGCACCCCCCTATATATATTGTTATTCTTTACTGCTGCTCTTTAATTACTTGTTTCTTTTATCTCTTATTCTTACCCATATTTTTTGAAACTGCACTGTTGGTTAGGATCTCGTAAGTAAGCATTTTACTGTTGTCTACCTGTTGGGAATGGCGCATGTGACTAATAAAATTTGATTTGATTTTGATTTGAAATTAGGCCTATAGTACTTTCCACTTCAGTCCCAAAGTTGCCAGAAACTGGAACTGTCTTGATGTACATCTGTCTCAGTGTTCCCGTTTTGTATATTATTTTATTTCACTATATTTACTGTTTAGCTAATTATTCCCATGTCTGAGTGAGGAGCGATGCAGCCTGTGTACATGCGGTGTAATTTCACTGATGTATCCCCCTTCCTGGTTTCCTGTTATTGGTAACCCACAGCGACACGCTGGCCTATTGGCAGCGGCCATGATGGATGTGTGTCTGATTGTGACATCTTAAACTTGTTACCTCCAACTGCATGTTTATTTGAATTCTCCCTGTCCTGATATCATATACGGGGAGAATTCTCTTGAACTGCAGCGATACAAGATTAAATATTATGGAGAAAGCCACTGAGACATGAAATGTAGTTTTAATGACAACATTGATATACTGAGGTCAGACCTGTGGAAGCATGTGGACGAAATATGACTATCTGTACTCTCTTTTCTTTTGCTCCCCTTATACTGCGTATTTGACTGTGGATATGGATTTGTCTCACCTAGCTATCTTACGATGAATGCAGTAACTGTAAGTCACTCTGGATAAGAGCATCTGCTAAATGACTAAAATGTAAAAATTGTATGTTTTACATACAGAGCTCATATTACTGTATTGATTACATTTGTTTATGTATTTTCTAAATATTGATGTCACAAATGTATCATTTGTACATTTCTTCATGAAAAAAAAGTAGTTATTTGTTACATTTGACCGTGTAAAAACCTATCAGTACTACTTATTTAGAGTGGGGCTGATATATGGTGTTTTGCTAAATAAGCATGATTATTTGTTTCTCTGAAATGAAACCAGCAAGTGATAGATTTCAAACAAATATGTGTCTGTCATTGAACAAGCCCATGCCATGATTATATAGTGAAAAAACACATTATTCTCTTTCATAAGATCTTTAAACAATAAAAGTGAATTTACCAACATTTCTGAAAATTGATATACATCGTTTTGGATGAAACTCTTCATTTACTTTTGTAGTAGCCTACAGAGCCCTCAGCTCTCCAGTGACTGTACAGGGAAGAGCAGCAAACTGCAGATATCAGCCGTCTGCCCATAGATAAGGTGTTTGGTTAAACGTACCATGCAGGGCAGACAGCCGTCATGACCTATATATCTGTTTATCTCAACATCAGACCTAGCACCTTTAGCGTGAAGAGGAAACACGGGAACATTCATTATGGTGTCTAGTTATTTTGGATTGATTTTTAGAAATGTACTTCTTTGTTACTGATATATTCTGCAGTTCAGCATGTTCATATTTGTTTCAGCTTAACATGTTTGCAAGGGTAACTTATTAGACAGCTATGGGCACAAATTGCACCCAAAATATGTTTGAGGTTGTATTTCCACTATTATTAAGCCTCAAGAGAGATTGACAATTTGACACTTGTGTATTCATTTGTCCTTTTCAAATCATAGAAAGTGAAAATGCTGAAAAATCACACGAATAAGCAAAGAAAGTATTAACTAATTTCAATAAGTAGAATGTCTCCACACACTCTCCTTCCAGACCCATATCAAACATCTCCAATCGAAAATCAAATCAAGAGTCGGCTTTCTATTCCGCAACAAAGCCTCCTTCACTCATGCTGCCAAGCTTACCCTAGTAAAACTGACTATCCTACCGATCCTCGACTTCGGCGATGTCATCTACAAAATCGCTTCCAACACTCTACTCAGCAAACTGGATGCAGTTTATCACAGTGCCATCCGTTTTGTCACTAAAGCACCTTATACTACCCACCACTGCGACTTGTATGCTCTAGTCAGCTGGCCCTCGCTACATATTCGTCGCCAGACCCACTGGCTCCAGGTCATCTACAAGGCCATGCTAGGTAAAGCTCCGCCTTATCTCAGTTCACTGGTCACGATGGCAACACCCACCCGTAGCACGCGCTCCAGCAGGTGTATCTCACTGATCATCCCTAAAGCCAACACCTCATTCGGCCGCCTTTCGTTCCAGTACTCTGCTGCCTGTGACTGGAACAAATTGCAAAAATCGCTGAAGTTGGAGACTTTTATCTCCCTCACTAACTTCAAACATCAGCTATCTGAGCAGCGAAACCGATCGCTGCAGCTGTACATAATCTATTGGTAAATAGCCCACCCATTTTCCCCTACCTCATCCCCACAGTTTTTATTTATTTACTTTTCTGCTCTTTTGCACACCAATATCTCTACCTGTACATGATCATCTGATCATTTATCACTCCAGTGTTAATCTGCAATATTGTAATTATTCGCCTACCTCCTCATGCCTTTTGCACACATTGTATATAGACTCCCCTTTTTTTCTACTGTGTTATTGACTTGTTAATTGTTTACTCCATGTGTAACTCTGTGTTGTCTGTTCACACTGCTATGCTTTATCTTGGCCAGGTCGCAGTTGCAAATGAGAACTTGTCCTCAACTAGCCTACCTGGTTAAATAAAGGTGAAATAAAAAAAATAATAAACACACAGACCCTCTATTTTTATTGGGTGAAGAGGCTTCTAGATGTGGGGTCGTTTGGGTTTGAGAGTGTCTAGGTTCAGAGACAGACAATCCCTGTAGTTTACTGACCTACCTAGTGTTGGTCCTCAGGGAAAACAACACACACACATAGTGAAAACAAGTCCTCCCAGCATATTGAAATGAAGACAATATAAACTTGGAGGGGGGGACATGTCTGAAATACCTGTTACTGGCCTTCCTGCTCCATAATTTAATAAGACATAAACCAAATGGATGAGCCGCAATAAAGCAGGTTTTTACTTTTCCCACTATGAGCTCATAATCCAATACTGCCGAGTGCTGGAATTTAAGAGCAAGTCTGGGCCAGGCAGGGCAGGAGCAGAATAAACTACCCTGTGGAGTGGGATAATGGCTCACAAGCAACACACAAGGGTTACAGCCCATGATGCAACACTCTCTCTGAGGAGGCCGAGGGAGGGAGAGACATTGACCAGCAGTACAGTACTACAGCACTGCTGTTGCTGTTGTTGTTTCTACTTGCTACAGACGTTTTGCTTTTCGATAAGTGCCCTGTGAGAGAGAGGAGTGAGAGAAAGAGAGAGGGAAGAGGGAGAGAGAAGTTAGCTCGAGATGGGCTATCTGATCTGCACTGTCAGTGGGGGTGGTGGGTGATCACTTACAACCACTCCCTTTCTGTGAATGCCAATCTCCATGGTCAGTGACAGGCTCTCTCTCTCTCTCTGTGTCTCTTTCTCTCTTAGAGGTCATGTTGATGATTCTGACAGGTAGCCGCTCGGTGCTCACTGATCTGTCTGTCGGCTAGACGGCCTTACAATGGATCTAGTTACTGTCACTAGGACACTTCAGAGAGAACCAACCCAACCGAGGGAGCGGACCCCAGCCCCCTAACCCATTGGATCTCCCAACACCCCCGTCATCACCCCCGTGGACATGACACACGGGAAGACATGACTAAGCCCCCCCACACCCCACACACACACCCACACACCCACACACAATAGATGATATCTGCTAGTAATTAACAAGCCTTTTCATCCCTGGTGAAATTGATGCAGACAACCTCAGTTTAATACTTTTTCAATTCCTCCATTCTGTCCCTTTTCGTCTTTTTTGGGCAAGTAGGAGAAGTGTGTTTTCCACCAAGCTCTTTCACTGACAGGTGATCTAGATGCAATGGGAGTGTCCTTTCAGGTTGATGTAGGGTGTGAGTTGTGGTCAGGTCATCGCTGTCTTACATGTTGAGACCACCAGTCCAAAAATGTGTCCTTTTTCCAATGTGCACACCTAACTAGCATACTGTGCCACTGAGGATAAAGCCACATTTTGTGTTAAGGTTGAACTGGGAGGTGGACTTGAAGCTAGGGTTAGAGTTGGGGTTGTCTAATGCTTTATTGCCTGAGATAGACCAATAAAGCATTATATCACTGAAATATGTAGTGTACAAAACATTAAAAACACCTGCTCTTTCCATGACATAGAGTGACCATGGAAATCCAGGAGAAAGCTATGATCCCTTATTGATGTCACTTGTTAAATCCACTTCATTCACTGTAGATGAAGGGGAGAAGACAGTTTAAATAAGGGATTTTAAGCCTTGAGACAATTGTGACGTGGATTGTGCATGTGCTTTTGAACGGGGTATGGTATTAGGTGAACTGTCAAGAACTGCAACAGTTCCCCGTGTGTATCAAGAATGATCCACCACCCAAAGGGCATCCAGCTAACTTGACACATCTGTGGGAAGCTGTTGGGGGGGGGTGCTACTCAATATTAGGAAGGTGTACTTAATGCTTTGTACTCAGTGTGTGAATATTTTGCAGCAAGATAATTCAAATAAAACACATCTTACCTTTTTGTAGTTAATAAATCCAATGTGAACCCGCCTTGACAATATGTATATTTTCTTCTCAAATAAAAATGTATCTCCCTAATTTCTGAATCCTGCTTGTAACATCAGTAGACTAGAATGCTTTGGAGGGGGAGGGCCATGTAGCTTACATGCAGACACTGGAAATTGAGTGACAGAGTGAGGGCTTTGCATAGGCGCTTTGTTGTGTTTTTTGTGGGACTGGAAAAAAATGTCCGGAACGTAAAAGACAAACTGGTTCACATGTTTTAAAAAATAGTGGTTCTGTTCCAGAACAGTATAGATCACTTTTGTTCCCGGTTCTGATTCAGTTCCTCAAAACATTTATTTTCCAGGTTCCAATCTTGGTGCTTCCAAAAATGTAATGGATCTTTTAACCAACGTTACGGTCTCAGTCAATCTCCATCAGGGTATTTATCTTTTAAAGACATTACTCCACAATGTACCATGTTTGCATACTTTATCTTTTAACATAAAATACAGTACTGTATATGTTTCAATTATACTTGTCTTGGTCTCTACACTCTCTTTTTCTCTCTCCCCATCGCGCACTTCCTCCCTTATGATATTTTCTCTCTCTCTCCATCTCTCTCTCTTTCACTAGTAACTCTACCCCAGGGAATCACCAGGTGATAAATTATTTATTTCAAAAAGCACGGCTGGTTTCCGTGACCCCTCTCTGTGAACCCAGCTCAGACAGAACAACAAACCTCCATTGTTATGTCGCCTCTGCTCTGCTCTCATGACTCTCTCCATTCACTCACACACCAGGTAGTTATTTCCCTCCCTCCCTCCCTCTCCCCCTCTCCCTCCCTCCCTCTCTCCCTCCCCCTCCTTCCTTCCTTCCTTCCTTCCTTCCTTCCTTCCTTCCTTCCTTCCTTCCTTCCTCCCTCCCCCTTTGGCCTGAGTAAGAGCATTTCATGGTGCCATTTCAGATTGCCACTTAGCTAACAATAGCAGTTGGGAGATTCTGATGGTTATTTTGCACAGCAGTTTCACAAATGTAATCAAATGTACCTCATTACACTGTCTTCCATTCTCTGCTATTTTCCACAGCAACATGAGATGCTACACAGGGTAAACCCCATCCCAATAATTACATCTGACACAACTCATGCAACTCAAGGGTGAGACTCTCCCAAGCCTTAGCAATTACATCTGTGCAAAATGCTATCGCAAACCTCATCTGAAACCCAACACAACACAAGTTCTGAACACAAAAACAAAGTGGGGGAGTCCTGGCCACTCAAAGCTAACAATTCTCATAAATAATAACCAATTTCCATCAAGATAACCATGTCAAGCCATGTCAGGATTTATCATGAAGTGAATTAATCTAATTATAAAGGTTTGACAGAGATCATGACAGATGTTAATTGGATGGACTTACATTATACACTGTATTATTATTAGTGATCTCCTAAATCTATTCTTAAGTCCAACCTAAGATGTGTGAGTTTTATGATAACATGACATGACTCCTTATGTGGGCTGTATAAAATATCACTAGGTTGTTAATGCGTAATAATGATCATAATTCACTATGTAGGTTATGTACATTACCGGTCAAAAGTTTTAGAACACCTACTCATTCAAGGGTTTTTCTTTATTTTTACTATTTTCTACGTTGTAGAATAGTGAAGACTTCCGAACTATGAAATAACACATATGGAATCATTTAGCAACCAAAAAAAGAGTTAAACAAATCAAAACATATGTTATATTTGAGATTCTTCAAATAGCTACCATTTGCCTTGATGACAGCGTTGCACACTCTCAACCAGCTTCATGAGGTAGTCACCTGGAATGGATTTCAGTTAACAGGTGTGCCTTCTTAAAAGTAAATGTGTGGAATTTATTTCCTTTTTAATTAGTTTGAGCCAATCAGTTGTGTTGTGACAAGGTAGGGTGGGTATACAGAAGATAGCACTATTTGGTAAAATACCAAGTCCATATTATGGCAAGAACAGCTCAAATAAGCAAAGCGAAATTACAGTCCATCATTACTTTAAGACATGAAGGTCAGTCAATCTGGGAGATTTCATCAACGGCAGTCGCAAATATCAACAAGCTCCGCCACAGGAATGGAAGACCCAGAGTTACCTCTGCTGCAGAGGATTAGTTCGTTGGAGTTATCAGCCTCAGAAATTGCAGCCCAAATAAATGCTTCACAGAGTTCAGACACATCTCAACATCTACTGTTCAGAGGAGACTGTGTGAATCAGGTCCTCATGGTCGAATTGCTGCAAAGAAACCACTACTTAAGGACACCAATAATAAGAAGAGACTTGCTTGGGCCAAGATACACAAGCAATGGACATTAGACCAGTGGAAATGTGCCCTTTTATCTGGAGTCCAAATTGGAGATGTTTGGTTCCAACCGTCGTGTCTTTGTGAGACGTGGTGTGGGTGAACGGATGATCTCTGCATGTGTATTTCCTACCATAAAGCATGGAGGAGGAGGTGTTATGGTGTGGGGGTGCTTTGCTGATGACACTGTCTGTGATTTGTTTAGAATTCAAAGCACACTTAACTAGCATGGCTACCTCAGCATTCTGCAGAGATACGCCATCCCATCTGGTTTGGGCCTAGTGAGACTATCATTTGTTTTTCAACAGGACAATGACCGAACACACCTCCAAGCTGTGTAAGGGCTATTTAACCAAGAAGGAGAGTGATGGGGTGCTGCATCAGATGACCTGTCCTCCACAATCACCTGACCTCAATTCAATTGAGATGGTTTGGTATGAGTCGGACGACAGAGTCAAGGAAAAGCTAGCCATCAAGTGCTCAGCATATGTGGGAACTTCTTCAAGACTGTTGGAAAAGCATTCCAGGTGAAGCTGGTCGAGAAAATACTACATGATTCCATATGTGTTATTTCATAGTTTTTGTTAAGTGTTTTCACAGTTTTACAATGTAGAACATAGTAAAAATAAAGAAAAACCCTTGAATGAGTAGGTGTTCTGAAACGTTTGACCGGTAGTGTATGCCTAATGCCTAAGATTTCACCAGGTTGCGTGTGCCTAATAATTTGTTAGGTTACGTATGCCCCTCTATATACTTTGATATTAGATGATTCCAACATTGCTCTGGGGTGGTACAGGCGTGGGAAGCTAGGGTTCCTGGTCCGTCACACATTCCGGCCCCCGCCTACCTGGATGAGATGACCTCCTAAACGTCTCCAATTACGCAGTCATTGACAGACACACACACACACACACACACACACACACACACACACACACACACACACACACACACACACACACACACACACACACACACACACACACACACACACACACACACACACACACACAGAAACACACACACACAGCCACTGACAGACAGCAAATTAGTCTGACCAGGGGGGCTGCAGACGACACTGATAAGAAGAGAGCAGTGAGCGCAGGGAGAGAGGTAGAATAAGGGCCAGGGCGAGCGCAGAATGGGAGAATAAGGGCCAGGGTGAGAGAGCAGAGTGGATGGGAAACAGGCAGTGGAATGACGATGGGATAAAACAGTGAAGGGTGGCAGAGGCAGTGTGGATGGATGGAATGTAGCCTATAGACAGAGGATGGTAATAAAGGCAGAAGAAAGGTGTAGGTGGGTCAAGGAGTTTGCCCCCATCAGCCTTAGTGGTCCCAGAATTCTTAGTGTCAGAATGCAAACTCATACACTCTTTCAACACACACACACACACACACACACACACACACACACACACACACACACACACACACACACACACACACACACACACACACACACACACACACACACACACACACACACACACACACACACACACACACACACACACACACACACACTGGCCATCGTCTGCCTCTCAGCCTTAGCAACCTTGACCCATGACCTGGCATGAGCACACATAGCCTCTGCTATTGTCTGTGAGGGGGACGTAAGCACACCCACACACCCCACATTGGGGGTAGAGCACAGCTGGGAACCTTCCATGCCTCTTTCTCCCTCCCTCTCTCTCTGTGTATCTATTTATCTTTTAATTTCTCTCTCATCCACCCCTCCATCATTCTCAGAACTGAAAGAGATTTCCTATGAGCCAAGAAAAAACAAGGCGAAAACCAAAAGGTTTAATATGGGCCCTGGGGGTGACTTGAATTTTTTGGGTTCAAGTAAAGACAACCAGTAAATTGATCCTGAACCACAATGCATTAAGAGTATTACAGATGATTTATTATTCTCTCTAAATTAATGACTTTTTTGGGGTTTTCCAGCAACAGATTCCTTGAGTCCATAGAAAACTAATGCTTCTGGTGGAATTTATTTCAATTAAGCCTGTGTTGCAGCGGCCATGGATAAGGTGATGACAGGACAGACCCTGTTTAGACATGGGAAAAAGAAAGAGTGCCCTCATATGGTTTTGGAGAGATTACAACAGTAACTTCATTGTCCAGAAACCATACATGATTCAGTTTCCCCTCCCCTCTACTCCACTACACACACTTCCCCAAACACACACACACACACACACCCTTTCCCATACCCCACAGAGAACCATCGTGGTATTTAGCCCGACGGGTTCTGATCATCCGAGGGCGACTCCACAAGAACCCCAGCCAGCCAATCACAAGTCAGTACAGTGCTAACCAGAAGCTGAGCTAGCACTAGAGGACACTACTGTTGAGTGTAAAATGACATGTATTCTAATCAATCTCATATGTGGATTTTGCTCAGTGGTGCTTTATACATGTTTTTTTCTATTCAGAATGATTATATTGTATGTTCTGCAGTCAGCACATCCGTCAGTCAGTCCTTACTTCTTAATCTTTGGGGCCGTCAGTCAGTCAGCTTTACTAAGTGTGTTTACGGTTTAAAAAGACTTCATGAAGAAAAATACTGTCAGCGACCAGCTCACAGACATGCAAACCTGCTTACAGACGCGCTCTGTGGCAGGAGTAGCATGGTGGGATGGAGGAGCAGTGAATATGTGTATGTTGCTTGAACCCTTGGCCTGCCACAGACCCAGCCGTACTGGCCCTGTGTGGGAAGCTCTGGTTACAAGGCTCTCTTTCCTGTTTATTTAGTTAAAGGAAGAGAGAGGAGAAAGAGAACGAGAGAAAGGGGGATGGGGAGAGAGAAAGAGACGGACAAGAGAGGGAGAGAAAAATAGAGGGGCGGACAGAAAGAGAAAGATGGACGAGAGAGAGACAAAAGAGAGAGATATACTGAGAGGGAGGGAGATATGGAGAGAGAGTCAGAGACAGGGAGAGAGAGAGAGAGAGAGAGAGAGAGAGAGAGAGAGAGAGAGAGAGAGAGAGAGAGAGAGAGAGAGAGAGAGAGAGAGAGAGAGAGAGAGCAAGAGCTGGAGAGGTATAGAGAAAGGTTTATACTAGAGAGGTACGGAGATAGAGAAAGGTTTATACTAGAGAGGTACGGAGATAGAGAAAGGTTTATGCTGTAGAGGTATGAAGATAGAGAAAGGTTTATGCTGGAGAGCCCTTTAACAAGTTCACCAAACAGAGCGTCTCCTAATCATTGAAACCAGATGACAGCAGATCCTCCATCCTGCTTCATGTGTGGAGCGAGAGACCCGGAATGACTGACTGGGAGACCAGGAATTCAGAATTACTCATTTTTTCATTTTCCATTTTCCAAAACAATCGTTTTGGATTCTTCTTGTTCTTGATTTATGACATGATGTATTGACAAATTGCTGTATTATTTGAAGTTTCTCAAAAACATCTTCAGATTTTGAAGGAATTGTGGCCCAAATTGAAAAACAACGGGTTAAATTGGAAGGCATACAAAACCTTTCAGTTCGTTGATTTCTTTGGGTTTTAAATAGGGTTTGTGATTCAAATATTGTTAACTGACTGAGTGCAGTATTTTGACGTTTATTGAGTTTATTTAAGGGTGGCCAATACTTGTCACTTGAGAAGTGATATATTGGGCGTCAAATGTCTGACTTAACAGCGTTTGACAAGTCAGTAAACTGAAGGAGTCTGTGGGTCTATTTTCTTGCCCAACATTCCTAACTTATTACTGATCCACAGTAACGCCCATGGTTCCGCCTGTCATTATTCACTATACAGCAAACTCCTAATTTAAATGATATATTTACAACTGCTAAATTGCTAATTGGTTGTAATGACAGTCAAATGGATGGATGTCAAATCTGGAATACACTCATTAATCTTCAAACAGTAGAAATGGAGATGAGGTGTGATGGGGCCTGACTTTTCCACTAGTAATGGGAAGGAGGGCTTCTGCCAATGTGCTGGGCGACAGAGGGCACAGAGTAGACAACAGTGACGTGTGTTCGACCACCACACACAATCCCAGAAAACACTGAGTCATCAATACATAACTTACAGTAATGTAACAGTGTCGGAACTGTCTCATCAGCGGGCAGATGTAGACTGGAGAGAATGTGTCTTTCTCACACACAATGCACACACTCACGCACACACGGATGTACTGGGAGTAGCCAGCTAAGTACTGTCCATTAAAGGCCGATGTTTCACATCTGAAAAATAAAGTTTTGTAGTAGTTTAGTAGTCAGGTAGTCATACAGAGGAATGTGTAACAGCCTCATGGCCTCCTGGGACATCACACACATCCCATCCCTGGAGGCTTTGCATGTCTAAAACAAACTAAACATCTGCTTTTACTTCTTGTTTTGCAGATAAAATATGAAAAAAAGCAGAGCAGAAAATAGTGGCTTCACTAAAAATAATTATGCTAGTATTCTCCTGAATTTTTGACTGGGTGCTGATCTGGGATGGACGGACGGACAGACAGACACAGACAGGCACAGACAGACAGACAGACAGACAGACAGACAGACAGACAGACAGACAGACAGACAGACAGACAGACAGACAGACAGACAGACAGACAGAGAGTTTCTCTGTGAGTGGGAAGATCCTCAGGTCCACTCCTTGTTCTACACAAATAGAATCCATTGAGGTTTACAGATCCGGCTCTACACAGCACGCCTACCGGCAAGGGAGAGCAGAAACAAAATATTTTTTTCCTCTTCTTGTAAGTCATGCCCAGTGACAATGGCCTCCTACCTGCTGTAAAACCCTCCCTCACTCCATCTCTCCCTCTCTCCCTCCCCCAAACCCCCCCTCCACATTACAAATCATCTGTGCTCTGCAGCACCAATCAGGATGCCAGGAGCAGATGAAGCATTGTTATCCCACTGAACTCAGCATTCCTGCTTAACAAGCAAAAACTCAAACAGGAAGTACCAATGATGCGCTCAATACAGAAGTGGTCTGATGAAGCGGATGCTACACTACAGGACTTTTTCACTAGCACAGACTGGAATATTTTCCGTGATTCATCCGATGGCATTGAGAAATTTATCACATCAGCCACCGTCTTCATTAATAAGTGCATCAATAATGTTGTGCCTTCAATCGGTGACGTCACTCACGCTGAGACCTTGAAGTAGTTGTTCCCCTTGCTCTGCAAGGGACGCAGCTTTTGTGGGGCGATGGGTAACGATGCTTCGAGGGTGGCTGTTGTCGATGTGTGCAGAGGGTCCCTGGTTCAAGCCCAGGTAGGGGCGAGGAGAGGGACGGAAGCTATACTGTTACACCCACATTGACCATACGTACATATCCCAACCGGAAGCCATAGATTACAGGCAACATCCACACTGAGCTAAAGGCTATAGCTGCTGGATGCTTGTAAGAAATCCCACAATGCCCTCTGACAAACCATCAAACAGGCAAAGTGTCAATACTGGACAAAGATTGAATCCTACTACACCGGCTCTGATGCTCGTCGGATGTGACAGGGTTGCAAACTATCACGGATTACAAAGAGAAAGTCTAGACTACCAGACAAGATAAATGCCTTCCCTGCTTGCTTTGAGGCAAGCAAAACTGAACCATGCATGAGAGCACCAGCTGTTCCAGACGACTGTGTGATCACGCTCTCCGTAGCCGATGTAAGACCTTTCAACAGGTTAACAATCACAAGGCTGCAGGGCCAGGCGGATTACCAGGACGGGTACTCAGAGCATACGCTGACCAGCTGGCAAGTGTCTTCTCTGACATTTTCAACCTCTCCCTGACCCAGTCTGTAATACCTACATGTTTCAAGCAAACCACCATAGTCTCTATGGCCAAGAACGCCAAGGTAACCTGTCTAAATGACTATCTCCCCGTAGCACTCACATCTGTAGACATGAAATGCTTAGAAAGGCTGGTCATGGCTCACAAGCAACACCATCATCCCAGACACCCTGGGGCATACCGCCCCAACAGATCCACAGATGACGCAATCTCTATTGCACTCCACACGGCCCCTTCCCACCCGGACAAGAGGAACAGCTACTGTATGTAAGAATGCTGTTCATTGAGTACAGCTCACCATTCAAAGAGGTCACAACAACACCTCTTCCCAATTAGGAGGCTCAGAAGATTTGCCATGGGTCTTCAGATCCTCAAAAAGTTATACAGCTGCACAATTGAGACCATCTTGACTGGCTGCATCACCTCTTGGTATGGCAACTGCTTGACATCTGACCGCGCTA
This sequence comes from Oncorhynchus keta, assembly GCF_023373465.1. NCBI lineage: Eukaryota > Metazoa > Chordata > Actinopteri > Salmoniformes > Salmonidae > Oncorhynchus > Oncorhynchus keta. The sequence goes on along the minus strand of NC_068454.1, from coordinate 68,104,802 downwards.
CAGAGGGTAATGCCTTACAGAGGGTGCTACAGAGGGTAATGCCTTACAGAGGGTGCTACAGAGGGTAATGCCTTACAGAGGGTGCTACAGAGGGTAATGCCTTACAGAGGGTGCTACAGAGGGTAATGCCTTACAGAGGGTGCTACAGAGGGTAATGCCTTACAGAGGGTGCTACAGAGGGTAGTGCGTACGGTCCAGTACAACACAGGGGCCGATCTCCCTGCCATCCAGGACCTCTATACCAGGTGGTGTCAGAGGAAGGCCCTTAAAATTGTTAAAGACTCCAGCCACCCAAGCCACAGACTGTGCTTTCTGCTACCGCACGGCAAGGGGTACCAGTGCAGCAAGTCTGGGGCCAACAGGACCCTGAACAGCTTCTACCCCAAAGCCACAATACTGCTAAATAGTTAGTTAAATAGTTAACCAAATAGATATCTACAGTGACCCTTTTTGAAACTTTTCTTTACTCATCACAAATGCTTTTACTACGGTGTATTATCTGTCACTTTATTCCTAGTTATCTGTACATATTTACTTTAATTACCTCGTACTCCTGCACATCAACTCCATACTAGTACCCCGTGTATATAGCCAAGTTATCGTTACTCATTGTGTATTTATTATTATGTGTTTTACTTTTCTATTACTTCTCTATTGTTGGGAAGGGCTCATAAGTAAGCATTTCACTCTTGTTCACAAAGCGTGTGACAAATAAAATTAGATTTGCTTTTGATTTGATCCTCCCCCATCATCTCTATACTGACCTCTTATTGGCTAGCTCAACTCTTTCCTACTTGTTTCAGGTTCCATCCAATACCCATTCTCTGTAATGTACAGTACAGTTCAGTACAGTATAGTACAGTAGTGATGTAGGGTTTTGGAGTACAGAAAGGCTGTCAGTCCCAAATGGAACCTTATTCCTGATATAGTGCCCTACTTTTGACCAGAGCCCTATGGGGCCCTATGGGCCCTTCAGGTCTGATTTTCTATGGAGCTTAGGGAACTTTTGACTGTGGATACAGCAGGGTGGACCATGGAGCTCCTGGCCACAGCTGTTGCTGTTTGAGAGGACCAGTAGACAGTAATTACACTGCTGGCATTCAGACCTGCCCCTAAAAATAGAAATCATAATATCGTTGCCATGATATTGAGGGTGATGAGGAAGTGTTGATGCTGGATCTGACACAGAGTGTGTCTGAAATGGCACCCTTATTCCTATGAAGTGCACCACGTTTGACCAGCGCTCTATGGGAATAAATAGGGAATATGGTGCCATTTCAGACGCAGCCATAGTGAATAAACAGCTCTCTGTTTTCTGGAGTTGGTGCAGTGCATTAATAGTCGTCTTAGTAACAGGGGTGACCTGTTAGGTGACCCACCGGGCAGGGCAACACCCTTCCTCTCCCAGGGCATAGGTGTGGGGTGTGGGGAGAGTGGGATGTGGGGTGTGGGAGGGGGGAGAGCATGGTTTGTTTTGAGAAAACCCAGCCGTCCCTCCCTCCCCTTCCCTCTGGGCTGACTCTTTTCTCTGTATACATGAATGATGTCGCTCTTGCTGCGGGTGTTTCTCTGATCCACCTCTACACAGACGACACCATTCTGTATACTTCTGGCCCTTCTTTGGACACTGTATTAACTAACCTCCAGATGACCTTCAATGCCATACACCTCTCCTTCCGTGCCCTCCAACTGCTCTTAAATGCAAGTAAAACTAAATGCATGCTCTTCAACCGATTGCTGCCCGCACCCGCACCCGCCCAACTAGCATCACTACTCTGGACGGTTCGGACTTAGAATATGTGGAAAACTACAAATATCTAGGTGTCTGGTTAGACTATAAACTCTCCTTCCAGATTCACATTAAGCATTACTTACTTATTTACTTATTATTACTTACTTACTACTTACTTACTTATTACTTACTCATTATTACTGTATTTATTTATTTATTTTGCTCCTTTGCACCCCATTATTTCTATTTCTACTTCGCACATTCTTCCACTGCAAATCAACCATTCCAGTGTTTTACTTGATATATTGTATTTACTTAGCCACCATGGCCTTATTTTTGCCTTTACCTCACTTATCTCACCTCATTTGCTCACATTGTATATAGACTTGTTTTTCTACTGTATTATTGACTGTATGTTTGTTTTACTCCATGTGTAACTATGTGTTGTATGTGTCGAACTGCTTTGCTTTATCTTGGCCAGGTCGCAGTTGTAAATGAGAACTTGTTCTCAACTTGCCTACCTGGTTAAATAAAGGTGAAATACATTTTTTTTTAAACATCTCCAATCCAAAATTAAATCTGGAATCGGCTTCCTATTTCGCAACAAAGCATCCTTCACTCATGCTGCCAAACATACCCTCGTAAAACTGACTATCCTACCGATCCTTGACTTCAGCAATGTCATTTACAAAATAACTTCCAACACTCTACTCAGCCAACTGGATGCAGTCTATCAAATTAGCCTCCAAATCCGTTTTGTCACCAAAGCCCCATATACTACGCAACACTGCGACCTGTATGCTCTTGTTGGCTGGCCCTAGCTTCATATTCGTCGCCAAACCCACTGGCTCCAGGTCATCTATAAGTCTTTGCTAGGTAAAGTCCCGCCTTATCTCAGCACACTGGTCACCATAGTAGCACCCACCCATAGCATGCGCTCCAGCAGGTATATTTCACTGGTCACCCCCGAAGCCAATTCTTCCTTTGGCCGCATTTCCTTCCAGTTCTCTGCTGTCAATTACTGGAACAAATTGTAAAAATCAATGAAGCTGGAGACTCATATCTCCCTCACTAACTTTAAGCATCAGCTGTCAGCGCAGCTCACAGATCATTGCACCTGTACATTGCCCATCTGTAAATAGCCCATCCAACTATCTCATCCCCATATTGTTTTTATTTTTTTGCTCCTTTGCACCCCAGTATCTCTACTTGCACATTCATCTTCTGCACATCTATCACTCCAGTGTTTAATTGCTAAATTGTAATTACTTCACCACTACGGCACATTTATTGCCTCACCTCCCTAATCTTACCTCATTTGCACACACTGTATATAGATATATAGATTTTTTTCTATTGTGTTATTGACTACATTTGTTTATTCCATGTGTGACTCTGTGTTGTTGTTTGTGTCGCACTGCTTTGCTTTATCTTGGCCAGGTCGCAGTTGTAAATTAGAACTTGTTCTCAACTGGCCTAACTGGTTAAATAAAGGTGAATATATATATATATATATATATATATACAGTATATATATATATATTCTCTCGCTCTCTCTCTCTCATACACACACCTCAACTCCTTCTCCTAAAACACCTGTTTTTCTTTCTCTCCTCCCCTTAGTCAACCAACACCACCCTCTCGCGTACTCCACCTCCTCCAATTCTACCTCTGTCTCTCCTCTCTCCCCCCCAGAAACCTCTCCTACTTCCTTCTCACAGATTCTGAGGAATGCCAGGAATCCATGGCTCCTTGCAGAATCATGTTTTTCTTACATATGACTGCAATCTCAGAATCCAAGCTCTGAGAAGCCCTGTGAAGCCAAGCCTGTGTGCTTTTGGAGTGGTTTAGTTGGAAGAACTGGGAATGGGTTTTCATGGTCCTCACACTAAACAAGATGCCCATTGTTCTTCAATTAGCACATCAGCCCCAGATCCAGACATGCCTGGGATCTTCCGTAGAGGACCGAACGGTAGATACGCTACGATATGGCAGGCCAGACTGCATGGATGGGTGCTGCTGATGGTGATAACCCTGGTCTGCTGTTGGAGAGGGTCCCATTCTCACTTAACCTCCAAGCTGATAGCACTTTTCATGACTTGAGTTATCCTTTGAAAGATATTTTGTAATGTGGGTTACACAGCCACTGTGAAGATGGTAGTCTTGGTAGGTAATCAGATCAGTGATAGCCTGTATCGACTGACATGTTTGATTTGAATACATCACAGAAAACATCTCTAATTTCATGCCATTTAGTGTAAACTAAACAACCTTTAGTAATCTTTAGTTGGAGGGGTTGATTTTGAAGTGGTTGCTGTGTGGACTGCATGCCTCCTCAGTCTGATCAGTTAGCCTGAGGTTTAGAACAGTTAGGAACAGGAGACAGCTCCAGGATCTGAGCTATAGATCTGTGTTTATCTGTGAGTCATAATGTTCACATTAAAGTTTAACGTTTAATTAGTCATATGTACAGGATAAACATAGTATACCCCATCCAATAAAATGCTTAGGTTCATTCTCGACAACACAACTGTAACGGTTTTCTCCCGCTGAAGGAGAAGGACCAAAATGCAGCGTGGTTAGTGTTAAACATCTTTAATATAGACGATAACCGAGAACACTACAAAAATACAAAACAATACATGTGAAAACCGAAACAGTCCTGTGTGGTGAAACAAACACAGACACGGAAACAACCACCCACAAAACAACAGTGAAACCCAGGCTACCTAAGTATGATTCTCAATCAGAGACAACTAACGACACCTGCCTCTGATTGAGAACCATACTAGGCCGAACACAGAAAAACAACCTAGACACACAAAACATAGAATGCCCACCCAACTCACGTCCTGACCAACTAAAACAAACAATTAACACAATAACTAGGGTCAGACAGACGTGACAGTACCCCCCTGCCAAGGTGCAGACTCTGGCTGCAAAACCTAAACCTATAGGGGAGGGTCTGGGTGGGCATCTGTCCGCGGTGGTGGCTCTGGCACTGGACGTGGACCCCACTCCACCATAGTCTTAGTCCGCCTCTGTGGCCTCCTAGGAACGGCGACCCTTGCTGCCGACCCTGACCTGAGAACCCTAAACAACAGACCCACCGGACTGAGGGACACCTCTGGACTTAAGGGGTAGCTCAGGACTGAGGGAAGGCTCAGGACTGATAGGTAGCTCAGGACTGAGAGGTAGCTAAGGACTGAGAGGTAGCTCAGGACTGAGGGGGATCTCAGGACTGAGGGGTAGCTCAGGACTGAGAGATAACTCAGGACTGAGAGGTAGCTCAGGACTGAGATATAGCTCAGTCTGGTTGACGGCTCTGGCAGCTTCTGGTTGACTGACGGCTCTGGCAGATCCTGGCTGACTGGCAGCTCTGGCAGATCCTGGCTGACTGCCGGCTCTGGCAGATCCTGGCTGAATGGCGGCTCTGGCAGATCCTGGCTGAATGGCAGCTCTGGCATATCCTGGCTGACTGGCGGCTCTGGCAGATCCTGGCTGACTGGCGGCTCTGGCGGATCCTGGCTGACTGGCGGCTCCAGGCTGACTGGCGCCTCCATGCTGACTGGCGGATCTGGCGGCTCCATGCTGACTGGCGGCTCTGGCGGCTCATGACAGACTGGCGGCTCTGGTGGCTCATGACAGACGGGAGACTCTAGCAGCTCTGGACAGACGGGAGACTCTAGCAGCTCTGGACAGATGGGAGACTCTAGCAGCTCTGGACAGACAGAGAGACTCTCGCAGCTCTGGACAGATGGGAGAGTCTAGCAGCTCTGGATAGACGGGAGACTCTAACAGCTCTGGACAGACGGGAGACTCTAGCAGCTCTGGACAGACGGGAGACTCTAGCAGCTCTGGACAGACGGGAGAGGAGGAAGGCTCTGGCAGCGCTGGACAGAGGGGCTCTGGCGCCTCTGGACTGAGGGGCTCTGGCGCCTCTGGACTGAGGGGAGACTCCGGCAGCGCCAGACAGACGGGAGACTCCGGCAGCTCTGGAGAGTATGAAGGCTCTAGCAGCACTGGACAGGCGGGAGCACCTGTAGCCAAAGAACGGAGAGACAGCCTGGTGCGGGGTGCCGGCACTGGTGGTACCGGGCTGAGGACACGCACCTCAGGGTGAGTGCAAGGAACAGGACACACCGGGTTGTGAAGGTGTACTGGAGACCTGGTGTGTATAGCCGGCATCAAATCTTCAGGAACTCTAACACAAGTTTCAGGCTGAGTACGAGGAACTGACACAGGTGGCATCGGACAGCTAACACGCTCCTCAGGGCGAATGCCGTGCATACTACGCCAAACCAACAGCTCTCTCTCTCTACTCTGTCCAATAACTCCTCAACATTCTCAGACGCACACCTCAACTTCGCCGACTGCTCTGATTCCATCCATGGCTCCTTACGGTAAACAAGGGGAGTTGGCTCAGGTCTGACTCCTGACTCTGCCACACTCTCCCTGCCCCCCCCCGCTCTGCCGTGCTAGCTCCTCATAATGCCGCCTCTCTGCTTTCGCTGCCTCCAGCTCTGCTTTGGGGTGGCGAATAGAACAAACGTTTAAAGCAGTACGTATTCTGATCTAATAAATATTATTGGGATAGTAACTTCTCAACACTCCTCCCCAACACTATTTTCCAGACACTTCTTACTAAAAGCTGAATAAAAGCAATAATAAACTTATGGAGCTCTAAATTTAGGCACGTGGTTTAACCACTTAGTAAGGCTTTGTTCACAGTAACATGTGTCTGACGTGTGTGTTTGTACAGCCACTGTGGCTGCCACGTTCTCACCTGAACTAACGGAGCAGCCCGGCAGCTCAACATGTCAGGGAGAGACAGAGGTAGAGGCAGAGACTAAGGCAGATGCCGGGGCAGAGACAGAGACTGAGACAGAGGGAGAGACGGAGGCAGAGGCAGAGACTGAGGCAGAGCGAGAGATGGAGGCAGAGGCAGAGACTGAGGCAGAGTGAGAGATGGAGGCAGAGGCAGAGGCAGAGTCTAAGGCAGATGCCGGGGCAGAGACAGAGACTGAGACAGAGGGAGAGACGGAGGCAGAGGCAGAGACTGAGGCAGAGCGAGAGATGGAGGCAGGAGCAGGGGTCAATATAACACCCAGACTGCTGTTAGATATACTGCTAATATCAATGGATGCTAATCAAAGATATTGTTGCAACCAATTAACTAGTCAATGAAATGTACAAAACACTACAGTGTTTTCTGAAAACACTCAGCAAGATACTGCACTAGAGCTTTCCCACCAGATACAGATAGCGTGCCATCAGATGAACATAACAATATTTAACTCATAATTCTGATGCAGCTAGTACTGGGATCCCACACAAATCAAACATAGCACATGAAAGAGTAGTGATGCATCTGACAACAAAATGACTGTGAGTCTATGTGCAATCTGGTTGCAATTCCAGAGAAGAAAAGTGAAATGAAATTTTACTACCTGGACATTTTGTATTGACTCAAAGCCTCCCGTTGGGAACACTAAGAACAAAACAGACATGACAATCTTCTTCTAAAGTTGAACAGAATCACGCAACCATCTCTCCTTTTCTCATAGCCAGACACGGGGTGGCTGGGAACATGACATAACACACATATGTAGGCCACAGGCAAATACACAGTCTGTTTCACACTGTTTTCTAGTGCACAACTTTTGACCAGGGCCCAAAGGGCTTACCCATAGGGTCAAACGTAGTGCACTATGTAGGGAATAGTAGGGTGCCATTTGGGATGCTTCCAAGGATACACATAAGTTATATACTAAAACATGCACTCTTACACATTTGACTGAGTGATGAGAGTGGTGTGGTCACGTTTGAGCCTATACTGGATAACAATCTATTCACCGTTGTATTCAACAACAATCTTCCCATTGTTATTCACTGATTGTGACTGATGTTATTGAATTGATCACATTTTCACACAAATGAAATGAATACCTCTTGAGAGAAAACGCCAGGGCCAAAACACCAAGGGCAAGTTTTTTTGGCAACCTTCCACAGTTCTCCGCAGTGAGGAAAGGAAACCATTCCCGTTTGTATGAATTACGCCTGATGGGAGACAGATACACTCCGTTTAGATTTATTTTTTAAACTTTTTCATTGAGGTTAAATAACATATTAAATAATTTGTATTATTCTCAGTATGATACTAATCATTACAAAAATATTTAAAACCAACATATTAATTTCAGTCAAGATTACTGTCATTACCTAAATGTTTGCCTTCAAACAACCAGCCAGAACAGATGGAAAGTGTTTGTTTTTGTACAAACATTTGGCAAATTCCTAGACACCAAAACATCAAGTGTACTGAACTTATTGTACTTTTAGATGTAACAGAGAGAGAGGAGGGGAAGACAGCAGAGAAAGAGCGAGAGGAGAGGAGAGAGAGAAAAAGAGACAGAGAGAGAGAGAGAGAGCTGCAATTCAGTTCTGTATGCTGCAATTCCGTTCTGTACATGAACTTCTGTATCCCGACTCCATCTACCCCTCAGGATCTAATGCCTAATCCATCCTTGCTCCTTCATATGGCCTTAATGCTATACCTCAGCACATAAGGCCCATAATACCAACTTGAATATAAAATGGGCTATAACATCAAATATGAAAAGCAAAAATGTCTTGTTAGAGCCCAGATCTGCCAAGTTGAATATATTTAAAAGAGGATCCGTAAATACAGAAAGAAAACAAAGTGGTAAAAAAGATATTGTCCAAGAGCAGTCAGCTTGCTTGGGTTATGGAAAGCAAGGAAAGCCCCAGGAATCTCTGCCACTAAGTTAAACAAAAGGGGAACAGGGCCAGGCACAAACATGTGGTTACTGTTGTAGCCTGGCTCTGGACATACTGATGTATAGAATTACCCATTTAACAACATTACACATTCTCTGTAGACACAGCTCACCTTCCCAGCTCATTTTACCAGAACTCCAAAATATGAGACAACCCTATATTTAGTTACAGTGCATTCGGAAAGTATTCAGACCCCTTCCCTTTTTCTACATTTTGTTACGTTACAGCCTTATTCTTAAATCAATTAAATACATGTTTTTCCTCATCGATCTACACACAATACGCCATAATAACAAAGTGAAAACAGGTTAAGACATTTTTGCAAATGTATTAAAAATAAAAAACAGAAATACTTCAGACCCTTTGCTATGAGACTCAAAATTGAGCTCAGGTGCATCCTGTTTCCATTGATCATTCTTAAGATGTTTCTACAACTAGATTGGAGTCCACCTGTGGTAGATGCAATTGATTGGATATGATTTGGAAAGGCACACACCTGTCTATATAAGGTCCAAGCCATGAGGTCGAAAGAATTGTCCTTAGAGCAACAACAGGATTGTGTTGAGGCACAGATCTGGGGAAGGGTACCAAAACATTTTTGCAGCATTGAAGGTCCCCAAGAACAAAGTGGCCTCCATCATTCTTAAATAGAAGAAGTTTGGAACCAGAGTCTCTAGAGTCTTCCAAAGGACAACCATCTCTGCAGCATTCCACCAATCAGACCTTTACTGTACAGTTGCCAGAAGGAAGCCACTCCTCTGTAAAAGGCACATGACAGCTCTCAGACCATGAAACCAAGATTGAACTCTTTGGCCTGAATGCCAAGCGTCACATCTGGAGGAAACCTGGCACCATCCCTACGGTGAAGCGTATAGTGAATTTAAATTCCAATGCATATCATTTAGTATTTAGCTGTGCCCATTGCCTTTTGGCTACAGGTACTCATTCTATATCAGGGATGGTGTCAATTCAATTACAATGACATAACTTAATTACTGAATTGAAATGGAATCGACTCCAACCCTAGTCTACTGTACACCGGTTTAACCTGTGACCTCCACAGTCCTGTGGAGCCAGCTGATACTGCAGACAGTAGCGTTCACTCTCTCTGGGGCTTGGTCCCAAATGGCAGCGTATTCCCTGTATAGTGCACTACTTTTGAACAGAGACATTTTGGGCCCTGGGTGTACCTTCGATCTGTGGGAGCTAGTACTGCACAGTGGGGTTTATACATCTAAATCTCTACATGTGTCAGTGATTGTGGTTGGACTAGTAGACGGCCTGCGCTGAACAAACTCTCAGCAATGTCGCCCTGTCATCCCTCTGCTATGCTATTTGACATGCCCTGCAGGGGAGAGAGCATTCTGGAGAGGGGGAAAGTATGTGTATCTATTTACATATTGTAGTCCAAGTGGAAAATACTCTTATTTGGTCGGCTTGGTCCACTTATATATTTAAATAATATGTTTCTCATGGAAAGGAAATGTCTCTGTTTTGGTCCAGTGCATCAGGGGCAGACTGAAACAAAAATTCAGTCCTGGCATTTTAGCTACACCAACCCACATCACTGTGTGCACACTCTGTCTGTCTGTCTGTCTGTCTGTCTGTCTGTCTGTCTGTCTGTCTGTCTGTCTGTCTGTCTGTCTGTCTGTCTGTCTGTCTGTCTGTCTGTCTGTCTGTCTGTCTGTCTGTCACTCCTAAGCATAGCCGTGGGAAGGGGGGGCGCAGAATAATTGTTTTTGCCGTGCTACAGATGGCTATATCAGTCAGCTAATACAGGGCTAGTAACGGTCCTGTGCGTTACTTTTGTTGAAAAAATAAAAGGTCATACTTTTATTTTTAATTATTACATTTTTGGAGGAGGGTGCTGCAGCATATTAAGGAACTGGCAGTACATCTGTGTCTCTCTGTTTCCTTCCTACCTCCTGGACTCACCTCTGAGCTGTCTTTGCTAAGCCTAGCATCCTTTCCCACAGCACTGGCACCAGAAGACCAGTGGACCACACTGCCTGTGCTGGGACCAGCAACATCCTAGTTGTGAATGAATAAACATATGTATTAGAAGAAGAAGAAGAAGAAGAAGAAGAAGAAGAAGAAGAAGAAGAAGAAGAAAGGTCACTGAATACATGCCTAATAGGTGACAATTTGCTCATAATACCTTATAAAAGCCTAACTACTTACATTGAAAATATTACTGCCTGGCTATCATAGATGTCCCCCCCATCTTAAGGGTAAATTACTATTACATAATATAGAGCCAAAATATCAATAAACTGGCAGTACGTATCAGTGTGTGTCACTCTCTCTCTGTGTTTTCTCTCTATGTAAACTACACTTGACTACTGCAGCAGCACCTGAGCTGTTTGGGCTGTTTCAGTGCATTTGGAAAAGTATTCAGACCCCTTGCCTTTCCACATTTAGCTACTTTCCCCTCATCAATCTACACTCAATACCCCATAATGAGAAATCGAAAATATGCGTAGAATTATTTGCAATTTTTTTTTTTAACAAACAGAAATACCTTATTTACATAAGTATTCAGACCCATTGCTATGAGTCTTGAAATTGAGCTCAGCTGCATCCTGTTTCTATTGATCATCCTTGAGCTGTTTCTACAACTTGATTGGAGTCCACCTGTGGTAAATTCAACTGATTGGACATGATTTGGAAAGGAACACACCTGTCTATATAATGTCCCAGAGTTGACAGTGCACGTCAGAGCAAAAACCAAGCCATGAGTTCGAAGGAGTTTTCTGTAGGGCTCCAAAACAGGCTTGTGTTGCGGCACAGATCTGGGGAAGGGTACCAAAACATTTCTGCAGCATTGAAGGTCACCAAGAAATAGAAGAAGTTTGGAACCACCAAGACTCTTCCGAGAGTCTCTTCCTGAATTCCAAGGGTCACGTCTGGAGGAAACCTGGCACCATCCTTACAGTGAAGCACGGTGGAGGCAGCATCGTGCTGTGGGTATGTTTTTCAGCAGCAGGGACCGGGAGACTAGCCAGGATCGAGGGAAAAATTAACAGAGCTAAGTACAGAGAGATCCTTGATGAAAACCTGTTCCAGAGCTCTCAGGACCTCAGACTGGGGCAAAGGTTCACCTTCCAACAGGACAATGACCCTAAGCATACAGCCAAGACAACAGAAAAGTGGCATCGGGACAAGTCTCTGAATGTCCTTGAGTTGCCCAGCCAGAGTCCAGACGTGAACTCGATCGAACATCTCTGGAGAGACCTAAAATAGCTGTGCAAATAAAATAAAATGTTATTTGTCACTTGTGCCAACTGCAATACTTACTTACAAGCCCTTAACAAACAATGCAGTTCAAGAAATAGAGTTGAGAAAATATTTACTAAATAAACTCAAGTTTAAAAAATATATAAAAAGTGACACAATAAAATAACAATAACGAGGCTATATACAGGGGGTACCAGTACCGAGTCATGTTGCAGGAATACATGTTAGCAACTTGATTTGTATATGTAGCTAGGGGTAAAGTGACTATGCATAGATAATAAACAGCGAGTAGCAGCAGGTGTCAATGTAAATAGTCCGGATGACCATTTGCAGCGATGCTCCTCATCCAACCTGACAGAGCTTGAGAGGATCTACACTGACGGTGAGTTTTTCTGCTGTGTTATGAAAAAATGCATATGGAAAGTTTGGAAGTGCGTCTTTTAATTAAGAGCAATGCGCATTTACGCACAGCAGCGGTACAGTAGCTTAATTAACACGCCGCACATCGCTCTTAATTTAAATTTAAATTTTCAGCTGCAGGTAGGATATTTAATACAGCCTATGTCTGTGTGCTTGGCAACGATACACGTGTACTGTTTGCGCGTGAAGGCGAGGGCATCCGTGGCGAGTTTGTAGAGCGCGCGGTCAGGACAATCCATCCATGATTTTGCGGAGTTTAACACAAGTAGATATTATTGAGCTTGAGTATTTCGTTGTGTAATAATATGTTTTGAATGTTGAAAGTGATTCCATTTTTCAATAAATGTTGATTTCTTTAACTTTGCACCTTCGATTGAAACTTATTAAAAACAGACGCAATCTTGATAAATCACAGTGCGTATGTTATTTTAATCTATTTACATTTCCTCCTCCCAGTATCTGCGAAATAGTATGTAAATGCCATATCTTGCATATTCCTTGAGACAAATTTATGAACTGATAAGGGCTATTTTTCACATTTGAAAGACAGTTAATAAATTGGGTTGTAGTGTTCTTACTGTGCTATGAGGTTTGCACACACTACATTTAATGCTTTAGTATATCCGGCCCAAACACTCCCTCCAAATGCTCCTGGCCCGGCCCCTCTGTCAAATTTTAGAACCCATTGTGGCCCGCGAGTCAAAAAGTTTGCCCACCTCTGATCTACAGGGAAGAATGGGAGAAACTCCCCAAATAGAGGTGTGCCAAGCTTGTAGCGTCATACCCAAGAAGACTCAAAGCTGTAATCGCTGCCAAAGGTGCTTCAACAAAGTACAGAGTAAAGGATTTGAATACTTATGTAAATGTCATATGTCAGTTATTTTTTATTGTATTGTTTGTATATTGATGAGGGAAAAAAATATTTAATTCATTTTAGAATAAGGCTGTAATGTAACAGAATGTGGGAAAAGTCAAGGGGTCTGAATCCTGTAAGCCTAGTATCACTGGGACCAGTAGAAGAGGGGACCACACTGCCTGTGCTGGGCCCAGCAACATCCTAGAGTAACGCTTTATATTAAGGGTCCATAATAAACCGTTAAAACTAGAAAAATATACAAATGTTTGTAACAAAACTAAAAAAGTATTTACAAGCAAAACCAAGCCATTACTACATTTGTAAATGTTAGTAAGCTAGTTATTCACACATGTATATATATTTCCTTTTACATCCTGTGTTGTGTGCTTGTTCCTTTACCAGGAACTGCAGGAATGTCTACCAATGGCATGCCCATCTTTTTGTGAGAAATTACACTGGTCACGCAAAACATTTATAAAGTATTTATAAAGTATTTATAAAGTATTTATAAAGTATATATAACGGTCACTTTAGATTAGGGACTGCAGAAATACTTTACTAATGATTAGTCAGTGGTGTTGTGGGCATTGTGTATACTCACTTCTTAAACCCCACTGATGCATATCAAAGTAGTATAGTTGAAATATATGTCGTTTCAATTAATGAGGCTGATGGAAAAGATCAGAATGTTTATTATTTCTTCACAATTTAAACGCAGCAATTTCTGTTTTGACTAAGTGACTGACAGAGACTCAGAGCGGGTCACACTCTCTTGATGATGCACATTTGACTTTGAATATGAATTTGTGCCACCTCAGCTCAGCCAATCAGAAAACCTTGCCGGTCCATTTTTTTAGGAGGGCCGGCTGTTGTCCACTCATTAGGCAAATGCTAAAAATAGATGATTTTGACAACAGAGAAATCGAGCAAAAGTCATTAAAAAATAGGCCCATTATTTTATATGTACAGTGCTTTCAGAAAGTATTCACACCTCTCGAGGTTTTCCACAATTTGTTATGTTACCGTCTGAATTTAAAAGTATAACATTTTGATTTTTTTTGTAACAGGCCTACACACAATACCCCATAATGTAAAAGTGGAATTATGTTTTTAGATATTTTTTTAAACAAATGAATTACAAATGAAAAACTGAAGTGTCTTGAGTCAGTATGTATTCAACTAATTTGTTATTGCAAGCCTAAATAAGTTCAGGAGTAAACATTTGCTTAACAAGTTACACAATAAGTTGCATGGACTCACTCTGTGTGCAATAATAGTGTTTAACATAATTTTTGAATGACTACCTCATCTCTGTGCCCCACTGTAAGGTCCCGCCGTTGAGTAGTGCATTTCAATCACAAAGACCAGGGAGGTTTTCCAATGCCTTGCAAAGAAGGGCACCTATTGGTAGATGGGTAATAATAAAACAAAACAGACATTGAATATCCCTTTGACCACGGTGAAGTTATTAATTAGGCTTTGGAGGCTGTATCGATACACCCAGTCACTACAAAGATACAGGTGTCCTTCCTAACTCAGTTGCCAGAGAGGAAGGAAACTGCTCAGGGATTTCACCATGAGGCTAATGGTGACTTTAGAACAGTTACAGATTTGAATGGCTGTGATAGGAGAAAACTGAGGATGGATCAACATCATTGTGGGGCGGCAGCGTAGCCTAGTGGTTAGAGCGTTGGACTAGTAACCGGAAGGTTGCGAGTTCAAACCCCCGAGCTAACAAGGTACAAATCTGTCGTTCTGCCCCTGAACAGGCAGTTAACCTGTAAGGTCCCACCGTTGATGCCGTCATAGAAAATAAGAATGTGTTCTTAACTGACTTGCCTGGTTAAATAAAGGTAAAATTAAAATAAATGTAAAAAATTGTAGTTACTCCACAACACTAACCTAATTAACAGAGTGAAAAGAAGGAAGTCTGTACAGAATAAAAATATTCAAAAACATGCATCCTGTTTGCAACAAGTAATAATACAAAAAATGTGGCAAAGCAATGAACTTTTTGCCCTGAATACAAAATGTTGTTACATTACTGAGTAACACTCTCCATATTTTCAAGCATAGTGGTGGCTGCATCATGTTATGGGTATGCTTGTAACCGTTAAAGACTAGAGAGTTTTTCAGGATAAAAAAGAAACAGAATAGAGCTCAGGACAGGAAAAGCTGCTTTCCACCAGACACTGGGAGACAAATTCACCTTTCAATAACCTAAAACACAAAGCCAAATCTACACTGAAGACAGTGAATTTTCTTGAGTGGTCGAGTTACAGTTTTGATTTAAATGTACTTGAAAATCTATGTCGAGACCTGAAAATGGTTGTCTAGCAATGAATTTTGAAAAATAATAATTGGCTAATGTTTCACAATCCAGGTGTGGAATGATCTTAGAGACTTACCCAGAAAGACTCAGGTCGCTGCGCAACACTTTTTCTTAATTTCACCCATTCATTCTTTATATATCAAAAATTCCCAATCCAGGTTTATTTCAGTAGTAAAATATTTACCACCTGTTTTGGTTGTTGTGATGATGTGGTGTACTAAGCATGTGTGGACCATTATTTGTTGTCTCCTCCTATCTATCATGAAGACTTTATTTTATTTTATTAAACAGGTGCTCTGTGGTTGGATGTGACAGGCCTCTCCCTCTCCAGTCTTTAGTACCAGCCTGGGCGCTTTATACTTTATGTGTCACCCTCACGTCAGCTGAAGATCAAAGAGCTCAGAGGGCGTTGCCGTGGTGATGGTGGCTTGAGGTGGTTTTCGGGGCCACCTGTGTTTGTGTGAGAGCATGTTCTCATGGACAGTGTGTAATGGCCTGCTGAATGAAATCAATCTTCTCCAGAGTCGGCTACATTAACACACCAGGTCATCTGCAGGTCCCAGGGACTCACACACAGACAGACATTCGCATTCCCATAGCGTGAGACAACAGGATGCTTTCTGACTCAACACCCTCTCTGTGGCCTCTATCTCTCACTCTATCCATCCATATTTAATCTCCCTCACCAGCTCTCTCAACTTTTCTCTCACACATACACCCAGTAGTCTCCACTCTTCTCTCTCCCTCTTTCTCTCTCTGTCTCTCTAATGCTCCAGATTCCCACTACTTGCTCTCTTTGACCACCCAGAGCTTTGTGTAGGGAGGTGATGACTAAACGAGGCTCTGCTTGAGTGGCAGACATAGGTAGCAAGAGAGAGAGAGAGCGAGAGAGAGCAAGAGAGTGTGAGGGAAAAAGAGAGACAGAGCCGTAGATAGAGAGAGAGAGAGAGAGAGAGGAGAAAGCGGAGAGATCGCCATGGAGGTCGACTGGTCGCAGTGGAGGCAGGAGCAGGTGTTGGCATGTTGAGAGCTGAAACACAGAGTCAATTGTTGCAAGAGGAGAACTTTGTAGTGAGAGGCAGGCAACGCTAGTAGAGAAACGGTTAAACGTGGTAATCAAAAAACAGAACCAATCTGGTGTATTTTCAAAAGTATGAGAAGCAGATATTCTTTCTGGCAGTGGTTGGAAGGGACATGTCCCGCTGAGTTTCCTGTTTAGATCAAAGAAGCAGTAGATACTACATACAGTGCCTTGCGAAAGTATTCGGCCCCCTTGAACTTTGCGACCTTTTGCCACATTTCAGGCTTCAAACATAAAGATATAAAACTGTATTTTTTTGTGAAGAATCAACAACAAGTGGGACACAATCATGAAGTGGAACGACATTTATTGGATGTTTCAAACTTTTTTAACAAATCAAAAACTGAAAAATTGGGCGTGCAAAATTATTCAGCCCCTTTACTTTCAGTGCAGCAAACTCTCTCCAGAAGTTCAGTGAGGATCTCTGAATGATCCAATGTTGACCTAAATGACTAATGATGATAAATACAATCCACCTGTGTGTAATCAAGTCTCCGTATAAATGCACCTGCACTGTGATAGTCTCAGAGGTCCGTTAAAAGCGCAGAGAGCATCCTGAAGAACAAGGAACACCCCAGGCAGGTCCGAGATACTGTTGTGAAGAAGTTTAAAGCCGGATTTGGATACAAAAAGATTTCCCAAGCTTTAAACATCCCAAGGAGCACTGTGCAAGCGATAATATTGAAATGAAAGGAGTATCGGACCACTGCAAATCTACCAAGACCTGGCCGTCCCTCTAAACTTTCAGCTCATAAAAGGAGAAGACTGATCAGAGATGCAGCCAAGAGGCCCATGATCACTCTGGATGAATTGCAGAGATCTACAGCTGAGGTGGGAGACTCTGTCCATAGGACAACAATCAGTCGTATATTGCACAAATCTGGCCTTTATGGAAGAGTGGCAAGAAGAAAGCCATTTCTTAAAGATATCCATAAAAAGTGTCGTTTAAAGTTTGCCACAAGCCACCTGGGAGACACACCAAACATGTGGAAGAAGGTGCTCTTGTCAGATGAAACCAAAATTGAACTTTTTGGCAACAATGCAAAAATTATGTTTGGCGTAAAAGCAACACAGCTCATCCCCCTGAACACAATCCCCACTGTCAAACATGGTGGTGGCAGCATCATGGTTTGGGCCTGCTTTTCTTCAGCAGAGACAGGGAAGATGGTTAAAATTGATGGGAAGATGGATGGAGCCAAATACAGGACCATTCTGGAAGAAAACCTGATGGAGTCTGCAAAAGACCTGAGACTGGGACAGAGATTTGTCTTCCAACAAGACAATGATCCAAAACATAAAGCAAAATCTACAATGGAATGGTTCAAAAATAAACATATCCAGGTGTTAGAATGGCCAAGTCAACGTCCAGACCTGAATCAAATCGAGAATCTGTGGAAAGAACTGAAAACTGCTGTTCACAAATGCTCTCCATCCAACCTCACTAAGCTCGAGCTGTTTTGCAAGGAGGAATGGGAAAAAATGTCAGTCTCTCGATGTGCAAAACTGATAGAGACATACCCCAAGCGACTTACAGCTGTAATCGCATCAAAATGTGGCGCTACAAAGTATTAACTTAAGGGGGCTGAATAATTTTGCACGCTCAATTTTTCAGTTTTTGATTTGTTAAAAAAGGTTGAAATATCCAATAAATGTTGTTCCACTTCATGATTGTGTCCCACTTGTTGTTGATTCTTCACAAGAAAATACAGTTTTATATCTTTATGTTTGAAGCCTGAAATGTGGCAAAAGGTTGCAAAGTTCAAGGGGGCCGAATACTTTCGCAAGGCACTGTATCTGACTGAGGGCCTAGACTTCAATTAGACCAGGCTGCTTCTGGCCATCATGGCCCTGAATTGAACAGTCAGGTGGAACTGATACATGTGTGTGTGTGTGTGTGTGTGTGTGTGTGTGTGTGTGTGTGTGTGTGTGTGTGTGTGTGTGTGTGTGTGTGTGTGTGTGTGTGTGTGTGTGTGTGTGTGTGTGTGTGTGTGTGTGTGTGTGTGTGTGTCACGCTCGTCGAAAGGAATGGACCAAGGCATAGCGTGGTAAGCTTATTTATTTAGCTTATTTATTTATAACTTATATTTACCAAACCAAATAGAGACATAAAAAGTCTCTCTAAGGTCAGGGCGTGACAGTACCCCCCCACCCAAAGGTGCGGACTCCGGCCGCAAAACCTGAACCCCTGAACCTATAGGGGACGGTCCGGGTGGGCATCTATCCGCAGTGGCGGCTCTGGTAGACCCTGCTCAACCTCTGGCTCACCCCACTTTGGTGGCACCTCTGGTGCGGGGACCCTCGTCGCCGACCCCGGACTGGGGACCTTCTCCGCAGGCCCCGGACTGGGGACCCTCGCCGCAGGCCCCGGACTGGGGACCCTCGTTGCAGGCCCCGGACTGGGGACCCTCGTCGCTGGAGGCTCCGGACTGGGGATCCTCACTGGAGGCTCCGGACTGGGGATGTCGCTAGAGGCCATGGATCATCACTGGAGGCTTCGTGCCATGGATCATCACTGGAGGCTTCGTGCCATGGATCATCACTGGAGGCTTCGTGCCATGGATCATCACTGGAGGCTTTGTACCATAGATCATCACTGGAGGGAGGAGATGTATAGGCAGCCTGGTGCATGGGGCTGACACAGGGCTTACCAGGCTGGGGAGACATACGGGAGGCCTGGTTCTGGGAGCAGGCACAGGATGAACTGAGCTGTGGGGGAGCACTGGAGATCTGGTGCTTATCCCTGGCACCTTTCTTCCAGGCTGAATGCCCACTTTAGCCCGGCACGGGCGGAGCGCAGGCATAGGATGCACTGAGCAGTTACAGCGCACCGGAGACCAAGAGCGCTGAGCTGGCACAATCCGCCCTGGCTGGATGCCCACTCTAGCGTGGGACTTGCGGAGAGCTGGCTCCAAGCGCACCGCGCTTTACCGCATAACACAGTGCCTGACCAGTACCACGCTCCTTGCGGTAAGCACGAGGAGTTGGCTCAGGTCTATAACCTGACTCCGCCAATCTCCCCGTGTGCCCTCCAAAAATGTTTTGGGGGGGTGCCTCTCCTGCCTGCTTTGATGACTTGCCTCCTCATACCGTCGCCGCTCCTCATTCGCTGCCTTTAATTCCTCCTTTGGACGGTGGTATTCCCCAGCCTGCCTCCAGGGTCTTTTACCATCCAGGATTTCCTCCCAAGTCCATGAGTCCCTTTCTCCACGCTGCTTGGTCCTTTTGTGGTGGGTAGTTCTGTCACGCTCGTCGAAAGGAATGGACCAAGACGCAGCGTGGTGAGCGTACATTTTAGTTTATTTATAATGTCGCCAACAAAACCAGAAATAACACACGAACGTCAAGCTACGTAGTGCTCGCAGGCCACTACACATAGACAACTACCCACAATCACAGGTGGGAAAAAGGGCTGCCTATGTATGATCCCCAATCAGAGACAACGATAGACAGCTGCCTCTGATTGGGGACCATACTCGGCCAGAAACAAAGAAATAAAGAACATAGAATGGCCACCCAAATCACACCCTGACCAAACCAAATAGAGACATAAAAAGGCTCTCTAAGGACAGGGCGTGACGGTATGTGTGTGTGCGTGTGTGTGTGCGTGTGTGTGTGTGTGTGTGTGTGTGTGTGTGTGTGTGTGTGTGTGTGTGTGTGTGTGTGTGTGTGTGTGTGTGTGTGTGTGTGTGTGTGTGTGTGTGTGTGTGTGTGTGTGTGTGTGTGTGTGTGTTTAACCAACCTGATCCGACAGTGCCAAAGGCATAAGTCTTAAGATATGTAATCAAATCCATAAATTGCACAATGGAAGGCTGCAGAATGGTATGGCAAACAGTCCACAGAGAGAAAATGAAAATCACTGACAGAGAGAGACAAAGAGAGAGCGAGAAGGTGAGAAAGGGTGAGAGTGGTTGCCATAATGGGAGTTACTCAACCATTAATATACTGTAAATGTTGTTCCAGTAACATCACTCTGATTATAATAGAATGTGAGCAATGGATTTTAAATGAAAGCCATTTAGCTTGATGCTAAATGTAAATAAGCTCCATAAAGTGGACCAACAGTTCATGCAGAAAATACTGTAGTTGCAGCTGCCCTTAAAAATATTTGGACATATTTATGTTCAGATGACCTTCTGAAACAGCTCTTTAAAAATGTCCACCATTTACCTGAATGGCAGCTGAAGCATTTGGAGAAACATAGTATTAATTGCTTCCAGCATACGTCGCTTGTTTAAAATGTGACTACATCATCTATTTAAGGCACTAGTCTAGTTCAGCATCTCATTAAAACCCAATACTGTACCTGTGCTTGTCTCAGACCTCTTTCAAATACTTTCAGCTTTCGCTTCAGCCTGCCTGGAGTGCGCGTTGGGCAGGTTTTGGCACTATTCTATTGGTTTCATTGAGCCAGGCAAACTCAATCAGGCACAGCTTAAGTATTTGAATTGATTTCAAATAGTATTTGAACCCAGGTCTGGTTGGTGTTAATGAAAAAGGAACACTATGCCTGAGTCGTCTAAAGGAAATGAGGCAGACAGCAAACTCTCCTCACAGGCTCAATCAACCCAGCAATTAATCACAGGTTGAATTAGTGGACAGGCCCGATACAATGATGTAATAAGTCTGAAGTTGGACCTGATGTTAAAGATATATAAACATCCTGATGATAGCTTCTCCTTCATGTGAAATGCAGCATCACATTCCCATCCCAGGCCAGGGCAACAGGAGGAGACTGAGAGTAAGTCTGCATGGCCCTCTTAAATGCTATTTAATCACTGCGAGCGAGGCCAGGCGAGCCTCAGCAGCAGCCCTGCTATGCAGCACCCACTGACTTACGAACTCTATACCTTTCTGTCTCTCTTTATCTCACCTTAATAATTGAGAGGAAGACGTGTGATGAATGTGTTTAATAACTGGAGGAAATCAGAGCACTTAGGCAGCCCATCAATCTCACAGTACAGGGGTGGAAGAAGACCAGAGCTTTCCAAATCCTGGAGATCTGGCAAGTGCTTTTTGGAGATACGTAGAAACAAATTGTGAGGGAGGGAGGGAGGTAGGGAGGGAGGGAGGGAGCAGTAGATAGAGAGTGGGAGAGCGAGAGAGAGAGTTGGTTATCTAGGAGCAAAGAGGTTGTTTGAGTTCCTCAGGGCCACGAGAGGGTAGTAGACAAGGAGAGAGACCAGTTATACATGGTGGAGTTGAGAGCTCCAGAGAGACACACAGCTTACAGAGGGATGGAGATTAAAAAGGAGGACAGAGGGAAAGAAAAAAAGGAGATGATCGTCTTCCTTTTCTGAATATGTTGGTTCCAAACCATCCCATACCCAGTTGTGGTTCACAGTTTTGAAGAAGCTAAAATGACCTTGCAGAATGTGCGGCAGAAAATGTGAAAAAGTATTGGAGACGGATATAAAAAATGAATGGAAAACAAACTGAGATAGACAGAGGGATCAGAATGGCTAGAGAAAGTGAAGTAAGGCAGGTTAAGTGTGTGTCTGTCAGCTTGGTTCGTGTGAATACAGCAACACACAGTGCAGGCTTTGATGAGCTGTATTGTCAGCATGTTGTTCACACAAAGACCAGTAACCCAGCAGGTCATTACAGCTATACCCCCAGGGCATACTAAAGAGAAGACTCACACATCTCACACATCTCACCTCTTTCTCTCACTCAACAGGGAAACCCCTGCACCACACAGGCTCTATCTCTATCTGTCTAGCTCTCTCTGTCAATCTCTTTTTCTCTCTGCTCTCTCCCTCTGTCTATCAATTCAAGTTGCTTTGTTCTCTCTCAGTATCTCTTTCTCTATCTCTCTCTCTCTGTGTATGTATCTCACTGTGGGTCTCTCTCTCTCACTGTGTCTCTCTCCTCCTCTCTGTATTTCTCTCTCTCTCTGTATGTCTCTCTCTGTGTGTCTCTCTCTCTCTCTCTGTCTCTCTCTCTCTCTGTATGTCTCTCTCTCTATCCATATGTCTCTCTCTGTCTCTCTCTGTCTCTCTCTCTCTCTCTCTCTCTCTCTCTCTGTCTTTCTCTCTCTCTCTGTCTCTCTCTCTCTGTCTGTCTCTCTGTCTGTGTCTCTCTCTCTCTGTGTGTCTCTCTGTGTGTGTGTTTCTCAATTCAATTCAATTTGCTTTATTGTACATATTGTACATGTACATATTGCCAAAGCTTACTTTGGATATTTACAATATGAAAATAATGAATCAAAAGAATCAAAATTGTCAACGGGACAACAATAACCAAGGGTCAAAATAACCAACACATTGAACAATAACAATAAGCATACAATAGAGGACATGTGCAGGTTGATTGGTCTGTCAGACACTGTCCCTCAACTTATGACAGGCAGCAATGTAGTGCACTGCCAACCCACAGCTCTCTGCGTCCTCCCCCAACAGGACGGGTAGCCTATCCTCATCAGAGAGGTCTTTGAAACCTTGAATAAGGGTTTCAAATTTGGGGAAATGACACTCTCTAATTGTTTTATATTTTTTACATTTTTTCAGGAAATGCAGCTGGTCTCAGGTTCTGCTGTTGTGCAGTGGTTGCACAGCCTTTCCTCTACAGGGAGTCAGGTTATCCTGTGTCTACCCTTCTCAATGGCAATGCTGTGCTCACTGAGCCTGTACTTTGTCAAGGTGTTTCTAAGGTTTTGATCAGTAACCATGGTCAAAGAGTTAGCCACAGTGGACTGTCGACTTAGGGCCAGATAGCACTGCATTTTGCTTTGTGCTTGTGTTTCCCAATAAGCAAAATGTAGTTTCATTTTGACTGTGTGTAATTTGGTTCATTGTGATTGATTGGATGTTCTGGTCTTGAGGCTTCAGTGTGTTAGTAGAACAAGTTTTTGAACTCATCCCCAGGACCAGCTGGATGAGGGGACTCTTTTCTTTGCTCAGCTCTTGGCATTGCAGGGCTTGGTAATGATATGAGAGGGGTCACTGTATTATAGATGTTTCCAAAACTTAATGGCTCTTTTTTTAGTTTTTATTATTGGTGGATATCGGCCTAATTCTGCCCTGCATGCATCGTTTGTAGTTTTCCTCTGGACATGTAGGAGAATCTTACAGAACTCTGCATGCATTTCAATGGGGTGTTTGTCCCATTTGATTCAATCTTGTTTTGCAAGTGGACAGCTCGCTGCCATATTCTTATTCATTCCTTTACACTTGTGTGTATTAGGTAGTTGTTGTGAAATTGTTAGATTACTTGTTAGATATTACTGCACGGTCGGAACTAGAAGCACAAGCATTTCGCTACACTCACATTAACATCTGCTAACCATGTGTATTTGACCAATAACATTTGATTTGATTTAAAGTGAAATTGGTTCAATGACACATTCAATTAGTTTTAGCCAAATTTGAATTGAAATAACTACTTTAATTATTTTTTTAATGGCGTAGAATGCCCCGTGTGCTTTCTCTCTCAGTTCATTCACTGCCTCATTAATTAAGGTGCCCAGTTGAGCTTATTTTTAAACCTATGTAATTGTAGTGTATTCAGTACTCTATATATTTTGTACCAATTGAGAACTTTGTTCTAATTCCCCTGATCCTCATTGGATCACTCTCTCTGTATCTCTCTATCTCTCTGCGTGTGTGTCTCTCTATCTCTCTGTGTCTCTCTCTCTGTCTCTCTCTATATGAGAGGAGTTCTAGGCTGTGCTGTGGGTGGGTTCCCCCTCCCTCCACTGTCCTCTGAAGTGTAGTAAAGCCTCTGGAATCCTTGCCTCTTATATCCCTTCACTTTGGTTGTAAATGACCTGCATCCCTGTTTGGATAGCCGTTAAATGCCACATTGTCCAGTCACATTTCACCCTCTGTTTTTTTCCTTCCAATTATAGAAAGAAACAGCAGAGAGAACGAGAAGGAGAGAGAGAGACAGAGAGAGGAGGGAAAGACAACAGAGATAGAGAGAGAGAGAAAAAGAGAGAGAATAATCCAATTTCCTACCACCTGTTTGTGTGCATGTCACATGCATATCAGAAACAACATTCATATGTTTAGATTATAAATAGTGAACATTTAGAAAGGTTTTGGTACATTGGGAACTTATGTTCCGCAATTACACAGGCAGGGGGACATGGAGCAGTGCTGGAAGAGGAGAGAGAGATGGTTAGAGGAAGGAAAGAACACCTGCTTGCAATTTTGGAAACAGAAAACTCCAGTTCTTGGGCTTGGCTGGCACAGCTACTCTGCATCATTTTTCAGATAAATCCAATATGAAGCCGATATAAACGCCAGCCCCTCTGGAGTGGGCCATGTGTGGACATTTTTGTAACGTTGCCAGAGGACAATGGAAAGACCGATGCTACTTTAAAGGGGAAATGTGAATAATTACTTTTCAATCTCCCCCTCTTAGAAGTTCAGCTGACCCATGTGTGGCTGAATTGGTGTGTCTGTGGGGTGGGGGTCAACTGCTTCAGGGTAGGTGACTTCACAGTTCCAGGAAGGAATAATTTGGACAGTTATGGGACAAGAGACATGCAATGTATGTGAAAATCTCAGTCAGTCATCTATTCATCCATTAATTTATCCACATTCATTTCAATTGGAGAGGCCTGTGTAGCATTACAGTAAAACAAAAATTCAATTTACCATCTCCTCTACCTTCAAAAAACCTGAACCGAAACCTTATCCTTATAAGTTATCAACAGACCACAAAGGAAACTGCATACCTCCGTACTTTCAGAGTATTGTTGTCTCATTTTAGTCTGTGAATTATGTACCACTCTTCAGGATCAATTTTTTCCCAGCCACACATTTTGCAGTTGCTTATTTGTACTGTCTATAGTCAGTGACTGCTTTGAGTTTGATGCAAACCAGCCAACCACAAAGACGACACCTCCTTGCTCTGTGTTCAGCTACATGTTGATTCTGTGCCCAAATCCAGGAACTATCAAAGCACATTATGCCTCTGTTTCTGTCTCCTGCTCTCCTTTATCCAGGGAATGTTCCTAATAACTATAGGGATCCTCTCTATTGTCTTGTATGTGGACATCTCTCTTCATGTGGTTTAAACACAAACCGCTTTGTTTTATGACTGTCTATGACTGAAAGAAGAACTGTAATGTCACACTGTATCTCCACCCAAGTGAAGAGGAAATGGAGATCACCCCTCCATATACGCTCGCAAGAGAACAAGTCATTGTAAACGATGACATTGTCTAGAGCTATGTCATTATCAGTACTAATGATCATGCCTTGTCCGAGCCAGTTTTTGTACCGTGAAGCATCTTAATGGGCCCTCAGATCGATGCACCAAGTCTGGAACAACAGGACCCTGAACAGCTTCGACCCCCAAGCCATAAGACTACTAAATAGTCAACCAAATAGTTTCCACGACTGTCTGCTCTTTGCACTAACTCGTTTGACTCATCACACACTTCTGTTTATTATCTATCCTATTGCCTAGTCACTTTACCCCTACCCATATGTACAGTACATGTCTACCTCAATTACCTCGTACTCCTGCACATCGACTCAGTACTGGTACCCCGTGTGTATAGTTATCGTTACTCATTGTGTATTTATTCCTTATGTTATAATTTTGTCTATATTTTTCTCTCTCCATTGTAAGAAAGGGCTGTAAATAGGCTTGATTGAAACATGACCGAATACAAACAGTGTAGCAAACAGTGTAGTAGAAAACAGTGTAGTACGATGCGGTAGTGAGGTCTGCACAACACATCACCGGGGGCAAACTACCTGCCCTCCAGGACACCTACACCACCCAATGTCACAGGAAGGCCAAAAAGATCAAGGACAACAACCACCCGAGCCACTGCCTGTTCACCCCACTATCATCCAGAAGGCGAGGTCAGTACAGGTGCATCAAAGCGGGGACCAAGAGACTGAGAAACAGCTTCTATCTCAAGGCCATCAGACTGTTAAACAGCCATCACTAGCATTGAGTGCCTGCTGCCAACATACTGACTCATCTCTAGCCACTTTAATAATAACAAATTGGATGTAATAAATGTATCACTAGCCACTTTAAACAATGCCACTTTATATAATATTTACATATCCTACATTATTAATCTCATATGTATATACTGTACTCTATACTATCTACTGCTTCTTGCCTAAGCCGCACGGCCATCACTCATCCATATATTTATATGTAAATATTCTTATTAATCCCTTTACATTTGTGTGTATAAGGTAGTTGTTGTGAAATTGTTAGATTACTTGTTAGATATTACTGCACTGTCAGAACTTGAAGCACAAGCATTTCGCTACACTCACATTAACATCTGCTAACCATGTGTATGTGACAAATAAAATTTGATTTGATTTGATTTACCTAAGCATGTCACAGTTAGTCTACAGCTGTTGTTTACGAAGCATGTGACAAATACAATTGGATTGATTTGATGTACAAGTACACCCCCTGGACCCCCTCAAAGTCCTGTTCGCTCCTCACCTGCTCTGAGGACCTCTATGTGAGGATGCTCTTACCCTCTGCGGCCCCGCCTCTTTCTCCCAGGGTCACGCCTCATTGGATCACAAACATCCTGCCCCCTGCCCATACAACACAAACACCCCTCCCCTTCACCTCCCCCCCTCTCTCTCCTAGCTCAGCCTGTAACCCTATCCTACCTGCAGCACATCCCTTACATGCATTCATCAACGTCAACCATTAAGACATGTTCTTTGGGAGAGAAAAACAAAACATTAGATTAGATTAGAGAGAGAGAGAGAGAGAGAGAGAGAGAGAGAGAGAGAGAGAGAGAGAGAGAGAGAGAGAGAGAGAGAGAGAGAGAGAGAGAGAGAGAGAGAGGCTGTTCTGCTACTGCCCTGGTGTATGAAGGAGGGAACGAGGCCCATATCCCCTACTGAGACCCCTGAAGAGGGTAAAATCAGTTAGGAATCCGCTCAGTGGAGATATTGAACTGGAAATGGAATCTGTTTCAAATGCAGGTCAAATGAAATAAACAGTAACTGCCCCCACTTGGACTGTTCCTCTTCATTCTACAGTAAGGGTGAATGGCCTACTGTCTCCCATAGAGTAAAAAACACTGAGGAAGTTCTCCAGTGTGTGCTTTCATATTGGAGATTAGTTTGGGTGGCTGACTGGTGGTTTGGGTTGTGTATGATGAGACTAGACACAAGAAGAAGGAAGAGTTGTACCACAACTAAGACGCCACCAGCACCAACTTATTCTGCCTCTATTCCGGAATCATCACCATGGATGAGCAGTGGGCAGGAGATCACATGCATGCCGGTTGGCTGAGCCATCTGATAATGGCCATAGAGAAGTGCCAATCAGCCTGAGGAGATAATGTAGGAGAAAATGCAGAGGACATGTTGGTCCAGCAGGATATGTCTGTCAGGATATGTCTCAGGGTTCTGAATCAACAAAGAGAGGAAGAAAGTCTGTAGTCAGTGGGAGGGGTAGATCCGGGTTAATCCCATCAGAATAAATCTTCTTCAGGATTGGTGGGTCCCCCACAGGACGGCGGAGCTAACATAGGCTAATGGAATTAGCATGAAGTTGTAAGTAACAAGAACATTTCCCAGGACATAGACATATCTGATATTAGCAGAAAGCTTAAATTCTTGGTAATCTAACTGCACTGTCCAATTTACAGTAGCTATTACAGTGAACTAATACCATGCTATTGTTTGAGGAGAGTGCACAGTTAACTTGAAGTTATTAATAAACCAATTAGGCACATTTGGGCAGTCTTGATACAAATTTTTGAACAGAAATCCAATGGTTCATTGGATCAGTCTACAACTTTGCACATACACTGCTGTCTTGTAGTGGCCAAAATCTGAATTGGGCTGGAATAATACATTATGGCCTTTCTCCTGCATTTCAAAGATGATGGTACAAAAAAATACAAAATAACCGTTTTTTTATTATTATAATTTTTTTTTACCAGATCTAATGTGTTATATTCTTCTACATTCATTTCACATTTCCACAAACTTCAAAGTATTTCCTTTGAAATTGTATCAATAATATGAATATCCTTGCTTCAGGGCCTGAGCTACAGGCAGTTAGATTTGGGTATGTCATTTTAGGCGAAAATTGAAAAAAGGGGGCGGATCCATTAAATGCAGGACACATATTTTATTACCAATGGGATAATTGCAGTGGAACATGAATTATAACAGAGTAGGTTTGATGATTCCATATATAGCCTTTTCCTTTGTAATTATATTGTTTGGGTATAATCAGCAGTGCTCAAAGTAAAAAGATACAGCCATGGCCTAGATCAGTAGCGGGAGAGTTGAACCTTCCAGATCTGGTGGATCACTCACTAATTCAGTGTTGCGTGGAGAGATTGTGTGTGTTTGTGAATGAATAGAGGAGTTCCATTGAGGATCAAAGACCAAGTCTGAGTCCCAAATAGCACCTTATATAGTGCACTACTTTCAACCAGATCTGTATGGTTCCTGGTCAAAAGTAGTGCATTCTATAGTGAATAGGGTGCCATTTAGGACAAACAGCACAAGTATGCGCAACAAGTCTCCTCGTTTCCTCTGCTCATACCAGAGATGCCTGTGTTTGATCTTTGAAGTGAAGCTCATTATGAATGGGCAGTGTGCGATTCTGAGCAAAGAGACCCTTCTGGAGTGCCTCTGTCACTTTCATCTCATCCCTTGTACCTCCCCATCCCATGTTATAACACTCTGCACTCTGCACAGAATGAGTCACAGAGCACAGAATGAATCTGATGCGGGAAAACAGAGCAGGAATGTCTGAGAGGAATGCAATACAGAAACAATACAAGACAGACCGACCGACCTGAGATCAAACCTATCAATAGTACAAGCTTTAACACTCAAAAAGACAGGTTCCCAAAAAAACATATAGAGTGCCTTCGGAACGTGTTCATACCCCTTGACTATTTTGTGAAAGCTGAAAGCTGAAAAACAAAGTGAATAAGTATTCAACCCCTTTGTTAGCCTAAATACTGTACGTTCAGGAGTAAAAATGTGCTTAACAAGTAAAATAATGGACTCTGTGTGTAATAGTGTTTAACATGATTTTTGACTGACTACCTCAACTCTGTACCACACATATACAATTATCTGTAAGGTCGTTCAGTTGAGCAGTGAATTTCAAACACAGATTCAACCACAAAGACCAGGGAGAGACGTTCATTGAATATCCCGTTGAGCATGGTTAAGTTATTAATTACACTTTGTATGGTGTATCAATACACCCAGTCACTAGAAATATACAGGTGTCCTTCCTAACTCAGTTGCCAGAGAGAAGTTTAATGAGGCCAGTTACAGAGTTTAATGGCTGTGATGGGAGAACACTGAGGGTGGGATCGCCATTGTAGTTACTCCACAATACTAACCTGATTGACAGAGTGAAAAGAAGAATGGAATCGGACCAAAAAAATGCAGCGTGGTATGGTTCCATCCTCTTTATTTGGAATCGGACCAAAATCCAGCGTGGTATGGTTCCATCCTCTTTATTTGGAAGTGAAACACGTAGAAAAAAAGTGCAAAACAAAGCGTGATGCAAATGTAGTGCTCTCAGGCAACTATACATAGACAAGATCCCACAAAGCACAATGGGGAAATGGCTGCCTAAATATGATCCCCAATCAGAGACAACGATAAACAGCTGCCTCGGATTGGGAACCATACCAGGCCAACATAGATATATAATAACCTAGATAACACACCCTAGTCACACTCCGACCTAACCAACATAGAGAATAAAAAGCTCTCTATGGTCAGGGTGTGACAAAGAAAGCCTGTATAGAATTAAAATATTCCAAAACATGCATCCTGTTTGCAACAAGGCAGTAAAGTAAAACTGTTCCGAATACAAAGTGTTAAGTTTGGGGCAAATCCAATAAAACACATTACTGAGTACCATTCTTCATATTTTTAAGCATAGTGGTGGCTGCATCATGTTATGTGTATGCTTGTAATTGTTAAGGACTGGGGAGTTTTTCAAGATAAAGAATAAATGGAATGAAGCTAAACACAAGCAAAATTCTAGAGGAAAACCTGGCTGAGACACTGGGAGATTAATTCACCTTTCAGAAGGACAATAACCTAAAACACAAGGCAGGCCAAATCTACACTGGAGTTGCTTTCCAAGGAGACAGTGAATGTTCCTGAGTGGCCGAGTTACAGTTTTGACTTAAATCTACTTGAAAATCTATGGCATGACCTGCAAATGGTTGTCTAGCAAAGATCAACAACAACTGTGAGAACTTGAATACGTCTGTTTAAAGAATAATGGGCAAATGTTGCACAATCCAGGTGTGGAATTTCTGTATTTCATTTTCAATAAATTTGCTAAAATTTCTAAAAACATGTTTCCACTTTGTCATTTTGGGATATTGTGTGTAGATGGATGAGAAAACAAAATATTGAATCCGTTTTGAATTCACGCTGTAACACATCAAAATGTTGAATAACTCAAGCAGTATGAATATTTTCTGATGGCACTGTACATCAACATAACCTTCAACAACTTCTGCATTTTTGCATCGCAACACCCTTCCACAGGTGCACTATGTGAGGCATGGTACAGCAGTGTTGTTAAGCCATGGAAATCCCCTGGCTGTTCCACTGCTGTGAATATGGTGAGAGTCCAGACAGAGCATGCATTCCAAATAGCACCCTAATCCCTATATAGTGCACTACTTTTGACCAAGGCCCTGGTAAAACGTAGTGCACTATAAAGGGAATAGGATCCCATTACTGACACATCCAGAGTCTGACCCCAGTGAAGCGTCCCAGTCTAGGGGTATGTGGCTCACACAGCTGTGGACTGTTTGGCGGGACGTGGTGGACAGGGGGATGGTTCAGGGGGCCACTCACGCACCCCTATAGGAATGAATCGGATTATGACACCCCCATCAAACCTCTGTCTTTATCCCAAAACGCTCTTTGCCCTCCTCCCCTAAACAGCTTAGGAGGTGCCGTCCGTCCAGTTTTTCTCCACTGCCTCTGGTTGCACAGCACAGGTAACAGTTATAAACACAGGTAACAGTTATAATCACAGGTAACAGTTATAAACACAGGTAACAGTTATAAACACAGGTAACAGTTATAAACACAGGTAACAGTTATAAACACAGGTAACAGTTATAAACACAGGTAACAGTTATAATCACAGGTAACAGTTATAATCACAGGTAACAGTTATAAACACAGGTAACAGTTATAAACACAGGTAACAGTTATAAACACAGGTAACAGTTATAAACACAGGTAACAGTTATAGACACAGGTAACAGTTATAAACACAGGTAACAGTTATAATCACAGGTAACAGTTATAAACACAGGTAACAGTTATAAACACAGGTAACAGTTATAAACACAGGTAACAGTTATAAACACAGGTAACAGTTATAGACACAGGTAACAGTTATAAACACAGGTAACAGTTATAGACACAGGTAACAGTTATAAACACAGGTAACAGTTATAAACACAGGTAACAGTTATAAACACAGGTAACAGTTATAGACACAGGTAACAGTTATAAACACAGGTAACAGTTATAGACACAGGTAACAGTTATAAACACAGGTAACAGTTATAGACACAGGTAACAGTTATAAACACAGGTAACAGTTATAAACACAGGTAACAGTTATAAACACAGGTAACAGTTATAAACACAGGTAACAGTTATAATTACAGGCAACAGTTATAAACACAGGTAACAGTTATAAACACAGGTAACAGTTATAAACACAGGTAACAGTTATAAACACAGGTAACAGTTATAAACACAGGTAACAGTTATAAACACAGGTAACAGTTATAATTACAGGTAACAGTTATAAACACAGGTAACAGTTATAATTACAGGTAACAGTTATAGACACAGGTAACAGTTATAAACACAGGTAACAGTTATAAACACAGGTAACAGTTATAAACACAGGTAACAGTTATAAACACAGGTAACAGTTATAATTACAGGTAACAGTTATAGACACAGGTAACAGTTATAAACACAGGTAACAGTTATAATTACAGGTAACAGTTATAGACACAGGTAACAGTTATAAACACAGGTAACAGTTATAAACACAGGTAACAGTTATAAACACAGGTAACAGTTATAAACACAGGTAACAGTTATAAACACAGGTAACAGTTATAAACACAGGTAACAGTTATAAACACAGGTAACAGTTATAGACACAGGTAACAGTTATAAACACAGGTAACAGTTATAGACACAGGTAACAGTTATAGACACAGGTAACAGTTATAAACACAGGTAACAGTTATAAACACAGGTAACAGTTATAAACACAGGTAACAGTTATAAACACAGGTAACAGTTATAAACACAGGTAACAGTTATAAACACAGGTAACAGTTATAAACACAGGTAACAGTTATAAACACAGGTAACAGTTATAAACACAGGTAACAGTTATAAACACAGGTAACAGTTATAAACACAGGTAACAGTTATAAACACAGGTAACAGTTATAAACACAGGTAACAGTTATAAACACAGGTAACAGTTATAATTACAGGTAACAGTTATAAACACAGGTAACAGTTATAAACACAGGTAACAGTTATAAACACAGGTAACAGTTATAGACACAGGTAACAGTTATAAACACAGGTAACAGTTATAAACACAGGGAACAGTTATAGACACAGGTAACAGTTATAAACACAGGTAGTTATAATCACAGGTAACAGTTATAAACACAGGTAACAGTTATTAACACAGGTGACAGTTATAAACACAGATAACAGTTATAAACACAGGTAACAGTTATAGACACAGGTAACAGTTATAGACACAGGTAACAGTTATAAACACAGGTAACAGTTATAGACACAGGTAACAGTTATAGACACAGGTAACAGTTATAAACACAGGTAACAGTTATAAACACAGGTAACAGTTATAAACACAGGTAACAGTTATAAACACAGGTAACAGTTATAAACACAGGTAACAGTTATAAACACAGGTAACAGTTATAGACACAGGTAACAGTTATAAACACAGGTAACAGTTATAAACACAGGTAACAGTTATAAACACAGGTAACAGTTATAAACACAGGTAACAGTTATAAACACAGGTAACAGTTATAAACACAGGTAACAGTTATAAACACAGGTAACAGTTATAAACACAGGTAACAGTTATAAACACAGGTAACAGTTATAAACACAGGTAACAGTTATAAACACAGGTAACAGTTATAATTACAGGTAACAGTTATAAACACAGGTAACAGTTATAAACACAGATAACAGTTATAAACACAGGTAACAGTTATAGACACAGGTAACAGTTATAAACACAGGTAACAGTTATAAACACAGGTAACAGTTATAATTACAGGTAACAGTTATAAACACAGGTAACAGTTATAAACACAGGTAACAGTTATAGACACAAGTAACAGTTATACACACAGGTAACAGTTATAAACACAGGTAACAGTTATAAACACAGGTAACAGTTATAGACACAGGTAACAGTTATAAACACAGGTAACAGTTATAAACACAGGTAACAGTTATAGACACATGTAACAGTTATAAACACAGGTAACAGTTATAAACACAGGTAACAGTTATAAACACAGGTAACAGTTATAGACACAGGTAACAGTTATAAACACAGGTAACAGTTATAAACACAGGTAACAGTTATAAACACAGGTAACAGTTATAAACACATGTAACAGTTATAAACACAGGTAACAGTTATAATTACAGGTAACAGTTATAAACACAGGTAACAGTTATAAACACAGGTAACAGTTATAAACACGGGTAACAGTTATAAACACAGGTAACAGTTATAAACACAGGGAACAGTTATAATTACAGGTAACAGTTATAGACACAGGTAACAGTTATAATTACAGGTAACAGTTATAGACACAGGTAACAGTTATAAACACAGGTAACAGTTATAAACACAGGTAACAGTTATAAACACAGGTAACAGTTATAATTACAGGTAACAGTTATAGACACAGGTAACAGTTATAAACACAGGTAACAGTTATAATTACAGGTAACAGTTATAGACACAGGTAACAGTTATAATTACAGGTAACAGTTATAGACACATGTAACAGTTATAAACACAGGTAACAGTTATAAACACAGGTAACAGTTATAAACACAGGTAACAGTTATAAACACAGGTAACAGTTATAATCACAGGTAACAGTTATAAACACAGGTAACAGTTATAAACACAGGTAACAGTTATAGACACAGGTAACAGTTATAAACACAGGTAACAGTTATAGACACAGGTAACAGTTATAGACACAGGTAACAGTTATAAACACAGGTAACAGTTATAAACACAGGTAACAGTTATAAACACAGGTAACAGTTATAAACACAGGTAACAGTTATAAACACAGGTAACAGTTATAGACACAGGTAACAGTTATAAACACAGGTAACAGTTATAAACACAGGTAACAGTTATAAACACAGGTAACAGTTATAAACACAGGTAACAGTTATAAACACAGGTAACAGTTATAAACACAGGTAACAGTTATAAACACAGGTAACAGTTATAAACACAGGTAACAGTTATAAACACAGGTAACAGTTATAATTACAGGTAACAGTTATAAACACAGGTAACAGTTATAGACACAGGTAACAGTTATAGACACAGGTAACAGTTATAAACACAGGTAACAGTTATAAACACAGGTAACAGTTATAAACACAGGTAACAGTTATAGACACAGGTAACAGTTATAAACACAGGTAACAGTTATAAACACAGGTAACAGTTATAGACACAGGTAACAGTTATAAACACAGGTAACAGTTATAAACACAGGTAACAGACCTGTTCTACAGATGCATTTTGATGAATGAGGACAATGAGTAAGAGGGTGATATAATTGAAAGCATACTTCTGTCCTCCCGCTCCCTTGTCTTACAGTAACTTTCCTCGAGCTGTCTGGAGGGGCGGCGGGCGGCAGCCATCAGGTTCAGATGATTACATTCAACATTTTAGTCATTTAGCACAATGATGATTTTAACATGAAAATATTGGTGGGGCAAACTTAATCAACAAAGCTCATATGCGTCGAAATCAGTAGACTCCGCTGGCTACACATTAAATGCACTAATAACCAATCCCAGAAATGAGTTTTGAGCCATACACACAAATGTTATAACATTTGGGTTATGATCCGTTTATGGCTACTTCCCATAACTTTAGCTGTTAATGCACAGAAGACCAGGGGTAGTCCAGCATACTTTTATAGAGTAAACTAGCTAGGAATCGGTCTTCAATATTGTGACATTGCGTGTGTCGGCCAGCCTGTTACCAATGGGCCCAGTTAACAATATGCAACATTTATAATGTTATTCCTTTGCTTCGTTTATTGCACAGTTACAGTTCCCCCAAAGGTATTTATAACTAACCCTTCTTCTATATGTGGTTCCATGGGTATTACAGTCTGCCATCAAATATAAGACACGTAGCCTATAGGATATTCTAGCTAGCCTACCTCAAAATAGATGCTAGCCACTGCTCCATGATTCACCACTTGACTTAAATCTTCGTTTACAGCTTGCTTTATTTTAATGGTTGGCCATATTTTAAAGTTTAGGTGGCGAATGCGCACCAATACGTTTTGTCGCTACATTTCCTTCATAATTCTAAGTTTGACAATTATTTGCTCTGAGATAGCTAAGCTAGTCACCTAGTTTGAAGACGTGGTAACAGCGTGTGGTAAACAACTAGCTAGCTATGAAGTTGACACATCAGTTCAATCATAGCATAAGACGTTGGTTTATATGTGGCCAAAAATGTGCATTCTTGGGCAGGCTCTTCTACTGTAACTCAATGGAGCACAGAATAGGGGCTTTTGCTGGCTAGCTCTCCAAGCAGGTGCTGCTGTGACGTCGTGTCCCCATGAGTGACAGCACCCTGAGCCAATCACATGCAACCAGAGAAGATCAACAACACCTACGCTCTGTACTTTCTCTGTCTGCCCCTCCATTACAGAAAGCAGAGGCTAAAACAGCTGCATTTTGGAGCTGCCATACTCAAGGAAAATGTAACAAAACAACAATACAATGGGAAAGCAACCACATCTGCTTTATTTGATCAAGTAGTTAACCATTTTTAAACAATTTCGCTAACTGATGTGCTATATTGTTGTGACATTAAATAACATAATTGCATGAAAATCTCCTGGATATTGGAGGGCTCGGCCCCACCTGCCCCACATGACGCATCACCACTGATTTAGCAGATGCTATTTTGATGCCCAGGTACCTGCCCATCTCTGGTCTGAACTGAAGCATGGTTCAATCAATGAATCAAATTCAAAATCATTGTCCTTTTTTTCATCAGCAGTTATCACATAATGCTTTACACTTACCCCAGCCCTAAACCACAAAGAGCAAGTCAATCAATGGTTGACTCAAAGTTTAGAGGAGTCCCTCATGGCGAAACCCAGGGAGCACGTAGCAGGATCGTGGAACTGGAAGCCATCTGTCTGTTTGTTTCCGTTTTGTGTTGAAAGGGAATCTCTCATCTCTATCTCCCTCATGGTGAGGTGTCTCGTCTTCAAACAAAGGGAAGCAGTTGAGGTTTATCTCTTGAAGATTTACACAGAGACAGACTGTTCTCCCATCCCCTAGGTTAAGTGGTTGGACCGATAAGGTCCTCAGAGATTGCTGTCTCTCTGTGGAATGTGTACATGGGGAGTGTACAGTACAATAGTCAAATAGACGTCTTCTTAACACAACCACAGGGGTCCATCTCCCTCTGCAGATAGATGAAAACTTGTTTTAATTGTTTTAACTTAACTGAGGCAACAATCACTGTCAATTACACTTGACAGTTATAAAATACATAAAATAATATACAACATTCTTCTCTAGACTGAAATGTATTTCTCTGTGTTGTTTGGTCTGAGATGTTAGTATAGACTTAGTGTGGTGAGCAGTAAAAGCAGAGAGAGGAGGCTATCCAGAACAGAACTGTGGGCATCTTGATGTCTTTAGAGAAGCTCTCAGGTTGTAAAGTTAAAGAGCTCCATGAGAGAGAGCAAAACCAAACCACATCCAAGAGTTGTTTGTTTTCATAGTTTTGACGGCTGTGTGCATACCTGCACGACTCCTCACTCAGCCCACATGCCTTAAGTACACAATCAATGTCATTGTTCCGTCTCTCGCTCCGCTCTTATCGGCCGCAGAGTTAAATCACAGAGCAACAGCCCAGCCTCAAACCTGAGTTCAAATGCTATTTGAAATTCATTTTTAAATGCTGTGTTAAATCTGTGCTTGATTGAGCTTGCCTATTGCAAGGAACCAATAGAGAAGTCTCAAAAGGGCAAACCCCTCCTACCTAGCACTCCAGGCAGGCTAGAGTAAAAACTCAGAGTATTTGAAAGATTTCGAATACTATTTGAAGCCAGGTGTGCCCGACCCCACCTCCCTCTCCAGCGAGGAGAAATGTACACTATGTTAAGTCACCATGGAGAACCTAACCTGCCTGTTAGCTGCAGCGTGCAGCCCCTGTCCCGTCTGAAGGGAAAGAAGAGAAGGGGCTTTTCACTGTCGAGATCTGTCTGGTGTCTCAGTCAGTCGTCATCGACTTATAACAGAGCCATCGTCACCGTCAACATTGACGTCAACATGGATGTCTATGACATTATGGTCATATATTGTTGTCATGATGATAATCAGCCTAATCATCATCATCACATAATAAATAGAATCACTAGAATGATGTCATCTCTACGATCATCATCATCAACAACAAGTCTCTCCCCTTTTCTCTCTCTTTATCACACCTCTGTGATGTGTGTGCGTGTGTGGGTGTATGTCTGTGTACACACGCGCATGAGTGTGTTGAATGAATGCTCTGCGGGATTGTGGTGTTTGTTTATTTATTTTCAGAGAAAGCTCTTAAAGTGTGTGAGTAAAATCCCTGCAACTGCCGCGAGGCAGACAGACACAGACAGACACACAGGAGGAGGGGAGGGAGTCCCTGGCCTGTGCTGCTGGTGTGTAAACAGAGTCTGCTGGGCTTGGCTGCTCACGACACTCCTCACATGCTGAGGTGTTTATGGGTCCCTGTGTGGGGAGCTTCCCATTGCACCCCAGGGGCTTCCACCACACACACACACACACACACTCACACTCACACACACACACACACACACACAAGTGGACCCACACGCAAACACACAAACGAGCATGCCCAAAAGTACACAGACCACCACCTCCTCCACCCCCCAAGCCAAGCATGCCTATGAAGCACAAACCTCACTCCAACCACACAGAGACATGATGTCTCACTTTCCACTTCACATAGGCAGTTGGCCCTAGTTGCCCCTAGACACTGACGGAAGGCCAGTTTGACATGTTTCACGTAAATATTTAAGGTTAGGATTTAGGGGACGGTATTTAGGGGAAATCGACCTGGAGCGACTCTTGGCTTCAATCTGAAAACACATTAAATACTACAGAACACACACACAATCCCTACAGAACAAACACAATCCCTACAGAACACACACACAATCCCTATAGAACACACACCATCACTACAGAACACACACCATCATTACAGAACACACACAATCACTACAGAACACACACAATCACTACAGAACACACACCATCACTACAGAACACACACCATCATTACAGAACACACACCATCACTACAGAACACACACCATCACTACAGAACACACACCATCATTACAGAACACACACCATCACTACAGAACACACACCATCATTACAGAACACACACCATCATTACAGAACACACACCATCACTACAGAACACACACTATCACTACAGAACACACACCATCATTACAGAACACACACCATCACTACAGAACACACACCATCACAATAGAACACACACTATCACTACAGAACACACACCATCACTACAGAACACACACCATCATTACAGAACACACACCATCACTACAGAACACACACCATCACTACAGAACACACACCATCACTACAGAACACACACCATCATTACAGAACACACACCATCACTACAGAACACACACCATCACTACAGAACACACACCATCACTACAGAACACACACCATCATTACAGAACACACACCATCACTACAGAACACACACCATCACTACAGAACACACACCATCATTACAGAACACACACCATCACTACAGAACACACACCATCACTACAGAACACACACTATCACTACAGAACACACACCATCACTACAGAACACACACCATCACTACAGAACACACACCATCACTACAGAACACACACCATCACTACAGAACACACACCATCACTACAGAACACACACCATCCCTACAGAACACACACCATCACTACAGAACACAGACCATCACTACAGAACACACACCATCAATACAGAACACACACCATCACTACAGAACACACACCATCATTACAGAACACACACCATCACTACAGAACACACACCATCACTACAGAACACACACCATCACTACAGAACACACACCATCACTACAGAACACACACCATCACTACATAACACACACCATCACTACAGAACACACACCATCACTACAGAACACACACCATCACTACAGAACACACACCATCACTACAGAACACACACCATCACTACAGAACACACACCATCACTACAGAACACACACCATCATTACAGAACACACACCATCACTACAGAGGTATCCATGTATAACAACTGTCATCACCAGGCTCGGCAGTGGTAGTGACAACAGCACCGTCAAATATTTGGCTTTGTTTATAGCCTATACATACTGTTTATCGGGTTGGGTTTCAAAGACAGCATGTGTCAGTGTGTGTGTGTGTGTGTGTGTGTGTGTGTGTGTGTGTGTGTGTGTGTGTGTGTGTGTGTGTGTGTGTGTGTGTGTGTGTGTGTGTGTGTGTGTGTGTGTGTGTGTGTGTGTGTGTGTGTGTGTGTGTGTGTGCAGATGTAGTTTGTGTGTGTTTGTGAATGCCCTGTGGTGTTTTGTTAGGGGAGCACCCGTTCCCAGTGAAATAGATTGCGTATTTGTTTACTCTGTTGCTGATATAAACAGTGAGCGGTCATGTCATTATAGAACGGCCTCAGACATATTTATGGCCCTGGTTTTTCCAAAGCAGAGCTGTGTCAGTCAGCTAGGGTGAAGCTGCTTATGAGGGCCATCTAAAGGGGCTGACGGGTTTCCTTGGGATAGGTGGATGGATGGGCTAATATTCATCCTTAGAGTAGTTTGGTGCTGCAGTAAAAAGAGTGGAGAGAGAGAGGTAAAGAGAGAGAGAGAGAGGGGGCGAGTGGTGGGGGGGACAGAGAGGGAGATGGAGAGGGGGGAGAGAGAGTGTGGGCGTGAGAGAGAGATAGAAAGAGAGAGGGGGGAGTGAGGGCGAGAGAGAGAGAGAGAGAGAGAGAGAGAGAGAGAGAGAGAGAGAGAGAGAGAGAGAGAGAGAGAGAGAGAGAGGGGGAGGAGGGCGAGAGAGAGAGAGAGAGAGAAAGAGAGAGAGGGTGAGAGAGAGATAGAAAGAGAGAGGGGGGAGTGAGGGCGAGAGAGAGAGAGAGAAAGAGAGAGAGGGAGAGAGAGAGGGAGCGTGAGAGAGAGATAGAAAGAGAGAGGGGGAGTGAGGGCGAGAGAGAGAGAGAGAAAGAGAGAGAGGGGGAGAGAGAGTGTGAGCGTGAGAGAGAGATAGAAAGAGAGAGGGGGGAGTGAGGGTGAGAGAGAGAGAGAGAGAGAGAGAGAGAGAGAGAGAGAGAGAGAGAGAGAGAGAGAGAGAGAGAGAGAGAGAGAGAGGAGAGAGAGAGTGAGCGTGAGAGAGAGATAGAAAGAGAGTTTTTAGGGGGAGTTGAGGGTCTACCTCACTTGAGAGAGAGAGAGAAAGAGAGAGAGTGTGAGCGTGAGAGAGAGATAGAAAGAGAGAGGGGGGAGTGAGGGTGAGAGAGAGAGAGAGAAAGAGAGAAAGGGAGAGAGAGAGAGTGAACGTGAGAGAGAGATAGAAAGAAAGAGGGGGAGTGAGGGGGAGAGAAAGAGAGAGAGGGAGAAAGAGAGAGAGGGAGAGAGAGAGAGAGAGAGAGAGTGGGTAAGTAGAGAATTAAAGAAGGAAGTGACAGAAGAGAGAGCGAGGGGAGACCATTGGTCAGTTTGAGGAGGACAGGGAGACAGTGAGGGGTTCAGTGAGTCTGTGTTTTTCTGTTCTCATGCAACACTTCACTATACAACTGTAAATCTACCCTATAACTACCTACATTAAAATGTCCCAGTTTAAATAGTTGGAAGATGACTACATGATTGATGTTAGAATGTGACCGGTCCAGCTTTTATCTGGGGTGTTAGTGAGATCTGTGAAGGCTTTCTGGGGTGTTAGTTAGATCTGTGAAGGCTTTCTGGGGCTTCACATTCGAAAAAGGTGACCTAACACCAAATGAAGAACATTTCCTTCTCATCACCTGGCTGGGATGTTTTTAAGAAATTAACATTTGATTCCGTGCTTTTAATTGTCCAACCTATTGGAAACGTATGACTTAATTTAT
The DNA here is from genome assembly GCF_023373465.1 of Oncorhynchus keta. Classification (NCBI taxonomy): domain Eukaryota; kingdom Metazoa; phylum Chordata; class Actinopteri; order Salmoniformes; family Salmonidae; genus Oncorhynchus; species Oncorhynchus keta. Next base: position 68,062,811 of record NC_068454.1, on the reverse strand, counting down.
AGTATATTGGTATAAAGACACAGTATTTCCCTTTTGTCTGTTGTCACCTACTTAAGTTGATCTTACGTTAAGGATATTGTGGGTATTTTGTTGCTGGTTTTATTCTATTGCCTGTGGTGGGATGGAAGGCAGGCAGCTCAGTCATGGGTCCTCTCTTCTCCATTACAGAGAGCTTGGTGAGAATGTCCCACAGAATGAAGGTTATTCAACTGCTACAAGTTGTCTAGTGTACATCCAGTTGTTTGACAGTATAAAGGGAATCCAATGATGATACATTGGCTGGATCGCACTTATGAATAGAACAGTTGGTGTGTTTTAAAATACCAGTCTGTAAACCCTTCCTGTGTGTAGGAGTAACGATATAAAAACTCAAACAATATGAATAACCTGCGATGCAGAGACCATAAACTCCCTCAGTTAGAAATCAGACTTGAGTCAGTAGAGTGAAACAGCTATTCTGCCCTGACTTGTAAAATTATTATAGTGTAATAACTTTGACTTAACTCTAATAACAAACACATAAGTCAACCAATACGCTTTCCGCAAGAATCCTTTGGAAAGCCTAGTAGCCTACTTCAGCAATTTGTTTTTGTAAAGTGATAAATAGTTACACAGCAAAGTATCACTCTGTCAGGATTGGAAGGCTTGTACAGGCTGGGCTTAGCACTTATTGTTCCAGTGTTAGGCTGATAGGTGGAGAGGGGAAAACGACCTATCATTTGTTGAAGGAACACTGCAGTAGTTAAACTACAGTGACCAGAGACCCTGGGAGTGAGGGAGCTGTTATTGGCTATGGAGAAACTACTACTACAAGGTTGCAAAACTGCACTGTGACGCATCTCATATGTGAAGTGTAAGCTGGTTTGATGTGCTCAATTGTCAAGATAGATCTACTTTTGGGGTTTGTTTGTTTCCCCACTGGTTTGATGTCGGTAGTTACCCACTGGGTTATGTTAGGTCTATGTTATCTTGTCATCTTATGATATGTTATCACAAACTGTTTTGTCTGTCTGTTATGTTATAGTGGCGTGTGAGCGTTAGCCGTGTGGGTTCCAGCCGCCACAGCGTGTGTGGGGAGAGTGATCTGTGTTTTGGGGGTCGCAGTGTTTCCAATCATAGCAGGGTTCAGAGGGCTCGCCCAAGCCACAAAGGAAATGCCCTGGAGACAGGATCCCTAAACACACACCACAAACACACACACACCACAAACACACGCAAAAACACACACACGTGCAATCATGGAGAATGTTTACCATGAGGGTAGAGTGTTACCACATTTGTGTTTTCTGCCATTTTGCTGCTTAGTCTTTTGGTTCCTCTTTCTCTCTCTGTTTGCCACTTGCTGGTGATTAGAAAATTCCAGTAAAGTTCCAGGAATAAGAGAAATACTACTCATCTATTATGGAGGAGGCTGATTTCCCGCCTTATTCTCTCTCTCTCTCTCTCTCTCTCTCTCTCTCTCTCTCTCTCTCCCTCTCTCTCTCCCTCTCCCCTCTCTCTCCCCCTCTCTCCCTCTCTCTCCTCTCCCTCTCTCCCTCTCTCTCTCTCTCTCTCTCCCCCCTCTCTCTCTCTCTCCCTCTCCTCTCCCTCCCTCCCTCTCCCTCTCCCTCTCCCTCTCTCCCTCTCCCTCTCCTCTCCTCTCCTCTCTCTCTCTCTCTCTCTCTCTCTCTCTCTCTCTCTCTCTCTCTCTCTCTCTCTCTCTCTCTCTCTCTCCTCTCTCTCTCTCCCTCTCTCTCCTCTCTCTCCCTCTCTCTCTCCCTCTCTCTCTCTCTCTCTCTCTCTCTCTCTCTCTCTCTCTCTCCCCCTCTCTCTCTCTCTCTCTCTCTCTCTCTCTCTCTCCCCTCCCTCCTAACCATCTGAACTGCTTCCTCCCTGGTGGCCTTTCTGTTCAGTCCGATTCCTCAGTTCAATTTTTTCCACTGTCAAATAACACTGTATTATATTCCGTTTAGAGGGGGTGAGGGTGTATGTATGCCTACTACATTTTGTGTTTGAAAGTCCCGGAAGTGTACAAGAGATTTGTGGTTAAGTGTAATATTGCAGCTGTGCTAAGAGTATCAGTAGGATTGTATACCAGGTGAGTAACAAGGCCAAGGGAATAGTCCTTGTTGATGTGAAATGGTTGTCTATAACTTCAGCAATCGAACTGCAGCTATTCTAGGCAAGGCAAGGATGTGAAGAATGTCTATGCCAGAAACATACGATCCAAACCCAACAAATCTGCTTACAAAATATCAGAGTGGGATCCCTCAGCACTTTGCATATCTACTGCATTAGCCTTCCCTAAACAACCCACTCCAACTACAACCCTGCATTAGCCTTCCCTAAACAACCCACTCCAACTACAACCCTGCATTAGCCTTCCCTTCACAACCCACTCCAACTACAACCCTGCATTAGCCTTCCCTTCACAACCCACTCCAACTACAACCCTGCATTATCCTTCCCTAAACAACCCACTCCAACTACAACCCTGCATTAGCCTTCCCTAAACAACCCACTCCAACTACAACCCTGCATTATCCTTCCCTAAACAACCCACTCCAACTACAACCCTGCATTAGGCTTCCCTAAACAACCCACTCCAACTACAACCCTGCATTATCCTTCCCTAAACAACCCACTCCATCTACAACCCTGCATTAGCCTTCCCTAAACAACCCACTCCATCTACAACCCTGCATTAGCCTTCCCTAAACAACCCACTCCAACTACAACCCTGCATTATCCTTCCCTAAACAACCCACTCCAACTACAACCCTGCATTAGCCTTCCCTAAACAACCCACTCCAACTACAACCCTGCATTAGCCTTCCCTTCACAACCCACTCCAACTACAACCCTGCATTAGCGTTCCCTTCACAACCCACTCCAACTACAACCCTGCATTAGCCTTCCCTTCACAACCCACTCCAACTACAACCCTGCATTAGCCTTCCCTTCACAACCCACTCCAACTACAACCCTGCATTAGCCTTCCCTAAACAACCCACTCCAACTACAACCCTGCATTATCCTTCCCTAAACAACCCACTCCAACTACAACCCTGCATTAGCCTTCCCTTCACAACCCACTTCAACTACAACCCTACATTAGCCTTCCCTTCACAACCCACTCCAACTACAACCCTGCATTAGCCTTCCCTAAACAACCCACTCCAACTACAACCCTGCATTAGCCTTCCCTAAACAACCCACTCAAACTACAACCCTGCATTATCCTTCCCTAAACAACCCACTCCAACTACAACCCTGCATTAGCCTTCCCTTCACAACCCACTCCAACTACAACCCTGCATTAGCCTTCCCTTCACAACCCACTCCAACTACAACCCTGCATTAGCCTTCCCTTCACAACCCACTCCAACTACAACCCTGCATTAGCCTTCCCTTCACAACCCACTCCAACTACAACCCTGCATTAGCCTTCCCTTCACAACCCACTCCAACTACAACCCTGCATTAGCCTTCCCTAAACAACCCACTCCAACTACAACCCTGCATTAGCCTTCCCTTCACAACCCACTCCAACTACAACCCTGAATGTATGTTTCCCGGGGTCTGACTGGGTTCATGGCTGTTTGCGACCAGGGCCAGTTAAGGGTTTAGCCTAGCAGCCTGGTGCCAGATCTACTACTGCTGCCTTGCCGACTCCTATGGTCATTATGACCATACAGATGTAGGATCTTAATTTGAGTCAGTTTGCTACAACAGGAAAATAATCTTAGAGCAGCAGGAAATGTGAATTATTATGTGGATTATAATGAATGAAATAATGAGAAGCTGTCTGTGCTCTATAAAGGTCCTTTTTAACAAATAGTGTCAGCTCCAGGTGCATAGGTATCAACAATAGGAACACTTAGAAAGAAGGGAACCAGCACATGTGAAAAATAGGAAAGATCCAAAACTGAGGCACCTTTTTGCACTCTGTACTCTTTTGGCATCATCACCCCAAGGATGGGAAACACTGTTGTAAGTTATTATAATTCATGAATATTTGTGTAGGGGTTGATACATTTTTCATAAGGGAAAATCAAGTCTGAAATTTCAAAGTGGAAATTACAAACTTCAGACGCCCTTTTTAACCTCAAATACACTACAAGTTTTACATTTCCTGGAAAGTTATCCTGCAACAAGATGATCAAATTAAGATCCTAACTCTGTAGGAGCATAGGAGTTGGCAAGACAGCACAAACAGATTGGGGACCAGGCTAGGGTTTAGAAAACCAGAGAGAGAGAGAGCCTGTATTGCTGGAATGGATGAATGTAGGATCCACAGGATAGCGTGCTTCTGCTCCGTCTTGTCCTACCTCTAATTAGAACAATGAAAACAAAGGAAACCCAATAAGCTCTAATGGTGAAGCGTGTCTAAAATGTGGACAGGACAGACATGCTCAGGGCCAACTGGCTAGGATGCAAAAGGAAGGGGAATTTTTGATGGAGATTGAGATGGAAACCGTTTTTTGATCAGTTCCCCTCAGTCTCAATCAATGTTAGTATGAAACCAGTGAGGACTATAGAGGCTTTTTTTTCTTGCCATTGATCTGACGTAGGTCACACTCTTGAGTGGCACAGTGTTAGCCATCGCTATATCGTTTTTCTGGGGCTACTCAGCTACAGGCTTCTAGTCCAGTAGAACTGCAGGCTGCTAAAACAGTGTCACAAAACCATAGGCACAATTAGACCAAGGTTGGTTTTATAGAGGGGCCATTATCACTCGCTATAAACAGCCAAGAGTCGCCCCACGCTCTCAGTCAGCTCCGACGCAGAATCATGTATGTTTTACAGGCTTCATGTGCTAAACACACGCTAAACACATGTGCTATTTATTTTGTGACGATCAGCTCTGCTCTGGCCCAGACTGGCTTGCTGTTATAGATGGGTCCACACCAACCAACGAGACCACTCCAGTGGTCATTAGCAGGGAAAAGCTTTGGCTTTAAACTAAACGCGCACCTGAATCATACTGTTTTATGGGTCCTGAGTATTTTTTATGTGACTGGGTTTTTTAAACGACGTTAAATGGATGTTTGTAGTCTAATCAACACCAGTTAGTTTTAGTGGTGCCTCTCAGTGGCGATGGCAGAATTCCATTTCTTTGTTAGATATGACAACTTGGCTAAAATGAAACCCATTGAAGTTTTATCTCACTACTGTGAGTAAGCAGGTATTAGATGTGTTTTTTGAATAAGTATCTATAGTGGACTAACGTTAAAGCAATGGAATCTAATTGAACATGCCAAGCATTCACCAAAGCTCAGTGTTTGGAAGACATAGGCTAATGCTTCCATTGGAATTTGTTGATAATCACTGGTTGGCTTCCTGAAGAGATGTTCCACACTCAGGATTTAAATGTAGACTTTTGAATTTAAAAAAATTAAGTGTTGAGGATAATCAGGTTTGATCAGAGTGGTTATGTCTGTCTGAATCTGTTAGAGTTCAACAGTCTTTATTCAGAGGGGTGCGTTACCCACCACTAACTTCAGAAGAACAGATGTGCCTTACACCAGCCATGTTTGGAGGGGGCAAGGGGCTAGTTTTATAGAATGGAAAAAGTCAGAATGAATTTGCGTTATAATGGTTATTTTTCACTTCATCGCAGTGCACCCGAAGTAGTTCTGCCTCAACAGAAGCCAAAAGGTAAATTGTGCTTTCACAAGGGTTTTAATTCAAGAACTTTCCATTGGAAGCTCTAGATTGAAAGAAAATTGTTCAGTAGAAAAATAAAGCTCCCTACATCTGCCTTGTGTTGAATTTACTTCAAGCACTCCCATCTTGGTTTGATAGCGAGTAGAAGAACCATCTCAGACTATCCTATAACACTGTGTAAAGAGTATAGGCTTTTTATATTTAGCTGTATGCATCTTTTAAATGAGTGTGCAAACAAATAAAGAGTTGTTTGGGGAATAAGTAGTGTATGAGACAACATGAGCAAGAGGGTCATAGATTCTTGTGCACTGTTAAAATCTGCATGACATCTTATCCTGAGGGATGATATTGTGACTTCATCGGAAAAATGCTGACTGGCCATCCAGCATTATCTAATCCCACCAGCCAGGTGCTCTCTGTTCTAGCACGTCCATCCCTTGATAGTTTCTCACCAAACTGACGCTGTAATTTTCAGTTGTAAAATAATTATCTCTTTACTGCACCAACGGGACCCTCAGCTTGACCTACAGTTTGACTTTCAAGCACAGAGTATCTATCGCCTAACTTAGGGAGGATTTAAAACGTCTATGCGGGTCAGAAACGGTGTTCTACTGAAACATTGTACCGGTCCGTCAGTCTAGATTAAACTATTTATCTTGTCATTGAAGTTGAACTGCCAGAATGTAAATGTCTCCACATGTCCCTTGTCGCCCCCACTCCAACCTTTCAAGAGTGGGAATAAAATGACGTGTGACTTCATAAAAGACCTGCTGTAATTGGTGAACAGGTGCAAATAAACAATCACAAGACACAATGTTTACCTTTTAACAACGGTAGTAGAGAAACTGCCATCCAACTCACAAGAATACACATACAGTACATGTACGCAAACACACAGACTCTCTCTCTCTCTCTCTCTCACACACACACATGCACACAAACTGAAGAGCTATTCCCTCCCTGCTCCCTGACTCCTGTCTCTGTAGAGCAGAGTGGTTACTGTGGGACAAAGGTTGGGGCAGAAAGCACAGGCCACCTGTTAAGAAAGAAAAAAAGCTTAATCAAAGTGAAGGAATCTCCATGACCCCCATGCAGATGAATATAAACCCATGGTTCTTTACAGCCTCAGATCCCTCCGCTCCCTCCAGAAGGCCTGCATGGGGCTGCTGCACACGTTGCCTGGCAACAACTGATGAGAATAAGGTGTTGGAACTCTTATGATTAAATCTCCTGGGGTCAGGGGGTTTGACCCCTCGGTGCCGGAGTGTTGTCGTTGTTATCCCTCCAGAAAAACCATGATGAGATTGAAGAACTTATTAGGTGGAAACTCGTCTCAGTTGTAGCTGGCTTTGTTTCCCAGATTTCTCAGAATACTTTTTTTGTGTGGGGGGTTATTTCATGATGTGTCTAAACTGACAGACAGTCACACAGGCAGCAGTCATGCACTGAGAGGAAACGGAGGAAATACATCAATTGAGGTCCGGCCAGCCACAGATCCCGGTTTCTTTTCATCTTAGGTTCAATTTATTTAAACATTTTGGTCCAACCGACAAGAGGCGCGCCTTGGAAGGAATGCGTACTTAATGTCACAATCACGCTCAAATTAGTTAGGCCTGCCGAGGGATTCCTCCGGGGTTGATTTCATCATGAAAACGACCGGAGCTCAGTGCCTGTAAAAACGTCTGACCAATGCCTGGGGGAATGCTTGTGAAACGATCCCAATGCTGCAACAGGTTTTTTTCAGAGGAGCAGCAGGTGCAGGGAGGCTCAACCCAGGGCCGGACGCCTCTCTCTGTCTGTGTGTGTGTGTGTGTGTGTGTGTGTGTGTGTGTGTGTGTGTGTGTGTGTGTGTGTGTGTGTGTGTGTGTGTGTGTGTGTGTGTGTGTGTGTGTGTGTGTGTGTGTGTGTGTGTGTGTGTGTGTGTGTGTGTGTGTGTGTGTGTGTGTGTGTGTGTGTGTGTGTGTGTGTGTGTGTGTGTGTGTGTGTGTGTGTGTGTGTGTGCACATGCATGCGTGTCTCTATCTATGACACATGACGTGGCTCTCTCTGTCCTCTCCTCACCTAGCTGTGTTTTCACTCTGCATGGTAGGCAGCTGAACTGATCCTTGATTATCTGTCCTTAGCCAACTCCTGAATCCCCCTTACTCAGACATGATCCCACCACTAACCTCGATACAAGCATCTGTCTCATGCATGCCGCAGTGGTTTGATCTAAGCCCTCTGCCTCCAGATAGGACAGTCTCATGAAGTAACATCCATTTATTAGGAGGCTCTGGCTGTGAGGGTGACATCATAGAAATAGAATTACAAGAACAGACAAAGCCCTTCAGACCAAGGTAATCTGACTGTACCAAGATAAGAATGTGGGCACAGCGCTTCACAGTGCCCTCGTGGGCACATTCAATATGGCTGACACCATACCCACTCCTCTCCCTCTCCTCATCCCATCCATGCACACTCTGGTTGCTTCATCTTCGGAGAATGTCCTGGATCAGTGTGGACCTGGGATTATCATCAGGACACAGGCTGCTAAAATGGAAAGCTGCTGCCACCTTAAAAAACATGCTTATAAGGACAGGGTGGGTGCTGTGTGTTTTCACAGGCTCTCCACGGCTCACCATCACTGCCCACTTTGAATCTCCATCTCCATTGCCATCCAGGGTAACTGAATCGTAATGGTAAGACAATGAAGATGAACTACTGCACATGGGCATCATCATTGGGGAGAATGTCAGTGTCCGCCTCCTAAAAGGCACCCTATTCCCTATGTAGTGCACTACTTTTGAGCAGGGCCCATAGGCTGCCATTTGGGACACAAACTCAGTTATTGTCCAAATAATAATTCAAGCAAAGAACCCAATGGATGGGATGACAACAGACATAGGCAGACTGTGGCAGACAAATAGAAGTATCCAATAAAACATGATAATTCCTCCCAGTTCCCTGGCTCGGAGTTTGATTTGCCCTACTGCCCCATTGTCAGCTGGAGCTCACTGTTCTGTGGTTGATTCGTGCACCTGGCAGACTTCATTTAAGGGTGTTGATGGATCCCCTCGCAGACGGTCACAGGGAGTGACCAAGCGACCTTCCCCCTCACACCCCCTCTCCTGCCCTCCCAGGCAGTACCCCTCTGTATGGGACAACACTATGGGGGGGGCTGGGAGGGGGGGTACAAAGAGGGGCTTGTTTCTAACCCTCCCTTATGTTCAACATCTTGGGGACCTAGCTATCATCTTCATTCCATGGATTTTGAGCACAATGTCCGCACACTATCAGTGACAAATACAATTGGAGATGTGAACATATCATGGTTGAGGTCGGTCCTTTGCATCTTAGCTGTGGTTAAAGTATTTGACATTATATCACTATAAAACAAATCCATCTGCAATACTACTGCTTGGCCTGGTTCTGTGTAGGTACAGTTGACAATAGAGACTTTAGTTCACCCTCCTACAGTAAAAACAACCAACACAACGCTTACATTATATTCCACGTCAGTGTGATTGATGTAGCGGCCACAATGGAGGGAAGTATTGGTCTGCATTATATTATTCTAAACATCAACAGTTAGAGCTGGTTTGAGAGAGGCCTCCACTCTGCTCACAATGCCAGACATGTAAATAACCCCTCCTCTAGGAATGAGACAAGCAGCAGAGGAACCACTCTATTCAATTCAAAGGGCTTTATTCGCATGGGAAACATGTTTACATTGCCAAAGCAAGTGAAATACTGTAGATATTAAACAAAAGTGGAATAAATGATCAGACATTAACAGTAAACATTACACTCATAAAGGTTTAAAAGGAATAGAGACATTTCAAATGTCATATTATAGCTATATACAGTGTTATAATGATGTGAAAATAGTTCAATTACAAAAGGGTAAATAATTACATATAACTCTCTCTCCCTATATCATCCCTCCCATCGCTGGTGTTGTTGTTGGGATAGAACATACAAGTACATTATTTTGTGTTAGTGTGACCATCCTCACACAGAATGGAAGTGGATCTCTCAAAACATGTTCCGTTTATATGAATCACTACAGACAGACGCTTTTATGGCACTGACTCCCTCTAGAGGTGATGGGACAAACTGCTTCTCTTCTCTCATGGTATGGCAATGAGCATGTCTTTTGCCTACCTACAGATGTTCAGTTAAGCTCCCCTTGCTAGATGCCTTCTTTAACAAGAACACCATACAATAACAAATAGGTTAAAGAAAAATGATGCCATTGTCCAAAGTGCTTTGTTACATAAACATGCGCGCTCCGTACTGCAAACCAACTGGTTACGGCGTGTAATGACAGCATATGTATGCAATACAGAGATTCCTTTAGAGAGGGTCCCATGCTGAGTCCCTCGAGCAGCTCACTGATCGTCTTCTCGTATTTTATCTCTAAAGTGCACAAATTCATAAACTCAAGAGCCATAATTGCCGTGGAGAATTACGTCAGTCTAAAATGGAATATATTCAGTAGCTTCAAAAGACGCGAGTTAAGGAGGAGCCTGGCTTTGGGTTAATTGTATACCACACTTTACTCGACAGGCCCCCTCAAACCAGATTAGGCTATACTAGGAAATGTCTCTCTCTCCCTCCCACTCACTCTCACTCTCTCTGTGAGAGTTACGCGACCGCAGGTCCCATCGGAGGTTCCGCTCGCTGCACACGAGACCAAGCTCGCGTGTTATATACAAGCAGAGAATGGGAGACTTGCCTCTTGAAGTTTCAAGTGATTGTACATCAAAAACGACACAAAATAAACAGCACGTAATGCAATAAGGCTTTCTAGCACAAGTGCACTTCTGTTTTGTGTTCTTGATGATTGCAATTAGTGCCATCTAGAAACAATTAAAACGTTTAAAGTGTGTTTCTCTGTAGCCAGAAATAACAGTAATCAAACATAATAATAATAATAATCATAATAATATAAGTGTATCATAAAATCGAAATTAAAAGGACTATTTGGCCATAAACAGTGAATATCTGAAATTCCATAGAAATACTACGTGCGTAAAACAGCGCAATTTCCCAAAAACACATTATCAACACCATGCCAAGTAAAAGGCTTCTCAACGGAGGGGTCAAACACGAAGGAAATCTAACGTGGGGGTGCTTGCCCTCTAAATAAACTTTCGAGCGTGTAGAGGGAGACCGCAGAGGGCTGAAGTCATAAGAGAGCGAGTTGGAGTGGGGGAATGAGTATTGCACGCAAAACTGAAAAGAGATGAAACTACGCAGATTATTTTTGCTTTAACTGTCGAACAACGAGAAGTGCGCGACAATCAAGTTGGTTCTCACCTCGTCGAATCTTGGTACTTTATTACAGTTAGGTGCCGCTGCTGCCAGTGACGCGCGCGGCTCCCAGTTTTTGTCTACTCTTGTTAGATGATGGGGATGACGCGATGACCTCCTACACGCAGGGCACAATAAAGTAGCCCTCACACCTGGACGTGCGGCGAACTTCGAGAGAGTATCAGTGGAGGATACAGGAAGACAACTGAAACTGTATCAATATGCCAGCCTCGATTATATGATCTACGCTTTCTTTCTTTGAGTATCTTATTTTTCCCGCGGTGGATGATAATCTAACGGTTTGGTTGTGGGAATATGCTCACTACGGATACCTGATTTGGTCTCGCTTTGTGGCACACATGAGGATTCTATCAAGGATGTTACTGTCTAAACGGCCCAGGTGTCATTGGGCCATCGTAAATCAGACATCACTCTCTGCGCAGAGCAGGGGATTCTGCTCTTTCCAGGAATAAGACAACACATTCCCTCTCATAAAAGTGGAATCAAAGCTGCACTTTTCTGGAGGACATTGACATTGGCTATTCAAGTCATCATCTCCGGGTTACTATGCAATTACAACTGATCTCCTTTGTTTTGATCTTGCACTGCATGGAATACACTGATTGTCAGCAGCAACCCTCCAGGTATCGGCAACATAAACGTGAGTAAAGAGCGCCCGCGCATGCAGTGAGTTGCTCGCGCGCACACACATGCTCCTAGTCTCTGTTCCATTGAACCCTACTGTAGTGTTGTAGTGCCTATCATACCATATGACATACATCTTTTCATGTAGATGTATAAATAACATAACAATATGAGTACTGTATCAAGGTTAACCGATATGATTTGAACATCTCATACTTGACAATGACATTTACAATGAAAGATCTTTAGGAAATATGCCTAATTGGGTTGTAATGTTTTTTGGTTGAGGTGGAGATGTAATAACATAGTCCTGTGGTTCAATCTCTATTACAACATATGAAACTTCCCATAAATGAATGTGTCAAAACAATGTTGAAACGGTGGGTAGCTTATCATTTATAATATGATACAGTTTTTTAAGTACAGCGCATTTAGTTATAATCAAAGGCAACTCGACCAATCTAAATATGTGTTGTTTTCAGATCAATAAACTTTCATTTTAATCACTAGGCAACATGCCTCTGTGGAACTCACTATATGCTGTCTACAAAAGCAATATGCGTACTTTACTCTCTGCAGCAGCCAATTGTACGCACATTTCGTCCTCAACCACACCGCAGTCAATCATTGGACTGCATGGCGTTCAACATTACATGACCATCGGGTTTGTCAATTTTTACTGATGAAATTCAACCAGTCAGTGTTCCCTGAAAGTTTTCTTAGAAGTGTATTCCACAAAGCTCCGTCCGCAGTGCACGCTGCATCCCCTAGATCCCATCGCTCTCTAGCGGCCAGTGGCAGAGCACTCTTTAACGCGGCATGTCTGCCGACAAAAGTATGTTATAATATTCTGATCTAAATGATTCATTACATAGAAAGTTCGTCTGAAGTGTATTATATTTGCATTTCACTGATGTTATGGAATGTCTGCAGGGCTTATGCTTCCTTGACAAACTCCGTGCAACACTGAGTAGAAGCTTTAAGCATGTGGCAGCGCGTGCCATCTAACCGCTGTTAGAGGATGCTGATACAGTTATCTTCTTGATTGTAATACATGTAGAATATAAGATTGTGCATCTAATGTGAAAATACATGAAAGCCTGGCCATGTTCATCTTTAAAGGGCGTTCTGTGTAGAATTGCCAAAGCTGTAACACATTTTCTTTGTTTACCATAACTGTGACTTTCTGTGGTGATCATTTTTTGTGGTGTTGAAAAAATGGAAGAGGGAACTCATATGTTCATATTTAGTTGGCAATTCAGAATGCAACCATTTTTCAGTTAGAAATTCAGAGGGGTTAGTATCTTGTATGAAATTATTTACAGTATTTCAAAGCTCTGAAGCAAAACTATCATCATATCCAAAACACAACAAAGAAGCTCAGGTAAATCAGTAGACACTTTACTTATTTTTTGTTTTGCTTCCTAGATGTTCAGAGTATCAGCAACATTGACCATGGCAGGGTTCTCCAACCCCAGTTCTGTGTGTTAGTGCTGGGCTGGAACAAAAGCCAGCACTTCCAGTAGTTCTCCAGGACCAGAGTTGGAGAACTCTGCATGAAGGTATCCGTTCAGCATCTTTCTTTAAGCCTAATAGATATCATGTTCTGTGTCAAGTAACTCCACAGGTCTCACCCTGTATCTTGTCAGTAGTACCATGGAGCTTGCTTTATTATTCTCTCTCTGCACTATATTGAAGTTCCAGATGAGCTTCCAGATGTGCTCTTCTGCCTTAGTAGAATGGTTGAGTATTGCATGCATCACCTGTTGCCAGGTGGATTGTTATCTGGAAAGGTAGGCTGGTAACAAACAATAGCAGTGTTTTGGGGTGCGTCTCATATGCATTGCCTGGAGAAGTGTTTAACCTCTTAAGAACCACTACTTCAACTTGATATATCATCTTCTTATCTAAACCCTACATGCCTGCGTAGAAATTGTGGGTCCACATTGGTTTGTGGGTGCATTCCAGATAGACAAACTGTGGGCCTCCCCTCGTGCATCGCAGCCTACTTAGCTGGTGCTAATTGAAGGAGGCCGACCTGACATATGACTATCTGTGATAGTTAGACAGAGAGAGCAGGGTGAATGAGCTCTCAGTCAGGGACCTGACCATGCAGTCAACTGGCCAAAAACAGTCCACTTCCTTCTGCCCTTGATGTATCCACAAATGAGAGATATGAATGCCTGCGAGAAAACACAAGATAGCATAATGATTTCTAGAATAGAGGCCAGAATGATTTCTATGTGGTCTAGAATATAGATGCCAGATGATTTCTGTGTGTTCTAGAATAGAGGCCAGAATGATTTCTAGGTGTTCTAGAATAGATGCCAGAATGATTTCTAGGTGTTCTAGAATAGATGCCAGAATGATTTCTATGTGTTCTAGAATAGATGCCAGAATGATTTATAGTGGGTCTAAAATAGACACTAGGTGTGAATAACAGATTGGATTCCTAATAAAGGGAAAGAAGGACAGATAATGAAATTAAAGGAGGGGGAGATATGCAGAGGTTCAACACTACAGCGTTTGATTAAGAAAACATCTTGGAAAGGCTAACTTATTTTTTTTTAGGTCTGTGCCCTATGCGTGTTTGCCTTCATCATTCTGCTGTTAGCCGTTTTGTTTATATCTACACATGATGCTCAAAATAATCATGGTTGTTTTCATCTTGTGGTCAATGATTTTAACTTTACAAGTGGTTCAAGCAGTTCAGGCAATTGAAACCTCACAGTACAGACTTCACAGTGCAGACCTCACAGGACAGACCTCACAAGACAGACCTAACAAGACAGACCTCGCAGGACAGACCTCACAGGACAGACCTCACAGGACAGACCTCATGCAAGAACAATTTTGTTGTGGGTATGCAAGCCGCCTAATTGATGTTGGGCAATTCCATGATAACAGAATTACACTGAGACTCAGATTTCTTACTTTAAAATGTATACCAAACAGAAAACATTGATTTCAAACTATATACACAAGGACTACTTTTAACAATTTCCACTGACAATGTTACAAAAACCCATTTCCAGGAAGAACTTTGAATCTGCACAGATTTTCCAGAAAATGTAGATTTTTAAAAATGTCCTATGTAAATTGTTCAAAGAAGTCATTATGCATAGAGTTCTATCGATTGTTAAACTTTGAAATCAATGGTTTTTGTTTGGCATTCATTTTAAAGTGAAAAATCAGAGTCTTAGCATAATTCTGTTACCATGGGATTGACCTGTTGTGTCAGTGCGAGCTACTGTAGGCAAGGGCAGGCAAAATTCCTCTGTGTTAAGGGTTCTGTGAATTAGGGGGCCTTGGCAGGAACACATGTGGGCAAATGGACAGCAGTTGTAAAGATTGCTAAAATATTTCAAACACAATCTCTGTGATCTATTGCAATCTGGCAGCTAACCCTGAAGTGAAGGAGGGAGAAAAGGCCAACAACTCACCCACGGCACGATATGCCAGAGAACTAGGAGGATAAAACACCTACTGCACACACTGATATGCTCCTTGCGTAGCTCTGCAGTGGTGAATACTGAGACTAGCTCTTACCATGTGTCGCAATCCCAGAAGTTGCCCCTGAGATGTTCCCCTTAAGAACTGATATAGGATCTGCGTACATTCCCCAAACCCTTACCTTAACCATCAAGGGACATCTACTAAATGAGCTCAAAATATCTGACTCAGTGAGGTTCTCCCTGTCATTGCATCAGGTACCATGCATGCCATTCTCTGGCCTTTGACCCAGCTCTTGAGTGGACAGATGTATTGCATTTTTTACCATTGTAGCATAGAAAAGAATTGCAACATTTCCTCTCTGCCCCATGGAAACATTTGTAGAATTGCTGAAAATCCCATTAACTTTAAAGCTGCAAATATTTCTCTCCGCAGCCAAGAGGTGGGCCACTAAAATGTTTTGCATGCGAAGTGGGGGGCTTCGGCCCCCCCAAAACCTGCACACATTAAAATCATTAGCCTTATGAACATAGAAACGTGGTTGCAGTTTCTATGCTACAATGGTCAAAAAATGTAATACATCTGCCCACTGGGCACAGAAGTCATTTCAACGTCTAGTTCTGTTTTACATTTGCTTGAGTTGCCAGCTAACATGATTTCAACGTGAAATCAACCACAACAACAAAAATCACCACATAGTTGGATTTCGGTAAACATGTGTGTAAAATAAAGTCAAAATTCACTTGCGTTGGTAACTTTTTGCAATCAATTTTCCACGTTATTTCAAAGTCATCACATTCAATTTGATGTGGTAACAATGTTGATTCAACTAGTTTTTGCCCAGTGGGTGGTAATCAGAATGTGTGTCAAGTTATATGGCTATCATTTGATTAATGTTTGAAGTGACATTTTATGATTACCTTCAAAAAAGCTATTATTTCACGACCCTAAAAGGGTATTGTTTACCTTGATTTTAAATAAATCATGTACATTTGTTTGGCCCACGGCCCACCACTCAGATTATATTTTGTCCCACCAATCCCAAAAGTTTGAGCACTCCTGGTTTAAAGTAACCCAGAGCCACCTGCTAGTACCCTTTTCACATCGTGCCAACCCAAACTATAATGTGCTGGCTCAGATATGATCTTTTCACATGTGCTTTCCTGCATGGTTCCAGCAACTAAGGAACAGTAGATGCATAACCAGGCACAATACAGCTCAGTTCAGCTTGGATCAGTAGTGTGAAATAGCAATATATATCCTCAGTCAGGTACTCACTTGCAGCTCCTGCTGGTAGTCCTAGTACATACCCAACCTCTTCTCCTCTCAACCAGTCTGTCCTCATCTCCACCGTCCTCTGAGGTCAAGCTCTGTAATTCAACAAGAGTTGAGAGTTAAGCCATTTGACATCCTGCCCTACAAATCAGTCACACATAGCTTAAATCAGCAGCGGCAGTCAGGACGCATGAGTTTTCACTTATGCCCAGTCCAAGATGACAGTTTGTGGTAATGGAGCCTCTGCTCAGTTCCCCATTTGCCTGTAGACATACTGTGATGTCTCACATACTGTGATGACACTATCCCTCTTTCAAAGGCACTGTCCTACCCTGGGCATTTTATAGCCTCCTTATTATAGTAGAGACTGGATACATTTATGCAGGACTTTAACCTGGAGACCAACTCCAAAGTCTGAGTAATAACACTTTCCTGTGAACATTTTGCGTACATAAAATGTTAATAATTTCAACATGAGCAGGTGCCAACCTCCACACCAACCAATAGAGAAATTGGATTTTATTCACATTCTGGCAGGGCTTTTTTCTGAGCCTATGGAAATATCTCTGACACAAGGCTTGCTATCTGAGTAGGATGTATAGGCCTACAGACAGGCAGTTTTGCAATCCCTTTCTAATCCTACCATCAGTCATAATGAAAGCTCAGCCTTTCCCTGTTTCTAACACAGTCGACCCTGTGAACGATGTGGGTCGACAGATAGGCTTATCTTCAACACGGAGCATAATGAAGATGAATTTGAGACATGTTGCAAAGTTATCAGTGCCAGTGCCGATTACTCATCTTACTCATTTGGCTGTGTTTGCAGTATCATGGCCAGACAGTCAGCTGGAGGTCTGTCTGAATATTGATCATGTTGCCAAATTGTTTCGTCCTTTTAGTCATAGTACCAGGAATAAACTGTACTCCTTCTGTGGAGAGAGCGAGAATAAGAAGTGCGCGGCTTCTGGCATTGCGTGCGAACCTTGGTATGCTTGACGTCTCATTTGATTATTTTTCCCTCCAAGAGAGTCCACAGGCCTGCTTGTTGCCTGTCACGTTTAGTATTGAGTTGTTCTATGGTCATTGTTCCCAGAAAAATCTGTAAATCTGTAGCATTTTGTCACCATCCAAACGCTTTGTTGGCTATTTGGTATCCTCGTTGCGGTAGTTGGATAGAAGTCATAGACTACAAACAGTTCATATAGTCTGAAGAGCTATACTTGTTTAAATGTAAGCAGTAGTCCCTCTTTATTTAATTGGCATAGAGAGAGAGAGAGAGAGAGAGAGAGAGAGAGAGAGAGAGAGAGAGAGAGAGAGAGAGAGAGAGAGAGAGAGAGAGAGAGAGAGAGAGAGAGAGAGAGAGAGAGAGAGAGAGAGAGAGAGAGAGAGAGAGAGAGAGAGAGAGAGAGAGAGAGAGAGAGAGAGAGAGAGAGAGAGAGAGAGAGAGAGAGAGAGAGAGAGAGAGACAGAGAGAGAGAGAGACAGAGAGAGAGAGAGACGTAGTTGATTTGTGATATGTTGACGTGTGACGTGTTAAGTTGCAGTGTTGGTTAACACCTTCATCTGTCTCACAGCCGCAGTAATATATTAAAACTATAACTTGGATTGGCATTGTCGATTCTTTTAAAAACGTAGGATATCTCCATTTCCACATTAGTTCTATTGAATGTAAATGATAGTGTAACAACATGAGGGATGTTCCTCTGTTCCACCGTTGTTGGTTGGTTTAGTGTGGCTGGGTGATGATGCATCTTTTGTATATTGTTAAAGTCAGATACAGTACCATGTCAGTTTAGGGACGATCATCACGTAGGAGTGATGCCACCTGACATAAGACAATGCCTTTTGCAATGATCATGTCGTTGTCTCAATTACTTTAGTTGAATACACTCATGTTATTATAAAGCACTCTGGATAAGAGTCTCTGCTTAATCAGTGCTTCTCATCTTTGGGTAGCAGTACCCTGTGAGGGTACCTGCCAACCTGGCCTGTACACAGGGTACTTGGAAAGGACCCATATGCCAAACGATCAGTTGTACAGGAGGAGTGGGGTACTTCAGGCAGATCCAAATGTGATTGGGGGGGTACCGTATCCCAAAAAGTTTGAGAAACCCTGTGCCAACTGATTGTATGGTTGCTTCCCAAATGGAAACCTATTCCTGTAGTCACTACTTCTGCAGTGCACTATGAAGTCAATGTTGTGCCATTTGAGACACATACAAAGTAAAATGTCTAAACTGACTTTTGTCCTTCTGTGCCACATCATCTCCCTCCGTCTTACCTGCAGAGAACCCAGGGGTGAGCTCAGGGTGCCAGGGAGGCTGTCTGACCTGCTCTGATTACAATGGCTGTCTGTCCTGTAAGCCCCGCCTCTTTATCTTCCTGGAGAGAAATGGGATGAGGCAGATGGGGGTGTGTCTGCCCTCCTGCCCCAGCGGTTTCTACGGCACCCGCTCACCAGACAGAAACACATGCACAAGTAAGTTGCATGGCTATTACCAAAGACGAAACCTACCTCTACATTTACACTAAGGGACGGTTTACATAGACAGATTAAGCCTAGTCCTAGACTAAAAAGCTATTTCAACTGAGAAAGTCCATGCTTTTTAGTCCAGGACTAGGCTTAATCTGTGTTTTAGTGTATGTATTAAGTCTATTTGGTAGCACTGCATGCCAGTCACTCCAAATGCATGATCTTCTATTATTTTGTACACTAAAATCTCATAAAGGGATGTGCATCGATGTGCAGCCAATTGTCCTGTTTTAGAGTGCTTCTCATTCTAACATACTGCATGTTCAACAAATCACTTCAAGAGCAACATAATCTTGCAGGCTGTTGACTGACTGACTGGGTGTTTCAGAGTGCAGGCCGGAGTGTGATTCTTGCTTCAATAAGAACCTTTGCATGCGGTGCCGAGCGGGGTACTATCTCCACCTGGGCAAGTGTCAGGAGAGCTGCCCAGAGAGCCTGGTCTGCAGCGACACACAAAGGGAATGTGTTCCCAGTGAGTACAATATTAGACTGTTACGTTATTATCAAGTCCTGATGGTGTTGGTGTTAGACACGTTACAAAGAGAAGGCTAGTGTAGTGTATTAGCGTTACATAGTTGTTTCTATGTCTCAATCACATGATGAAAACTGTGGAGATAAAATAGCATATCGTATTGCATTTGGTTTTCTTAGAATGGAAGAATGAGGTTAAATGTAATTGTAAAGGTCTTTGTCGTGTGTATTGATGTGATTTGATTCCAGTGCAGGTGTAATATTATGTATGTGTTGGTGTTTCAGAGTGTCCTGCGGACTGTGATGCCTGTCTGATCAATGACACATGTACGAGGTGCAGACCAGGCATGTACCTGCTGCTGGGGAAGTGTCACCACGTCTGTCCAGACGAGTTTGAACCAAACGACAAACTCATGGAGTGTTCCCTTCAAGGTGAGCTCCAGAACAAGGAGGAGAGAGTGTTTACCAGTGGAGGCTGGTGGGGAAATCTGAGGATGGGCTCATTGGGCCGGAATGGAAAGGTATGGAACACATCAAACACATGGTGTGCTTAGTATCCAGCCAAAACAATCAACAAAAACAAGCCCAACCTCCGATTTAAAGTGGCACTAGCCTCCACTGGTGTTTACTTCAAATGCTTTACAGTGTCTTTGCCCTTCTATATGTGAATTTTGGTTGTGAATATCTTTGGTCTATGCCTCGTGTAACATACAGTGTGTGTCTCCTCCTCTTTCTTAATCATTTGTGCAGTGCACTGCGCGGTGGGTGAGTGGGGGGAGTGGAGCCCCTGCTCCCGGTCAGGGAAAACCTGTGGATTTAAATGGGGTGAGGAGACGAGGACCAGGGAAGTTGTCCAGTTCCCTTCCGCCTACGGAAAACTCTGTCCCCCCATCTGGGAAAAGAAAGAGTGTGTCCTGAAGAGGAGGCGATGTCCAGGTAAATACTATAATAACTATACGGGGATCATCAGTAGTAGGACAGGTCACTAGCTCCATTGTTAGTACAGTTGTAGGCTAGAGTTCCAGAACCAACTTTGTCTCTACACTATAATCTGAAATGACTGGTCAGTCATCTGCCACTCCTCTCCTCTCCTTAAGGGACCTGAATTGTTGACTTTAAGAATATGCATTATGGTTTAGTGGATAATGGTGAAACGCCTGTGTGTTGTTGCTCTAACGGTCCGAATCCAGACTTTACTGATTATAAAAATATGTCAAAACACTCGATTTGTCCTCGTAAACATTGATCTGATGATTTCTAATGAATTCCCAAAAATATGTTTTCAACCGAAGCCAAACAGAAAGAGTGTTTGTAAGAAGGAGTTTGGGGTCATAAAAACATATTTGCTTGTTGCTTATTATATTTGTATGTGGTTTGTTTGTCATTGGTGGCTGAGGGGAGACTGATCCTTCAGCCGGCCCTGACTGTAGTGTTAAGGGTCAGACAACAGGCCCTCAGCCCTCGAGCCCCCCAGGCCCCTAGCTCCCCAGCCCACCAGGGCCTCTAGGCAGCCTTACTTACAGCACAAACACAACCCCTCAGTAGCGATTCAGCAGAAAAGTTTACTGTGAAGCAGAAACACACAGACTCCTCAAACATCCTCCCTTGGGGAGCCATGAGGCAACGGGGGGAATCAGCATTAGTTTAGACTAATAACAGCAGCTGCCAACACACACACAGATCTGAATACACACACACATCAACTTGTCCCTTTAAAAACCATAGGCGGTAATTTGTAAAGAGTCCTGGTTGGGTTGAATCTGTCATTTAGGCTGTGAAATGTGGCCTCTGCTCCTCCCCCAGACTGTCGTCTTTCTCTCTTTCTCCCCTTTTTCTCCACCCTGCTGATACTCTCTCTTGCACACCCAAAAAAAACACACCACCCCTCCTTCCTCCTGAATGGGGCTCCTGTTCCCCTGTCCCGTGGTGGAGTGGGGGTCTTAGTGTGGAGTCGGTGCTGTGCTGATCGGCCTCAGCGGGGTGGAGGCAGGCCAGAGCTGTGGGTGGGTAGGTGTGTGGGTGGGTGCCGGTTACACACTGTAGGCCGAGGCCTGGTTATCACACACACACACACACACACACACACACACACACACACACACACACACACACACACACACACACACACACACACACACACACACACACACACACACACACGGTTATCGACCTTGCCCCTGCGTGTGATTACCCAGCTGCTTCCCCCGGGTCGGCCGGCCGGCTCCTGGAACATCCAGTGAGCAGAGCTAATTATCTGCTCTGGCGCGTCCCCTCCGCTCCGTGTTTACGTTCCGCATACGCCACGGGGTCACTGGTCCGACCTCCGCCAGCTCGCTCTAATCCCCACCAGCCCCTCAGACACTGATACATCCTCCTCCCTCTATCCCTTCAGCCCTCCATCTTCCCTCCATCACTCCCCAAGGGCCTCCGTCCATCCCCAGACCAGGTTTATTTGTTATTTCTCCAGCCAAGTTTTGTCTTTCTCTAGAAAGAGCTCTCACTCTTTTTCTCTCTCTTCTTTTCTCCCTGTCTCTTTTCTCCCCCTGTTCTCTCCCTGTATCTTTTCTCCCCCTTTTCTCTCCCTGTCTCTTTTCTCCCCCTTTTCTCTCCCCGTCTCTTTTCTCTCCCTGTCTCTTTTCTCCCCATTTTCTCTCCCTGTCTCTTTTCTCTCCCTGTCTGTTTTCTCTCCCTGTCTCATTTCTCCCCCTTTTCTCTCCCTGTCTCTTTTCTCCCCCTTTTTTCTCCCTGTCAATTTTCTCTCCCTGTCTCTTTACTCTCCCTGTCTCATTTCTCCCCCTTTTTTCTCCCTGTCAATTTTCTCTCCCTGTCTCTTTACTCTCCCTGTCTCATTTCTCTCCCTTTTCTCTCCCTGTCTCTTTTCTCCCCCTTTTCTCTCCCTGTCTCTTTTCTCTCCCTGTCTCTTTTCTCCCCCTTTTCTCTCCCTGTATCTTTTCTCCACCTGTCTCTTTTCTCCCCCTGTCTCCTTTCTCCCCCTATCTCTTTTCTCCCCCTTTTCTCTCCCTGTCTCTTTTCTCTCCCTTTTCTCTCCCTGTCTCTTTTCTCTCCCTGACTCTTTTCTCCCCCTTTTCTCTCCCTGTCTCTTTTCTCTCCCTGTCTCTTTTCTCTCCCTGTCTCTTCTCTCCCTGTCT
Source organism: Oncorhynchus keta (assembly GCF_023373465.1). Taxonomy (NCBI): domain Eukaryota; kingdom Metazoa; phylum Chordata; class Actinopteri; order Salmoniformes; family Salmonidae; genus Oncorhynchus; species Oncorhynchus keta. The sequence continues at coordinate 68,040,341 of NC_068454.1, read as the reverse complement.
CTTTTCTCCCCCTTTTCTATCCCTGTCTCTTTTCTCTCTTTGTCTCTTTTCTCCCCCTTTTCTCTCCCTGTCTCTTTTCTCTCCCTGTCTCTTTTCTCCCCCTTTTCTCTCCCTGTCTCTTTTCCCCCCTTTTCTCTCCCTGTCTCTTTTCCCCTCTTTTCTCTCCCTGTCTCTTTTCTCCCCCTTTTCTCTCCCTGTCTCTTTTCCCCCCTTTTCTCTCCCTGTCTCTTTTCTCTCCCTGTCTCTTTTCCCCTCTTTTCTCTCCCTGTCTCTTTTCTCCCCCTTTTCTCTCCCTGTCTCTTTTCCCCCCTTTTCTCTCCCTGTCTCTTTTCTCTCCCTGTCTCTTTTCTCCCCCTTTTCTCTCCCTGTCTCTTTTCCCCCCTTTTCTCTCCCTGTCTCTTTTCTCCCCCTTTTCTCTCCTTGTCTCTTTTCTCTCCCTGTCTCTTTTCTCCCCCTTTTCTCTCCCTGTCTCTTTTCTCCCCCTTTTCTCTCCCTGTCTCTTTTCCCCCCTTTTCTCTCCCTGTCTCTTTTCTCCCCCTTTTCTCTCCCTGTCTCTTTTCCCCTCTTTTCTCTCCCTGTCTCTTTTCTCCCCCTTTTCTCTCCCTGTCTCTTTTCCCCCCTTTTCTCTCCCTGTCTCTTTTCTCCCCCTTTTCTCTCCCTGTCTCTTTTCTCTCCCTGTCTCTTTTCTCCCCTTTTCTCTCCCTGTCTCTTTTCTCTCCCTGCCTCTTTTCTCCCCCTTTTCTCTCCCTGTCTCTTTTCCCCCCTTTTCTCTCCCTGTCTCTTTCCCCCCTTTTCTCTCCCTGTCTCTTTTCTCCCCTTTTCTCTCCCTGTCTCTTTTCTCCCCCTTTTCTCTCCCTGTCTCTTTCCCCCCCTTTTCTCTCCCTGTCTCTTTTCTCCCCCTTTTCTCTCCCTGTCTCTTTTCTCTCCCTGTCTCTTTTCTCTCCCTGTCTCTTTTCTCCCCCTTTTCTCTCCCTGTCTCTTTTCCCCCCTTTTCTCTCCCTGTTTCTTTTCTCTTCCTGTCTCTTTTCTCCCCCTTTTCTCTCCCTGTCTCTTTTCTCCCCCTTTTCTCTCATTGTCTCTTTTCTCCCCATTTTCTCTCCCTGTCTCTTTTCTCCCCCTTTTCTCTCATTGTCTCTTTTCTCCCCATTTTCTCTCCCTGTCTCTTTTCTCTTCCTTTTCTCTCCCTGTCTATTTTCTCCCCCTTTTCTCTCCCTGTCTATTTTCTCCCCCTTTTCTCTCTCTGTCTCTTTTCTCCCCATTTTCTCTCCCTCTCTTTTCTCTCCCTCTCTTTTCTCCCCGTCTCTCTTGCCGTCTCTCTCCAGCTCTCCGTAATGGCTGTTGTTTTCTAACTTCTTCTCTTCTGGCTCTCTCCATCAGTCTTTTCTGTTTTTAAACAGAACGTTGTAACCTCCATGTCACCCCCAGTCCTCCCCCTCCTTATGAATCAGAGAACAGGAACTCTCAATATGAATCAAGGAGGTTTTATGCTCCTTATCCACAAAAATGACAACAGGAGCTGGACTTTAAACAGGTCCAGTACTTAGAGAAATATGGAATGTCACAGAATGAGTCACAGGGCAAGAACCCTCACTTTCCCTCTTCCTCTTTAACACAACTCTGATTTGGTCGTTTAATCTCTAGTAAGCTCTGTTGAGCTACAGTAGTCAGAGGTGTCATGTCTTTTCAGTGTACAGTGTCCTCCTCCCCCTCCTTCAACATGCTTGGTTGTCGTAAATGTTAACATACATGTCCTCGCCTGCCTGCCTGCTGTCACCTTTGTGTTAACAACTGCGGCTAATTTGTCCTCCAAACCACCGTTCCCCTATCTATCTAACCCAGCTAGAAGGTAGCCCCCTCCCGTCCCCCAGCGAAGGGGAGCGGGACAGGCGTCCCGTAGCCTTCAAAGCTCCGGGCATTTCTCCTGTGGGACAGCCCAGAGCCTTTAATCCCAGCCTGGCTCCCACCAAAAGCCCCCTGGACGACAGTGTGCCTGCCATGGAGGATGTTGCCCCCTCTGCGTCATTAGACTAATTATGCTCCTGCACATCCCCTCTCTGACAGCGGGCAAAACTGTTTCCCCCGTATGCACACACAGGCACCCTAACACACAAACGGTCTGCACACACAGGCACCCTAACACAAACGGTCTGCACACACAGGCACCCTAACACAAACGGTCTGCACACACAGGCACCCTAACACAAACGGTCTGCACACACAGGCACCCTAACACAAACGGTCTGCACACACAGGCACCCTAACACAAACGGTCTGCACACACAGGCACCCTAACACAAACGGTCTGCACACACAGGCACCCTAACACACAAACGGTCTGCACACACAGGCACCCTAACACACAAACGGTCTGCACACACAGGCACCCTAACACACAAACGGTCTGCACACACAGGCACCCTAACACACAAACGGTCTGCACACACAGGCACCCTAACACACAAACGGTCTGCACACACAGGCACCCTAACACACAAACGGTCTGCACACACAGGCACCCTAACACACAAACGGTCTGCACACACAGGCACCCTAACACACAAACGGTCTGCACACACAGGCACCCTAACACACAAACGGTCTGCACACACAGGCACCCTAACACACAAACGGTCTGCACACACAGGCACCCTAACACACAAACGGTCTGCACACACAGGCACCCTAACACACAAACGGTCTGCACACACAGGCACCCTAACACACAAACGGTCTGCACACACAGGCACCCTAACACACAAACGGTCTGCACACACAGGCACCCTAACACACAAACGGTCTGCACACACAGGCACCCTAACACACAAACGGTCTGCACACACAGGCACCCTAACACACAAACGGTCTGCACACACAGGCACCCTAACACACAAACGGTCTGCACACACAGGCACCCTAACACACAAACGGTCTGCACACACAGGCACCCTAACACACAAACGGTCTGCACACACAGGCACCCTAACACACAAACGGTCTGCACACACAGGCACCCTAACACACAAACGGTCTGCACACACAGGCACCCTAACACACAAACGGTCTGCACACACAGGCACCCTAACACACAAACGGTCTGCACACACAGGCACCCTAACACACAAACGGTCTGCACACACAGGCACCTAACACACAAACGGTCTGCACACACAGGCACCCTAACACACAAACGGTCTGCACACACAGGCACCCTAACACACAAACGGTCTGCACACACAGGCACCCTAACACACAAACGGTCTGCACACACAGGCACCCTAACACACAAACGGTCTGCACACACAGGCACCCTAACACACAAACGGTCTGCACACACAGGCACCCTAACACACAAACGGTCTGCACACACAGGCACCCTAACACACAAACGGTCTGCACACACAGGCACCCTAACACACAAACGGTCTGCACACACAGGCACCCTAACACACAAACGGTCTGCACACACAGGCACCCTAACACACAAACGGTCTGCACACACAGGCACCCTAACACACAAACGGTCTGCACACACAGGCACCCTAACACACAAACGGTCTGCACACACAGGCACCCTAACACACAAACGGTCTGCACACACAGGCACCCTAACACACAAACGGTCTGCACACACAGGCACCCTAACACACAAACGGTCTGCACACACAGGCACCCTAACACACAAACGGTCTGCACACACAGGCACCCTAACACACAAACGGTCTGCACACACAGGCACCCTAACACACAAACGGTCTGCACACACAGGCACCCTAACACACAAACGGTCTGCACACACAGGCACCCTAACACACAAACGGTCTGCACACACAGGCACCCTAACACACAAACGGTCTGCACACACAGGCACCCTAACACACAAACGGTCTGCACACACAGGCACCCTAACACACAAACGGTCTGCACACACAGGCACCCTAACACACAAACGGTCTGCACACACAGGCACCCTAACACACAAACGGTCTGCACACACAGGCACCCTAACACACAAACGGTCTGCACACACAGGCACCCTAACACACAAACGGTCTGCACACACAGGCACCCTAACACACAAACGGTCTGCACACACAGGCACCCTAACACACAAACGGTCTGCACACACAGGCACCCTAACACAAACGGTCTGCACACACAGGCACCCTAACACACAAACGGTCTGCACACACAGGCACCCTAACACACAAACGGTCTGCACACACAGGCACCCTAACACAAACGGTCTGCACACACAGGCACCCTAACACACAAACGGTCTGCACACACAGGCACCCTAACACACAAACGGTCTGCACACACAGGCACCCTAACACAAACGGTCTGCACACACAGGCACCCTAACACACAAACGGTCTGCACACACAGGCACCCTAACACACAAACGGTCTGCACACACAGGCACCCTAACACACAAACGGTCTGCACACACAGGCACCCTAACACACAAACGGTCTGCACACACAGGCACCCTAACACACAAACGGTCTGCACACACAGGCACCCTAACACACAAACGGTCTGCACACACAGGCACCCTAACACACAAACGGTCTGCACACACAGGCACCCTAACACAAACGGTCTGCACACACAGGCACCCTAACACACAAACGGTCTGCACACACAGGCACCCTAACACACAAACGGTCTGCACACACAGGCACCCTAACACAAACGGTCTGCACACACAGGCACCCTAACACACAAACGGTCTGCACACACAGGCACCCTAACACACAAACGGTCTGCACACACAGGCACCCTAACACAAACGGTCTGCACACACAGGCACCCTAACACACAAACGGTCTGCACACACAGGCACCCTAACACACAAACGGTCTGCACACACAGGCACCCTAACACACAAACGGTCTGCACACACAGGCACCCTAACACACAAACGGTCTGCACACACAGGCACCCTAACACACAAACGGTCTGCACACACAGGCACCCTAACACACAAACGGTCTGCACACACAGGCACCCTAACACACAAACGGTCTGCACACACAGGCACCCTAACACACAAACGGTCTGCACACACAGGCACCCTAACACAAACGGTCTGCACACACAGGCACCCTAACACACAAACGGTCTGCACACACAGGCACCCTAACACACAAACGGTCTGCACACACAGGCACCCTAACACAAACGGTCTGCACACACAGGCACCCTAACACACAAACGGTCTGCACACACAGGCACCCTAACACACAAACGGTCTGCACACACAGGCACCCTAACACAAACGGTCTGCACACACAGGCACCCTAACACACAAACGGTCTGCACACACAGGCACCCTAACACACAAACGGTCTGCTGGCACCCTAACACACAAACGGTCTGCACACACAGGCACCCTAACACAAACGGTCTGCACAACAGGCACCCTAACACAAACGGTCTGCACACACAGGCACCCTAACACAAACGGTCTGCACACACAGGCACCCTAACACAAACGGTCTGCACACACAGGCACCCTAACACACACGGTCTGCACACACAGGCACCCTAACACAAACGGTCTGCACACACAGGCACCCTAACACAAACGGTCTGCACACACAGGCACCCTAACACACAAACGGTCTGCACACACAGGCACCCTAACACACAAACGGTCTGCACACACAGGCACCCTAACACACAAACGGTCTGCACACACAGGCACCCTAACACACAAACGGTCTGCACACCAGTGAGCACTGAGCAGCATGATGTCTAGTACTTTGTGCAACCAATGCACTGTAGGGATATCAGTGTAATTGCACTGCATAGGAGTGTGTGTTGGAGGGTGATCCCGAGAGACAATTTCTGTTTTCTTACACTCACTGCTCTCTCTTTCACTTTCTCTCTATATATCTCCCCTTTTCACCCCAACTCTATGATAAAAATGATAAATAATCAATGCCAGATGACAGTTCAATGAAAGTATCAATTCAGCTGAGATATCTAGCGAGGGCTAAGCAACGTAAAAGCCAAGCACTTGCATAAACTCTTGTGAAGTTGCAACACTTTTGAAAGCTGTCCTTAGTTACAGTAATCTTATAATCCAGCTCTGTTGATATGACTTTTATAGTCATTTTTCACAGTTCTATTTTACCGTTTATATAAACCACATGCCTGAACCTGATCATACTTTATGTGGACACACGTCACGTCAAAATGTTTATTTTATAATAGCTGCCCCCCCACACACACACACACACACACACACACATACATACACACACACAAACCATCCCAAACAACACTGCCAGTCATCCACTGTAGTGTAGCGGTAATGACCATGCTGGTAAGAATGTGCTAAATCTCTGTTGAAAGTGTTTTAATTCAAGTGTCTCCTTCGGGTCCACTGCATCGCTGGACAGTTTATAGAATTCATAGACACAGTTCAGACAGACAAAAGCCTTCTCTGATAAACATACACAGTAATCACCTCAACACAAGCCCAGATGAAGTTGTGCCTTGGGTTTTAGGAAACCCAGAGATTATGACTAATCCGCTTATCTTTAAATGGTTATGACAAACAAAACAATGTGTGTAGAGGGGACTTCCTGTGTTGAAAGAGCCAGAGGTGGGGTGGGATGGGGGGGGGGCGGAGTCAGATTCAGAATGCTGCTCATCTCTTTCTCTCTCTCTCGCTCTCATTCTCCCTCTATCATTCTCTCTCTCCCTCATTCTCTCTCTATCACTCTCTCTCTCATTCTCTCTCCCTCATTCTCTCTATAACTCTCTCTCTCATTCTCTCTCCCTCATTCTCTCATTCTCTCTCTATCATTCTCTCTCTCTCTCTCTCTCTCTCTCTCTCTCTCTCATTCTCTTTTTCTCTCTATCATTCTCTCTCTATCACTCTCTCTCTCTCATTCTCTCTCTCTCATTCTCTCTCTCATTCTCTCTCTCTCATTCTCTCTCTCTCATTCTCTTTTTCTCTCTATCATTCTCTCTCTGTGTGTCTCTCTCTATCTTCCTGTCTCTCACGCTATCTCCCTGTCTCTCTCTCTATGTGTCTCTCTCTCTTTCTCTCTCTCTCTCTCTATAAATATATATATACATATATCCCTGTCTCTCTCTGTGTGTCTATCTCCCTGTCTCTCTCTCTGTGGGTCTCTCTATATCTCCCTGTCTCTCTATCTCCCTCTATAAATATATATACATATATCCCTGTCTCTCTCTTTATAAATATATATATATACATATATCCCTGTCTCTCTATCTCCCTGTGTCTCTCTCTCTATCCCCTTGTCTCTCTGAGACTCTCTGTCTCCCTCTCTCTCTGTCTCCCAGTCTCTCTGTGTGATTCTCCCTATCTTCCTGTCTCTGAGTGTCTCTCTCTGTCTCCCTGTCTATCTCATTGTCTCCCTCTGTGTGTCTCTCTCTATCTCCCTGTCTCTCTAAGACTCTCTGTCTCCCTCTCTCTCTGTCTCCCAGTCTCTCTGTGTGACTCTCTCTCTATCTCCATGTCTCTTTCTGTATGCCTCTCTATCTATCTTCCTCTCTCTCAGAGTGTCTCTCTCTGTCTCCCAGTCTCTCTGTCTCTCTCTATCGCCCTGTCTCTCTGAGTGTCTCTCTCTCTGTCTCCCTGTCTCTCTGTGTGTCTCTCTCACTATCTCCCTGTCTCTTTCTGTCTCTCTCCATCTCCCTCTCTCTTTATCTCCCTGTGTGTCTCTATCTCCCTGTCTCTCTGGGTGTCTCTCTCTGTCTCCCTGTCTCTCTCTCTATCTCCCTGTCGCTCTGTGTGTCTCTCTCTCTATCTCCATCTCTCTGAGTGTCTCTCTCTGTCTCCCTGTCTCTCTCTTTCTCCTTGTCTCTCTCTCTATCTCCCTGTCTCTCTGTGTGTCTCTCTGTCTCCCCCTCTCTCTCTCTGTCTCCATTATTATTTTTCTCTCTATTATTCTCTTGCTCTCTCTCGCTGTGTCTCTGTTCCAGTCTCTCTCTCTCTCTCTCTCTCTCTCTCTCTCTCTCTCTCTCTCTCTCTCTCACTATCTAGTTATCTCACTCTCTCTTGCTCTCACTTTCTCTCTATCCCTCTCTACACCCCCACACATTGTTTGGACCCTACACTCCTGCTGCAAGAGCAACCCACCAAAGCCCTTTCAATAATGCCTCTTTCACACTGCACTATACACACACACACACACCATACAAACACACACATATGCCATAAACACACACTGGACACACACACACCCTACAATCTTCCTGGCCTTGTGGGATGTATGGGGGCCTCTCCTCCTCTCCTGCCCTGAGCTCAAATAGTTCAGATACAGATTACAGCTGGGGAGAGCTAGCACCAGTGCCAGCACCAGTTTTGTCTCACCTTTGAGGCTGGTGTGCTTTCATTATTCCTGCCGACCAGAGCCAGGGAAGACTAAACAGAGTTGTATGGTAGGGCCCTATATCGCACTGGCTGGACCCCAGGAATGTGTGGGTCAGCATTGGGCTGGCGTGCGCTGCGAGCCCTTCTCTGCCTGGTCAGGATGGAGCGGAGCTCAGAGCATGGCTGGGCTGATTAATGGACACAGGCTGAAGGGGGGCCAGGGGGAGAGAGGGGCTCCGTGCCTACCTCAGCAGTTTCGCAATCCTGCTGCTTTTCATTTTCTCTCTCTCTCTCTCTCTCTCTCTCTCTCTCTCTCTCTCTCTCTCTCTCTCTCTCTCTCTCTCTCTCTCTCTCTCTCTCTCTCTCTCTCTCTCTCTCTCTCTCTCTCTCTCTCTCTCTCTCTCTCTCTCTCTCTCTCTCTCTCTCTCTCTCTCTGGGGATGTTTTATATTAATGATGTGGGGCTTTTCAGCTTTCAGTGGTAACCTCTACAACATTCCATGAAATTGATTTGTTTATGAGATGGCGAAAGAGCAGATCAACTGAGCAGATAAACTATTTAAAGGCATTCTATTTTTGACAAAGCCTTTCAGTGGAGAATTGCAACAGCTGAAATAAACCTTGCTCACAGGGTGTGGCCACTGTCTGTGATGCAAGGCTGACCTCTAGTGGTGAATAGGGGGAACATGTTTGTACTGTGCCATTCTACAGAGTTACTCCCTGGACAGCCATCATCACACCCATTCTTTCTTCATAATCATCTTATTCTGTATATTCTCATCTGAAAGTGCAGCTCCTGCCATGAACCTCAATCAGCTCTCTGTGTAAAGTCATGTAGATCACTTGAAAATATCAGAGTTTAATCTACAACAGAAATCATTATAAAGAGACTTTAAAATTGATACATTGGACAGGCTGTGTATAGAAACAGAATTGTTTTCTTTCCTTGGTAAACTCAAAAGGCACCTTTTAACCAGATGCCAGCAGTTGACTAACAAGTGTTTTCTGTTCTGTGTTTTTTTCCATCTCTAGGGCAAGGCAAGGGGAGGAAGGGTGAGCGGCGGGGCGAAAGGAGAAATCGTGACAACCGCCGGGACAAGGACAGCCAGGGGGAAGACCGGCGGGAGAGGAAGAAGGACAGAGAGAGGGAGAGGGGGGAGGCAGGTGACCGGGAGGACTCTGAGAACAGGAACAAGACAGAGCAAAGACGCCGGAGAGGCCAAAACAGAGACCCTGTTCTCTCACCTGAGGGAGGAGGTCCTGAACAGTAACAGAGCCTGGAGGAGCCCTCTCACTCCACCCCCTCTTTGTCCCCCTCGCCCCCTCAACTCATTGCTGAAGGGGTGCTGCTGCTACCTGTATTATTTAAATATATACTGTATATGCACAAGAGAGATGGGGTCACTCGATCGGGCCACTACAGACTCTAAGGACTTCTCCCCTACATACCTACCTATCTGCCCCCCTCCACCACACACCACTGAGAGGCCACCTCCCCCTTCCCGTCCTGTCCTCTAGTTTCACCAGACCAGAGAGACCCAAGAATGCTGTTGATTGGACGGGAATGAACAAAACTGCTCTTGTGATTGGATGGGACTGTACAGAGAGGAGAGGAGTGAGACATTGAAATGTGATGTGTTTGTCATTGGGAGTCGGGACAATGTAAATGCTTGTTGAATCGGTTATTTAAAAGGCTCCCGCCCAGTTAAAAACAAACTTTGCGTCTTGGTTTCAATGTAGGTTTAATTTGTGACATTATGTAGAATTGTTGTTGTTGTTGTCTTTATGTTTTTGTTTGTTGTTTTTTGCTGAGTAAATTATCATGGGATATCAGTAACAAAAAGACAGACAGTCAGATGTGGTTACTGCATTCAGATGTATAGTAAACATGAGACAAACTGACTGAATTGATTTTGTGAAAGAATGAGGACGGACCCCAGTGTTTTCCACCCAACTTATTATCGGTCACGTTTGTTCAGAAGCGTCCTGGACAAAGTGCTAGTTTGCCTGTCTGTGTAAGCAGGATCTGTGCTTTCACTAAAGCCACCTGAGCAGAAATCAAAAGCATCTGTATGTCAAATAAACTATAATGGGTTTGTACTTGTCTTTGTTTTTCATTTGTTATCTTCGGGTAATTCTATGCCTGAAAATATTTTTGGTATCTCAGATTGTTCTGGCAACTGTCACATGGAACCTTTATTCATGGGAAGGATGTTTGGCTTTTTCAATTTGTATCACAAACCATTTGGGGGAAAATCATGATAAAAGTGGACAATTTCTGAAATATATATATATATATATTTCAGAAACAAGACACTCCATATTTTAGAGCACTCGATAAGGAGTATAATGACACCACGATGTTGTCTTTATCATGTACAGTTCGTGGATCATCTTACAGGGGACATCTATAGGTCTAAAAGGGACAAATTGGCCACTCTCATCCCACAAAAATAGTTTGTGGTACAAATCTAAAAAACATATCAAACATCCTTACTCCCATATGAAGTTTCTATGTGAAAATAGCTAGAACATTCGGAGATAACCTAAATATTTTTGGGACAGGCTAGTATGGAATCGCGCCTTTATTATTTGTGAACTACACCAATAAACACTCTCTGGAGACCTGCCTTTCTCATTTCAGATTGACTGCGTTTGCAAGTCTTTTGAAGATATATCCATCCTAAACACAGTTGTTTGTAAGTTTATATTGGCCTTCACATAAATTGCATTAAATAGATGGTCATAGATAGTCAAAGAACTGTCAGTGACATGCTGAATCAAATCCACCACAACCTTACTTACCCGTATCCATGACATTCCATTACATTGAGCCATTAGTATGTCCCGTTTAGCCTTGTGAGGGGAATGGTCCAACGCTGGCCAAATGCTCTGTCTAAATGCAAATACACTTTCGGTAACATTTGGAATTTAACTTTCATATAATCTAGAAATATTCTATTATATCCAAAATATACACTTACTGTACACAGTTTAGGACAGTTGCACCCAGTTGTATTTTGAGAAATACATGCGATCCAGTCGGAAATGTGGAATGGAATAGACCAATAGAATGGACCAATAGAAATGAAAGCGCAAGATGAGAGAAAGTGTGCTATCCAAGGTGGTGTGGTGTGTGAAAACATCCAGGTGCAATTTTGCAAAACTGCTCACAGTAAGTGTATCTTTTTTAATTTAATAAGAATACAATTGAAATAATCTTTCTCGCTTACATGAAAGTTAAGTTCCAAAGGTTTATAAAACCGTATTGCGAGAAGGATTAATAACGTTTCTTAACATTAAAACCGAGTGTTGGGATTGTAGTCATTGATCCAGCTGTTGTCCATACATTCAATTGAGAACTCAAGGGCAGGGTACACTAACTAAATATGAATAATTAAGTAACTGGTTCCACGGCCTTTTTGTTGGTTTACTCAACTTTTCATTTTTCATGAGGAAAGGTAGGCAAAAATTCAGTGGGTCTTAAAATGTGTTTGTTCAATTTTGTCTCATATGTTAATTAAACTAGAGAATTATTATTTTACCATCAGAAAAAGGCTGTAGAAACAGTTACACACACACACAGTGCTTTTAACATACAATGTTTTCAACTTACATATTTGACACCTGATGACATTGTGCAAAATCACAACCTCTTGGTTCACAGCATACCAATCTCCCTGCTAAGCCACCACGTCTGTGTCAATAACATATTGGACACATGTTGACATACATGATTGCATTGTGCATGTTATTAGCTAATGTAGGGGAGAGTGAGGTATGTTGTCACACTTCTCACGCTGTCTAACATTTACTGGCGACAATACATCACAATGGTATAAATGTATACCAAATGAAAGAAGCAAGTCTTGGGCACTTATGTTGTATTCATTACATCTTCATATCTTATTTCAGTATGGAGTTGTAGACCGTTAAATAGAGAGTGTGCACTTGTGACAATTTACCCCATAAGCAGGTAAATTGTCACATTGCATCGGGTAAGTTGTCACATTGGATTATCAACAAATAAGAACACAAATAATTAATTGTTTGACAAATTGGGACTGATTGCTCACCTGCTGTGCATGTCCCATAAAGCTGCCAGATGGGCAGCACACAGGGAGAGAGTGGGGGAAGAAAGGACTCTCGTATAGTTGGGGACGGTTGCGGAGGTAACAGGAGTGAGTTCAGTTTTTGATCCCCACAGGAAACAGCAAGACCAGGAGCCAAGAAGATGGTATCCCCGAGAGGGTCTCATGGTGGAGACCTATTCTTTTCTTTTGAACTATTATTTGAATAAACACCTTTGAAACTGAGCTAATCCTACTCTGTCCGTGTCTGATCTGTGTAAAGGTTTTGACCCAACCCCCTGGTCTGCCACAAGTCTTAACAAATCAGACGAGGTGTTTGAACACACTAATGCACAGTTTTGTAACAGTCTATACGAGTACATCCGTATCTGACTAATCAGACTCATCTTCAGAGTCACAGTTCTGACACACATACATTGCCTGGCCTGAGGTACAAGCATCACGGGCCCATTTGTTGCATCTCACACAGTTCACCCCAGTCTCCTTTGGAAAGCTGTTTGAAAACGGCTCCACGCAGACGAGGCAGAAGCTCTCCTCTTCATCTGATGATGACTCTTCTACCATTTTTCTAGCTGTCTTGTTCTTCGCAGGTCCTGCTTCCCTTTCTTCAGAAACAGCCTTTTGCTAGATTGTGCCTATTCTTTTGCATTTCTAGTACCTGCTTCACTGAGTTAGAATTGCAGTTTTGTGCTGTTTTCTTCCTTTGCAAGCTGGTTTTCAGGGGCCAGCTTTTTGATATAGCTGGAGCTCCTCAGGAGTTGGTAGTCCGCTATCAGCAATGCTGATAGCGGACTGAGCTCGCAATAGGCAGGGTGCTGGGTTGTACCCCAGCCAGCCTGAATGTTCAAGGGACTTGCAGCCAGAGAGTAGGCGATTACAACAATTGTTAGTAGCTACTATCTTGTCTCATCACTACAACTCTCCGATACACAACCCAACCAAGCTTAACACAGCGCGCATCCAACCCAGAAGCCAGCCGCACCAATGTGTCGGAGGAAACACTGTGCACCTGGCAATCTTGGTTAGCGTGCACTACGCCCGGCCCACCACAGGAGTCGCTGGTGTGCGATGAGACAAGGATATCCCTACTGGTCAAACCCTCCCTAACGACGCTATGCCAATTGTGCGTCGCCCCACGGACCTCCCGGTCGCGGATGGTTACGACAGAGCCTGGGCGCAAACCCAGAGTCTCTGGTGGCACAGCTGGCACTGCACTACAGCACCCTTAACCACTGCGCCACCCGGGAGGCCTGGAATGTCATAAATTGACATTGTCTTCCCGGGATTGTTTCTCATCCAGGCATCACACGCGGTGTTGATGTGCATCTTTAGTGGCCCGTAGACAGACCTGTCTAAGGGTTGAACCCGACAAGAGCAATGGGGTGGGAATTACAGCATAATTATGCCATTTTCTTTGGCATAATTGAGTCCGTCACTGGACAGAAGAGACTCGTGGTTTTGTCCAAAAGGAGTGAAAAGGGCTTTTCCTTTGAGCACTTCGTATGCTCAATGAAATGTTTCAGGAAGTCAACCAAATGCACATATTTCATCCACCCAGTGGGATTTGCCAATCCTTTGCTGCCAGATGGCCTGTTTATCAGGAATTGTTTCGAAGAAGTTGACACAGGGAATATAAAATATGGAGGTATATATTCCCTGTGGCTGAGACAGCACAGGCCAGTGTGACGAGGGTTCCCCTATACAGAAAAATATAAAATTGATTAAATAAATTAATCCAATCAGATTAATTGACACAGACATGGTGGCATATCAGAATATCATGAACCAAGAGGTTTTGAGTTCAAATCCCAGGTGAGGACGTTGGATAATAATTACTGTAAAAATGAACATACACAGTGTGATCATATATGTCAATGTGTATCAAATATGCAAGTTGAAAACATTGTATGGTAACAGTGCTGTGTGTGTAACTACACTGGACAAAAATATAAATGCAACAATTTCAAAGATTCTACTCAGTTACAGTTCATATAAGGAAATCAGTCAATTGAAATGAATTCATTAGGCCCTAAACCATTGTTTTCACTGGAAATACAGACCTACATCTCCTACATCTGATCACATAACTTTTTAAAAAAAATTGGGGTGTGGATCAGAAAAACAGCCCGTATCTGGTGTGACCACCATTTTGGCTGGTGTAGGGTGTCATTGTAAATAAGAATGTGTTCTTTAACTGACTTGCCTAGTTAAATAAAGATTCAAAAAAACTAACCATCTACGGACTCACCAATGGTATACATAAATGGGCGTTTTCTAATATCAAGGAACGCCCACCTTAAGAAACGCCCCGAATTGCGGTCTGCAATTACTTCATATTGCACTTCTCCGCTGATTCGAGAAAATTGTAATGTGCGTGTGCTGTGCGTGATTACGTACAATTAAGGTAGTCATCACGTTAACAGGCTAAATACGCTAGACTTACTACGCTGCTTTTTGTGAAGGAGGAAAACAGACGGGTGAGTTTAATTTAACATTTCTCGCTATGCAGCTCATTTAGATAAACGTGTATGATTTAAGGTCAATGTAATATTTAACAATACAAGAGGCGCACAATGACCGATAAATCTAACATGCGAAATTACAGTCTCGGCTAAGAGAGAGACGTGACGAACTCTGGCTTTCTTTGTCGACCGAGAACGGCAAGCTAACGTCAGCTAGCTACGTTGTCAGTCCTAGATACAACATGTCTCGTTGTTTTTATTCCTCCTGGGGGTGGGTAACGTTAGTTCAAATCAAAGTTAGCAGACTAGCTAACGTCCGTTTTTACATTTTCAATGCGAATAACACCGTCACCGAAAATATCTAAATATTGTGGTCGTAGTTCCTTACGATAATGTTATGTAAATGAGAATGCTGTTGAGTTTGCTAGCTCGGAGATTAGCCAACGTTAGTTAGATAACGTTACATGGCTAACGGTGGTTTATCCTCGAAGGAAGAAGGGGAAAAAAACTGCTGTTAACGTTTGCTGTCTTCCGTTTTTGGTAGGACTATATCACGATATTTTTTTTCCACGGCGCAAATTTTAACGAAGCAGACTCGACTCTTTGGTCCTTTTAATAACCTGTATGTAAAATAGTTAGCTATAGCTTGGAAAATAAAATATTACACTGGGTAATAAGTGACACTGGATGACATAATGTTTTGTAACATTAGGGCTGTTTTCCAAAATAAGCTAAATCTGCTTAATGTTTTGTTTCCTTGCCACGATACTAACGAGTATCGCGATACAGGTCCTGTCAGTTAGCTAGCTCACATACTGATCATACTGCTCACGTCGCTTGCCTGCAAAATCAATTCAGACATGCATGTCAAGGGCCTCCTGAGTGGCGCAGTGGTCTAAAGCAGTGATAGCTGTGCCACTAGAGATTCTGGGTTTAAGTCCAGGCTCTGTCGCAGCAGGCTGTGACCGGAGACCCATGGGGCGGTGAACAATGTGCCTAGCGTCGTTAGGGGCAGCGATGTCCTTGTCCCATTGCACACTAGTGACTCTTGTGGTGAGCTGGGAGCAGTGCACGCTGACATGGTCGCCAGGTGTACAGTTTCAAAGAATCAGTGTGGCTTGGTTGTGTTTCGGAGGATGCACGGCTCTCGACTTTCACCTCTCACAAGTTCGTACGGGAGTTGCAGCGACGAGAAGAGATTATAACTACCAATTGGTTACCACGAAATTGGGGAGGAAAAAGGGTAACAAAATAATCTGTTAATAAATCATTGCATCCACACTGCTTGCACAGGTCAACGAGTGTCTGCGTAGCCAGGCGATAAAATAGAACTTACATGCTGATCAAACCAGTTGCGTACGCGAGCTTTGCAAAATACATGTACACGTTATTCAATCATTGCACCCACACTGCTCGGGTGCACCTGCGTGACCAGGCGCTAAAATAGTATAATTGGTCCTATTTGGGTGAATTGAAGATGAACTTAGGTCCAAACTTCAGTCGGTTGCAGTAATGAGCCTCAAGTTGGTTGCCAACTGCCATATAAGGGCCAAAATGTAATTGTTAACCGGTCTAGGAACGGGGTTCCGCTAGCTCGCCAACAGCCAATGAAATTGCAGGGCGCAAATTCAATCAATAGAAATGTCATAATTATAATTTCTCAAACATACAAATATTAGACAACATTTTAAAGATAAAATTCTTGGTAATCCAACCACAGTGTCTGATTTCAAAAAGGCTTTTCGGCGAAAGCAGAACATATAATTGTTAGGTCAGCAACTAGTCACAGAAACCATACAGCTATTTTCCAACCAAAGAGAGGAGTCACAAAAAGCAGAAATAGAGATTAAATTAATCACTAACCTTTGATATTCTTTATCAGATGACACTCCTGGGACAACATGTTACACAATACATATATGTTTTGTTCAATCAAGTTCATATTTATATCCAAAAACCTTAGTTTACATTTGGCTTTGCCTCCAAAACATCCTGTGAATTTGCACAGAAATACTCATAATTAACATTGATAAAAGATACAAGTTATTCACAGAATTAAAGACATACTTCTACTTAATGCAACCGCTGTGTCATATTTTTTTTTAACTTTATGGAAAAAGCAAACCATGCAATAATCAATGAGTACGGCGCTCAGACTAAAACAACCCAAAAAGATGTCCGCTGTGTTGAAGTCAACAAGAACAACAAGTCAAATAGCATTATAAATATTCACTTACCTTTAATCTTCATCAGAATGCACTCCCAGGAATCCCAGTTCCACAAATGTTTGATTTGTTCGATAGTTAATATATGTCCAAATATCTCCTTTTTGTTAGCACGTTTAGCACAGTAATCCAAATGCATGACGCGCGATCACTAGCAGCAGACAAAGTCAAAAATTTCCGTTACAGTCCGTAGAAACATGTAAAACGAAGTATAGAATCAATCTTTAGGATGTTTTTAAATATCTACAAACCTCAGATTTCCCACTTCCTGGTTGGATTTTTCTCAGGTTTTTTCCTACCATATGAGTTCTGTTATACTCACAGACATCATTCAAACAGTTTTAGAAACTTTGGAGTATTTTCTATCCAAATCTACTATACTATGCATATATTAGCAACTGGGACTGGGTAGCAGGCAGCTTACTCTGGACACGCTTTTCATCCAAACGTGAAAATGCTGCCTCCTAGCCCAAACAGGTTAACTAGCTAGTGTATCGGTCATTTCATGATGACCGACATGGTGACCGATTTCATTTAGTTGAAAATAATCAAATATAAATAGTATTTCAATTATCTGAAAACAATTTACTTGTCATTCCCGTATTGTTTACTTTCCCGGAATCGTAAGTTCATCTATTGATTTAAAAAATTATTTGTGTTAACCTTTGTTTCCTTTTGGCAGTGAGACATTTGAACAACCACCAATAAGCCTAATGCTACATTGGCAACATTAGCAGATATTACAGTAAGTAGCTACTACAGAATCTCTGCCTGTCCTGTGTGTAGCTAAATAAACTGCTTTAACTTGTTCAGTGTATTGGTTGAATTAATTTGACAACTATGATGCTCGTAGTTCACATTAACATCCTTTTCTGTGTCTCTTTGCCCCCCACCCCCCAAAGTAGTTCCTAAGGATGGCTAGCTGTGGTGAGGTTGACCACACTGTGAGCTTGCTCCCATCCAGTAAGAAGGGGAGTGGTGACTCTGCCTGCTCTGTTTCCAGTGGCTCATCACCTGCCCTGTCTGTCCCAGAATGTGCCATTTGCCTGCAGAGCTGTGTCCACCCTGTCCAGCTACCCTGCCGCCATGTCTTCTGCTTCCTGTGTGTGAAAGGGGCGTCCTGGCAGAGCAAGCGCTGTGCTCTCTGTAGACAGGAGGTTCCCGAGGACTTCCTGGAGCACCCCACTCTGCTGTCCCCCGAAGAGCTTAAGACCGGAGGGTGGGGTGCCACAGGGGACAATGCCTGGTACTATGAGGGGAGGAATGGCTGGTGGCAGTATGACGAAAGGACCAGTCGTGAGCTGGAGGACGCTTTCTCCAAGGGCAAGAAGACGGCTGAGATGCTGATAGCCGGGTTCCTGTACGTGGCCGACCTGGAGAACATGGTGCAGTACCGGCGCAATGAGCACGGCCGCCGCCGCAAGATAAAACGGGACATTGTGGACATCCCCAAGAAAGGGGTGGCGGGCCTCCGTCTGGACACCGAGGGTGGCACGCAGGGGTCCGCTGCGGCAGGGAGAGGGAACTCTGCAGACGGGGCTGATACTTCAGCAGCCGCAGTGCAGCAGGCTGCAGCATCTCCAGCTACCTCCACAGTCCTGTCTGCTCCTGCCAGGCCTCCTACCTCTCTGGGGGGCCAGCCTGGCAGCCTGACCAGCCCCTCCCTGGAGGACACCCTGGCCCTGCTCCACATCAGTCCCACAGATGCGCCAGAGAGGGCTGAGGTTGGGGAGGGAGAGGAGGGGGAAGAAGAGGCCACTGCTACACCCTCCATGTCATCTGGTCCTAACACCTCTGTGGATGGTTCTGGGGACTGGAGCGACGATGAGGGTGATGGGGAGGCAGTGGATCCCCGGGAGCAGAGACTGCGTTTGGGGGAGAGCCCAGAGGACAGGTCCCCCCCTGGGGCTGAGGCCTCCAGCAGCAGTAGTGTGAGGTCGCGAAGGCCTGACGGCCAGTGTACTGAAGTGTGAGCTCGACTCATCTTGAACCTCTGCAGCTAACATTGTCAGTTAATATAGGACTCTGAAACCGACTCAAACCAACCCCGCATATAACTGTCTCAAGGCAAGGAGATGCTCATTATATTAGACTTTAAAGATGAAAATTAACCCCCTTAAAATGAGTGATAATCTACATTTACTGGTGGGCCTTGGGAGCAAAGTCTTTCCCCATACAACTTGTTAATTGAGCGTTGAGTTGTTTCGTGTAAGTTGTTTGAACGGTCCCTTGTCTCCAGACTGTGTGTGTGATGCAGCCGTGTTGAAAGTTGGAGACTTTTTTTATTTTAAGAGACATGGGGTGGCAGGTAGCCTAGTGGTTAGAGCATTGGACCAGTAACCGGAAGGTTGCAAGATCGAATCCCCGAGCTGACAAGGTACAAATCTGTCATTCTGCCCCTGAACAAGGCAGGTAACAACTGTTCCTAGGCAGTCATTGAAAATAAGAGCAAATTCTTAACTGACTTGCCTAGTTAAATAAAGGTTAAATTAAAAATGCATTTAGCTGAATGGGGTTGCAGCCTTTTACCAGCTAGTTGTTTTGATCGGATCAGTGGTTGTTTTTCTCTCTGCAGCAGCTTGGTGTGTTGCGCTCTAGGCTGCTCCAAAATGATTAACACCATGCTCCATGACCTCTCTGATCAAAGTCAGACATTTTAATTTAAGTTGCTGATTATTCATCTGAAATGCTAGTCTGTTTCATAACGTGTGCATGTGTTTTAAGAGGGGTTGGTTTCTTAAACACTACTGGTGAGGAGGAGGACTGGTGTTTTAGATTTTAGTTTGATTAACTGTTTTAAAATGTTTTCCCTCTGGTTGTAAATTCTATTGTGTTATTACTATGACGGTAAGAGAAGTGCAACGGTTGCTAAGTGGTTTGCTGGCTGTCTCCAGCAAAACCATTTGAAGTTTTAAATGTGTTTATTTCTTACCAGCTTACTGTCAATGTCATCTGGTCAGCTCCATTTTACTGTCATTAAGAACCTTTATGTAATGATATTTGGTTTGTAATCTTTTGTTACATGGTTTGTAATTTTAAATAAAATGTGTGTATTCATCAACCCAAAAGGTTGATATGGGAAGTATTGTTTTTGTTGAAAAGACAAGCTTGTCACATACCAACACGACTAGCCAACACGACTAGCGACATGCAAGAAAAGAAATAAGCTCTCTTGTATCAAATCTGGTCACAATGCATTTTTTCCTGATATTTCTCATGTGACGACTCGACGTGTGTGTGTATATATACACACAAGTATGTGGACACCTGCTGACAGGTGTCTAAAATCGAGCACACAGCCATGTGTTCTCCATAGACAAACATTGTCATTAGAATTGTCTTACTGAAGAGCTTAGTGACTTTCAATTTGGGACTGTCATAGGATGCCACCTTTCCAACAAGTCAGTTGGTTAAATGTCTACCCTGCTAGAGCTGCCTCGGTAAACAGTAAGTGCTGCCATTGTGAAGTGGAAACATATAGGAGCAACAACGGCTCAGCCACAAAGTGGTAGGCCACACAAGCTCACGAAACTGGATGCCTGAAGTGTGTAAAAATTCTGTCCTAGGTTGCAGCACTCACTAATGAGTTCTAAACTACTGCTGGAAGCAATGTCAGCACTAACTTGGACGCTTCATTAAATGGGTTTCTATGGCTGAGCAGCGACACAAAGGTCTACTTCCTGTTTCAGTATGACAAACTAAAGTCCATACAGAAATGGTTTGTTGAGATTGGTGTGGAAGAACTTGACTGGCCTGCACAGAGCCCTGACCTCAACTCCATCAAACACCTGTGGGAGGTATTGGAACGCTGACTGTGAGCCAAGGCAATTCGCCCAACCTCACTAATGCTCTTGTGGCTGAACGGAAGTAAGTCCTGCAGCAATGTTCCAACATCTAGTGAAATCCTTCCTAGAGGAGTGGAGGCTGTTACAGCAGCAAAGGGGGGACCAACACTGTATTAATGCCCATGATTTTGGACGAGCAGGTGTCCACATACTTTTGGAACATGTCGTGTACCTCACCACTTGCTAATATCATGCACCCGCTGCTCCTGCCCTGCACAGGTCCACTTGGTGCAGTGTAGCGTACCTACTTCAACAGGTTCCAACCCTCTGAATTCATCTCACACCCTGGTTTGATATTCTGATCACGTATCTGTAAGCAACACCAAAGCCTGGTGTTTGTCCAGGAAACACATGACCGTTGTAAAGGGACGGGAGAGGAAGACAAAAGGCCTGGTGGTGTGCATACAAAATGGCACTCTATTCCCTATTTAGTGCACTACCCTTGACCAGGGCCCACTATCTAGGGAATATGGTGCCATTTGGGACATGCCCCTAGCGGTGTGTTATCCAGAGACCTGACAGCCGGGTTCACAACATAGTGAAGCTTGATCTATCAGGGAGGGAAAAGGAGCGGCTGACTAACCTAGATCTATGCAGCAGGACAAACAATGTTTCATTGTTAGATTATTCAGGATTCACATGCATTGAAAATTGTAGTAGTAAGACCACTATGTGTGTTTCTGTTTTATACAAAAACCTTGTCAGTTTCAATTTGTGGTATTCCACAAAGTACAATACAAGCAAGAACATCAGGGATGTTATTCACATCAACAGCAATAGAAAGCATTTTGAAAGTGATTTTACTTTGATTTGTCATAAAATGTTGTACTGTATCTTATATGAGTTATATATTATTTGCAGCCTATTTCCTTTATAGTGCACTACTTTTGACCAGGGCTGATAGGACTCCAGCCTATTTCCTTTATAGTGCACTACTTTTGACCAGGGCTGATAGGACTCTGGTCAAAAGTAGCACACCATACAGTAAATAGGGTACCATTTGTAAAGCATTCAATGTCATGGCAATATTAAAGCTCTTATCTAAAGTATGTACACCACCACAGAGCTGTAAAGGATATTATTCTGGGTCAGTCTCCAAAGCTGTTCACTGACCTGCCTCTGGAAGAGCATCACGTTCTCACACTTACACATATCTTGAGGGGAGGGTTTCTCTGTTCACAGACAGACACCGTATGGATTGTCTTTTAGGAACAGACTGACACAGATCAAGTGCAATACAATTATTAATTCCCAGAGCCTCACAATATACTGTACAATGATAGGCCTCCAATTGTATGGTTGCTGTTGTACTTCATAAAATCACCTGCAGGTGGCAGAGATGTACAGCATTTTTCCCCTGAACATTAAGTACTTACTGGCTCCTCAATAAATATTTCCTGAAATGCAGTGCATGAGAGAAAATCACACATTTTAAACTGGGTGGTTCGAGCCCTGAATGCTGATTGGCTGACAGCTGTGGTATATCAGAGGTATACCACGGGTACAACAAAAAAATGTGTATGTAATCCTCTAATTACATTGGTAACCAGTTTATAATAGCATTAAGTCACCTCGGGGGTTTGTGGTATATGGTCGATATACCACGGCTAAGAACCGCCCTTAGCCGTGGTATATTGGCCATATTCTTATGTACGACGCAATGCGGAGTGCATAGGAACCACCCTTAGCCGTGGTATATTAGCCATATTCTTATGTAGAGACACAATGCGGAGTGCATAGGAACCAACCTTAGCCATGGTATATTGGCCATATACCACACCCCTTCAGGCCTTATTGCTTAAGTATAAAAAATGATATGGAAGTCTATAAGCACCACCTTCATAAACAATCAGATTAGTTTTAAGACTTTAGATGGGGTTAGGGGCATTTTTGTTTTAGTATTTGTATTTATAGATTTGATCATTTATTCAAGATGAGACAATTTGTGCACTGCAGGAAAAGTGTGAGAAATAATGAATCATGTGTAGCTGTGATGGATCTTTAATAAGAAAGTTATTTTAGAGTGTGTTTTATTCATTGGGTACCTTTACATATCCGTGACTTCAATTTCCCTGAGCTCCTCTTCGATGGCTTTACCAACACCAAGTGCATATATCGTGATACCTGGGGGCGGGGAAGCAGGTCAAAGGTCAGAAGGAAGTGGATGAATGACTCCTTTAAGAGAAGATGGTACTCTATTAAAGGCTATTTAAATGGCTCTGCAATCAGATCAAGTTCAGCAAACACGATGTAAGAAACCGTACCGGCATCCTTTGCCTTAGTGGCCCATTTCGACACATCATCCTGGGATCGTCCGTCGGTGAACACAATACTGACCCGTGGCATGTCGGGCCTGGCCCCCTCCTTGGCAGAGAAGCTGTACTCAAACATGTGACGCAGGGCAGCGCCCTTCATGGATCTTCTGCCTATGTACTGCATCCGTGACACGGCCCTGTTGATGTCCCGGCCTGAGGTCTACTGACCCAGGATGAACTCTGTGCGGACCTTACTGGAGTACTGCAGCAGCCCCACGTGGGTGCCCGTGCCGGACACGTCCAGAGAGTACACAATGCTGTTCACAAACTGCTTGGCAAGGTCAAAGTTGGCCGGCCCCAGGCTCTTAGAACCGTCAATTACAAATACCAGATCCATCACTCCATCGGAACACTCTGCCTCTGCCGTATTAGAGACAAATAGTGGTGAGTCGTCACGACACCCCAAATAAACTATACCATGGCAAGACAGCAGCAGAATGTACTAGCCTACATTAATAACTGGCTCATTTTACAATAATGGCCCAACATTATGAGGACCTACCTATGTGCAGGTCAGGGGCGCAACTTTGGTTTTAGAGTGGGGGGGGACATATTATTATTTTTATCCAGTCGGATAAACACTCCAAACAGCCTACCTGGCTGCTTAGAGGCGTCCACATGGTCCTAAAGCACACAATTGCATCGTTTTCTATCACATTTCAATGATAGAACTGGGGGGGACAAAAATGCAATTTCAGAATGTGCGGGGGGACAAGTCCCCCGTCCCCAGTGAAAGTTGCACCCCTGGTGCAGGTCAAATTCAAATAGTAATAAGGATCATTCTCATTAATAATGGAAATGTGTGTTCTCTACTCTACTCCAGGCTTCATGGTACCAAATACATAGTCATTTTAATGCAACATTGGGTAATAATGTGCATGAATATCCATCTACCTATCGAGGACTACTCTTACTTCCTTCATGACATGTGCCTGTCACTGTCAAACGGTATGGAATATTCCTCTTAATCCAGGAAAAGAACACCCTGGACTAGAGGGAGCATCAGGATTAACCATGACCTCATAATCACAACTCACAATTTATGTAACATATAAATACCAGGATGGAAAAACACTCAGTCACAGTCAGACCCATAACAAAAGAGGAAGTTAGGTGTATATTTGAAGGCAGTCTAACTTCACCTCAGTCACATAAGCATTAATGCGTAACATTCATTCTAACATACCAATTCAGAGGGATGTGAATCCATTGGGCCAAAACAGCATTATGCATAGAGAAGATCCTCTTATTACTGTGCAATGTCCAAAAGATCTGTTACCACACAGCTGATAGGAAGACATGGAAGCAGGCCATTGACTAACTCTGGCAGGTTCTGTTATCAGGTCTGAGTTGGTAGCCTTCTCGACATCTACACACAAATGAATCTTCAGTGTTCACACAGTCATGCTAACACCCATGGTTACCAAGGGAACATGGATCGAGCTCTGCCGTGAGTAAAAGTGATCAGACCCAGTTGTTGAGGTCAATAAGCAAGACTTGCTAGTATGTTGAAATCTAAGTAAAATGTTGAATACAAATTCTATTTCTGCGTATTAGGTGAGACTGAGATACAGAAAAACAGAAAAATTAATCTTCAGTGTTCACACACTCGTGTTCACACCCTCGTGTTCACACCCGTGGTCGCCAAGAGCACAGTGGTCAATCTCTGAGAAGTATTAGTCACATCGGGTACAGAGATAGAAACAAGGCAGGAGAGAGAAAGGGACAACGCATGCTAATATTCTTTCAGGGAAGTAACACTTCTACACTGTTACATAGAAATATAACAGTGACTCACATATTCACTACATTCAACAAATAAAAACATTACAAATGTTTTCCTCAACACTGCCCACGCAGTGAGCACAGCACTCTGTTGCTGAGTCCTCCAGGGACTGATATTTTGAATTAACAGTTTCTGATTGCTTTATTTGTTAGATTAAATATATTTTAAACCATTTTTAGAGGTGTACTGACACTTCTATCTCAGGAGGGGGAGGTTGAGTACAGTATTGTTAATAGCACAGTTACACAGTTCATATAACCAGAGGAGTGATGAACTTACTGCTGCAGGTCTTGCCATCGCGGTTGAAAACATAGCCGCTCGTGCATCTACAGACGTAGGACTCAGGAGAGTTGACACAGTCATGCTGACAGCCATGGTTCCCCGGGTCACAGTAATCTATTCCAGGGGGGGAAAGGTAGAGACACACATCGATGGGCTTGAATTCATACATTATTCTCAGGATGTCAAAAAGAGAATAGGTGCCTTTAATTTGAAATGTTCTTTATTTCCTGTAATACCAGTTGTTTCTGCCTATTTTTTTAAGCACTTACAGATTATATTATATTGTATGTCTCATTATATTGTACTGTATGTTCCATTATATTGTACTGTATGTTCCATTATATTGTACTGTATGTTCCATTATATTGTACTGTATGTCCATTATATTGTACTGTGTGTCTCAGTATATTATACTGTATGGTCTCATTATACTGTACTGTATGTCCATTATATGGTACTTTATATTCCATTATATTGTACTGTATGTCCATTATATTATACTGTATGTCTCATTATATTGTACTGTATGTCCATTATATTGTACTGTATGTCTCATTATATTGTACTGTATGTCCATTATATTGTACTGTATGTCTCAGTATATTATACTGTATGTCTCATTATACTGTACTGTATGTCCATTATATGGTACTTTATATTCCATTATATTGTACTGTATGTCCATTATATTATACTGTATGTCTCATTATATTGTACTGTATGTCCATTATATTATACTATATGTCTCATATTGTACTGTATGTCCATTATATTATACTATATGTCTCATTATATTATACTGTATGTCCATTATATTATACTGTATGTCTCATTACATTGTACTGTATGTCCATTATATTGTACTCTAGGTCCCATTATATTCCACTATCTTCCATTGTATTTGTATTTATTACTCTTCCTCAGGTCCAAATTGTGAAGGGACCTCTGGTGGCATGTCTTGTGGGGTTTGCATGGGTGTCCGAGCTGTGTGCTAGAAGTTTAAACAGACAGCTCGGTGCATTCAGCATGTCAACACTTCTTACAAAAACAAGTAGTGATGAAGTCAATCTCTCTTCTGCTTTGAGCCATGAGAGATTTACATGCATATTATTAATGTTAGCATTTATAAGCCAGCCGTGCTGCCCTGTTCTGAGACAATTGTAATTTTCGGAGGTCCCTCATTGTGGCGCCTGACCACACAACTGAATAGTAGTCCGGGTGTGACAATACTAGAACCTGTAGGACCTGCATTGTTGATAGTATTGATTGTGACACAAACCACAATATTTAGCTAGCACCACATTTCCTTTAGTACCAGTAATCTCTGCTGGTCTTACCCACTGAGTTGGACTGGATGGCCGAGTCATTGCGTCCTCCGTACAGAACGGATGGTCTGGGACGGCGTCTGTCTCTGTGGTCCACTCGGACTGAATCGCAGCAGAGCAGGCAAAAGAGCCTGAGGGCCAGAGACCTCATCCTTGACCAGGGGGACCCACAGACGGATGGACAGACAGACAGCAGCTGGTAAAACAATTGCAGAGACAACCAACTCAACCTCCAGTCCTGAGGATGAGTGTACAACAACAAACACAAACACTGCCCGTCACTGACAGGAATCAATTTCACCTCCTGCCTGCCTGAAACCACAGCTTCAAATTTCACCTCATTAACCCAGAATGGTTGCCATGTCATAGCCGCACAGTACGATTAGGCCTGTGTCCCAAATGGCACACTATTGCCTATAATGGTCAAAAGTAGTGCACTTTATAGGGAAAATGGTGCCATTTAAGACGCAACAACAGCTACAATGTATACAACACATTCTAGACCTAAGCTACCAGTGAGGGAGGTCCACAATCTAATATAAGAACATGCACCAGTTCCCTTCAGTTTATGAACTGAAATGTAACATTGGCTGCTCCTGGGTGTCTTCCCACAGAGTTATTAATACATGGAACAAAACTCCACTCTGAGTTGAGATGTTTAGGTGCTACAGGTGGTTTGCAGTGATTTAAAGCGGTCTATAATACACAGCAGACTGTTCCTCTGTCAGTTCTCTGTTATCACTCCCATAGACCCCTACATACACCCTGCTGCTACACTCAACACACAGGCAGCTGTTGACTGTACGGGCCATTCTTTAAGACATCCAGTAGTTGTGTTCCATGGCTTTAAAAGACATAGCCATGCCCATCCTAGAACACATACAGTATGTTCTATTTAACTAGGCAAGTCAGTTAAGAACAAATTCTTAGTTACAATGACAGCCCAAACCTGGGCCAATTGTGCACCGCCCTATTTGAGTCCCAGTCACGGCTGGTTGTGATACAGCCTGGATTTGAACCAGGTTGTCTGTAGGGACACCTCAAGCACTGAGTGGCAGTGCCTTAGACCACTTCACCACTCTGGAGCCCAAGTGATGAGCTGATTACACTGAGTTGTTCCTTAGTCTGTTCACAGGTCTGAGATGCAAAGGAGTACCAGACATGTTTATGACTGTCAGTGACCTGAAGCAAGCAGGGTCACACACTCACATTTACATTACATTTACATTTAAGTCATTTAGCAGACGCTCTTATCCAGAGCGACTTACAAATTGGTGCGTACACCTTATGACAACCAGTGGAACAGCCACTTGCATCTAAATCTTGTTGGGGGGGGGGAGAAGGATTACTTACCCTTACTTACCCTATCCTAGGTATTCCTTGAAGAGGTGGGGTTTCAGGTGTCTCCGGAAGGTGGTGATTGACTCCGCTGTCCTGGCGTCGTGAGGGAGTTTGTTCCACCATTGGGGGCCAGAGCAGCGAACAGTTTTGACTGGGCTGAGCGGGAACTGTACTTCCTCAGTGGTAGGGAGGCGAGCAGGCCAGAGGTGGATGAACGCAGTGCCCTTGTTTGGGTGTAGGGCCTGATCAGAGCCTGGAGGTACTGAGGTGCCGTTCCCCTCACAGCTCCGTGGCGAGCACCATGGTCTTGTAGCGGATGCGAGCTTCAACTGGAAGCCAGTGGAGAGAGCGGAGGAGCGGGGTGACGTGAGAGAACTTGGGAAGGTTGAACACCAGACGGGCTGCGGCGTTCTGGATGAGTTGTAGGGGTTTAATGGCACAGGCAGGGAGCCCAGCCAACAGCGAGTTGCAGTAATCAAGACGGGAGATGACAAGTGCCTGGATTAGGACCTGCGCCGCTTCCTGTGTGAGGCAGGGTCACTCTGCGGATGTTGTAGAGCATGAACCTACAGGAACGGGACACCGCCTTGATGTTAGTTGAGAACGTCAGGGTGTTGTCCAGGATCACGCCAAGGTTCTTAGCGCTCTGGGAGGAGGACACAATGGAGTTGTCAACCGTGATGGCGAGATCATGGAACGGGCAGTCCTTCCCCGGGAGGAAGAGGAGCTCCGTCTTGCTGAGGTTCAGCTTGAGGTGGTGATCCGTCATCCACACTGATATGTCTGCCAGACATGCAGAGATGCGATCGCCACCTGGTCATCAGAAGGGGGAAAGGAGAAGATTAATTGTGTGTCGTCTGCATAGCAATGATAGGAGAGACCATGTGAGGTTATGACAGAGCCAAGTGACTTGGTGTATAGCGAGAATAAGAGAGGGCCTAGAACAGAGCCCTGGGGGACACCAGTGGTGAGAGCGCGTGGTGAGGAGACAGATTCTCGCCACGCCACCTGGTAGGAGCGACCTGTCAGGTAGGACGCAACAAGCGTGGGCCGCGCCGGAGATGCCCAACTCGGAGAGGGTGGAGAGGAGGATCTGATGGTTCACAGTATCGAAGGCAGCCGATAGGTCTAGAAGGATGAGAGCAGAGGAGAGAGAGTTAGCTTTAGCAGTGCGGAGCGCCTCCGTGATACAGAGAAGAGCAGTCTCAGTTGAATGACTAGTCTTGAAACCTGACTGATTTGGATCAAGAAGGTCATTCTGAGAGAGATAGCGGTAGAGCTGGCCAAGGACGGCACGCTCAAGAGTTTTGGAGAGAAAAGAGAGAAGGGATACTGGTCTGTAGTTGTTGACATCGGAGGGATCGAGTGTAGGTTTTTTTCAGAAGGGGTGCAACTCTCGCTCTCTTGAAGACGGGAGGGACGTAGCCAGCGGTCAGGGATGAGTTGATGAGCGAGGTAAGGTAAGGGAGAAGGTCTCCGGAAATGGTCTGGAGAAGAGAGGAGGGGATAGGGTCAAGCGGGCAGGTTGTTGGGCGGCCGGCCGTCACAAGACGCGAGATTTCATCTGGAGAGAGAGGGGAGAAAGAGGTCAGAGCATAGGGTAGGGCAGTGTGAGCAGAACCAGCGGTGTCGTTTGACTTAGCAAACGAGGATCGGATGTCATCGACCTTCTTTTCAAAATGGTTGACGAAGTCATCTGCAGAGAGGGGAGAGGAGGGAGGGGGGAGGATTCAGGAGGGAGGAGAAGGTGGCAAAGAGCTTCCTAGGGTTAGAGGCAGATGCTTGGAATTTAGAATGGTAGAAAGTGGCTTTAGCAGCAGAGACAGAGGAGGAAAATGTAGAGAGGAGGGAGTGAAAGGATGCCAGGTCCGCAGGGAGGCGAGTTTTCCTCCATTTCCGCTCGGCTGCCCGGAGCCCTGTTCTGTGAGCTCGCAATGAGTCGTCGAGCCACGGAGCGGGAGGGGAGGACCGAGCCGGCCTGGAGGATAGGGGACATAGGGAGTCAAAGGATGCAGTAAGGGAGGAGAGGAGGGTTGAGGAGGCAGAATCAGGAGATAGGTTGGAGAAAGTTTGAGCAGAGGGAAGAGAAGATAGGATGGAAGAGGAGAGAGTAGCGGGGAGAGAGAGCGAAGATTGGGACGGCGCGATACCATCCGAGTAGGGGCAGTGTGGGAAGTGTTGGATGAGAGCGAGAGGGAAAAGGATACAAGGTAGTGGTCGGAGACTTGGAGGGGAGTTGCAATGAGGTTAGTGGAAGAACAGCATCTAGTAAAGATGAGGTCAAGCGTATTGCCTGCCTTGTGAGTAGGGGGAGGGTGAGAGGGTGAGGTCAAAAGAGGAGAGGAGTGGAAAGAAGGAGGCAGAGAGGAATGAGTCAAAGGTAGACGTGGGGAGGTTAAAGTCGCCCAGAACTGTGAGAGGTGAGCCGTCCTCAGGAAAGGAGCTTATCAAGGCATCAAGCTCATTGATGAACTCTCCGAGGGAACCTGGAGGGCGATAAATGATAAGGATGTTAAGCTTGTGGAACATCAATTCCTGTTCAACTACCACAGCTGCACAAGCATTTGGTAAGTGAAAACAAGACACACAATGCAAGCACATGCCAGAGATCGATACAACAGTTACTATTACTCATTGTCTGTAATTGAAAATGAAGGAGTTGGACCTTATACAAGTGGAGTCCTAAAAAAACAATTACAAACTACAGTATTTTTTAAACCTTTTGTCATGGCCATATTGTATCGTGTCATCTAATGTTGAATCTCAACCAAACACAGTCTAATGTGGAATCTGAATCATGTTGACTATATGTTAACGTCTATTTTTTATTTATTTATCTTGGAGCTCAGATTCTGTGTGGTAAACACATCTGTCATGAGTTTTCATGCTGCAGTGTGACACTACCTATTGAACATAACATCAAAATATCAAAGTCTCCTTACCTTAATATCAAAATAAAGTTTTGTGAAAATATCTGTCAGTATATCTAAATTAAAAGTGTTTAAAATAAATAAGTAAAGCAGGAAAAGGAAATCCACCTGGTTGAGTGAGTCAAGCTGGTGACGGTTGTAGTTGTGCAGTCAGTCAGAGAAGATGCAGATGTCCTTTAGTTCTCTCTCTCTCTATGCACGTGCAGCAGACAAGCTCCCTCTCCTCTGGGACTGACTGTTTCTGTATTTACTCTTAGCTGCCTTACCTCAGTCTGGCTCTGACCTGGGGAGCAAGCCTCCTATTGGAGACATTATGTGGAGAAAATAAATTGGTGTATGGATCAAATCTTCCATGTTTTCATACAGCAGGTTATCCGTTTAAACTATCATTTCAGTATGTCAAGACAATCAAGACATCTTCAACTGAGCCCACCAAGCATTTTGGTAACCATAAATATGATCTTCTTTGATCAGAAATAGTGACCAATAATCAAACAGATATCCCATCCATCCGTTCTTACATCTGACAAATAGCATTGTGAAAAGCTGATAAGTGTGTCTACAACTCAACTGTATTGTACATTTCTCAAAGTAAATGACACGCGTATTGGTTTTGCCAATGGTCAGATAGTTCAACTATAGTACCAGTGTCCTGGTCCAATGGTGGTCCAAGCTACAGTGGAAGGTTACTGTACCTGGAAGACATCTGGATGAACTCTCCACATTGAACAGAAGGAAACAGTAAGGCAGCAGTTTATGGAAAAGGGTCTAAGTGCACTGAAAGCACTGCTTTGATGTCAATCATCCTGAAAATAGACTACCTGTCTTACAATGACAACATTATGGCCCTAACCGCTTTTAAAGTTGATGGCCAAATCGTTTCCACGTTTCATAGAGAATTTCCATTATTCAGGTTTATGAGGTAAGGATGACAGAATTAGTGCCAGTCGAAGAAAAAAGGAGCCCTTGTAGTCCTTGACTTTTCATCTCATAGGCCTAACCAGCAGTGATGTAACGCAACACAATTATACTATAGTGGATTTGTCTCAAAGCCCTTTTGAAAAACAGAACCGTAGCCCCTGCCCTAGAACTGATCAAGTGTATAACATATTAATATGCGATGCACAGTCAATACAACACACAGCATACTTATGGATCCAAAATAAAAACAAGATCTGTCCATCAATTAAATGTGTTTTTAATAGACAAATAAATATAACTTCTGTCTTTTTATGCTGCAGCAGCAGACGGTTAAATGTGACGGAGTCCTCAGAGGACACCCCCCGTCTGGGGAACAGCTTGTCAATAACTGCATCCGGCAGAGCAGACTGGTCTGCTTACATTGACTTAATTCAAAAAACAGGACCACCACTTTTTCCTTTATTCGAAACACAGATATAAGATCAAATGTACAAGTCATATAACTCAACCTTAAAAATAAAGAAATCTCAACACAGTCCTGTTGTAATAATTCAGGATAATGACAGTTTTCTATACACACTAAACTATAACGTACGAGTAACTTGGTGATATGACTTCTGCTCTTCGATCCTCTGTTAGATTACAGGCAGGTGCTTTAAATCTTTGGAATCCTTCCGTGCATAGCAATACTTCATACATTCTCTCAGTGCACCCTATCAGAAAGAATGTTGTTTGTAAAGGCAATCCAACAACGAACAGTGATCATGGGCAGAACAAATAAATATTTTGAGTCGAGGATACAATCCTCATTCGCCTGTTTTCAGATCTGTGTGCTTTAACTCCTCTGACTGTAATCGTCATGAAAACGCACATACAGCTCTGGGACCAGCCTAAATCATGGGCAATAATATAAATAAAAAACATTTGGGGGGGTTGCAGTGCTTGATTTGATTTGTGTAGGTCTAGACTTTACCGTGAAATTCTTACTTACTAAGCAACAGTGCAGTTCATGAAGAAGTAGACATTTATCAAGTAGGCTAAAATCAAAAGTTATAATAAAAAGTGACACATTAAGAATAACAATAACAAGGCTATATACAAGGGCACCGGTACCGAGTCAGTGTGCAGGGGTTCAGGTTAGTTCAGGTAATCTGTACATGTAGGTGGGGGCAAAATGACTATGCTTAGGTAACAAACAAACAGCGAGTAGCAGCAGTGTACAAGGGGGGTCAATGTAAATTGTTCAGCAGTCTAATGGTTTGGGGGTAGAAGCTGTTGAGGAGCCTTTTGGTCCTAGACTTGGGCGCTCCGGTACTGCTTGCCATGCGGTAGCAGAGAAGACAGTCTATAACTCGGGAGACTGGGGTCACTGACAATTTTATGGGCTTTCCTCTGACACCACCTATTATATAGGTCCTGGATGGCAGGAAGCTTGGCCCTGGGCCGTTCGCACTACCCTCTGTAGCGCCTTACGGTCAGATGCTGAGCAGTTGCCATACCAGGCGGTGATGCAACCGGTCAGGATGCTCTCGATGGTGCAGCTGTAGAATCTTTTGAGGATCTGGGGGCCTGTGCCAAATCTTTTCAGTCTCCTGGGGGGGAAAAGGTGTTGTCATGCCCTCTTCACGACGGTCTTGGTATGTTTGGACCATGATAGTTTGTTGGTGATGTGGATACCAAGGAACTTGAAACTCTCAACCTGCTCCTCTACAGCCCCGTCGATGTTAATGGGGGCCTGTTCGGCCCACCTTTTGCTGTAGTCCACGATCAGCTCCTTTCTCTTGCTCACATTGAGGGAGAGGTTGTTGTCCTGGCACCACACTGTCAGTTCTCTGACCTCCTCCCTATAGGCTGTCTCATCGTTGTCGGTGATCAGGCCTTCCACTGTTGTGTCGTCAGCAAACTTAATGATGGTGTTGGAGTCGTGTTTGGCCACGCAGTCGTGGGTGAAAAGGGAATACAGGAGGGGACAACCCTGAGGGTGTGTACTTAGACCATGAAAACACGTTTCTGGTGGGTGGCCTTTGGACTAGGACTGACAGTAGAGAACATGTAGAAGTACAGTTTAGTACAAGCAAGAAAAATATATCTGCTATTACACTCACTACTAGCGCGCTCATATTTGAACTCTTTCCTGCTCAATGTTTCAACTGTAGACCAGTGAAAATAAATAACTCCAAATAAACAGTATAATGTTAAACAGTATCACAGTAACAGGTAAGTAGGTAAATGTGTGTAGGTTAAATGTTTTGGAAAGAATCAGTAGTATTGGGGTCTGGGTCAAATTATCACAAAACATTTTTTTTTTAATTAAAATACTGCTAACACTACACACCCAGTGTGACAGTTATCAAATGCCAACTATTAAATGCATAATGTATTGGAAAGAAAACATATTTGTTGCCCAGGTCTGGTTGGAATGTCTGGCTGCTGTAGTAACAAGGGGGTCCAGTCCGTCAGCAGAACAGCGGCCCAGGTTCTTCATGCTATGTAGGGTGCCCCATAGGGGGGAGGAGCGTTCTTGGATGATGGAATAGCCATGGTGTCATCGTATGGGGGTAACAGTACCTGGGAATACAGAATAAAGGGTAATCAAGACCAGAGTCTTCTAATGTGTGACTGACAACAGACAACAAAATGCTATTTAACTGTTTGACATGGTTTCGAATATATTGTTTTTTTTGTCACTGGCAAAGACTACAAGCAGTAATATAATATGCTGTGTATTGGTCTAATTCCAAACAGCAGTTGGTCAAATATACTCTTGAGGATAAAGTGAAAATAGTGTGAGCTCCCGGAAGTGACACGATGGTCATATATAGAGAGGATGGCAGAGGATTTCAAAACAGATCTGTAATGAAGATCTGTAATGATCTTCAAATAGTCTGGATGGGAGAATAGAGAGATGAGAGAAGATTAAAGAGGGAGAAAGGCAGGCCAGGAATAAATGTGGTCCATTCTATTGAGAGGCTAAATCTAGAGAAGGCCATACAGTAAATGAAAGCAATCCAAGTCTATTGGAGCAGGTCCAGACTGAAATCTGTGAAGTCAAACAGTTTGGAATCGAGGCTGTGACTGTGGTTCTCAGTCAGCAAGGCAAGTCCACATTTACATCCTATCTGACTGACATGAGTCAGGTTCAGTCAGCAAGTCCACATTCACATCCTATCTGATTGACATGAGTCAGGTTCAGTCAGCAAGTCCACATTCACATCCTATCTGACTGACATGAGTCAGGTTCAGTCAGCAAGGCCACATTCACATCCTATCTGACTGACATGAGTCAGGTTCAGTCAGCAAGTCCACATTCACATCCTATCTGATTGACATGAGTCAGGTTCAGTCAGCAAGGCAAGTCCACATTCACATCCTATCTGACTGACATGAGTCAGGTTCAGTCAGCAAGTCCACATTCACATCCTATCTGACTGACATGAGTCAGGTTCAGTCAGCAAGTCCACATTCACATCCTATCTGATTGACATGAGTCAGGTTCAGTCAGCAAGTCCACATTCACATCCTATCTGACTGACATGAGTCAGGTTCAGTCAGCAAGGCAAGTCCACATTCACATCCTATCTGATTGACATGAGTCAGGTTCAGTCAGCAAGTCCACATTCACATCCTATCTGACTGACATGAGTCCGGTTCAGTCAGCAAGGCAAGTCCACATTCACATCCTATCTGATTGACATGAGTCAGGTTCAGTCAGCAAGTCCACATTCACATCCTATCTGATTGACATGAGTCAGGTTCAGTCAGCAAGTCCACATTCACATCCTATCTGACTGACATGAGTCAGGTTCAGTCAGCAAGGCAAGTCCACATTCACATCCTATCTGATTGACATGAGTCAGGTTCAGTCAGCAAGTCCACATTCACATCCTATCTGACTGACATGAGTCAGGTTCAGTCAGCAAGTCCACATTTACATCCTATCTGACTGACATGAGTCAGGTTCAGTCAGCAAGTCCACATTCACATCCTATCTGATTGACATGAGTCAGGTTCAGTCAGCAAGTCCACATTCACATCCTATCTGACTGACATGAGTCAGGTTCAGTCAGCAAGTCCACATTTACATCCTATCTGACTGACATGAGTCAGGTTCAGTCAGCAAGTCCACATTTACATCCTATCTCACTGACATGAGTCAGGTTCAGTCAGCAAGGCCACATTCACATCCTATCTGACTGACATGAGTCAGGTTCAGTCAGCAAGTCCACATTCACATCCTATCTGATTGACATGAGTCAGGTTCAGTCAGCAAGGCAAGTCCACATTCACATCCTATCTGATTGACATGAGTCAGGTTCAGTCAGCAAGGCAAGTCCACATTCACATCCTATCTGACTGACATGAGTCAGGTTCAGTCAGCAAGGCAAGTCCACATTCACATCCTATCTGATTGACATGAGTCAGGTTCAGTCAGCAAGTCCACATTCACATCCTATCTGACTGACATGAGTCAGGTTCAGTCAGCAAGTCCACATTTACATCCTGACTGACATGAGTCAGGTTCAGTCAGCAAGTCCACATTTACATCCTATCTCACTGACATGAGTCAGGTTCAGTCAGCAAGGCAAGTCCACATTCACATCCTATCTGATTGACATGAGTCAGGTTCAGTCAGCAAGTCCACATTCACATCCTATCTGACTGACATGAGTCAGGTTCAGTCAGCAAGGCAAGTCCACATTCACATCCTATCTGATTGACATGAGTCAGGTTCAGTCAGCAAGTCCACATTCACATCCTATCTGACTGACATGAGTCAGGTTCAGTCAGCAAGGCAAGTCCACATTCACATCCTATCTGATTGACATGAGTCAGGTTCAGTCAGCAAGTCCACATTCACATCCTATCTGACTGACATGAGTCAGGTTCAGTCAGCAAGTCCACATTCACATCCTATCTGATTGACATGAGTCAGGTTCAGTCAGCAAGTCCACATTCACATCCTATCTGACTGACATGAGTCAGGTTCAGTCAGCAAGGCAAGTCCACATTCACATCCTATCTGATTGACATGAGTCAGGTTCAGTCAGCAAGTCCACATTCACATCCTATCTGACTGACATGAGTCAGGTTCAGTCAGCAAGGCAAGTCCACATTCACATCCTATCTGATTGACATGAGTCAGGTTCAGTCAGCAAGTCCA
This sequence comes from Oncorhynchus keta, assembly GCF_023373465.1. NCBI lineage: Eukaryota > Metazoa > Chordata > Actinopteri > Salmoniformes > Salmonidae > Oncorhynchus > Oncorhynchus keta. Next base: position 68,003,299 of record NC_068454.1, on the reverse strand, counting down.
CATTCACATCCTATCTCACTGACATGAGTCAGGTTCAGTCAGCAAGTCCACATTTACATCCTATCTGACTGACATGAGTCAGGTTCAGTCAGCAAGTCCACATTTACATCCTATCTGACTGACATGAGTCAGGTTCAGTCAGCAAGTCCACATTCACATCCTATCTGACTGACATGAGTCAGGTTCAGTCAGCAAGGCAAGTCCACATTCACATCCTATCTGATTGACATGAGTCAGGTTCAGTCAGCAAGTCCACATTCACATCCTATCTGACTGACATGAGTCAGGTTCAGTCAGCAAGTCCACATTTACATCCTATCTGACTGACATGAGTCAGGTTCAGTCAGCAAGTCCACATTTACATCCTATCTGACTGACATGAGTCAGGTTCAGTCAGCAAGTCCACATTTACATCCTATCTGACTGACATGAGTCAGGTTCAGTCAGCAAGGCAAGTCCACATTCACATCCTATCTGATTGACATGAGTCAGGTTCAGTCAGCAAGTCCACATTCACATCCTATCTGACTGACATGAGTCAGGTTCAGTCAGCAAGGCAAGTCCACATTCACATCCTATCTGACTGACATGAGTCAGGTTCAGTCAGCAAGGCAAGTCCACATTTACATCCTATCTGACTGACATGAGTCAGGTTCAGTCAGCAAGGCAAGTCCACATTCACATCCTATCTGATTGACATGAGTCAGGTTCAGTCAGCAAGTCCACATTCACATCCTATCTGACTGACATGAGTCAGGTTCAGTCAGCAAGTCCACATTCACATCCTATCTGACTGACATGAGTCAGGTTCAGTCAGCAAGTCCACATTCACATCCTATCTGACTGACATGAGTCAGGTTCAGTCAGCAAGTCCACATTCACATCCTATCTGACTGACATGAGTCAGGTTCAGTCAGCAAGTCCACATTCACATCCTATCTGACTGACATGAGTCAGGTTCAGTCAGCAAGACATGAGTCATCAGTCCACATTTACATCCTATCTGACTGACATGAGTCAGGTTCAGTCAGCAAGTCCACATTTACATCCTATCTGACTGACATGAGTCAGGTTCAGTCAGCAAGTCCACATTTACATCCTATCTGACTGACATGAGTCAGGTTCAGTCAGCAAGGCAAGTCCACATTCACATCCTATCTGATTGACATGAGTCAGGTTCAGTCAGCAAGTCCACATTCACATCCTATCTGACTGACATGATTAGTCAGGTTCAGTCAGCAAGGCAAGTCCACATTCACATCCTATCTGATTGACATGAGTCAGGTTCAGTCAGCAAGTCCACATTCACATCCTATCTGACTGACATGAGTCAGGTTCAGTCAGCAAGGCATGTCCACATTCACATCCTATCTGATTGACATGAGTCAGGTTCAGTCAGCAAGTCCACATTCACATCCTATCTGACTGACATGAGTCAGGTTCAGTCAGCAAGGCAAGTCCACATTCACATCCTATCTGATTGACATGAGTCAGGTTCAGTCAGCAAGTCCACATTCACATCCTATCTGACTGACATGAGTCAGGTTCAGTCAGCAAGTCCACATTTACATCCTATCTGACTGACATGAGTCAGGTTCAGTCAGCAAGTCCACATTTACATCCTATCTGACTGACATGAGTCAGGTTCAGTCAGCAAGTCCACATTCACATCCTATCTGACTGACATGAGTCAGGTTCAGTCAGCAAGGCAAGTCCAGGCAAGTCCACATTCACATCCTATCTGATTGACATGAGTCAGGTTCAGTCAGCAAGTCCACATTTACATCCTATCTGACTGACATGAGTCAGGTTCAGTCAGCAAGTCCACATTCACATCCTATCTGATTGACATGAGTCAGGTTCAGTCAGCAAGTCCACATTCACATCCTATCTGACTGACATGAGTCAGGTTCAGTCAGCAAGTCCACATTTACATCCTATCTGACTGACATGAGTCAGGTTCAGTCAGCAAGTCCACATTCACATCCTATCTGATTGACATGAGTCAGGTTCAGTCAGCAAGTCCACATTCACATCCTATCTGACTGACATGAGTCAGGTTCAGTCAGCAAGTCCACATTTACATCCTATCTGACTGATCATGAGTCAGGTTCAGTCAGCAAGTCCACATTTACATCCTATCTGACTGACATGAGTCAGGTTCAGTCAGCAAGTCCACATTTACATCCTATCTCACTGACATGAGTCAGGTTCAGTCAGCAAGGCAAGTCCACATTCACATCCTATCTGATCACTGACATGAGTCAGGTTCAGTCAGCAAGTCCACATTCACATCCTATCTGACTGACATGAGTCAGGTTCAGTCAGCAAGTCCACATTCACATCCTATCTGATTGACATGAGTCAGGTTCAGTCAGCAAGTCCACATTCACATCCTATCTGACTGACATGAGTCAGGTTCAGTCAGCAAGTCAGGGTCATGTCCACATTTATCATCCTATCTGACTGACATGAGTCAGGTTCAGTCAGCAAGTCCACATTCACATCCTATCTGACTGACATGAGTCAGGTTCAGTCAGCAAGGCAAGTCCACATTTCACATCCTATCTGACTGACATGAGTCAGGTTCAGTCAGCAAGTCCACATTCACATCCTATCTGACTGACATGAGTCAGGTTCAGTCAGCAAGGCATGTCCACATTTACATCCTATCTGACTGACATGAGTCAGGTTCAGTCAGCAAGTCCACATTTACATCCTATCTGACTGACATGAGTCAGGTTCAGTCAGCAAGTCCACATTCACATCCTATCTGACTGACATGAGTCAGGTTCAGTCAGCAAGTCCACATTCACATCCTATCTGACTGACATGAGTCAGGTTCAGTCAGCAAGTCCACATTTACATCCTATCTGACTGACATGAGTCAGGTTCAGTCAGCAAGTCCACATTCACATCCTATCTGATTGACATGAGTCAGGTTCAGTCAGCAAGTCCACATTCACATCCTATCTGACTGACATGAGTCAGGTTCAGTCAGCAAGTCCACATTCACATCCTATCTGACTGACATGAGTCAGGTTCAGTCAGTCACATTTACATCCTATCTGACTGACATGAAGTTCAGTCACATTCACATCCTATCTGATTGACATGAGTCAGGTTCAGTCAGCAAGTCCACATTCACATCCTATCTGACTGACATGAGTCAGGTTCAGTCAGCAAGGCAAGTCCACATTTACATCCTATCTGACTGACATGAGTCAGGTTCAGTCAGCAAGTCCACATTTATCATCCTATCTGACTGACATGAGTCAGGTTCAGTCAGCAAGTCCACATTTACATCCTATCTCACTGACATGAGTCAGGTTCAGTCAGCAAGGCCACATTCACATCCTATCTGACTGACATGAGTCAGGTTCAGTCAGCAAGTCCACATTCACATCCTATCTGATTGACATGAGTCAGGTTCAGTCAGCAAGGCAAGTCCACATTCACATCCTATCTGATTGACATGAGTCAGGTTCAGTCAGCAAGTCCACATTCACATCCTATCTGACTGACATGAGTCAGGTTCAGTCAGCAAGTCCACATTTACATCCTGACTGACATGAGTCAGGTTCAGTCAGCAAGTCCACATTTACATCCTATCTCACTGACATGAGTCAGGTTCAGTCAGCAAGGCAAGTCCACATTCACATCCTATCTGATTGACATGAGTCAGGTTCAGTCAGCAAGTCCACATTTGACATGAGTCAGGTTCAGTCAGCAAGTCCACATTCCTATCTGACTGACATGAGTCAGGTTCAGTCAGCAAGGCAAGTCCACATTCACATCCTATCTGATTGACATGAGTCAGGTTCAGTCAGCAAGTCCACATTCACATCCTATCTGACTGACATGAGTCAGGTTCAGTCAGCAAGGCAAGTCCACATTCACATCCTATCTGACTGACATGAAGTCAGGTTCAGTCAGCAAGTCCACATTCACATCCTATCTGACTGACATGAGTCAGGTTCAGTCAGCAAGTCCACATTCACATCCTATCTGATTGACATGAGTCAGGTTCAGTCAGCAAGTCCACATTCACATCTATCTGACTGACATGAGTCAGGTTCAGTCAGCAAGGCAAGTCCACATTCACATCCTATCTGATTGACATGAGTCAGGTTCAGTCAGCAAGTCCACATTCACATCCTATCTGACTGACATGAGTCAGGTTCAGTCAGCAAGGCAAGTCCACATTCACATCCTATCTGATTGACATGAGTCAGGTTCAGTCAGCAAGTCCACATTCACATCCTATCTGACTGACATGAGTCAGGTTCAGTCAGCAAGTCCACATTTACATCCTATCTGACTGACATGAGTCAGGTTCAGTCAGCAAGTCCACATTTACATCCTATCTGACTGACATGAGTCAGGTTCAGTCAGCAAGTCCACATTCACATCCTATCTGACTGACATGAGTCAGGTTCAGTCAGCAAGGCAAGTCCACATTCACATCCTATCTGATTGACATGAGTCAGGTTCAGTCAGCAAGTCCACATTCACATCCTATCTGACTGACATGAGTCAGGTTCAGTCAGCAAGTCCACATTTACATCCTATCTGACTGACATGAGTCAGGTTCAGTCAGCAAGTCCACATTTACATCCTATCTGACTGACATGAGTCAGGTTCAGTCAGCAAGTCCACATTCACATCCTATCTGACTGACATGAGTCCACATGAGTCAGGTTCAAGTCCACATTCACATCCTATCTGACTGACATGAGTCAGGTTCAGTCAGCAAGTCCACATTTACATCCTATCTGACTGACATGAGTCAGGTTCAGTCAGCAAGTCCACATTTACATCCTATCTGACTGACATGAGTCAGGTTCAGTCAGCAAGTCCACATTTACATCCTATCTGACTGACATGAGTCAGGTTCAGTCAGCAAGTCCACATTTACATCCTATCTCACTGACATGAGTCAGGTTCAGTCAGCAAGGCAAGTCCACATTCACATCCTATCTGATTGACATGAGTCAGGTTCAGTCAGCAAGTCCACATTCACATCCTATCTGACTGACATGAGTCAGGTTCAGTCAGCAAGTCCACATTCACATCCTATCTGATTGACATGAGTCAGGTTCAGTCAGCAAGTCCACATTCACATCCTATCTGACTGACATGAGTCAGGTTCAGTCAGCAAGGCAAGTCCACATTCACATCCTATCTGATTGACATGAGTCAGGTTCAGTCAGCAAGTCCACATTCACATCCTATCTGACTGACATGAGTCAGGTTCAGTCAGCAAGTCCACATTTACATCCTATCTGACTGACATGAGTCAGGTTCAGTCAGCAAGTCCACATTCACATCCTATCTGATTGACATGAGTCAGGTTCAGTCAGCAAGTCCACATTCACATCCTATCTGACTGACATGAGTCAGGTTCAGTCAGCAAGTCCACATTTACATCTATCTGACTGACATGAGTCAGGTTCAGTCAGCAAGTCCACATTTACATCCTATCTGACTGACATGAGTCAGGTTCAGTCAGCAAGTCCACATTTACATCCTATCTGATTGACATGAGTCAGGTTCAGTCAGCAAGTCCACATTTACATCCTATCTCACTGACATGAGTCAGGTTCAGTCAGCAAGTCCACATTTACATCCTATCTGACTGACATGAGTCAGGTTCAGTCAGCAAGTCCACATTTACATCCTATCTGACTGACATGAGTCAGGTTCAGTCAGCAAGTCCACATTTACATCCTATCTGACTGACATGAGTCAGGTTCAGTCAGCAAGTCCACATTTACATCCTATCTGACTGACATGAGTCAGGTTCAGTCAGCAAGTCCACATTTACATCCTATCTCACTGACATGAGTCAGGTTCAGTCAGCAAGTCCACATTCACATCCTATCTGACTGACATGAGTCAGGTTCAGTCAGCAAGTCCACATTCACATCCTATCTGATTGACATGAGTCAGGTTCAGTCAGCAAGTCCACATTCACATCCTATCTGATGACATGAGTCAGGTTCAGTCAGCAAGGCTGACATGAGACTGACATGGTCAGGTTCAGTCAGCAAGTCCACATTTACATCCTATCTGACTGACATGAGTCAGGTTCAGTCAGCAAGTCCACATTTACATCCTATCTGACTGACATGAGTCAGGTTCAGTCAGCAAGGCAAGTCCACATTCACATCCTATCTGATTGACATGAGTCAGGTTCAGTCAGCAAGTCCACATTCACATTCACCTATCTGACTGACATGAGTCAGGTTCAGTCAGCAAGGCATGTCCACATTTACATCCTATCTGACTGACATGAGTCAGGTTCAGTCAGCAAGTCCACATTTACATCCTATCTGACTGACATGAGTCAGGTTCAGTCAGCAAGTCCACATTTACATCCTATCTGACTGACATGAGTCAGGTTCAGTCAGCAAGTCCACATTTACATCCTATCTCACTGACATGAGTCAGGTTCAGTCAGCAAGGCAAGTCCACATTCACATCCTATCTGATTGACATGAGTCAGGTTCAGTCAGCAAGTCCACATTCACATCCTATCTGACTGACATGAGTCAGGTTCAGTCAGCAAGGCAAGTCCACATTCACATCCTATCTGATTGACATGAGTCAGGTTCAGTCAGCAAGTCCACATTCACATCCTATCTGACTGACATGAGTCAGGTTCAGTCAGCAAGGCAAGTCCACATTCACATCCTATCTGATTGACATGAGTCAGGTTCAGTCAGCAAGTCCACATTCACATCCTATCTGACTGACATGAGTCAGGTTCAGTCAGCAAGGCAAGTCCACATTTACATCCTATCTGACTGACATGAGTCAGGTTCAGTCAGCAAGTCCACATTCACATCCTATCTGACTGACATGAGTCAGGTTCAGTCAGCAAGTCCACATTCACATCCTATCTGACTGACATGAGTCAGGTTCAGTCAGCAAGGCAAGTCCACATTCACATCCTATCTGACTGACATGAGTCAGGTTCAGTCAGCAAGGCAAGTCCACATTCACATCCTATCTGATTGACATGAGTCAGGTTCAGTCAGCAAGTCCACATTCACATCCTATCTGACTGACATGAGTCAGGTTCAGTCAGCAAGGCAAGTCCACATTTACATCCTATCTGATTGACATGAGTCAGGTTCAGTCAGCAAGTCCACATTCACATCCTATCTGACTGACATGAGTCAGGTTCAGTCAGCAAGTCCACATTCACATCCTATCTGACTGACATGAGTCAGGTTCTGTCAGCAAGGCAAGTCCACATTCACATCCTATCTGATTGACATGAGTCAGGTTCAGTCAGCAAGTCCACATTTACATCCTATCTGACTGACATGAGTCAGGTTCAGTCAGCAAGTCCACATTTACATCCTATCTCACTGACATGAGTCAGGTTCAGTCAGCAAGGCAGCCAAGGCAAGTCCACATTCACATCCTATCTGATTGACATGAGTCAGGTTCAGTCAGCAAGTCCACATTCACATCCTATCTGACTGACATGAGTCAGGTTCAGTCAGCAAGGCAAGTCCACATTCACATCCTATCTGATTGACATGAGTCAGGTTCAGTCAGCAAGTCCACATTCACATCCTATCTGACTGACATGAGTCAGGTTCAGTCAGCAAGGCAAGTCCACATTCACATCCTATCTGATTGACATGAGTCAGGTTCAGTCAGCAAGTCCACATTCACATCCTATCTGACTGACATGAGTCAGGTTCAGTCAGCAAGGCAAGTCCACATTCACATCCTATCTGATTGACATGAGTCAGGTTCAGTCAGCAAGTCCACATTCACATCCTATCTGACTGACATGAGTCAGGTTCAGTCAGCAAGTCCACATTCACATCCTATCTGACTGACATGAGTCAGGTTCAGTCAGCAAGGCAAGTCCACATTCACATCCTATCTGACTGACATGAGTCAGGTTCAGTCAGCAAGTCCACATTCACCTATCTGACTGACATCTGACTGACATGAGTCAGGTTCAGTCAGCAAGGCAAGTCCACATTCACATCCTATCTGATTGACATGAGTCAGGTTCAGTCAGCAAGTCCACATTCACATCCTATCTGACTGACATGAGTCAGGTTCAGTCAGCAAGTCCACATTCACATCCTATCTGATTGACATGAGTCAGGTTCAGTCAGCAAGTCCACATTCACATCCTATCTGACTGACATGAGTCAGGTTCAGTCAGCAAGGCAAGTCCACATTCACATCCTATCTGATTGACATGAGTCAGGTTCAGTCAGCAAGTCCACATTCACATCCTATCTGACTGACATGAGTCAGGTTCAGTCAGCAAGGCAAGTCCACATTCACATCCTATCTGATTGACATGAGTCAGGTTCAGTCAGCAAGTCCACATTCACATCCTATCTGACTGACATGAGTCAGGTTCAGTCAGCAAGTCCACATTTACATCCTATCTGACTGACATGAGTCAGGTTCAGTCAGCAAGTCCACATTCACATCCTATCTGACTGACATGAGTCAGGTTCAGTCAGCAAGTCCACATTCACATCCTATCTGATTGACATGAGTCAGGTTCAGTCAGCAAGGCAAGTCCACATTCACATCCTATCTGACTGACATGAGTCAGGTTCAGTCAGCAAGTCCACATTCACATCCTATCTGATTGACATGAGTCAGGTTCAGTCAGCAAGTCCACATTTACATCCTATCTGACTGACATGAGTCAGGTTCAGTCAGCAAGTCCACATTTACATCCTATCTGACTGACATGAGTCAGGTTCAGTCAGCAAAGTCCACATTCACATCCTATCTGATTGACATGAGTCAGGTTCAGTCAGCAAGTCCACATTCACATCCTATCTGACTGACATGAGTCAGGTTCAGTCAGCAAGTCCACATTTACATCCTATCTGACTGACATGAGTCAGGTTCAGTCAGCAAGTCCACATTTACATCCTATCTGACTGACATGAGTCAGGTTCAGTCAGCAAGTCCACATTTACATCCTATCTCACTGACATGAGTCAGGTTCAGTCAGCAAGGCAAGTCCACATTCACATCCTATCTGATTGACATGAGTCAGGTTCAGTCAGCAAGTCCACATTTACATCTATCTGACTGACATGAGTCAGGTTCAGTCAGCAAGTCCACATTTACATCCTATCTGACTGACATGAGTCAGGTTCAGTCAGCAAGTCCACATTTACATCCTATCTGATTGACATGAGTCAGGTTCAGTCAGCAAGTCCACATTTACATCCTATCTCACTGACATGAGTCAGGTTCAGTCAGCAAGTCCACATTTACATCCTATCTGACTGACATGAGTCAGGTTCAGTCAGCAAGTCCACATTTACATCCTATCTGACTGACATGAGTCAGGTTCAGTCAGCAAGTCCACATTTACATCCTATCTGACTGACATGAGTCAGGTTCAGTCAGCAAGTCCACATTTACATCCTATCTGACTGACATGAGTCAGGTTCAGTCAGCAAGTCCACATTTACATCCTATCTCACTGACATGAGTCAGGTTCAGTCAGCAAGTCCACATTCACATCCTATCTGACTGACATGAGTCAGGTTCAGTCAGCAAGTCCACATTCACATCCTATCTGATTGACATGAGTCAGGTTCAGTCAGCAAGTCCACATTCACATCCTATCTGACTGACATGAGTCAGGTTCAGTCAGCAAGGCATGTCCACATTTACATCCTATCTGACTGACATGAGTCAGGTTCAGTCAGCAAGTCCACATTTACATCCTATCTGACTGACATGAGTCAGGTTCAGTCAGCAAGTCCACATTTACATCCAGGTATCTGACTGACATGAGTCAGGTTCAGTCAGCAAGGCAAGTCCACATTCACATCCTATCTGATTGACATGAGTCAGGTTCAGTCAGCAAGTCCACATTCACATCCTATCTGACTGACATGAGTCAGGTTCAGTCAGCAAGGCATGTCCACATTTACATCCTATCTGACTGACATGAGTCAGGTTCAGTCAGCAAGTCCACATTTACATCCTATCTGACTGACATGAGTCAGGTTCAGTCAGCAAGTCCACATTTCTGACATCCTATCTGACTGACATGAGTCAGGTTCAGTCAGCAAGTCCACATTTACATCCTATCTCACTGACATGAGTCAGGTTCAGTCAGCAAGGCAAGTCCACATTCACATCCTATCTGATTGACATGAGTCAGGTTCAGTCAGCAAGTCCACATTCACATCCTATCTGACTGACATGAGTCAGGTTCAGTCAGCAAGGCAAGTCCACATTCATCCTATCCTATCTGATTGACATGAGTCAGGTTCAGTCAGCAAGTCCACATTCACATCCTATCTGACTGACATGAGTCAGGTTCAGTCAGCAAGGCAAGTCCACATTCACATCCTATCTGATTGACATGAGTCAGGTTCAGTCAGCAAGTCCACATTCACATCCTATCTGACTGACATGAGTCAGGTTCAGTCAGCAAGGCAAGTCCACATTCACATCCTATCTGATTGACATGAGTCAGGTTCAGTCAGCAAGGCCACATTCACATCCTATCTGACTGACATGAGTCAGGTTCAGTCAGCAAGTCCACATTCACATCCTATCTGATTGACATGAGTCAGGTTCAGTCAGCAAGGCAAGTCCACATTCACATCCTATCTGACTGACATGAGTCAGGTTCAGTCAGCAAGTCCACATTCACATCCTATCTGACTGACATGAGTCAGGTTCAGTCAGCAAGTCCACATTCACATCCTATCTGATTGACATGAGTCAGGTTCAGTCAGCAAGTCCACATTCACATCCTATCTGACTGACATGAGTCAGGTTCAGTCAGCAAGTCCACATTTACATCCTATCTGACTGACATGAGTCAGGTTCAGTCAGCAAGTCCACATTTACATCCTATCTGACTGACATGAGTCAGGTTCAGTCAGCAAGTCCACATTTACATCCTATCTGACTGACATGAGTCAGGTTCAGTCAGCAAGTCCACATTTACATCCTATCTGACTGACATGAGTCAGGTTCAGTCAGCAAGTCCACATTTACATCCTATCTGACTGACATGAGTCAGGTTCAGTCAGCAAGTCCACATTTACATCCTATCTGACTGACATGAGTCAGGTTCAGTCAGCAAGTCCACATTTACATCCTATCTCACTGACATGAGTCAGGTTCAGTCAGCAAGTCCACATTCACATCCTATCTGACTGACATGAGTCAGGTTCAGTCAGCAAGTCCACATTCACATCCTATCTGACTGACATGAGTCAGGTTCAGTCAGCAAGTCCACATTCACATCCTATCTGACTGACATGAGTCAGGTTCAGTCAGCAAGTCCACATTCACATCCTATCTGATTGACATGAGTCAGGTTCAGTCAGCAAGTCCACATTCACATCCTATCTGACTGACATGAGTCAGGTTCAGTCAGCAAGGCATGTCCACATTTACATCCTATCTGACTGACATGAGTCAGGTTCAGTCAGCAAGTCCACATTCACATCCTATCTGATTGACATGAGTCAGGTTCAGTCAGCAAGTCCACATTCACATCCTATCTGACTGACATGAGTCAGGTTCAGTCAGCAAGGCAAGTCCACATTTACATCCTATCTGACTGACATGAGTCAGGTTCAGTCAGCAAGTCCACATTTACATCCTATCTGACTGACATGAGTCAGGTTCAGTCAGCAAGTCCACATTTACATCCTATCTGACTGACATGAGTCAGGTTCAGTCAGCAAGGCAAGTCCACATTCACATCCTATCTGATTGACATGAGTCAGGTTCAGTCAGCAAGTCCACATTCACATCCTATCTGACTGACATGAGTCAGGTTCAGTCAGCAAGGCAAGTCCACATTCACATCCTATCTGATTGACATGAGTCAGGTTCAGTCAGCAAGTCCACATTCACATCCTATCTGACTGACATGAGTCAGGTTCAGTCAGCAAGGCATGTCCACATTTACATCCTATCTGACTGACATGAGTCAGGTTCAGTCAGCAAGTCCACATTTACATCCTATCTGACTGACATGAGTCAGGTTCAGTCAGCAAGTCCACATTTACATCCTATCTGACTGACATGAGTCAGGTTCAGTCAGCAAGTCCACATTTACATCCTATCTCACTGACATGAGTCAGGTTCAGTCAGCAAGGCAAGTCCACATTCACATCCTATCTGATTGACATGAGTCAGGTTCAGTCAGCAAGTCCACATTCATCATCCTATCTGACTGACATGAGTCAGGTTCAGTCAGCAAGGCAAGTCCACATTCACATCCTATCTGATTGACATGAGTCAGGTTCAGTCAGCAAGTCCACATTCACATCCTATCTGACTGACATGAGTCAGGTTCAGTCAGCAAGGCAAGTCCACATTCACATCCTATCTGATTGACATGAGTCAGGTTCAGTCAGCAAGTCCACATTCACATCCTATCTGACTGACATGAGTCAGGTTCTGTCAGCAAGGCAAGTCCACATTCACATCCTATCTGATTGACATGAGTCAGGTTCAGTCAGCAAGTCCACATTCACATCCTATCTGACTGACATGAGTCAGGTTCAGTCAGCAAGTCCACATTTACATCCTATCTGACTGACATGAGTCAGGTTCAGTCAGCAAGTCCACATTTACATCCTATCTGACTGACATGAGTCAGGTTCAGTCAGCAAGTCCACATTTACATCCTATCTGACTGACATGAGTCAGGTTCAGTCAGTCAAAGTCCACATTTACATCCTATCTGACTGACATGAGTCAGGTTCAGTCAGCAAGTCCACATTTACATCCTATCTGACTGACATGAGTCAGGTTCAGTCAGCAAGTCCACATTCACATCCTATCTGACTGACATGAGTCAGGTTCAGTCAGCAAGGCAAGTCCACATTCACATCCTATCTGATTGACATGAGTCAGGTTCAGTCAGCAAGTCCACATTCACATCCTATCTGACTGACATGAGTCAGGTTCAGTCAGCAAGGCAAGTCCACATTCACATCCTATCTGATTGACATGAGTCAGGTTCAGTCAGCAAGTCCACATTCACATCCTATCTGACTGACATGAGTCAGGTTCAGTCAGCAAGGCAAGTCCACATTCACATCCTATCTGATTGACATGAGTCAGGTTTCAGTCAGCAAGTCCACATTCACATCCTATCTGACTGACATGAGTCAGGTTCAGTCAGCAAGTCCACATTTACATCCTATCTGACTGACATGAGTCAGGTTCAGTCAGCAAGTCCACATTTACATCCTATCTGACTGACATGAGTCAGGTTCAGTCAGCAAGTCCACATTTACATCCTATCTGACTGACATGAGTCAGGTTCAGTCAGCAAGTCCACATTTACATCCTATCTGACTGACATGAGTCAGGTTCAGTCAGCAAGTCCACATTTACATCCTATCTGACTGACATGAGTCAGGTTCAGTCAGCAAGTCCACATTTACATCCTATCTGACTGACATGAGTCAGGTTCAGTCAGCAAGTCCACATTTACATCCTATCTGACTGACATGAGTCAGGTTCAGTCAGCAAGTCCACATTCACATCCTATCTGACTGACATGAGTCAGGTTCAGTCAGCAAGTCCACATTCACATCCTATCTGACTGACATGAGTCAGGTTCAGTCAGCAAGTCCACATTCACATCCTATCTGACTGACATGAGTCAGGTTCAGTCAGCAAGTCCACATTCACATCCTATCTGACTGACATGAGTCAGGTTCAGTCAGCAAGTCCACATTCACATCCTATCTGATTGACATGAGTCAGGTTCAGTCAGCAAGTCCACATTCACATCCTATCTGACTGACATGAGTCAGGTTCAGTCAGCAAGTCCACATTCACATCCTATCTGCATGTCCAGTCAGCATTTACATCCTATCTGACTGACATGAGTCAGGTTCAGTCAGCAAGTCCACATTCACATCCTATCTGATTGACATGAGTCAGGTTCAGTCAGCAAGTCCACATTCACATCCTATCTGACTGACATGAGTCAGGTTCAGTCAGCAAGGCATGTCCACATTTACATCCTATCTGACTGACATGAGTCAGGTTCAGTCAGCAAGTCCACATTTACATCCTATCTGACTGACATGAGTCAGGTTCAGTCAGCAAGTCCACATTTACATCCTATCTGACTGACATGAGTCAGGTTCAGTCAGCAAGGCAAGTCCACATTCACATCCTATCTGATTGACATGAGTCAGGTTCAGTCAGCAAGTCCACATTCACATCCTATCTGACTGACATGAGTCAGGTTCAGTCAGCAAGGCAAGTCCACATTCACATCCTATCTGATTGACATGAGTCAGGTTCAGTCAGCAAGTCCACATTCACATCCTATCTGACTGACATGAGTCAGGTTCTGTCAGCAAGGCAAGTCCCACATTCACATCCTATCTGATTGACATGAGTCAGGTTCAGTCAGCAAGTCCACATTCACATCCTATCTGACTGACATGAGTCAGGTTCAGTCAGTCAGCAAGTCCAGTCATTTACATCCTATCTGACTGACATGAGTCAGGTTCAGTCAGCAAGTCCACATTTACATCCTATCTGACTGACATGAGTCAGGTTCAGTCAGCAAGTCCACATTTACATCCTATCTGACTGACATGAGTCAGGTTCAGTCAGCAAGTCCACATTTACATCCTATCTGACTGACATGAGTCAGGTTCAGTCAGCAAGTCCACATTTACATCCTATCTGACTGACATGAGTCAGGTTCAGTCAGCAAGTCCACATTCATCCTATCTGACTGACATGAGTCAGGTTCAGTCAGCAAGGCAAGTCCACATTCACATCCTATCTGATTGACATGAGTCAGGTTCAGTCAGCAAGTCCACATTCACATCCTATCTGACTGACATGAGTCAGGTTCAGTCAGCAGCAGGCAAGTCCACATTCACATCCTATCTGATTGACATGAGTCAGGTTCAGTCAGCAAGTCCACATTCACATCCTATCTGACTGACATGAGTCAGGTTCAGTCAGCAAGGCAAGTCCACATTCACATCCTATCTGATTGACATGAGTCAGGTTCAGTCAGCAAGTCCACATTCACATCCTATCTGACTGACATGAGTCAGGTTCAGTCAGCAAGTCCACATTTACATCCTATCTGACTGACATGAGTCAGGTTCAGTCAGCAAGTCCACATTTACATCCTATCTGACTGACATGAGTCAGGTTCAGTCAGCAAGTCCACATTTACATCCTATCTGACTGACATGAGTCAGGTTCAGTCAGCAAGTCCACATTTACATCCTATCTGACTGACATGAGTCAGTTCAGTCAGCAAGTCCACATTTACATCCTATCTGACTGACATGAGTCAGGTTCAGTCAGCAAGTCCACATTTACATCCTATCTGACTGACATGAGTCAGGTTCAGTCAGCAAGTCCACATTTACATCCTATCTGACTGACATGAGTCAGGTTCAGTCAGCAAGTCCACATTTACATCCTATCTGACTGACATGAGTCAGGTTCAGTCAGCAAGTCCACATTCACATCCTATCTGACTGACATGAGTCAGGTTCAGTCAGCAAGTCCACATTCACATCCTATCTGACTGACATGAGTCAGGTTCAATCAGCAAGTCCACATTCACATCCTATCTGACTGACATGAGTCAGGTTCAGTCAGCAAGTCCACATTCACATCCTATCTGATTGACATGAGTCAGGTTCAGTCAGCAAGTCCACATTCACATCCTATCTGACTGACATGAGTCAGGTTCAGTCAGCAAGTCCACATTCACATCCTATCTGACTGACATGAGTCAGGTTCAGTCAGCAAGGCATGTCCACATTTACATCCTATCTGACTGACATGAGTCAGGTTCAGTCAGCAAGTCCACATTCACATCCTATCTGATTGACATGAGTCAGGTTCAGTCAGCAAGTCCACATTCACATCCTATCTGACTGACATGAGTCAGGTTCAGTCAGCAAGGCATGTCCACATTTACATCCTATCTGACTGACATGAGTCAGGTTCAGTCAGCAAGTCCACATTTACATCCTATCTGACTGACATGAGTCAGGTTCAGTCAGCAAGTCCACATTTACATCCTATCTGACTGACATGAGTCAGGTTCAGTCAGCAAGGCAAGTCCACATTCACATCCTATCTGATTGACATGAGTCAGGTTCAGTCAGCAAGTCCACATTCACATCCTATCTGACTGACATGAGTCAGGTTCAGTCAGCAAGGCAAGTCCACATTCACATCCTATCTGATTGACATGAGTCAGGTTCAGTCAGCAAGTCCACATTCACATCCTATCTGACTGACATGAGTCAGGTTCAGTCAGCAAGGCATGTCCACATTTACATCCTATCTGACTGACATGAGTCAGGTTCAGTCAGCAAGTCCACATTTACATCCTATCTGACTGACATGAGTCAGGTTCAGTCAGCAAGTCCACATTTACATCCTATCTGACTGACATGAGTCAGGTTCAGTCAGCAAGTCCACATTTCAGGTTCAGTCAGCAAGTCCATTTACATCCTATCTGACATGAGTCAGGTTCAGTCAGCAAGGCAAGTCCACATTCACATCCTATCTGATTGACATGAGTCAGGTTCAGTCAGCAAGTCCACATTCACATCCTATCTGACTGACATGAGTCAGGTTCAGTCAGCAAGGCAAGTCCACATTCACATCCTATCTGATTGACATGAGTCAGGTTCAGTCAGCAAGTCCACATTCACATCCTATCTGACTGACATGAGTCAGGTTCAGTCAGCAAGGCAAGTCCACATTCACATCCTATCTGATTGACATGAGTCAGGTTCAGTCAGCAAGTCCACATTCACATCCTATCTGACTGACATGAGTCAGGTTCTGTCAGCAAGGCAAGTCCACATTCACATCCTATCTGATTGAGTTCACATCCTATCATGAGTCAGGTTCAGTCAGCAAGTCCACATTCACATCCTATCTGACATGACATGAGTCAGGTTCAGTCAGCAAGTCCACATTTACATCCTATCTGACTGACATGAGTCAGGTTCAGTCAGCAAGTCCACATTTACATCCTATCTGACTGACATGAGTCAGGTTCAGTCAGCAAGTCCACATTTACATCCTATCTGACTGACATGAGTCAGGTTCAGTCAGCAAGTCCACATTTACATCCTATCTGACTGACATGAGTCAGGTTCAGTCAGCAAGTCCACATTTACATCCTATCTGACTGACATGAGTCAGGTTCAGTCAGCAAGTCCACATTTACATCCTATCTGACTGACATGAGTCAGGTTCAGTCAGCAAGGCAAGTCCACATTCACATCCTATCTGATTGACATGAGTCAGGTTCAGTCAGCAAGTCCACATTCACATCCTATCTGATTGACATGAGTCAGGTTCAGTCAGCAAGGCAAGTCCACATTCACATCCTATCTGATTGACATGAGTCAGGTTCAGTCAGCAAGTCCACATTCACATCCTATCTGACTGACATGAGTCAGGTTCAGTCAGCAAGGCAAGTCCACATTCACATCCTATCTGATTGACATGAGTCAGGTTCAGTCAGCAAGTCCACATTCACATCCTATCTGACTGACATGAGTCAGGTTCAGTCAGCAAGTCCACATTTACATCCTATCTGACTGACATGAGTCAGGTTCAGTCAGCAAGTCCACATTTACATCCTATCTGACTGACATGAGTCAGGTTCAGTCAGCAAGTCCACATTTACATCCTATCTGACTGACATGAGTCAGGTTCAGTCAGCAAGTCCACATTTACATCCTATCTGACTGACATGAGTCAGGTTCAGTCAGCAAGTCCACATTTACATCCTATCTGACTGACATGAGTCAGGTTCAGTCAGCAAGTCCACATTTACATCCTATCTGACTGACATGAGTCAGGTTCAGTCAGCAAGTCCACATTTACATCCTATCTGACTGACATGAGTCAGGTTCAGTCAGCAAGTCCACATTTACATCCTATCTCACTGACATGAGTCAGGTTCAGTCAGCAAGTCCACATTCACATCCTATCTGACTGACATGAGTCAGGTTCAGTCAGCAAGTCCACATTCACATCCTATCTGACTGACATGAGTCAGGTTCAGTCAGCAAGTCCACATTCACATCCTATCTGACTGACATGAGTCAGGTTCAGTCAGCAAGTCCACATTCACATCCTATCTGATTGACATGAGTCAGGTTCAGTCAGCAAGTCCACATTCACATCCTATCTGACTGACATGAGTCAGGTTCAGTCAGCAAGGCATGTCCACATTTACATCCTATCTGACTGACATGAGTCAGGTTCAGTCAGCAAGTCCACATTTACATCCTATCTGACTGACATGAGTCAGGTTCAGTCAGCAAGTCCACATTTACATCCTATCTGACTGACATGAGTCAGGTTCAGTCAGCAAGTCCACATTTACATCCTATCTGACTGACATGAGTCAGGTTCAGTCAGCAAGGCAAGTCCACATTCACATCCTATCTGATTGACATGAGTCAGGTTCAGTCAGCAAGTCCACATTCACATCCTATCTGACTGACATGAGTCAGGTTCAGTCAGCAAGGCAAGTCCACATTCACATCCTATCTGATTGACATGAGTCAGGTTCAGTCAGCAAGTCCACATTCACATCCTATCTGACTGACATGAGTCAGGTTCAGTCAGCAAGGCATGTCCACATTTACATCCTATCTGACTGACATGAGTCAGGTTCAGTCAGCAAGTCCACATTTACATCCTATCTGACTGACATGAGTCAGGTTCAGTCAGCAAGTCCACATTTACATCCTATCTCACTGACATGAGTCAGGTTCAGTCAGCAAGGCAAGTCCACATTCACATCCTATCTGATTGACATGAGTCAGGTTCAGTCAGCAAGTCCACATTCACATCCTATCTGACTGACATGAGTCAGGTTCAGTCAGCAAGGCAAGTCCACATTCACATCCTATCTGATTGACATGAGTCAGGTTCAGTCAGCAAGTCCACATTCACATCCTATCTGACTGACATGAGTCAGGTTCAGTCAGCAAGGCAAGTCCACATTCACATCCTATCTGATTGACATGAGTCAGGTTCAGTCAGCAAGTCCACATTCACATCCTATCTGACTGACATGAGTCAGGTTCAGTCAGCAAGGCAAGTCCACATTCACATCCTATCTGATTGACATGAGTCAGGTTCAGTCAGCAAGTCCACATTCACATCCTATCTGACTGACATGAGTCAGGTTCAGTCAGCAAGTCCACATTTACATCCTATCTGACTGACATGAGTCAGGTTCAGTCAGCAAGTCCACATTTACATCCTATCTGACTGACATGAGTCAGGTTCAGTCAGCAAGTCCACATTTACATCCTATCTGACTGACATGAGTCAGGTTCAGTCAGCAAGTCCACATTTACATCCTATCTGACTGACATGAGTCAGGTTCAGTCAGCAAGTCCACATTTACATCCTATCTCACTGACATGAGTCAGGTTCAGTCAGCAAGGCAAGTCCACATTCACATCCTATCTGACTGACATGAGTCAGGTTCAGTCAGCAAGGCAAGTCCACATTCACATCCTATCTGACTGACATGAGTCAGGTTCAGTCAGCAAGGCATGTCCACATTTACATCCTATCTGACTGACATGAGTCAGGTTCAGTCAGCAAGTCAAGTCCACATTCACATCCCTATCTGACTGACACTAGTCAGGTTCAGTCAGCAGGTCCACATTCACATCCTATCTGATTGACATGAGTCAGGTTCAGTCAGCAAGTCCACATTCACATCCTATCTGACTGACATGAGTCAGGTTCAGTCAGCAAGGCAAGTCCACATTCACATCCTATCTGATTGACATGAGTCAGGTTCAGTCAGCAAGTCCACATTCACATCCTATCTGACTGACATGAGTCAGGTTCAGTCAGCAAGGCAAGTCCACATTCACATCCTATCCGATTGACATGAGTCAGGTTCAGTCAGCAAGTCCACATTTACATCCTATCTGACTGACATGAGTCAGGTTCAGTCAGCAAGTCCACATTTACATCCTATCTGACTGACATGAGTCAGGTTCAGTCAGCAAGTCCACATTCACATCCTATCTGACTGACATGAGTCAGGTTCAGTCAGCAAGGCAAGTCCACATTCACATCCTATCTGACTGACATGAGTCAGGTTCAGTCAGCAAGGCAAGTCCACATTTACATCCTATCTGACTGACATGAGTCAGGTTCAGTCAGCAAGGCCACATTCACATCCTATCTGATTGACATGAGTCAGGTTCAGTCAGCAAGTCCACATTCACATCCTATCTGACTGACATGAGTCAGGTTCAGTCAGCAAGTCCACATTTACATCCTATCTGACTGACATGAGTCAGGTTCAGTCAGCAAGGCAAGTCCACATTTACATCCTATCTGATTGACATGAGTCAGGTTCAGTCAGCAAGTCCACATTCACATCCTATCTGACTGACATGAGTCAGGTTCAGTCAGCAAGTCCACATTTACATCCTATCTGACTGACATGAGTCAGGTTCAGTAAGCAAGTCCACATTTACATCCTATCTGACTGACATGAGTAAGGTTCAGTCAGCAAGTCAAGTCCACATTCACATCCTATCTGACTGACATGAGTCAGGTTCAGTCAGCAAGTCCACATTCACATCCTATCTGACTGACATGAGTCAGGTTCAGTCAGCAAGTCCACATTCACATCCTATCTGATTGACATGAGTCAGGTTCAGTCAGCAAGGCAAGTCCACATTCACATCCTATCTGACTGACATGAGTCAGGTTCAGTCAGCAAGTCCACATTCACATCCTATCTGATTGACATGAGTCAGGTTCAGTCAGCAAGTCCACATTTACATCCTATCTGACTGACATGAGTCAGGTTCAGTCAGCAAGTCCACATTTACATCCTATCTGACTGACATGAGTCAGGTTCAGTCAGCAAGTCCACATTCACATCCTATCTGATTGACATGAGTCAGGTTCAGTCAGCAAGTCCACATTTACATCCTATCTGATTGACATGAGTCAGGTTCAGTCAGCAAGTCCACATTTACATCCTATCTGACTGACATGAGTCAGGTTCAGTCAGCAAGTCCACATTTACATCCTATCTGACTGACATGAGTCAGGTTCAGTCAGCAAGGCAAGTCCACATTTACATCCTATCTGACTGACATGAGTCAGGTTCAGTCAGCAAGGCAAGTCCACATTCACATCCTATCTGACTGACATGAGTCAGGTTCAGTCAGCAAGGCAAGTCCACATATACATCCTATCTGACTGACATGAGTCAGGTTCAGTCAGCAAGTCCACATTCACATCCTATCTGACTGACATGAGTCAGGTTCAGTCAGCAAGTCCACATTTACATCCTATCTGACTGACATGAGTCAGGTTCAGTCAGCAAGGCAAGTCCACATTCACATCCTATCTGACTGACATGAGTCAGGTTTAGTCAGCAAGTCCACATTCACATCCTTTCTGACTGACATGAGTCAGGTTCAGTCAGCAAGGCAAGTCCACATTTACATCCTATCTGACTGACATGAGTCAGGTTCAGTCAGCAAGGCAAGTCCACATTTACATCCTATCTGACTGACATGAGTCAGGTTCAGTCAGCAAGTCCACATTTACATCCTATCTGACTGACATGAGTCAGGTTCAGTCAGCAAGTCCACATTTACATCCTATCTGACTGACATGAGTCAGGTTCAGTCAGCAAGTCCACATTTACATCCTATCTGACTGACATGAGTCAGGTTCAGTCAGCAAGTCCACATTCACATCCTATCTTTAGTCAGCCAGTTCCTCTATGTCTTTGACGAGGTAAAGTAGAACTCCGTCTCAGATGTCCTCTCTTCAGACTACTACACTCTCTCTGGGGAACCAACCAAATGCTATCATGGGATGTGTGTGTGTGTGTGTGTGTCTCTCTCAGATGCATGTAACCCATCCTGGTTTTCCTACTGACACAGAGACATACTGTTGGCAACATCTCTGAGTTAATGCATTTTCGATGGACAAGACCGACAGAGGATACTGTAAAATATGGTTAGAGTATGCCAATGCCATCCTCACACACATCAGTAAAGCACTGGTTAGGGGCATAATGGCATTACAGTCCAGACTGGAGTCCATGTCATGGTGGACCTTTCTGATCTCAGACCAGTGATTTAACATTGTGCTTGATGTCCTGAAGCTATACTTCACAGGGTGGTTTCCCAGACACAGATTAGGTCGAGTCCTGGACTAAAAAGCAATGTGTGTCTGGGAAACCGCCCCCTCGGTGGCTCCGCTCAGTCCAGACATACCGACTTTCATAATGTGGAAGACATCACATCTACAGTAGGTCTATCCCCATTATTGTCTGACGTCAGATAGCACAACTCCATCTGCACTGTTCGAGGGCTTAGCGTTGTGTAGGAGTGACGCCACCTGTCAGAAGGCAACGCAGTGTCCCTGATTATAATAACCTGTCTGTAATACACAGACGGATGCAGTCTACCTTTATACATGAAGTGTACACTCAGTCAATCCCCACTATAGATTTAAAAGGAATGGACTGGTCTAGGATACTCCCTCTAAATCACTTAATCAACATCATTTAAGTTTAGGAGGGGAGTGAGTGAGTGTACACTTCAGGAGAGAAGTAGGGAATCAGAACACTCCAGTAGACTGGTGGTCGACCAGAATATTCTCTGCCCACTTGAAGCCTTAATTGAAAAGCCTAGACCTACGGAAAGCATGGCAGGCAGAAGGTTGTTTTTCTAGCACTTTTGACTAATGATTTTAATGGTTAAAAAGAGCAGTCTCGTCCAGTCCCTTTAGAGCTAAGGTGTTTTACACATAAGGAGCACCAGAAGGGCCTCAGCTTCTCTAGACAAAAACATCAAGTCATTCCTCTACATCAGGGTAGGCAACTATATATTTTTTATTTAAATAGGCAAGACAATTAAGTACAAATTCTTATTTACAATGACGTCCCTGCAGTAGGCAAAATGCCAACTGCGGGGACGGGTAAAAAAAAAAATGAAAGTAAGGGGAAATACTGGAACAGATTTTAAGCTGAATTCCTGGTGATAAAAACTGTTTGGGTCAGAACAAAAAAAGCCACATTGTAGCTGACCTGTGCTCTACATGTTCAAAACAAATCGTGAGCATCATGAGCCATTCGTAGTGGCTTTGAATTTAAGGTTTATATTCGGGGGGACAAATAAATATCCAATTTACATAAGCCTACTTCATCACTTTTGGATATCAAACTCTTGTCAATTACAACATTTTTTAGTGACACATTTTACTGGTGGAACAAAAAGTCCTGATAATGGTATTGTTCTGACTCTCATCGTTGAGGTACAAACACTGTTGACAACCCCTCACTCTCCTTCCTCTCTTACACCTGCATTGTGACATCACACAGTAATCCTCTTCCCCCAGGCTAGCTGGATGAGCAGTGCTGCAATGATCTGATAGCTAAACCAGATCCTCCCCTCGCTAACGCCATGTTTTCAGGCTGCATTTCTCCCCTCCCCTGGTTCAACAGTGGATAACGTGTTGTAATATCTGCGGATAAGCAGCCAGGTGGCCAAGCTTGAGCTATATGATACCAGTAGAGAGAGAGACAGACCAAGAGCTTTTCATTGAGTAGGTGGCCAATGTAGTATAGCCACTATAGCCCCTTACTACAGCCCAACTTACTACAACTTTATACTTCCTTCCTACTCTGACATGATGGCTTTACTGATGGAATGTGCTCTCCCTCACCGTCTTGAGGGGAACCTAACCTACGCATAATATGAACCTGATCAGTGACCTATCACACCGAGATATGATGAATGCTTTATGATAGATTTATGATTTGTACTTTCTCCAGAATGCAAAGCACAAAGCAGAGGGAGTTAATGAGGAAGGGAGAAATGGGTAATTATAGAGTAGATGAGATGTATCATATGAATACAAAGAAATATATTATGATAGTACAGCACTGGTAAATGTGTAGATTGTTTAAACTTTGCAAGCAAAGGGTTAGAGTGAATAACAGAAACAGTGCATTTCTCAGCTGCTGGTCGAGTTGGAAATTAAAAACATATTATTGTAGGAGTAAAAGCAATGTCAATATTTGTGGAAAAACATAACTGTCAAAAAGATAGTCAGCATTCACAGAGGTGGTTTGTCTGGAGTATATGTCAGTTTCTTCAAACCCAACTAACTGAACAGAGGAAATTGCATAACACTGTAGTAACTACAGCAGAATAGTATAAAATACAAAAATGAACCCACCATGTCATAATGTAGGACTTGTCATTCATGTACTGTACAGCAATTTAAATAAATGCTTGTATCCTGGGACTTACCGTGGTGTCATTAGTAGTGACGTATATCAGGACTTCTGTGGTGCTTCTTGCACGCACATACCGGTAGCAGTTCCACACACACGCTATCAGGTATGCCTGCAAAGGGAAAACCATTATCAAAGACATGAAAGAAAATAACTTATCAACAGCTGACATAATTTAAAAGATATAGTATCTCTCAAAGGCTCAATATTCATCTTAATTCAAAGGGGTACTGTATAATTAATTCAGAATGCGTTAAGACTCAATCTCCAGCCCAATGCAGAGGGGATTCATTCATTCAGAAAATGACAAGACTCAATGTCCAGTCCATTGCAGAAAGGTATAGTACAGCTCATTCAGGAGAGTGGTACAAAAACAAGCTCTCATTGTTCCCTGACATCATCACGCTCAGTGAGTAGTACGGTAGCTTTCTGGGGGATTTGTCCTGTCCAGCCAAACACCATCTGGTAAAGCAGTTGGCTCCTATAAGACAGACTAGGACTGAGCTCAGCTGTATATATACACAGTGCATTTGGAAAGTATTCAGACACCTAGACTTTTCCCACATTTTCTCAAATTGATTCAATTGTGTGTGTCCCCTCATCAATCTACACACAATACACCATAATGACAAAATCAGGTTTTTAGAATTTGCGCACACACACATAGTGGGGAGAACAAGTATTTGATACACTGCCGATTTTGCAGGTTTTCCTACTTACAAAGCATGTAGAGGTCTGTAATTTTTTATCATAGGTACACTTCAACTGTGAGAGACGGAATCTAAAACAAAAATCCAGAAAATCATATTGTATGATTTTTAAGTAAGATCATTAGCTGCCTTTTGGCAAACTCCAAGTGTGCTGTCATGTGCCATTAACTAAGGAGTAAATGCCTGATTGGTGGAGTACTGCAGAGATGGTTCTCCTTCTGGAAGGTTCTCTCATCTCAACAGAGAAACTCTGGAGCTCTGTCAGAGTGACCATCGGGTTCTTGGTCACCTCCCTGACCAAAGCCCTTCTCCCCTGATTGCTCAGTTTGGCCGGGCGGGCAGCTCTAGGACGTGTCTTGGTGGTTCCAAACATCTTCCAATTAAGAATGGAGGCTACTGTGTTCTTGGGAACCTTCAATGCTGCAGAAATGTTTTGGTACACCTCCCACAGATCTGTGCCTCGACACAATCCTGTCTCCGAGCTTTGGGGACAATTCCTTCGACCTCATGGCTTGGTTTTTTCTCTGACATGCACTGTCAACTGTGGGACCTTTTTATAAACAGGTGTGTGCCTTTCCAAATGATGTCCAATCATTTGAATTTACCACAGGTGGACTCCAATCAAATAGTAGAAACATCTCAAGGATGATCAATGGAAACAGGATGCAGCTGGGCTCAATTTCGAGTCTTATAGCAAAAGGTCTGAATACTTATGTATATAAGGTTTTTTTATTTTTAAGTAATGTGCAAACATTTAAAAAAAAACTTTTTGCTTTGCCATTATGGGGTATTGTGTGTAGATTGATAAGGAACATTTTTTATTTAATACATTATACAATAAGGCTGTAACGTAACAAAACTTTAATGAATTCACACCTCTGTCACTTTTACGGGGTCTTCAACAACGTAAAGTAAAAACTGTAGACCTCCATATGGTATATAGACATTCTGTAAGTGTTTCCAAAATACATTACTCAATGTGCTAAACTCACATACAATCGTCAGTCGTCTGTGGATGATATGCTGGTAGAGGTAGCAACATCTATACAGAACAATTATCCTTCACTGACAGCAGAGCTATGTATCAACCCTTACTTTTGGATTGGACCAGAAGTAATAGAAACGTGTGGTAATCCTCCTCATTATAGCATGCTTGCATTAAGATGTCCTCAGTAAGGCAGCTCCACAGTTTTACATGGTGACACAGAGCCTTACTGAAGTCTATCAAAATAAACCACATCCTCTTTCTCTCAATCTGTTTCCCTACTTTTGGATGGTCTATGGAGCTCTGTAGCAGCAGCCTAATAGAACTGGCAGGCCATTTAGAGGGGCTTTTACAATGCCATAAAACAGAGTTGTATAGTGTGGTGGGACATTGGCAGTTGGCATCATTGACAGTTTGTCAGAGCTAATGTGAAAGCTTTCTAGCCTGAATGGGCCAAGAGCAACACTGACGAGGGCACTACCTCAATGGCTCCCATTATAGTGTTATGAAAACAACAGCCTTGTGAAACGGCTCCTGCCAGACGTTTGAACCACTGCAGGACCCTCTCTGTCCCCAAGGGTTTCTGCCAAAAAAATAACCTGAATAACTTCCTCAGATGAGCACAATTTTCATCTCTCACACAGCGTAAGCACTGTTTTGTCACTCATACAGTAAGTAATGAAAATTATATGTGTGTGTGTCAGTTCAGTAGCAGTTACCTTGAAGGTGAGGATGCTTCCGATGAAGAGGAGCACGATGAAGACCAGGCACACATTGCTCATGGCCATGATGTCCTCTTTGTAGGGGAAGTTCTCAGGCTGTGAGGGTGACACCAGATAGACGGACAAAATCAGCTGCAGTGAGATTGGGGGTCCAAAATGGCACCCAATTCCTTATATGGTACACTATCTAGTGCATTATACAGGCAATAGAGTGTCATGTCAGGCACTTTATTAGAATAAGAGTTTGACTTTGGAGTCCTTCTTACCAGCTGTTGGATGTAATCTTGTATGGTGTTGGGGTAGACCACAATACTAACAGCCACCAGGGTGTTCAGTGCACAGTCAAAGACTTGGTAGCAGAAGAATGGGATGATCCAAGCAGCATGTTGCTGAAACAGGAAAAACAGTTTGTTAGCCACGAGGTAATAGCATCTGAAGATCTGCAGCGGCAGGAAAGACTAATATATCTATCTGAAAAAACAAAGACTCAAACAAAACGGTCTGACCAATGCGTTAAACTTAAATCAATGTGTTTCTGGTGGGAGTTTTGGTGAACTTACTCTAGTGGGACGATGCCATTCAAGACCATGTCTGTAAATCTGGATTTGAAATATTGTATTTTTTTTAACTACAATTGGACAATAACGTTTAAACTATATTTGGATGATCCTCCTAGTGTCTTCATCTGTATTCATTCTTACGAGAGCAGACATAGTATACCAGTACAAGCAACAGCAGAAAGCTGACGTGACTTTTGCTTACCTTATATGCACCGTAGGTCGCCATCCCAGAAATCAGTATCATCAGCAACGAGATCGCTGAAGCAATACACATGTCTGGAATAGAAGGGAATCATACTGTATACAAGGTCTGCATTAAAATAAATTAAACCGTAGCAAATGATGAAAAATAATCACTTGGTGTTTTGTCCTTGGATGGTGATTGTCTTAATCTCACAGTAATTTATAAATTTATAATAAACTCCGCTCATTCTTAGATTGACACTGATTATGTGAAAATGACCCAACTTTCTCTGTGTAGATGTGACCTGATCTTGATACCATGACATTGAGTGGATTTCACAGAAAACAAAAATACTATGTCACAAACTGTCAGCGTCACAGTAATCCTGTCCATCTGTGCACAGCCCAGAGAACACAGTTGTCTGCTCCAACAGAACAGAACAAAAGACAGTCTGCTTTAATTCTAAACTAGCCTGAACTGAATCACTGCCTGCCTCGTAGAAATTTGCCGTTCCACCTATCATGGCACATTGACTTGAACAGGGATGGCCGTTCCTAGTAATTATATTTCTATGGCCTGCCTAATGCAGGGCCAGTTGGACCAACGGCAAAAGGGATCACAGGACGGTTTAATCTGACCGGAACTGGGTCAACTCAGTCAGTTTCAATCAGACACTACTGTACCGACAGCCAGTGGCAGACATGTCAATTTGGCCAGCATATACTGCTACAGTTCACTTCAAACCTGGGCAAGACCTAGCTGATTTTGCAAGTTTGTGAAAATACACAACACAGCTGAACATTAGACATGCGTGCCCACGGACAGAGATTTGATTTGCTTTATTGTGAAGTGAGAGAAATACGGACTATTGGCTGCTTTCAATTATATAAAGTGATTTATAAAACCAGTAGTTTTGACGTTGATATGTAACGCCATAGTAGTTTCCATCATTGTCATCACATACACTCAGAGGAGTTGGCTAGAGCACAAACACACTGGCCCGTCAGGCTACTAAGGAGGCGTGGGCAGGCCTATGCAACGTCACACACATCTATCCCAGACATAAAGCTGTAGGCTACTTACTGGCATCATCCATGTCATCTAAGTCGTTAGCCAGCTCAGCGCTGGTCAGATGGTACTGGTCAGGATCACCCAGGGCCGTGACGAGGATGAGCAACACCACCGCATTGATCAGCTAAAGGACATTAAGACATAAGGACATTTAGACTGACAAACAAGATAGGAACACGATACACATCAACTTTAGGGAAAGGTTCAACCACAACACGAAGGAAGGGCTCCACAAGCATTTGATGGCATTAATCAGCTAATCTCAAAGACATAAGGACCAGTCAGACTGACAAGGAGGATACAGATACATTAATAGCTCAGCCTTTATAAAGGGATAACTAGTTCACCCAAATTACTTTATTATATGATTCCTTAATTAGGAACTATTTGGCTGTGTGTTCCAGGTAAGGAAACAGTAATTGTATAATTTGAGTGAACCACCTCTAACTCAGCAATGTAGGCTGATATTCAATTTAATGTCAACATGATGGAAAGACTCAAGGATAGAGATAGTGCTTTAACTTTAAAATTATTTATACATATGCCTAGGCCCTATGTGCATAATGTACAATCAATTATTGCCATAGCCTAAAGGCTTCTTTCTACCTGACACAAGACCTGTAACCTGTCCTGAAGGGCTGAGTGTACTGAAATATTAATGAACGTTTTTTCCCCAATGGTGTTAGGTTACTTTGACACCTTAGTGGAAAAACTTGTTCATTCATAATTAACAAAACAATCCATTAAATAAATGTTATCACTTGAAGCCAATCACAATGATACCACTTTCTGCTTGATAAACATAATTTAACATGGAAAAACGTCCTACAAATAATAACATACCGTTTTTGTTGGTTGTTGAGCCTATCTAAATAGTGGTATGTGAATAATAGCGACTGTGGATGCTCACCATATACCAAACCCCCAGGATAACAGTGCCTGTGCGGACATGACAGCACAGGCAGCATCTGGTGGAATGCCATCGGTCCCATGGGGAAATCATATTGTACAGTCCGAGGAGGCACTTCACATATATCTATATCTGTTAATGATAAACAATCCAAATAGATCGACGTGAATTTCTTCTCCGGGACCCGGTGTCGTCCGCAATTCGTGATCAACTCAGGCAAGTAGCAAACATTGGAGCATGTGACCTGGGCTAGATAGGATCAAGAGCCGGTGATGTAACTAGTTTCGAGAATAGAGTTCCCATCATCCCTCACCAACGCCGGGAAATTTAAATAGTTACACTGTAGCTGCCTGCTATGTTTATTGAGATATGTTGAATAAGAATATTCACGCTTCACAATAGTGCCTTTATGATCTTTATGGTAGAAATTCACAAAGGGCATATTTGATTCTATTGCATTTGGAACATTCTGACAATAAAGACAGAGGTTATGGACAAGTATCAAACACATTGATTTAAATAATTCAACCGAGATATTACTATCCCCATTCAGGAAAAATGGAAGCAATTCACATGTTACATTTCCAGAAGAAAGACAAGTGGAGAAAGATTCAGGGTGGAGAATAAACATGGTCCAACATAGGACACAATCAACACATTAACACGGTTGGTAGAGCACATGCCTACATTACCCAACCAACTAAGGCATCAAATTGTATTCCTGATTACTGCATCATTACAAATACATAATTGATTAAAGCAGTTTAGTCCTGCTGTAGACAGGATGGTTTCAAACACCAATCAGTTGCTCAAAAGAAAGAGAAAAATAAGAGGTAACTGATTAATAGGAAAAAACTATAGAAATATAAAAGACAAATCAAATATAGAAAAGGGCCTTTTTATTTTTACATATGGCTTGAAGCGTTTTCATTTTCAAAGAGGTTACAAAAGGTTGAGGACTTTTGAATCATCAACCAACAGCCATCAATGGTAGAAGCAACTACACAGTCTGAGCACAACACTGATTATCAAAATAACAGCAAGTAACTGAAAGTATGTCTCTTTTCCATGTACAGCAGAATAGTAGAGATACCACTAACACCACCTGCATCCAAATGCTAAACATGATTCCCTTTGGTCGTGTTCATGACACCAAACAGTACAAAATTGACTGAAACAGGGAGGACTACCTGAACTTGTCAGATAGCAATCTCGCTTATTTAGTTTTTCCCTTTCAAAACGGTTTGCTGCCATGTGTCCTATTGAACACAACCTTATAGTGTTGGACTTGAACTTTTGAGCAGGAGTCACTGCACCAATATGGTTAACGATATAAACAGCAAACAAAGACTGCAGAATAAAGGCCTGTAACGTGACTCGGCTGTCTCTTCCTCTATAATAATCTCAAAACCACAACATCCCAATCACTTTTAAATCAGGATTTATTATTCATTTTCTAGGTGTCTAATCATCAAACATGATCGTTCGAAAGATTCATTGGAATTGGAAAACAGTTCATTGTGTGCTCACACTACGATATTGATCAGAATCGCAGAATTTAGCTTTACAGTTCATCTAGATCCAGCCTGCTTGACCAGGCTGCATTTTGGATATTAAGCTGGCCGGTCAGAACTTAGAATTTTGATATTTACGTTTTTAAAAAGGGGAAGTATTTATATGTTGCATAAACAGCTGTTTTATCCAAAGTATTTTGCATATAATGTTCATGACTCCAACTCATGTTTCTCTTCTTGCCCGTTTCTTCTTCATCACTGGTTTGGAAGGCTGGCTCTCTTCAGACTTTTCTATGGGGGAAAACACACAGGGAGAATAGTCTTACAATACAATATGGGACTCCTTGTAAGACAAGACACAGGTTGTAAAACAGGAACGAAGACTTTAGAAGCAGGAAGTGTGTAGAATCCATTCCAGAATGATCACTAGGAAGTGTACATTTTTGTTCTCGCGCAGTACTACCACCTGAATCATCCAATCAATGGCTTGGATAGTAGCTGGGTTGAAACAAAAAGGTGCACCCCGTGGAGGTGTGGTCCTCCAGGAGTGGATTGAGAAACAGTGCAGCTGTAGAAAAGTGTGAGTGGAGACTGAGCGAGAACTGCAGCCATGCCTGTATACAGTCTAGAGTTTTTAGGGTTGCAACATTTCTGTAACTTTCCTGGACTTCCTGCTTATTCCTAAACGTATTCCAAGAATCATCCAAATAGGATTTAAGGAAAGTTACTGAAATTCTGCAACCGTATGATTGATACATTAAAGAGAAGGACTGATGCTCTATTTGGGATAGCCAATCAAACTGAATGGAGAGTGAGGACATCTGGTAGTAATAACCTGGCCTAGCTGCTTCCTACACCTCCAGAAATCAAGAGCTACACTTCAGAGGAAGGTGGTATGCAGGCAGCTTAGTGGCCCAGTCAATCACACAACATGGCAGCCCTGCCCAGGAACAACACCAAGCAGCCCACTAATATGTCTAGATCTGAATGGTTTGAGGGCAAGGTAAAGCTATTCCTCCTTTAATATTAATGTGTTTCTATTATGATCATAGTATAGCAAGAAATGAGTGGGGATATAGAATAGAGGAAAGTATAACGTGAAGTAAGATGTATGCAGGGATCAAACCCCAGCTGCTGGCAGAGATACGTAGTCCAGGGTCTGTAGCACTACCACTGGACCAGACTCCAGTGTGATTCACATAGTTCTGATACACTTACTATGCGTTGGAACAGGTAGACTGTTCTGCTTGGCAGTAGGCTCCGTCTCTGCGGGTTGGGGTGGCACTTGTGTGATGGGGGCTGTGTTCTGAGCCACAACTGGTTGCTCCACTCTTGCCTGCAGGAATTAGAAACCTTGGGATTAAAAGAGGCTAAAGAACCTTTGCCACTCACTGGGGGTGCTCTTGGGCCAACAGGGCTCCCCTAAACAAAATTGCACTTTATTTCCTTTATAGTCCTTACAAGCCCTCGTTAAAAGTAGTACACTATTAGGGAATAGGGTGCCATTTGACACAGCCATTGAAGTCTATAGAGCAGTGTCACCAACCTTCACAGCAGCAACATTGACAGCAGGAGCAGTAGGCTCCTGGATTGGCTTCTTCTTCACCTTGGCCTCAGCAGCAACCTTTTTACTTTGCTGCTCTGACTCCTGTCAATCACAGACAAACAGAACAAATATGAGCCAATCAGGAAGGCCACAGGTAGCAATGACCCAATGAAGGACTCAGCAATGTAGTTCTAACGAGTGACGGTAACAGTTTAAATTAAGTTGCTCTATTCCTGTGTAATAAGACTAATCACTATAGTAACATTATGTTGTTAAGGAGGAATCCAGTAAGTGCTTAGTCTACGGTGTTACCTGGCCAGTAACTACATCATCTTCAGCTTGCTTCTTCTTCTTCTTTTTCTTCTTTTTCAATTTACCAGTTCCATCAGCAGCAGGCTCTGCCTTTTCTCTCTCTTCATCAGATACCTGCTGTGAAACAACAAAGTACAAAACTAATTCAAATACTTAACAGATCTAGACTGCTCAACCTAAAATCAACAACCTGACAACATTTCCCCAACTTGAACATAAGTCAAAATAATAACAAGGGGAAAAGGTACAGTAAGCAGCAGATTTTTTTAATTTTTTGAAATTTAAAATGTGTAGTATTGTTTGACAGAGGCTTTTAAAATGAAGCAATCCCCAAATCACTACTATTACTCTGTGCAGAACCTTGTACAGGATACAGCATTGTCTCTTTACAAGATACTGTTGCACTACAGTCAAACTAGTTATATTCCAAGGATGTAGTGCACATTACCAGTCAGTCTATCCTCACATATGCATAGTTATATTTAGAGGTTTTTAAATGCAACATTTAAATTAAATCCCTGACATATCTTCATCCTGAAATGTTCTGTTTAACTCTGGAGATGGTTTCTCTCTCCTCAACTTTCCCAGATTATATTGACAGTATTTAAATATAAGGCATGTTATTTATTTAACCAGGAACAGGCCCTTGATGTTAGAAACGGGGGTACCTAAAAGTGTTATCACAAATGGCGACTAACCTTGACAGTCTCTGGCAGGGGCTCCTCGAGGACAGGGGGGACAGCCTCTACTGGAGCAGGGAGTTCCTCATAGTTCCCCCACACCTCCGCTGGGGCATTCCAGTCAGAGCACCTGTCTGCTGCAGCAGCAGACCCATCACCATCTGAAAACGCATCCGGAGGAAAGCTCTAGTTAAAACACCTCACAAAAACACAACCTTTACAACACATGCTACAGACAGATGATGATTTTCCGTCCTACAGCAGTCTCCTGACTACAATACAGTTGGACTGTGCAGAATCACTGATCTACAGGCCACCTTGCAACCCGTATAACTACTCATTATGCGATCTAATCCCTGCAATGACTTTTATTGCCAGTGTAAAGGTTTGTTTTACTTACTCAGACCAGACCACTCGTCTTCCACTTGAGGCTCAGGCTGGCTGGGACACGGCAGCTGGGGTTCCACTGCTGGAACACACAACGACTTGGCTTCATGGCGGACTATCACCAATATACGCAAACTAATATTGCCATATGATTTTGATCCTTTAGTAGTTTAAAAATGTTTTTTAAATGATACAATCTGATTAAATATCTATACTGCCCTACAAAGGCAAAACACAGTAACTAAGTAATTGTTTTTACTGCAAAGTCTGTCTTTCTGTCTAGACAGAGAGCAATTTTTGTTACTCCATTATATATTCTGATTAACTGGCTTGTTCTTGTGTCAGGAAACTAAATACCACACAAATCAAATAATATACTTGGCCATTACAACAGATAAAATATTTGACCAAATTCATAGTTAATGCGTTTTGCCTTTGTAGGGCACTATACTTGTCTGTACTGTAAACCATGCCATCTAGAGGCCAAAAGGTGATCCTACACCAGGAGTCCACAAAGAACAGTCAGCCCATCACATGCAGTGCCAACTGTTAGTCTGGTTAATGAGACTAGATTCAGGTCTTTAGCCTTTATTAGGAGGATCCCTGATAACAGAGATAAGTCCACCCTCCAAATAACACAACATTGCAATAGAAAAACTCAGTGAAAATTCCTGCCAGTAAAAATGTAATTGTACTGTGTATACTGTATTCCCTATAACAAAAAGTAAGATTTGATTAATATGTACATATGCAGTATATTCGAAGGAAATATTACTACTATCATTACTTTCAGTCTCGTGCCCCCAGACAGTGGTGTCTTGATTGCTCCAGTGCTCCTTGTCAGGAACAATGGTAAGGGCAGGGGCCGTCACAGCCCGGTCAGTCCATTCTCCAGTCACCACCGGAGCCTCCTCGCTGCTGATAGCTGACACCAACACACACATTTAACACCCTTCAAGAACATCCACACAATGGCACCACTTTACATAGTGTGCCTAAGAAATGGACTCCAACCAAGTACTATACAAGTAAGAGCATGTAACTAATTGTTTTTCTTAAAATGGGACATGATTTGATTTCACCCTAAGCCTTAATCAGACCCTTATTTGAATCAATATGTTAATTTATTTTTTACCTTGAGGTCTGCCTACGGCAACAGCAGCAACGGCACCTGCTTTCTCTGCTTTGGTTTTGGAGGATTCTCCTGGGGAAATAACTCATGTTTAAAGGCAAGGCTGTAGCTATATTTCCATATACATTTATATTTCCTATTTGCAAAGGGAGAGCAGGTCAACACACAAAGAGCAGTAGCCTGGAACGCAAACTGATATGCTCAGTTCTAGTGTTTCAGTGGTGAAACGGAGCATGTCAGTTTGGATTCCAAGCTAACAGAGCAGTTGACAAGCAGCAGAAGCAACACCGCTCTCTCTCTGGGCTCGGAGTCCTCTAGGGTCTGTATTTATAGCAGGTCTGATCAACAGGGGACCAGCAGAACTCAATAACAGGAGAATACGGAGAGTAGCAGTCTCCCTGGATGCCAAATTAGTCTGTTTACAAAAAGTTTGTGAAAGTGTAGGTGTCTTTAACCAAGCTCAGGCCTGCTCAGCTGCTGCCTTTTGCCAGCAGAGAGGTATACTATAAGGTGATAGACCTAGCTAGCTTTACCTTTCTTCTTCTTTTCCTTCTTCTCAGAGACAGACCCAGGGTTTGCAGCTTTGGGGCTGACTTTGGTTGACTCTGTGGGAGGAGAACTAGGCAGAGGATCCACTCCTCCAGGGCTCCCTGAGTCGTCACCGGTGGTCTTGTCTTTCCGGCGCTGCTCACGCTTCTCCTTGTTACTGACCTTGGTCTCCCAGGTGCCTGATACTGATAGAAACATGGGGAAGGTTAATGGGATCAAGTTAAATAGGCCTACATCTCATGTTCAAATCCACTGTTAGAATGTCCAGGCTCTGGGCCCAGTTTCCCAAAACCATCTCAAGAGTAAGTTCATCGTTAAAGCCTTCTTAGGAACATCGTTACATCTCAGAGCTGTTTCCCAAAACAATCATTACTAAAGTTGCTCTTGAAAATGCTCATTATTTAACGACTGCCTCAGACCACTCATAGAACAGCAAAGTACGTTTTTAGATGTTTCTTGCCCTTCCGCGTCACTTTATACACAGATGTTTCAGTCTTTCTGTGACTGCTGATAACGTCAGAAGTTTGTAGACTGACTACAAAAACAAAGTTGCCCATTTCTTGGCATAACAAATACGCTTCAAATGAACACCGAGATGACTGTATTAAAAGCCAAATACTGTATAGGCTACATACACATTTTTGAATGATATGGAAATCAATTTCATGTTAATGCAATTGAGTGTTATTTAGATATTTGTAGGCTACCAATACATTTTTGCCTCAATAGATTTCATGATATAACATTTGCACAACCTGGATTTAGTGCATTATTATAAGGTAAGCATTAGAATAAGCCGCCTCAATATTTGTAACCATAGGTGAACTCTCTAGGAGCCGATCCATCGTCAGTCTTGTGGAATAATTCTAATGTCAAGGCAAGATTGGAAAGGGAGAACGCTGATCCTAGAGCAGTGCTACCCCCCCAATCTTGGTCAGATTGCATGAATGATTGATTTAATCTTTCATAGACGAACATTAATATATGACTAATTTCAATTTCCCTGAAAGGACGTAATAATTAGCTGTAAATGTATGCCGCGCTTTGCTAGGCACAATTGATTCAAACAGTTGGTGGTATTGTATGGCGTACCTTCCTCCGATTCCTTGCCATGAGAAGAAGCCGTCTTAGCCTCCTTTACTGCCGGTTTCTGCTTCTTCTTTGTATTCTTTACCTAAATATATAGATTTCAACATGTATAATAATATATGCCATTTAGCAGACGCTTTTATCCAAAGCGACTTACAGTCATGTGTGCATACATTCTACGTATGGGT
Source organism: Oncorhynchus keta (assembly GCF_023373465.1). Taxonomy (NCBI): domain Eukaryota; kingdom Metazoa; phylum Chordata; class Actinopteri; order Salmoniformes; family Salmonidae; genus Oncorhynchus; species Oncorhynchus keta. The sequence goes on along the minus strand of NC_068454.1, from coordinate 67,966,417 downwards.
GGTCCCGGGAACCGAACCCACTACCCTGGCGTTACAAGTGCCATGCTCTACCAACTGAGCTACAGAAGGACCACGTATGTATGGTGGATTAATGCTACAAGGCAAAGAAAGGGAAAGTGGTAACATACAGAAGCATCGCCCCCTGCACCATTAGAACAGAAACCCCATGTTATGAAAGTCACTCAAGTCAACGCGGTCAAACTAGGTATGTAGGTCGGGGTGTGTGTGTGTGTGTGTGGGTGTGTGTATATATATATATAATATATATCTCTCTCAAATCACATACACCATCCTGTTCCTATAAATCTGTCTACCAAGAGCCTTTTGACATGTAATTTATAGGCTATACGGTCCTTACAATCTCAAAAGCAATAAACCAAACAAATCAAATAAGTATTATATTGGAAGTGTCAGCCCCTCAATGCAGATTGAGGCCAAAAACAACTATAAAGAGCATTGATTGACAGACTGGCAGTCAACTGGGTTGAAAGCTGTATTTGATCATGGAGGAGCTACACTTGATACTAGCTAAGTGAGGAAGCCATCCGTCCCATCCTTTAGGATTTGCTGCATCTGCAAGTTAAAATCTGGCAAACAGACATTGCCAGCTGGCCCCTGCACATCACAGGACTGTAGGAGTCCTAAGGGAGGCAGGCCTCTAGTCTAAAAGCCACATCATCACTAGGAAAACTCTACTACAATCGCCATAAGGCCGGTTCTCAATCTTGAAGGCTTGTTTAGTGCAGAAATGGGGATATTATGTAGCTAGGTATAACCAAGCATATCTGAATTTATTTAGCATACAACGTACTTCTGTTTTGTATACAACAGATTCAACTGTTTCACTAGTCTCCTAGGCTTGCATACAAGAATTAGCCCCTACAAGCAACATTAGGCCTACCTCAGAAGCCTTTTCTGTCTTGACTTGAGAATGTGGCGGCACTACTAGCAGGTTGTCTTCTTCAGTCACTCTGACTTCCTCTTGTAGCTCAGCAACTACACTACCATTTGGCTGTGATTTCTGTGGGGCAAAAGAGAAGGCTTAATTTATAAACAAATATTCGTTTGGCTCACGTGACAGGTTAATCTAGCCAGCCGAATCATGCTAATGTCGGCTACTAACTACTAACGTTAGCTAGCTACTGTGACAGAGCTGTCAAAATTAGCATAGCATAATTTGCTAGTAAGCTAACATTGGAAACGTTACCTTTTCTGTAGGCTTCCTTTTCTTTTTCTTCGGTTCCTCTGCTTTTGCCGTCTTGATAGTAGCTGGTTTAGTGCTTTCCATGGTCTCAACTTCAACTATGGTCGGTCGCTTCTTGAAGAGCCCACAACATGCGGAGGCCCACATAGCCACCATTAGCACGAGCCCAATGCACGCTGCTAAGATCAACCATGGCGGAATCTCGGGCTTCACTCCAAAATTCACCCCGAGTTCTGAGTGCAAGAGATCTAGGCCAGTGGAAAGAAGCTCATTCAGGCGACCTGCTATCAACTTGACCTGTTGACAGGTCGCGTCCTGCCAGTTCTCTGCCATTTGGGTTGATCTCGATGATTGACAGAATATGCAAAAGTTAACGTTAGCTGGCTAAAAATAACGGTTTTGACAGGGCAAACAAAACCACGATCATCGCTATCTTGTCATCCACCTAGCTGCTAACGCTAGCTGTCAAGCATGTAACATTTGAGTCGGTCGAAATAAATTACCCTCATATAGCTAGCTATTTGTCCAGCTCGTATGACTGATGAACCGGTTTCTTGCCCACTGATAAAGCAAGAAGGTTGATTTCGAGGAGCCACAGAAAAACAGGCGGTGCTTAGCAGCATCCCGCTCTACGATTGGTGCAACGTCATGGAAGAAGGAGTCCCTTTGAAATCATGACGAATTTCCTCATACAGATTAAGAATGGTGGTCCTGGACTAGAACAGATTACTTGGGGTTAGTTATCAGTATATTTGATTAAAAACTATACCCAATGATGAATCACATATCTTGAACCAAACTTTTGCTGCCCACCCTCGTCGAGTAGAATGTGGCCTGTTTTATTGTAAGCTTGGGTGTATTCCGACAATCTAAATAATTGCAGTCTTTGTAAAGTTCCTAAAACCAGGTTATCAGCATGCCTAGCATTTATTGTGAGGTCATCGATTTAAACCATATTCAGAAATACATTCTACAACAATCAACAGACTAAAATGATAATTTGCATCCAAGTTTATTTTGAAATTCCCTACTCCCCCTATACAAGAAAAATATTGACTTTCCATCAAGGCAGCAGCGAACTGTCAGTGATAGTAAGTATTCTGTTTAGGGCAAGGAACAAAATCATAATCACAGTGGGTTTTTTTTTTTTTTAGACTTCAACTTTTTAAATACTTCTACTGCGGTCCTCTTTGGCTGAGCTTCGGCACAGTTTGCTGTCGAGCCAAATTCCCGGGAACTAAAGGTTTAAGCCAATAGAGCAGAGGGTTTCAACTTTACAAAGCCAATGCAGGAATGTATATTACCTTCAGAACTAAAAAAATTAAAATAAAATAAGAACAAGCCGTCTGTGTTCACAACACAAACAAAATAACCACCAGGGGAGCGACAGCATTTTTTGTATTTTCTTCGAATTCCATAAAATTGTATAGACAAAAAACAAATCTACAAAAATGTAACTAGGTAAATATTACACAACAGGTAAACATGTTTGTCAACCTCTACACAAAACCAAAGTTCTTGGTCTTAATGGCTAGTAAGAGTTTCTGTTTTAGAATCTGTTTGGAGGAGTAGAGTGGCACGTAGAGACGAGAGATGCAGGTGTTGGCCGTGGGCAGGTGCTGGTCATCCGGAGGCCTGATGGTGATGGAGGGCATGGGCTGGAAGCCTTCCTCACTGGCTGGCAGAGATGGACTGGAGGTCCAGAAGTACACCTGCAGGGAGGGAGAGGAATCCGATTGTATTGGAATTTATACTTGAGTTTCTGCAGATAAAAATCAAACTGGGACTGCATCAGGTAGTGAAAATCATTTCTTACCAGATCTTGCCTCTCAGTCATGCTCATCTTCTCCACGATGGACCAAAACCAGCGTTTGAACTGCAACAACTTATCAGCATTTTCCCCTGTTGAGATTCAGAGTGGGATAACCAAAATAAGTGACTCATCAATCATGGAATAAAAACCATCAACTCAAACACACTTAAGTCATGTAAAAGTACAAATGTATTTTTGTAACAAGACTTCTAACTGCATCACTAAAAGTATTAGGGTGAGGATCAATAACCAAAGGAAAACTAAATACATCCAGGTTTTATAGTACTAGGATCAGGTCTCCCCATCCATATAATCTTATTCATTGTAATCAAAAAGGCAAAACTGATCCTACATCAGCACTCATACTCTGAGATTCTTTGTGAATACGGGCCAAGGTCTTTGTACCAGATTCATCATTGAAGGAAGTGAAGCTGATGAGCATCTGCACGTTGACCTCTCCACAGCCGTTGACCAGCAGCCTGAAGTCCTCAGCTGTCAAGTCCTCCAGGGCGTTCTTAGGAAGGACATCCAACAGACCCTTCCTCATCGCCTGGAAGAGACAAAACAGTATTAACATTAAATGTCAACATCTACATATACAGTACACATCCATCCCTTTATCATCAGCTGAGAGAGAACAAGGTATTAATCGCACATTAATTTACACTCTACGATATTGTCTCTGTATACATCTAGGCTTATCCCTACTCCAGCTTTAGACTGGACTGGTGTCCGATTTGCTGTTTTGGAAACTCCTATGGCATGCCAAAAACAGATCTGGGACCAGGCTAACTTTAGACCTAACTCGATACAGAATGCCCCACTTGGTTCCCCTTATTATAGTGAATGGTAATTCACACTGCCACATGTGTACAACTCACATGAAGAGGTTGCTCGGCAACCACCAGCATCCTGTGTTCGGCGTACTTTCTCACGTATTCGTAAACGTTGAGAGGAGTCACAGGCATGTTGACCCCACCTGACAGCAGCTCCACCTGATAGAGCCATGGACAGCAGACGTAATGTTGATAATGCAATGCGATGTTTCATAACATTCTGTCACAATAAGACTGCAGGATAGAAGGGTTTTCAAAACAGTCAACTTCTGATAAATGCAAAACCTGGCAGTTTCAAATGTTTAATGTTGAATGCACAAGTACAGTGAAATGCCAGTTGTGACAGAGTGTATTAAAACCAGAGCATGCAGTCAGGTGCGAAAATATAACGAAATGAAAAATCGGGACGGAAAATGTTTCCCAAGTGCACTTCCTGAGTTGAGTTGACTGCATGTGAAATATTCTCCCTGTGAGTTCTTTACCTGTCCAGCCCCTTCCTCCTTACACAGGTCTATGGCGAAGGCCAGGTCCATGGCTGCAAACACAGCCTCTGCCTCTCCAGCCTGAGAGTGACGGATCAACTGTCGCAGGCTCTCGTACATTACCGGGTCAAAGAAGGCAAAGTCATGCCAGTTCACCTGCTCACAGACACACATATTGATGAGAACTCTATCCGTGTACAAGTCCAGATATAGTGGTTTCCATATTGCAGTGTACAACAGTGCCCATATAACAGTGGAACTCATTACCTTTCTGCCGAGCAGCACCTTGATGACATGTCTGTTCAAGGTAATTGGACAGAGCTCATTCTGCAGCAGACACAGCCCTAGTATTCTGGAGAAGAAAAAATTTTTAAAAACTTAACTTGGAAATTCTTTGAGGTAGCTACATATAATTTAGTTGTTTTATCCCTGAATACAAGTAAATATTGTCTGCACTCCAGATTCCCTATGGGTCCCAGTTGCACTATAAAGGGAATGGGATGCTAGGACTTACCTGCCGATGTTCCTGAAGCAGTTGAGCCTGGCCTCCGTGTTCTTGCCGGGCCGGGGAGAGTAGAAGCCTCTCTTCCCAGGCTGGTAGAACAGGGGAGCGTTGTCATCTCCGTCTTCAGGGTCGTCCAGCTCCATGTCCACCACACTGCGGGTGGAGCCATGACGCTTACGGTTCTCCTGTTGCTACAACCAGGAAATGAGCAACAACTATTCGTAATTGACAAAGTTGACACATTTTTGGTTATTATGGCGTAAAATAATAAAATCAGTGCCACCTAGTAAAATATAAGTGACTGGTCTTGAGAAAGATTGCTAAGGCTGAAATGTTGACAAACAGACCCCTATATCCTGTTACTATTAGAGCAATATTTGTATTATGTTATAGTAAACCTCTAAAAACATCCACAGTCAGAAATCTAACCAGTAAATGAATGTCATGAGGCTGAAGGCCACAAACCTTTTATTCTTCATAAAACTTTCTTTCAGGCATGTCTAATGACTTGTGTTCCTGGACCACAGAGCTGGGGCATGCTGGGACCGGAGATGGAGAGCTGAAGCTTACCTGTGCTTTCTCAGGAGCCTCCAGGAGACCCAGGTCCAGTATGCTGTCAGCGCCATTTTCCCTGTGGAAGGAGAGAGGGGTTCTAGTCAGGTTATCCTTTATTTTTATCACACCAGGTTGTCCTTTTGAGGTAAAAAAAAAAAAAAGCTTTCACAAGGGAGACCAGGCAAAGAGGGCATCCTTGAAATTGTGTATGGTGACGATGCGTCCCAAATGGCACCATTTTGCCTATATAGCATAAAGGGGCTCTGGTCAAAAGTAGTGCACTGTGAGCAGGGTGCTATATTTTGAGAACAAAATGACAGAGTGGTGAATAGGACACTGTACTATACCTTCCATGTGCAATGAGCAGCTCCATGGCCTCCTCCACCCTGGCCCTGAGAGAGTCCTCACTGGCCAGGAGCAACAGCAGCTGGGCTGGGGAGAGCTCCAGCAGCATCCCTGTGATCTTACTGGCAAACGCCTGGAGAGGAAGGAACAACACCAGTCAGTCACATTATGTAGACGGTCCTGAGGTTTTCACTTATTCACCACCCATCACATACAGTATTCCTTGATTGTATATAGATATTATGCATTATAGATAAGATACTTTAATTAGAATTAGATTGTTGTAAAGCTGGTAGGTACCGGCTGCATAGCATGGACGCGGGGGTACAGCCTCTCTCCCAGGGCCTGTCTGTGGGCAGGTAGTGGGTCAGGTTCGTCACTGGGGTTCCCCTCAGAGGCTGGCCTGAAAGGCCGGGTGTCAATGGACAGCTGTCTCCTCGAGTCCCTGGAACACACACAGAAGGGAAGGTTAGCTAGCGCCCGCAAACGTTCTACACCATCGTGCCGACCTGAATCAAACTGGCCTGTGCAGGCCATTGTCTTACGCCAGATCAATGCTTGTCCCTCAACTGATCGGTCTTGTAGGACGTGGAACTCATCTATAAAACTAGATTTTGCTCAACACTAGTTCCTAATTCTGGCTACTATGGCAAACCATGCTCCAGCTAACAAGCTTGTTTGAATGGCCATACGGTAGCTAGTTTAACAGCTTGTTGATTAAGTTGTACAGAACCAGGGTTATGGGGCTCTCAGAAATCAGCATGTATGCAACAGACAGCTGCCATTGTGCCTCGCTACTTTGTAACATTTGGCCAACGCGATAACGTTGCAGAGAGCAGTCAGCTGTGCTGTAGAACTCGGCACATTAATCACAGCAGAACAGATATCATGAAAAGTCATGTGCATTGATAGAGGATTGATTAGAAATGTTCGTACATAAAGAATTTCATGAATACGGATTCTACCACCACAAAACACCTTATCTAGATATAGAATTAGGTAGTGAAGACACCCTCATTACTCTTAAATATTAGCTACAGGTTCATTTTTGGTAAGATTAACGGACGCTTGAGGATGAACAGGGGTTCAGTGGATGATGTCACCTTGGTAACATTTTTGAATGTTAGGACAGCATATTGTAGTCGGACTTCTTTTTAGCTATCCATGAGTGTCTGTACTGATCTGTCTGAACTCGCAGACGGCCGCCATGTTATCCGACGTGAGACAATGCAGTGCAGGACAGAAACTATGGTGGATGCGTAACCAGGTCAGCTCGGTTTGGCTCGGCTCAGTAGTGTAAAATGCTATTTCGGTGTAGTTGAGTAGAGATGTATAAAGCTATAGTTACAACTTTCAAACTATGTTGCATTTGAATTGCTTTGTGTAACACCACCAGCAACTGATAAGCAATTAATCTACAACGTGGTTGCATCCAGTTGAAAAATAAATAAAAATACTTTGTGCGCTAGTTGCAAGCAACAGCCAATCAAAATGAATGCGTCACACATGATCCATTTAAAGGTTCGCAACTCTGACCCAGTTGTCAAGTCAACACAGCTGTCAGTGCTGCGGGAACCAAGATCAAGGTTGGTAGAAGAGACATTAGCCAAACGGGAGCTGTATATAAATATTGGCATCATGGAAAGTCATGGTTAATGACTGCACCTAGCATGCTTAGTTTATTGCTAGCTTGGTCATTTTGACTAGCTGAGGTACGACTTCTCAAACCATCATGACAATAGCAGCTTCAATTTGATTGGCTGTTGCACGTAATTTCAATTACGTTTGAGTTACTTTGTGTATCAGCCAAGTTGCTTGAGATGTCACTTGCAACCTCTAACTGCAACTAAATTTTCTTGAAAGTTGCTTTGTGTAACTCCAGCCTGACACATGAAGGTCAAATGTTTTCTGAAAGGCAACATGTCCTAATGACAACACAACCACAGGGTTGGTGGGCAGGAAGTTTGGTCGCTCACCTGTCTCGGTCTCTCCTAGAGCCGGCTCGGAGCCCTCCACTCCTCCGCTCCCTCTCCCGGTCTCTGTTCCTCAGCCGCTGCATCAGATCTACACACAGAGGGAGACTTTAGGAAAGATATATCTCTGTTCTCCTCTGAAATTCCTCTTGCTTCCCCCAGAGTGGTGGTAGCAGTAAGTTGTCAGTCACCATGTTAAACTGCCATTTGGGTTAAGTAATTAATAAATTGACGCTAGTAGTTTCATACTCAATGTCATACTTGAGTTGTAATCGTGATGACACGTACTGCTGGCCTGCATGCCCTTGCTGACGCTCTGCACACAGTCCAGGTTGGGCAGCTTGTCATTGGACAGGAAGGCCAGGGCGATGGCCGTGTAGAAGCTACGGGCCACGCCACTACCCTCGCCCGGCTCGTCCTTGAAGGTGACCTTGACGCGGTGCACAGCCATGGGTGTGGTGGTGCAGCGCCGTCCAAAGTGGGTGTTGAGCTGCCTCATGGTCTGCTGGATCAGCTGGTCACGGTCACGGTCCACCTCCAGGGCCAGGTCACGAGACTGGAGGTTACGGAGTTTCTCCATCTCCCGGCGGAACTTAGACTCCTTCACCTCAAATCCCCCCAGCTCGGTCAGTATCTGGGGACAGGATCAGACAGACAGGATTAAATGTCTGGTTAAACATTCAAAACAGTTGACGATCTAACAGATTTTTTTTAGTCCTGATCTCATCTTGGTAATTGTACTTTTCTTTATTACATGTTTGTCTGTCAAGATCTGGGGACAGAAAGCTGTAGAGCTGTAGTGACTTGTCTACGGTTCTAAAAGAGTACATTTGGATCCGGGATGCTGATTGGTTGATAGCTGTTAGTTATTCACGATAATCTACAGGGAAAAGCCTGTTAACAGTTCCATTTGAATCATCAATGCGCTGTTCAACAGCCCAGCCAGGCAATTCATAAACTTTCATCATCTTGGTAAAGGTCATTTTTATTTATTTTGTCTGTCTAGCTGTATATTTTTGTGGATTTCATTGTATTAATGGTTTGGGGCAGGGGAAATACTATAAATATAATACAGTATACGTGTTTAAACCAATCCCTGAGTGTGCATACCGATCCAGGCTCTGCTCCAACATCCTCCATGAAGACGCGCCCGAACAGCTCCAGAGACAGACGCCAGCGGCCCAGCAGCATGTCATGGGAGATCACCATCCCCATGAAACTACAGTGGGGTCTGGAGAGGAGGACAGAGATAATATACTTCCTAGTTAATTTTACAGTGGGGTCTGGAGAGGACAGAGATAATATACTTCCTAGTTAATTTTACAGTGGGGTCTGGAGAGGGCAGAGAGATGTGACTTCCTTGTTAATACCAAAAATGGGAGCATAAGGAACATTTACATATGCAGTTGTAAGACGCAAAGAGGGAGAACATTTTTATTTATGTAACCTAACTATATTCATTGTTTCCTTACTGAAGCAAAAAGAGATCGACCTGAGAAAGCAGACAGATAGAATTTTCATTTATTTACTAGCCACTAAGACACGTGTACCATACCTAAAGGAAGGGAGCGGGGGGCCATCACTCTCAGTGAGGCCTATTTCAGCCAGGAGGCTGCTCTTCAGCTGGGCAGCTAGGTCATGGGGTGAGGGGCCTGGCTTTGGAGCCATTATCTCCTGGTCCATGGTCTGGTCCTCTCTGCCGCGCTGACTAGTCTCCATACTCATCACGTTCTTCAGGTTGGCTGAGTAGGACATCTTGGTGGGTAGGATCTGTAGGACACAACACAGCTGTGGTTGTAGTGAATGGTGCTATAATGAATGTTTTTTATTATGATGGAAATGTACTGTGAAGACTGTGGCTCTGCTCCCATAATTTGATGAATCTCTCCTGTTTTTTCTTCCATGAAGTACTAATCACCGATCTAACATGGATTGGCTTTGGCAAGCTTTCCAGTTTCCATTGCTTTCACCAATCCAGCCATGTTAGACCAGTGATTCCTTCAAGAAAGGAGGGAAGGATGCATGTTGATTGAAGGGATGAGGGATAAAGGAAGGATGCATGATAAGCGTATTAGAGCTGGTGTGTTGTCAGGGCGCGCAGTGTGTTATGTATACCTGAGAGGAGCCCATGTTAACCTCCATGCAGCTGCGGTCCAGGGTGGACTCGGCCAGGCCTTTGCTTGCTGTGTACGAGGACGAGTACAGGCCCTGACTAGGACGGCCAAACAGATCCTCCTTCCTTGCATTGGGCTGGGAGGTAGAAAAATTAAAAAATAAGTTGCAGTGTCATTATTGTAACAAACTAAAGACAGAGATGAACAGCGTATTGGTAGTAGTGGATTTATTGACTTCAAGTGTATATTGCACTGCTTGCCCCATAAAGGTATAAGTAGGCAAATAAGCTCTATAGCTGTGATTTAACATAATTACGGTCTGCATCAATTCCACTGCATTAAGGATTATACAGAAGAGGCTGTTTGGTGAGCCCGTTAGGACTTCACCTGCACATGTCACTTTAATTCAATTTCCCTCGGATAGTTATCAATAAAATGTCACAATAAAGTGCAGAGTTTTAGATTTGCCTGCTGGGGGGCCAAGGAGACCCCCAGTGCCACTAAAACCATTGACAACTAAAATCTGTTTAAGGGGTTGTTAAATAAATGTTAAAACTACTTTGTTGTAATATCTTAACCTCATGAAGAGCATAGTCAGAACTACACAGTTCAGATTATTCCACATTTAGCTCTATCAGTTAAACAACAAGTATCCATGCTTGTCATGATCAGTAAACATAAATTGGCCATGTAATTTCAGATATGTTGAGGCTACCCTGACGTCTCTCAACCTTTAGTTAGATATTTGAGTGAAAAGTAAACTAACTATACCTGATAAATATGAGAGGTTTAGGTTCATTTCCCCATCCTCTGTGGGCTCTGCCTGTCAAGCAGCAGAAGGCCACATTTCCCAGTGTAAGCCTATTGTTAGCTGATAATGACGTTTACTTTGCAAGCTACCGGTAGAAACGTTGTACAGTTGGCTAAACATAGTGCTAAGTAGATCTTATGTACTTTTTCCTCTCTCCAACCAACAGACCTACTTAGTGAAGTTAACTAACATAAACCCTTTAAAAAACAATTGGGTGTTTAAATCACAATTGCTGCTGACAAACATGATTAATGGACCACGTCAAATTGGCTAGCCAATAACAGATGACATCAATATGGCTAGTTAACAAGCTAACTTTCAGGGGATAAACTAGAAGTCTATATCCAAATATTGTTAAATTTGCTTGGCATCTAGACGTGATTATAGTAGTCCAAATGATAATTTGACGAGGACTTGCTAATGTCAAGCTCTTTCCAAAAGCCTAACCTCTGACGAAGCAAGCTAAGTTACATAGTTTGTTTAGCTAGCTAGATGCCAAATGATAGGTTACCCTCATGCATCTGAAAATTCATGATCAATTGATGTTTACTGATCATGAAAAACATGCAGTTACTTGTTGTTTAACTCTGATAGAGCTAAACGTGGAATAATCAGAACGGTGTAGTTCCAAATGCTCTGCACTCTATTGTAACGTTTTATTGATAACGACTTATACTGGTCAGTGCAAATGAAAGAAATGCACTAACCTGCAGGAGGTGAGGCTGGTCTGCCAGGGGGATGGCCTCAGCCAGGGGGACCTCGAAGGGGTTGGGGGGGATACAGCCCAGGAAGGTCATGGAGTCAGAGCGCCGGAAGAACGGGTGGTTCTGCCCCGTCTCAGCAGGGACTGGGTCATCCTCCTTATCCTGGAGCGTGGAGCCTGAGAGGGAGAGAGGTCAGCACTACTTCCCTGCATTTGTCCACACTGCAAAAGACCACTGGGAAAGACTGGCCAAAAAACAACTGTACATAGGCAGTTGTTTGAACTATCACCTACATCAGGGCTCTTCAACCCAGTTCCTGGAGAGCTACCGTCCTGTAGGTTCACGGCAACTGTAATCACACGCACCTGATTCCAATAATTAGCTGGTTGATAATCTGAAATCAGGTTACTTAAAACTGGGGTTGGAATGAAAACCTAGGAGGGTAGCTCTCCATGAACAGGTATGGAGAGCCATGACCTACAGTGACATGTTAAAGTATTTGCCCCCTTTCTGATTTTCTCTATTTTTGCTACTGAATGTTAGAGCTTTCTAGAAGAAGCAAAAAAAACACACCTATTTAGGCGAGGTGCTAGCTAGCGGAGTAGAAAACTTGAAAATTAAAGAGAGCCACACTCTAGGATCATCAGAACTTGAACTAAAACATAATATTAGATAAAGAGAACCTGAGTTTACAAATAACCAAAATGTATACTTATTTTATTTATTTAATTAACAAAGTGATGCAACACCCAATTCCCCTGTGTGAAAAAGGAATTGCCCCTTATACTCAATAACTGGTTGTGCCACCTTTAGCTGCAATGACAGCAACCAAATGCTTCCTGTAGTTGTTGAGTTGCTCAAAGCTGTGGATGAATTTTGGCCCATTCTTGCATGTAGAACTGCTTTAGCTCAGCAACATTTCTGGCTTCACGAACTGCTCAGTTCAAGTCCTACCACAACGTCGTCTCAATTAGGATGAGGTCTGGACTTTGACTAGTCCATTCCAAAACTTAAAATGTGTCACTTTAACCATTTATGTAGAATTGTGTATTATTGGATCATTTTCTTGCTGCATGACCCAGATGCGCTTCAGCTTCAACTCAGACGGATGGCCTGACATTCTCCTGTAGAATTCTGATAGAAGGAACTGTGAATTCTGCTCTATTAAGGCAAGTCATTCAGGTCCTGAGGCAGCAAAGCATCCCCAAACCGTCACATTACCACCACCGTGCTTGTGGTTTCTTACTGTGGAATGCAGTGTTTGGTTTTCGGCAGACATAATGGGACCCATCTCATCCAAAAAGTTGTATCACGTTTACCAAAAAGCACCTGAAGAATTCAATTTCCATTGACACATGAGTCAAAAGTATAACACCTTTTTGGATGACATGGGTCCCATTATGCCTGCCGAAAACCAGACACTGCATTCCACAATAAGAACTTTAACCAATGGTCAAGCATGTTTATTGAACCCTTATTTTACCAGGTAAGTTGACTGAAAACACATTCTCATTTACAACAACGACCTGGGGAATAGTGCCAAAGCAGCAGCTACTCTTCCTGGGGTCCAGCAAAATTAAGGCAGTTTAAACAAATGTAAAAACATACAATACATTCAGATTTCACAACACACTGTGTGCCCTCAGGCCCCTACAACATATCTACAGTACTAAATCCATGTGTATGTATAGTGCGTGATATATATATAGATATATATATATAGATATATATATAGATATATATATATATAGATATATATATATGCATGTGTCTGTGCCAATGTTTGTGTTTCTTCACAGTCCCTGCTGTTCCATAAGATGTTTTTTATTATTATTTTTAAATCAGTTTTTTTTTGTGTCATGGCTATAAAAAAAAAAAAAGTCATGGCTCTATATAGTCATGGCTCTATATAGTACTGTGTGCCTCCCATAGTCTGTTCTTGACTTGGACTGTGAAGGGCCCTCTTGTGGCATGTCTTGTGGGGTATGCATGGGTGTCCAAGCTGTGTGCCAGTAGTTTAGACAGGCAGCTCATAAATAAAAGTAGTGATGAAGTCATCTCTCCTCCACTTTCAGCCAGGAGAGATTGATATGCATATTATTAATATTAGCTCTGTGTACATCCAAGGGAAAGCCGTGCTGCCCTGTTTTGAACCAATTTTCCTAAGTCCTTTTTTGTGGCACCTGACCACACGACTGAACAGTAGTCAAGGTGCGACACAACTAGGGCCTGTAGGACCTGCCTTGTTGAGTGTTGTTAAGGCAGAGCATCACTTTATTATAGACAGACTTCTCTCCATCTTAGCTACTACTGCATCAATATGTTTTGACCATGACAGTTTACAATCTAGGGTTACTCCAAGCAGTTTAGTCATCTCAACTTGCTCAATATCCACATTATTACAAGATTTGGTTGAGAATTAGGGTTTAGTGAGTGTTTTTTCCCCCAAATACAATGCTTTTAGAAATATTTATGGCCAACTTATTCCTTGCCACCCACTCAAACTAACTGCAGCTCTTTGAGCGTTGCAGTCATTTCAGTTGCTGTAGTAGCTGACGTGTATAGTGTTGAGTCATCTGGATACATAGACACACTGGCTTTACTCAGTCAGTGGCATGTCGTTAGTAAATATTGAATAAAAACAACGGGCCTAAACAGCTACCCTGGGGATTTCCTGATTCTAACTGGTTTATATTTGAGAGGCTTCCATTAAAGAACACCCTCTGTTCTGTTTGACAGGTAACTCTTTATCCACAATATAGCAGGGGGTGTAAAGCCATAATACAAGTTTTCCTGACAGCAGACTATGATCGATAATGTCAAAAGCTGCACTGTAGTCTAACAAGACAGCCCCCACAATCATTTTATCAATTTCTCTCAGCCAATCAGTAATTTGTTTAAGTGCTGTGCTTATTGACGGTCCTTCCCTATAAGCATGCTGAAATTATGTTGTCAATTTGTTGACTGTGAAATAGCATTGTATCTGGTCAAACACCATTTTTTCCAGAAGTTTACTAAGGGTTGGTAACAGGCTGATTCGTTGGCTATTTGAGCCAGTACTATTCTTGGGTTGCGGAATGACTTTAGCTTCTCTCCAGGCCTGAGGGCACACGCTCTCTAGTAGGCTTAAATTTAAAAGATGTGTCAAGTAGGAGTTGCAATTATCATCTGCTATTATCCTCAGTAATTTTCCATCCAGATTGTCAGACCCTGGTGGCTTGTTATTGTTGATAGACAATTCTCACCTCTTACACACTGACTTTACAGTATTCAAAATAACTGTTGTCCTTCATAATTTGGTCCGATATACTTGTGTAGTGTCAGTGTTTGTTGCTGGCATGTCATCCCCAAGTTTGCTTATCTTGCCAATGAAAAAGTCATTAAAGTAGTTTGCAATATCAGTGGACTTTGTGATGGAGTCGTCTGATTCAATGACTGAAGGAGCAGAGTTGGCTTTTTTTCCCAAAATGTAATTTAAGTTGCCCCAAAGCTTTTTACTAACATTCTTTATTTGTTTCATAGTGTAGTTTAATTTTTATTTAGTTTAGTCACATTTTCTTAATTTGCAGTACGTTTGCCAATCAGTTGGACTGCCAGACTTCGCCATACCTTTTGCCTCATCCCTCTCAACCATACAATTTTTCAATTCCTCATCAATCCAAGGGGATTTAACAGTTTTACAGTAATTTTCTTAATGGATGCGTGTTTATTCGTAACTGGAATAAGTAGTTTCATAAACGTGTCAAGTGCAGCGTCTGATTGCTCCTCATTACACACCACAGACCAGCAAATATTCTTTACATCAACAAAACTTACTGTATGAACTCATACACTATATTAGGCCCAGCCTTTGGAACTTTGGTTTTCATAGATATTGCTATTATATTGTGATCACTACATTGTATGGATTTGGATACTACTTTAAAGCACAAATCTGCAGCGTTAGTAAAGACGTGATCAATACGATGATTTAATTCCTGTACTGTTAGTAACTACCCTGGTAGGTTGCCTGACAACCTGATCCAGGTTGCAGGCACTTGTTAGAGTTCAAGGTTTTTTCCTGAGTGGGCAGCTTGATGATAGCAAGTCAATATTTAAAAATCACCCAGAAAATATACTTCTCTGTTGATATCACATATATTATCAAGCATTTCACACATATTATCCAGATACTGACTTAGCACTTGGTGATCTATACAAGCTTCCCACAATAATGGGCTTTAGGTGAGGCAGATGAACCTGTAGCCATATTACTTCAACATTATTTAATATTAAATCATCTAAGCTTTACAGGAATGTGGTTCTGAATATAGATGGCAACATGGCCTCCATGGGCTTTTCGGTAGATGTTATAACCATGTATTGCTACCGCTGTATCAAATTATTATCGAAGTGAGTTTCAGAGAGAATATGAAATGTAATCTGTTACAAGCACATCATTGACTTCATGGACCATGTTTCTTAGGCTGCATATGTTAATATGGACTATTTTATTAGCACTTTCCTATGTTGTTTTTAATGCTTTACTGAGAAGCTTGTCGAGGTAGACTTACTCAAGTTATTTACATTGGAGCGGAGAGTGCAGGGTGAGCTGCATAAAGTGGTCTTCCTATTATTGCACACCGCCTCAGTGCTAACAGTGGAACTCTGGTTACAGGCTCATGGTGACCGCTTACAATAGCTGTAGGATAAACAGATGTATTTGGGACAATTAGGGGTACATAAATTACTTACATTGTTAGCCAATGCCATTAAGATCATATACACTTGATGCAGCATTATGACGATTCATTGTCACAATGGTAGGGATTAACTGAGCTGGTCTTGGTTCATTTACCAGTCATTGTCCAGGAGCCAAGATGATTTGGATGGACTCAGTCATTCCTGAGAGTATCTCCTGCTTCCAGAAGGTGTCAAAGTTATCTATAAAATTCACTCCAGCAAAGCTACAGTAGTCTTTTAGCCATGTGTGTATTGCCAGCAGTCTGCTGAATCTTTCACACCTGCGGCCCAAGGATGGTACTAGACCTGAAATGATTGGCCGTTTTTGGGAGTCTTTTAATGCTAAAATCAGTTCTTTAAAATACTTTTTTTAAATGTTCAGAGCTAGCCCTCCTGATGATGTTTGACCCCACATGGACTACGACAGTGTCAGCTCTGGGCATCTGTGGTACAACAGACAGAAGCAGCCTTATGTCCTGTACTCGTGCACAGGGTTTTTGCCTTGGAGACAGATGTTTCTCACCATGAAGCTGCCTATGATGACAGCTGGTGATGTTGAATGGGCCGGTTTCTAAGGCAGCCTCACGGTCTGGAGAGGTTGGGAGCTCCGAGGATCTGAACCCGAGGTAGAAGCCACCGGGGAGTGAGACAGAACCGAGGACGAAGACGCAGGTACCTCCGGATTCGATCTTGATTGAAAAGCCACCAAGGACCAAGGTGCTGGAACCTCTGGATCCAGGGCGGCAAGGCTGTTTTTGGTCCGTGTCAGTTCCGGATTCAACATCTCCATGGAGACCCTCGTTGCCAGAGGACGCCTTCTTCGACTTCCACGCCGAGTGTTGTACCTCCATGGCTGGTTGGTTGGGTTGAGATCAGCTCTGTTCTCCAGGGAAGGGGGAGACCCCTTCTGGGATGGAACCCTGCCTGACACCAGCTGTGGAGAGCCGACACGGCAGCAAAACTTCCACCAGACCAGAGCGGCGTCCAGCTACTGGGGAGGAAGGAAAAAGTAGGTGGCCGTGGGTTCTCCAGTAGCGTATGTAAGTTTGCTACTTGTTTGCTGAGAGTAGCTACTTCGCTCCTGTAGTCCTCCGCAAGCAAGCAGTTGCTACATTGAAAGTCAGCGCGGCCCACATTGTCCCGGAACAAAGCAAAGTAAAGCTCCAGCTCCTGCAACGCTGGAAACTTTCAACGGGGGCCTCTATTTGAGTCCGCCGAGCCAGCTAGGCTTCGCGTCTCTCCCCCTACACGGAATCTGGCAGGATCCCAGGAGATATAGCGGCGCTCACAAAAATGTAGCCCAACAGAGCCGCAGGCTCAAAAATAAAATAAAAGTATATAAAAACAGTCTGATTTTAAACTGAGGTCTTTAGTTCAGGTTTCAGCGCTCGACAACATACTTTGCGTTCTAGTGACGTGCTGTTGCTACATGACACCCCTACTCTTACGATAAGTGCCATGGGATCTTTAGTGACCACAGAGTCAGGACATCCGTTTAACTTCCCATCCTGAAAGACAGCACCCTACACAGGGAAATGTCCACAATCACTGTGCCCTCGGGCATTGGGATATTTTATTTTTTTAGACCAGAGGAAAGGGTACCTCCTACTGGCCCTTAATTTCTTTGGGGTAGGGGGCAGTATTGGGTAGCTTGGATGAAAAACGTGCCCAAATTAAGCTGCCTGCTACCCAACCGTAAAAGCTAGAATATGCATATAATTAGTAAATTTGGATAGAAAACACTGGAGTTTCTAAAACTGGTTGAATAATGTCTGAGTATAACATAACTCATATGGCAGGCAAACACCTGAGAAGAAATCCAACCAGGAAATGGGAAATCTGAAGTTTGTAGGTTTTCAACTCACCCCCATTGAAAATAGTGGGATATGAGTTGTGTTTCACTTCCAAAGGCTTCCACTAGATGTCAACAATATTTACAAACTGTTTTGAGGATTCTACTCTAAAGGAGAGGCTCATAAGAGCTCTTTGAGTGAGTGTTCTGGCAGAGTGCCACAGCCTCGGTCTGGCGCGCTCACGCGAAAGGTAGCTACGTTCCACTTCATTTGTACAGACAAAGGAACGGAAGGAATATTAATGAAGTTATGTCAAAAACATCCTAAAGATTGATTCCATACTTAGTTTGGCATGTTTCTACGGGCTGTAACGGAACATTTTGAACTTTTTGTCCGACGTTCTGCGCGACCTGAACGCGCTTTTGGATTTGCTTACCAAACGCCCTAAAACAATAAGATATTTGGGGACATAACTGATGGACATTATCAAACATTTATGGTGGAACTGGGATTCCTGAGAGTGCATTCTGATGAAGATCAAAGGTTAGTGAATATTTAAAATGCTATTTCTGAGAAATGTTGTCTACCCAATATGGCGGGTATCTTTTTGGCTGCTTTGTTGTCTAAAGACTGTACTCAGATTATTGCATGGTTTGCTTTCTCCGTAAAGTTTTTTTTAAATCTGACACAGCGATTGCCTTAAGGAGAAGTTTATCTAAGGTTCCATGTATAATAGTCGTATCTTTATTATGAGTATTTCTGTAATTTGATGTGGCTCTCTGCACAATCACTGCATGTTTTAGAACTACTGAACGTAATGCGCCAATGTAAACTCAGATTTTTTTATATAAATATGAACTTTATCAAACAAAACATACATTATTATGTAACATGAAGTCCTATGAGTGTCATCTGATGAAAATCAAAGGTCAGTGATTAATTCTCTATTTCTGCTTTTTGTGACTCCTCTCTTTGGCTGGAAAAATGGCTGTGTTTTTCTGTGGCTTGGTGGTGACCTAACAATCGTTTGTGGTGCTTTCGTTGTAAATCCTTTTTGAAATCAGACACTGGCTGGATTAACGAGAATTTTATCTTTAAAATAGTGTAAAATACTTGCAAACTTGGGGAATTTTAATTATGTGATTCGTTGTTTTGAATTTGGCGCCCTGCACTTTCACTGGCTGTTGCGGGGGGGGGGGGTCTGCTAGTAGAACGGGGTTCCGCTACACAAGTTAATGTGATTGGATGTTAATTATTTGACTAGGCTACCTGTATTTGAGATTGTGTCGTTATTTCGCTGAACACTACTTGGTTTCATTCCATTTTTAGCTGTGAAACGAGGCTACTAAAAACCTCACCCAGATGTTTAGCCCCGTTGGTAAATTAAAATGCACCGTTTGAAAATGTGAAATCACTTTTATTTGGCGTACCCCTGACGGCATTTCGCGTACCCCAGTTTGGGAATACCTGGTCTAATAAGTCCAGACCTAATTCCAATTGAGTTGTGGTGGCAGGACTTAGCAGTTCATGCTTGAAAACCCACAAATATCGCAGTTAAAGCAGTTCTGCATGGAAGAGTGGGCCAAAATTCCTCCACAGTGACATGAGACTGATCAACAACTACAGAAGCGTTTGGTTGGAGTCATTACAGCTAATGGTGGCACGACCAGTTATTCAGTGTAAGGGGGCAATTACTTTTTTTGGGGTTGAAGATCTGACAATTCAGTATCAAAAATATGCAGAAGTAGAGAAAATTATAAGGGGTAAATACTTTCACAGCACTTCACTAACAGTGACTAAAGGTGGCTGATTGAGCAAACAGTTTAAGTGTCGTTTGTCAGATTTAAGTGACTCAAAAAGGGCAAAACTGTTTGTCTAATCTGAACTTAACTGTACCTTTGGGAGCTGCCCTCTTCTTTTTGCCTCGTTTCTGCCTAACTGCCTTTCTTCTGGCTTGTCTGCTTTCCAATACCAGAAAACAACCTAACAGTGCTCCACATGTCAATGGACTAGTAACTCACTCTTAAAATGGCTATCAAACTGAGGTGAAAAATAATAGGTTAAGACACCTGTATGAGAAAACTTCAAACAGAACACACAAATATCAAAGCATATCATTCATAATTCAATTAACTTACTTTGATTGGTGTCCTCGTCATTCTCATGTTCAGAATCTTCATTGTCCAGTCCCAGTTCCAGAATCTCTCGGCTCCTGTGGGGTAAACGATTAGAGTTAAATCACACTGAATATTTGACATGCTGGTCATTTTCTATGGGGAGTCAGTGGCTCCTTCTCAATTAGGCTTTCCTTGATTCCCCACGTCCTCGCTTCCTTCTCAAAAAGCATTGCAGAAGAAGCCAAGGTCAGAGGTGAGGAACCATGTAGGAATGGAGAAAATAGTCGAGAAAGAGTCAGTGTAAACATGTCCATCCATTCCAGGGAAGTCAGTACCTCTTGCGGTCCATCTGTGTTGTGTCCAGAGTTGTCTGCTGGTTCATGGCTTTGATCCAGTAGATGAGGGCCTGGAAGACGTAGGCCACGTGTTTGAGAGAACACACATCCAGCACAGGCAGAACGTCAGAGTGCTCGTCATTATGGGAACGCATCAGAGACAGGGCGTAGTTCAGGAAGTCACCCCGCGCTGACATCATCCCCTGACGCACTGTCAGCAGAGTTGCCGCACGCCTGGGAGGAAGGAACACACATCAGCGACATGAAATATAATCCACAAACAATTGCAAACTAGTGTGGGCCTATGAAACACTGCTGATTGCCAATAACACATTCTACTATTTTGGGTTACACTTATTTTACCCAGACCTCCGTCCCTCCAAGGTGCGGAGGCTGGCTTCCTCGCGGGCGGTCATGCGCTCCCTGCGGGCAGAGTGCTGCGAGGCGTGGAGGGGGTGGGATGGGTGTCCGGGGTCGCCTGCTGAGGACAGGGCCGAGCCGTAACGCAGCTGAGCCTCTGTAGAGTCCATGATGGACACCATCCAGTTCCACGTAGGGATCAGCTTGTCCTCAACAAAGTTCTGGTGGTCAGAACGTCAACAACACTTGTGTAGTGTAAAAGTCAATCAAATTTGCATCTCCACAAAACAGTTAGTCACTTTTTTCAGAAAGGTGTGGACAGACTAATTATCCTATAAAATACTTCCAGAACCACTTTGTTGACACTAACATGTGACCATTGGTAGGTAACATAATGCAATGTGATCTGTGTGTGGGTCTGTGTCACCTGCAGGTTGACAGCGTCCTGGTAGGTGAGTTTGACTGCAGCAGGGTACTGGGAATAGACTAGGTGGTTGTACTTGGGGATGAGGCTCATCAGGTCAGAGATCTGTCTGATGACGATGCTGTAGGCCCGGGCTAAGCTGGAGGCTGACGTCAGGTAGCTGGACGAGTTGGAGGCCTCCAGAGCTGCAGCCGCAGCGGCCGCACTGGTGCTGATGGCACTGCTGCGCCGCAGGTTGGACGGGTCGATGTAGATCAGACCGGTGGAGCTCGCTGCTGGGCACAGAGACATGAGCGTCAGCACAGACAGACCTCACCAACATAGTCCCCAGCAAAACATAACACCAAAAATGTCCCACTGACTCAGTCCAATATTCTCTTGCGATAGAATGACAGACAAAATACATACAAAAAATCAATACAAGACTGTCCTAAATGCAGTCCATCTCAGATGTGTCAATATGAGAGTGCTGATGCGTACAGCCTAGATTGTGTGTGTAGTAGTTTTAGTGCTGACCAGCGGGGGTGGAGGAGCTGGAGGGGGCGCTGCCCGTGACTCTCTGGTTGGGGGTGTTTCGTACAGCCCACTGCATGGAGCGTGGCGCCTGGGCAGCACTGTTGACGTGCGAGGCAGTGGTGGTCCTCTCCAAGGGCTCATCCAATAGAAAGGTCTCCTGGTCCACGTCGTCACTCTGGCTGCTGCTGCTGTCCGAGTCGCTTGAGTCGTTGGACTGGGAGTCGTCCTCTGAAAAGAAGGCAGGGACACTGCTGGCACCTTGGTGGAGAGGGATGGGAAGACGAAGGGGGATTAGGGAGAGATGGGGAAATAGAGGAGAGATGAGTGTGAGTGGCTGCTCACCTTGCCAGGTAGCAGGAGTGCAGGTTAGTGTTCCACACCACTGCCATGTTATATTGAGCAGCTCAACTCAGCTTAAACAACGCTGCTTCTTGTTGTTCAAATTAGGCTAAAGTACCAGTTTCACCAGGGTGCCGTTTTTAGAAAGGTATTTCGCCTATTGCACAGGAATAAACGCATAAAAATATAACAGAATTATTGGCTTTAATTGGGACTCCTGTTCTATTCATTCTGTTTCCAGCTATGCATTTAATCCCATCTGATGGGCTAAATCCAGATCGATCACTGAAACTGGGCCCATCATAGGTTTTTTATTTCTATTGTTGGTCTTATTGAGTGATCTTAGTAGTGTCTGACGGGAAAATACACCATAATTATAAATATTTCCAGACTTTTCCATATCAAAAGCAATTACAACCACAAACAAAGAATCAAAGGCAAAATGTAGATGGACACAAGGGAGAAACCCCACACCAGCTAGCAAGTCTAAAGAAAGTGAATAGATTGTTATTCAGGAAGAAACATCAACAAGACAGTTGGGAGTAAGATATTATTAGATGATGAGAACCATGGTGATATGTGAGATGGAGGGCAATGCTGGGTGAACTCCTTAGGATAAACTGTGTGTGCACCTCACATGTCACTTTAGCCCTGACATATTATGCATTGTAGTAAAAAGGAGCCCATACCAGCATTTTGAAAATATTCTACATCCTGCAAATGAAATACATTGAGTAATGAACCCTAGTAGTAGACTAGTTGGCCTGCAGTCTTAAGCCATGTTGTCAATAGTGGTAAGAACAATGTGACCTAAAAGATAAAATAAATAAAAAAATAGGGCCTCTTCCCTTTAACTAGCTGGTGTGACGGCCAGTCAAAACTGGTGATAATGATACAGAAAAATAGTTAGTCCGCCTGAACAGCAAACTGAATATTAAAGAGGGCGGTGAGGCAGAAAGCGATTTCCATTTAGCAGTCTCAAGAACTCAGGTAGGATCGTTAAATGAGGTCATTTAGATGGCTGGCTGGCTGGCCAGTGGCCACATGACAGAAGAGAATAAACCAGGGATTTAAATGTAATTAAAATGACAAGGACTTAAACTAAAATGTGAATACAAAAGATAATGGTGGGAATTATAATACCTGCTTCGGAGCCAGCAGTTGCTGCGGTGACAACACTCCTCCGCCCGCTGGCATTGTCCTGGTTGCTATGGTTACTCTCGCTGTCGCTCTCAGTCTCTGCGGCAGCCAGCAGATCCAACTCCATGTCACTTCCTGGAGAGGAAAGGACATAACCCTCTTCAACCACCATCAGCATCATCACTGTCAATAATTAGTAGAAAGGTTGTAAAATTCTACCACATTAGTGGTAGAAAAAAAAGGAGTCAGTCCAGTCTAGGTTCTCACCATCCTCATCATGTTCATCATGCTGTCCCTCTGCCTCAGTGTTCTCCTCTCCCTGTTCTCCATGTTCCTCCGGGTCTTCATGGTGATCCTCCTCCCCGGCAACGCCCTCGACAACCTCCACCTGCCACAACAGAGGTAGACAGTTGGGAATCAGTACCGAGAAAGCAAATGTCATCAAGTGTTGGGTCCAATTCTATTTCAATTCAATCAATGTCAGAAGTAAACATGACATTTTTATTAAATTGACAGCAACCATGATTACACCCAACACTTTGATCTCTCTCTCCCCTCTTCCCCCCCATTGATGTTCCTTTTCTAGTGAGACTCTTCACCTCTTCAACATCAGCAGACACAATATCATCCTGCTCCTCATCTCTCCCTCTGACCGGCTGGGACTGGCTGCTGCGGCGAGGCTGGGGGTTCCTAATGATGTAGGACGATGCAGTCTGACTAGAACTGACACACACGGGCAAACAAGACCATTTGAGTTAACGCCAATGTTTAAATCCAAGCCACTTTAATCCAATTTATACATATACACTTGTACTTCCCTAGATTATATTTTCCCAGAGGAAGGTCACAAAGACCTCCAAATCAACAGAGCTGGGGAACACAGTCTGCATGTCTGTCTGTGCGAATGCAGAGTAAAACCACTCACTTGCTGGACTGGTCTGGGGAGGGTCTCGGTGGCAAGGGTTCCACAGAGAAGAGTTCCTCGCTGCCCTGCACAGCGTCGATGCTGGTGCTGGCCAGGGTGAAGGGGGCGGTGGGCCGGGCGATGCCCATCCTCACAGGCACGATGAGGGACTCCGCCACGTTGCACAGCTCCTCCACCGCATAGGGCAGCAGGGCCTGGAACACACGCCTGCACTTCCCAATGGGCTGGGGGATGAAGTTACTGGAAGAAACAACGAGAAAAGAGATTAGATGTCAACTGGAAGTATCAAATCAGTCCTTGCTGCTATGTTTATATTCACCTAGGAGTGGGGAGCAGTACAAGACAAATAAAATCTGTTTAAATCCACTAAAGGGCTAGTCCAGTCCTTTAGTTTAGGTGATTTTAAAGTACTGGACTAGCCCTTTAGTAGATTTAAACATATTTGATTTGTCTTGTACTGCTCCCCACTCCCCAGCCCTGTACAACAGGAAAATGCAGATCAATCTGGATTTGGTACTCATACTTTTTCTTTTTGGATGAAGCCATCTCGACGCTGAGGATAACAAACACCCTGGCCACAGAGCGCAAGAACCTCCTGGTGACGACGA
Organism: Oncorhynchus keta; assembly: GCF_023373465.1. Classification (NCBI taxonomy): domain Eukaryota; kingdom Metazoa; phylum Chordata; class Actinopteri; order Salmoniformes; family Salmonidae; genus Oncorhynchus; species Oncorhynchus keta. The sequence continues at coordinate 67,941,796 of NC_068454.1, read as the reverse complement.
TGGCCTCCTCTCTCCGGCCAGGAGTGTACTTGTTCTGCAGCTCCTTCACCAAGGTCCCCAGTAGGGTGTCAATAAACTACAGGAGACAACAGAAGATTCAGAGACGGTTAGCTAACACACAGACCAGACCACCTTCAAGGTTGACTCCACATAGTTACACCTAGAGGGATAATGTTGCACTTACCACATAGATAGGAGGTAGTGTACCCTCTGGGCAAGTTACTCTGACCCAAATTAAATTCTCCTATGAAATAGGAGGGCTAAGCTTAATCTGTGTGAGAATCCAACCCAGAGAGAGGACTTGCAACAGAAGATGGGTGGTGCGTCCTTGTAGGTGACTCCTGAAGCTCTGAGTAATTTAAGGGGGGTAGACTGACCCGACTTACTGTAATGTCAGGGGCACACTTGACGATGAGGCAGTGTGTGAAGCAGTCCAGGCGGATGGTGCCACTCTGCTGGTTCAGGTATACCTGCTCCTCTGGAAGAAGATGGGCGATACGGCTGCTGGCACTCAGCCTGGAACACACAACCAGGACACCAGAGTTAAAGGTGACACTACTAAGAGGACTTGTAACTGGTAAAACAGCTGCTCATCCGATGAGGTACATTTCAGGAAGAAAATGTGTGTGCTTGCTTCCGTAACTATTTTAGACAGCTGAAGTATAAATTGGAGGGATGGACAAAGAGGTTGGTTGGAAGGATGGACAAAGAGGTAGGAGGGATGGCGGGATAAAAGAGAGGTTGGAGGAATGGACAAAGAGGTTTGAGAAGTGACACTGAGCTGGTGAAGGCAGGCAGGGCTAGAGAACTCACGGGTCTTTATTCTCCTGGGATCCAAACATTATCATGGACTTGAGAGCATTCCAGTCCTGCAGCACCCTCTCCAGGGCCAGCTGGGCGAAGCGTGGAGGTTCCAGGTCATGGTCCGGCATGTCAGAGTCTGACACACAGGGAGGACAACATTTTTAAAAAACTATTAGAATTGTCTCTTAGAATAGAGAATTGATGTGACTGAAAATAAACATTGAGCCATCATGCTAGATTTTCAGTGTTGCTTGAAGTGAAACCAGGCCTGACAACAGTAGTAAACCTCCACCCACCTTCAGCATTGGCAGCCTTGCGGTTCCTGTCCTCTCTGATGCGAGGGGGCCGGTACTGGCAGTGCTCCACACTCTGCCTAGCAACAGTCTGCACCAGGAACAGAAGGATATGCTCCCCCCTGTTGGCCAGCCAGGGGAAAAACACATTAGAAAAGCCCCTGAAAAAACACCTTACAGATTGAATGAAGACAACCAACATTGGATTTAAAAGCAATACATGTTAACACTGAACACAAAATACAGCCTATAGTCAGTCAGTGTGTTTACCGGCTGTTTGGACTGGTGACCAGGTTAGTGGTGGTGAGCAGTCTGTACAGCAGGTCCAGGCGAGCAGCTTTCTGTCCAGCGATCAGCGTCTTACACTTACACTTCTCCCAGCAGTCACAGTAAGCAGTGGGAGAGGTCCTCTTGAGTCTGGGGAGAAAGACATTAACGGCCTGGTGCAAATCCCCTGTATCAGATGCAGTGATGCATTACAACAGTATAAAACCGGGATATAAGTAATAAAATCCACGAACAGCAGGATGAAGAGTGAAGTACATACTTGCAGTCGTGTCCTTTGTGACACACCCTGGCGCACTCAGTGCAGCAGCAGAGTGACTCCAACAGGCCGCAGGTCCGGCACTCAAAGATATCCTAGATGGGACAGAGAGTAAATGGTCAGCAAAGATTCCCATCTGTGAAAAGGCAAATCAGTGTGAACAGGTGACTCATTTGTTGTGCGTGTTGCATTGTCCTGCCAAGTGACCCACCCACCTGGTTGATGTGTTCAGCGCCTGTCCAGGTGAAGCTGCACGTGTCGTTGCAGCAGAGGACATAGAGAGGAGAGTCGTCAGGGTTGGTCCCCGTGGGACAAATCATCTCCATGAACACAGAGTCTGCATCCACCTTCTCAGTCATGCCGGGGTCTCCCACTACACAACAGGTTTTGCAACAGAACATTAAAATAGATTTTTATTAGGTTATTAAGTTTAGGTAGTCATCTCCCCATTAAAAAAATGATACTCTCCTTATTAAACAGTACATGTATAATCACTTCATGTATAAATTAATGACTTATGTCTTTACATCAACATGTAGGCATTCATATCCATTAGTAGCACTGCCAAAGTCTCCTCTTTCTCAACCAAAGACAAATAAACAGTGCAGTGAGTGATGTACCCTTGGCCATTTTCTGCGCAGCCTCCAGAACAGTAATGGCAGCTGGGTAAGCTCTCCCGCTTACTGCCAGCATGAACGGGGTCATTCCACGGGCATCCCTGTCAAATACACACACACTCTTTAGAACAGCAACAGAAAGGAGGGGGGGGGCAAACATCAATAATAATGAGAGCAATAGTTCAGTATTTTAATGAAACAAGGCATTACGGTGTTATAAAATGAAAAAGCTTGCCCAGACCCATTGGCTTCCCAACTCTCAATCTCCCCCTCAATCACACCATTTAAAAAATGGAACGTTCCTGCAGTTTTTTAAAGAAAGATGAAAAAAACAAATGAGTCTTACTTGGCAGAGAGCAGCTCGCGGAGGTGTGGCCTGAGAACCATGCTATCACACATCAGTTTGAGGATGAGGTGGGCGTTGGCCTTGCGGTCTTTAGACTCCACCACCGAAGACTCAGAGGGGCCTGTGGCAGGAGGATGGAACAGGTCAGAGACATTGGGGAGAGTTGGAGAACAATAGGGTAACCCCAACTAACTCCACATATGAGCATGTATGGTGGTAAAGTGAGGAAGTAGCTAGCCATTGGTTAGTTCCAAATGGAACCCTATTCCTTATATACAGGCTCTGGCCATAAGTAGTGTTCTAAACAGGGAATTAGGTGACATTTAGTACCACACAGGCTAGGTATTTGACCTGGTACAGTGGTGGAGTAGCTAGCTAGGTGTGGTTGCATCTAGATATTTATCTAACCTGGTATAGTGGATGTGCTGGGGCCCTGGCTGGTCCCTGTTGAGGCTGTGGTGAGAGATCCCACTGCAGGGGCCAGGATGAAGTCTATGTCACCGTCTGGGTCCATGGGAGGGGGGTCAGGCACCCAGCTGGGAGGGGCGATGGGTGGGGACACGGGGTCCTGGTGGTCGCTGGAGGAGGGGCCGGACTCGTGACGACCAAGCCCCGCTGCTCTCAGAGAGCGCCTCATCATCTCCCTCAGACGCAGCCTGCGTCAGACAGAACACACTTGACAGGTTACATGAGTGGTGGAAAGACAATAGGACTGACATGTAGACATAAATGGGCACCAAGATAGTGTTCTTGGTCTCAAGTGTCATCCTGATAGGGTTTCTACGAATGGAGAAAAAGCCAATAGGCTCAGTAAAATTATTTCACTTATTGTGCATTATGGAACAATCAGTTAGTATAATCCAGTTCTTCAGTGTTTTTCATCATGAACATGTTGCCTGAAAGAAAATGGTCAACTTAAACTTGTATAAGTTAGTTACCCTCTGCTGCTAGAAGAGCCCGTCCTGTTCCCAGAGCTGTTGCTAGACACCACAGAGATTGCATTGGCGATGGCCTCCACTGCTGACAGTCTCTCTGCAAACGTATTCCTCTCAGACCGTTCAGCTTCTGGAAAACACCAGCCCAACAGTTACCACACATATACACACACAGTGAGATGAAGAAATAATGAAAGTCAAATGGGAGATGAAAGATAACAGAGGATGCCTCAAAACTGACACTGTGCCTTGACGCTGGTGTAACCTCACAGAAATTTCAGATTGGAATATATTGTGCTTCAGGTAGTACAGGGAATCCAGTTAACTCCATTTGTTGAATTCCATCTGCAAGGTTTCATCTCGCTGTATACACCACCCAGCACTCTAGCCGTGGTTTACCTTCCTCCTCCTTGGTCTCCTTGTTGCTGACGGGGAAGCAGACTGAGACACAGGCGTGGAGGATGTTGCGGTTGCCATCACAGCGGTGGCCCAGAAAGGAGTGGAGAACGTGGGGACTCTGCTCCAGGAGAACAGCCTGCTCCAGGTTGACCAGGTACTGACGACAGGCCTCAAAGTCACAACGCAGCACGTGCTGCATCAATGTCTGCTTCTGGAAACACAAGTTTAACAAAGTTGTTTAAAGTGCATCAGCATCTAAATATACTTTACAGCGGGAATAAAAAAATGCAAAATACAAAAGCATTAATCAACAGAATACAATAAGGGAAGGTTTAAGGTTAAAAACATACTTTTCCTTGGCTAAAAAGCACATCCAATGTAGAGCCTAAACTCAGGAAAAAAAAGAAACGGCCCTTTTTCAGGACCCTGTCTTTCAAAGATCATTCATAAAAATCAAAATAACTTCAGATCTTCATAGTAAAGTGTCCATCGTAAACACTGTTTACCAAGTTTGTTCAATGATCCATAAACAATTAATGAACATGCACCTGTGAAATGGTCGTTAAGACACTAACAGCTTACAGACGGTAGGCAATTTAGGTCACGGTTATGAAAACTTAGCACACTAAAGAGGACTTTCTACGAACTCTGAAAAACACGAAAGAAAGATGGCCAGGGTCCCTGCTCATCTGCGTGAACGTGCTTTGGGAATGCTGCAAGAAGGCTTGAGGACTGCAGATGTGGCCAGGGCAATAAATTGCAATGTCCGTACTGTGAGACACCTAAGACAGCACTACAGGGAGACAGGACAGAGAGCTGATAGTTTTCGCAGTGGCAGATCACGTGTAACACCTGCACAGGATGGCAACAACAACTGCCCGAGTTACACCAGAAATGCACTATCCCTCCATCAGTGCTCAAACTGTCCGCAATAGGCTGAGAGAGGCTGAGAGAGGCTGGACTGCGGGCTTGTAGGCCTGTTGTAAGGCAGGTCCTCACCAGACATCACCAGCAACATCAACATCGTCGCCTATGGACACAAACCCACAGTCACTGAACCAGACAGGACTGGCAAAAAGTGCTCTTCTACGTTTCGCGTTTATCAATGAAAGAATGAGCATTACACCGAGGCCTGTACTCTGGAGCGGGATTGATTTGGAGGTGGAGGGTCTGTCATGGTCTGGGGCAGTGTCACAGCATCATCAGACTGAGCTTGTTGTCATTGCAGGCAATCTCAACGCTGTGCATTACAAAGGAAGACATCCTCCTCCCTCATGTTGTACTCTTCCTGCAGGCTCATCCTGACATGACCCTCTAGCATGACAACGCCACCTGTCATACTGCTCGTTCTGTGCATGATTTCCTGCAAGGCAGGAATGTCAGTGTTCTGCCATGTCCAGCGAAGGGCCCGGATCTCAATCCCATAGAGCACGTCTGGGACCTGTTGGATCAGAGGGTGAGGGCTAGGGCCATTCCCCCCCAGAAATGTCTGAAAACTTACAGGTGCCTTCGTGGAAGAGTTGATTATCATCTCACAGCAGGAACTGGCAAATCTGGTGCAGTCCATGAGGAGATGTACTGCAGTGCTTAATGCAGCTGGTGGCCACACCAGATACTGACTGTTACTTTTGATTTTGACCCCCACATTGTTCTATTTCTGTTAGTTACGTCTGCAGAACTTGTCAGTTGTTGAATCTTATGTTTATAAATATATTTACATGTTAAGTTTGCTGAAAATAAACGCAGTTGACAGTGAGAGGACGCTTCTTTTTTGCTGAGTTTATATTGAGCATGTTTGTTTTTGGTCCAGAAGTAAGCTCAATCTAGGGAAACCTGCGAAAATGACAATCCTCCCAGTAACAAATTGACCATACACTAAATAATCCCCTTTGCGCTATAAATAATATCACATTTTGCTAACCTCCACAGCCAATATGATAATAGCAGCTTTCTTCTTGATGGTTGAGTTGGTGGGGAGGTTGGCCAGGGAGTGCACCCCCATGCCCAGGCTGGCGATGGGCGGCAGGTCCAGCCACTCAGGGTCTCGGATCCCGCCCATACAGTCTTTGGCCATTGGGTAAATTGTGCCATTTCCATCCCGAAGGATGACTGGGGAGTCCTGGAAATAAAATGGTCAAAATGTGCTTAGAAAACAGGAACATTGTTGGATATGCAATTGCCTACACAACCTTTTCGCAATACACGAAGCATGGCTATATTAGAAAAGGTTGTTTTGAGTAGCGGAGAGGTGCTGACCTGTCCTGCGGTGAAGATTGCTACATTGCGTTCACTCTGCCCCAGGAAGGCCAGGTTACTGGTGGGGAAGTTATTCTCCTGCTCTGCTTTGCCTGTGGCCAGGTCAAAGATACAGTACCTCACCCAGTTACCAGTCTTCAGCACTGCGTGGACTCCTGAAGGGGCAGACAACACAGCAAGTCAGAAATACACACAGAATTCATTCATATCCACACTTAAAACACTCAATACTACATTATCAGCATTCAACACCAATATGAATTACTTAATTGTATTGTTTTCCAGATGTCTTACCTTTGGAGTCAACATTCACAGCCAGAATCTCAGCCTTCTCTGGGATGCAGAGTTTTTTAGGTGTACGCTGGAAGCAATCTGGAACTTTAGGAGTTCCACCAGTTTTTACCACCTGTTGATTAAACCAGGCACCAGCTTTTAGACAAACATTTATACAGCAGATGTAATACTACAATGACAGATACTTTTATTGTACAATTGCGCTTAGATTGATTAAATAATTGCACAAACATTAAACCATCACTGAAAACCCATTTGTTTGGGAGTAATAAATACACTATACTGTTATAAGTATGTGAGTGTAAGTGACCGTCCAATAGTCGTACCTGTAACTCATCTATTCTGAGCAGCCTACAGTCCTGCAGCAGTGAGGAGGGGTCCGAGTCAGTGATGGGAGCTGGAGCACTAGTCTGACTCGGCTGTGTGCTCACGCTGCTTGACGTCCCTGGAAACTTCACAGCTACATACGCACCGTCCACTTTCAGCACCTGAAGTTAAAAGATGGAGCTGTTGCAAATAGGGCCGTCGTGAAGACACAATAACACAACGAACAGACAATCCACAGGATACAAAACATTTTACTACGGCTTTGAGTTCTGCTCTTAGGCATTTCTTTACATGTAAATGAAAACAGAAAAGAAAAAAAATCTGAAAAATAGACTAGAAGGTTTTAGAAATAACTATCAAATATGTGATAAATCAAAATATTTTACAGTGTTAATAAAAACAAAACAATGGTGTCTATCACCTAGTCTGCCAGAGAGCATTAAGGTCTGGTCCCTTCCTGTAGCCACACCCACCTTTCCCACAGGGACATTTTTAACATCCTCCACAAACACCACTTCCCGAAGAGGCCACTGCTCCTCGTTCACCTTCTCCTCCTCTTTGGGAGCCGGGGTCGAGCGTCTTCGTTCTGTAAGGGCAGAGAACACGCTAGGATATTCATACAACAGCAGACCAGGGTTAACAAACATGTAAAATACTCAAGGTGTGCTTGATTTAGCTTGTCCACTGTGCAAGGTGGGCGAGGTTTGCACTTTTAGGACTATTCTATCTGGGTTCCATTGTACCATGCAAGCTAAATCAATTGCAGCACAAGCATTTGACGGAAGTATTTAACCCAGGTCTAGTAAGCAGATACAGCAGATTTCATTATCAGATACAACAACTAGAGAAAAACTCCAAATGCAAGCAAAAAAATAATTGAGACCTGCAATTGCCGCACCATCTGTTTCAAAGGCAAATGAGTCATGGCAATATTAGAGCGAGAGAGGTGGTTAGTATAGTAGCTAGTAATGTGACGTACTGTAGGGCAGCGAGGCACTGCTAGCGATGGAGGAGGTGTCACTGCAGGTGGAGGCCGGGGAAGGAGGGGGCCCCATCTCAGTCTTTACCAACTCCGGCTTGCTCTCCGTTCTATGGCGAGAATGGGTAGGACTGAGTTCATGAGTGTTGGAGACTAGTGTGTTTGATTTAGATTTGGAGTGGCTTAGAAGGGAACAAGCTGGTCTCAATTCACTCCTTACCACTTCCCGTGGGCCTAACCCTTTGATATTTGCACATCTGCAAACAAAAAAGGGTTAGGGCCAAGGGAAAAGGGCAGGGAGCAAATTGAGATCAGCTGCTCTCTGAACTGGAAGTTAACTCACTTGATCTCCTGTGTCTTGGTGGTCTTGTCCATGTTCTTGAGGCTCTCTGGTGATCGCAGCTGGAACCTGCAGCTGTCGTTCATGTTCCAGACAGACTCGAGGAGCAGTCCCACCTTGGGGATCCCAGCGTTGACAGAAAAGGCAACAGCACCGGCGTGGTAGAGGGGGTTATTCCTCAGGCACACCTGGAGAGAGGACACAAACACCTGTTCACATTCGTTCAAAAGCAGTGTACGCAACAGACATCCAACCGGATTCACAGGTGCAGAGAACAAAAACATTTCAGGAAAAAGGAACATTTATACACAGGGTTCTAATGGTCCCATAGTCTTGGTTTTATGTTTTAACGTTATGTTTTGTCACCTGCGTTCCCACGGTGATGTTGGGTATTGAGGAGATGCCGGCACTGGACTTTGGCTTCTTGTTCTTGGCTCTAGCCTTTTCAAGCATCTTTTTCCGTTGACTAAAAGGCACAACACCCCTGAGGAAACATTTCAAAACATAAACCACCAGATTAACCTTCTTGTACGCATAGACATCTCAAGGACCGAGTTCTACATTTGCACTGGACATTTGAGTAGAGCGAGGGCCTCTGGCCAGCCACTGCCTGAGTTCAACTAGTAATTGTTATTTTTCAAATACTTAAACTGCACTTGATTGAGCTTGCTTGGCACAATCCCAGTGCAAACCCAGCCAATCTCTCTCTCGGCAGTGAAGATTAACTACTTTAACTCACCACCAGTACAGGCTGCTCTCCAGCTGGGCGCAGGTGTAGAGGGCACAGCAGTGCAGAGACACGATGCGCTCCCCCTGCAGCTCAGGGTAGGCCTGGGCACTGTGTTCCAGCTTGGATGCCACGCTGCTCAGGGTGTCATCCATCCAGGTCGCCACCTTGTTGGTCTCCGTGGCCACGGTGGCTCTGATGCTGTTAGCAGACAGCAGGGTGATCTTCTCATTGGTCAGGCCCAAGAAGGACACCCGGGGGTGGCGGATAGAAGGGTTCTGGTTGAAGGAGGAGTCCATTTTATATATATATATATATATATATATATATATATTTTTTTTTTAATGTGGTGGGTTTGCTAATAAAATGTGTATTTGAATGAAAACATCTATTTGCAAAGTAGTCCTCAGGAGGAGAGTTAGTGTTCTTAGTGTACAGCACTGGTCTCTGATATATCATTTGAATTTTATTTTATAAAGTCTGCTGCTGAATCCTTCACATTGTTCATGCAATCAGTCCTGTTGGCTTGTTGTACAGTACTGCTGTTTACCTGTGTGTTTCTGTATGGTTCTGGTTCACTCCACTTCCACTGGTAGAGTTCCCCCTTAGAGCTCACTGCCACCAGCTCAGAGAACAAGGACCCGATACTCACAAACTTCACACCATCCTGGACCAAAACGCCAACAGAAATATTACTTAGAAAAATGTGCTATTCTGATCTGTGCATATTAACCCAAATCAATATTGAGGATATAGACCTAGCGAAAACTTAAAAACATATTGATAGAAATAAACCAAGTGGGAAATCAATTAACATGATAAATTAATGCTGTCATGTTCCCTGAACAAGCTTTATTGACATCGCATCAATGAATGAACACCAAAATGAGTGGACCTTGCCATTAATCAAATTATTCCATCAACAAAATCGATCAATGTCCCCATCCTCCCACCTTGTCAGGCCACCACTGCAGCTCCTCGCCCAGAGAGACAGGGCTCTGGACGGGGATGTTCTTCTTGTCCAGGCTGGGCTCCCCCTCGCGGCTGGTGGAGCCCCTCTCCGTGTCAAACGAGGCCCCATCCAGCCACCTTCGCTCCCGCAACCTCAACACAGACTCGCGCTCACGCAAGAGCTCTGAGTCACGCTCTAAGGGAAGAAGGAGAACTGGTATGGCAATGGGGTCACACCAGTGGGATAAAAGTAAGCCACTCTCTGGGGAAGACCCGTCAACAAATTAAAGAAATTTGTTTTTAGAATTATGCAAATAAGAGGGTTTTGGCAGTAAAAAGGTGAAAGTTAATAGTGGTGTCTGTCTGCACACTCACATGTTGAAATGTGAGGTAGGAAGACAGGTCAGGATAGATTAGAGATAGACATGCATTACAAGGGAGAGGGTTTGTCCTACAGCATAAGGCTGCAGTAGAGAGTGGTGCCTGTAATGACAGGGTCTAATGGGCCTTTCTCAGAGGGCTCACTGAAGAACAGGTATTATGGCCATGCAGCATACTGAACACACATTCACAACACCACATCCACATGGGCTTTGCCGACAGGTTGAAAAGGAAAGACTAGTATTGACTAACAATATACCTCGCCTATCAGAGAACTAAAAGCATATACTATATGTGGTGAAAAGTAATCTTACATCCATTTAGGTAACGGATAAGGTAACTTGTAGCTACAACTATTTAGGAAGAGAAATATGATTTCAATCTCCCACTCCTGACTACAGAAGAGGATGATGGTCCCTAGGCAGCAGCTCTGAGTGCCGTGTGGTCAGTTACCTCGCGAGGAACCCAGGCGGGACAGGGAGGAGCGTCTGAAGGATGGGTAGCCAAAGTAACTGATGTCCTCAGAGAACATGGCGTCAGCATCGATGATGACACTGGGGTGGGCTGAGTGGATGTCAGCATCCAGCAAGGACATCAGGTCCTCTGTAAGGTTAACACAAAAGAGAGAGATGTTAATGACATGACTATTACTGTCCCATCAGGCAAGGGTCAAACCCATAGGTTAATAAAGACGTTTGCATTTAGAATTGTGAAAACTCCATCAGTTTCACAGATGTAGCAAATCACAAATTTAGCAAATACCAACTATCTACATAAAGCGTTGACATAAGCCCCTTAAAACCAGACCAAACGGTTTGAGAGCCCTCTGCTCTTCATACAAAGCTGCCATGCTGAGTCTTTCTTGCAATAGATTACCATCTTAATGAGAAAGCTGTAGAATACATATCAAGGTGAAATAAAGTGGTACCTCCAGGGAGGTAGGACTCGCTGGCTGTGTCATCGCCATCGTCACCGTCCTCATCGTCTCTGCTCAGTAGGTTGTTGACAGCCAGGTTGACATCCAGGTTGGTCCTCTGGAGCTCCCGGATGATCACACTCCTAGACTTCCCCTGGAGGACCACCTGAGCCTGGGGAAGAAGGGAGGCAACATGAAATCAACCATGTGACGGTGGCAACTGAGCACCAGAGAGAAGTGAAGGCCATGTGTTGAGACCCTTTATATGAGGGGCTCTGGTCAAACAATAAAATTGTCATATCGTGGGGTCACTTCCAGAATTTAAATTAAAATGTAGTTGAGGACAGACAGTGGGTCTAACCTGGGAGATGAGTTCCTCTGGGATGACCGAGGCAGGGATGACAGGCTGGGGCTGGCTGCCCAGGAGACCAGAGCCCCGGTCCCTCCCTGTGCGGATCACCCTGGTCTGACGCCTCGAGTCCCTGGCAGCTGTAGATGACCTCCCAGAGGAGCCTCCACCACCACCACCACCTCCACTGACAGCTCCTCCTACACCTCCTCCCCCTGCACCTCCTACACTGCTGCTGCTGCCACCGCCGCCACCACCACCACCTCCTCCTCCTCCACCTCCTCCTCCTGATCCACCGTTCACCCCAGAGCTCCAGCGACTCCTGTTATAGCACAAGGCGAAGGTCAGGCACAGCAGTCAGCCACACAGCAAAAACTCAACTCAACACATGGCTGCCTGCCTGCACACTGGATTAGCAATTAACCGTGGGACAGCTGGCTTTCACAGAGAGAGCAGAGGTCCTAGGGTATTTATGCATACCGCAATTTGGAAGAAATTGTTTGGTAGCAAATGTCTTTTCATTTGAGAGATGAATTTGACATTAAATCTAATTAAGGAGCCAGTAAGGTAACAAAAAAAAACAAGGTGGAAAAAACAATGGAGGATGGTAGATTGCTTTCACCTAGTCTCATTCAAAATCAGCCCACAGCACATTTCTATCAAAGCTTAATAGGTATTTAATGTTTATCCCTTTAACCTCAGAGCTGCTGCTGCTTTGGATTGAAGGTCCCAATTTCCAGGACAACTCTGTGCTACAAGGTCTGATTCTGACCACGTCATCTCATTTTATATGGACAATACCTGAATCCTGGATAGTAATGACTTCAGCAGTCCTCCTGCAGCTGTCTTTGTCTAGGCCTAAGTGGCACTAATGCACATGAAGCCATATAACGACTTTACCCGAGTGCGTCTAGGGGAGGTTTTTCCTGAGGGCCCTTACTGCCAGAACTTACCCAAGGGTGTTGCCTGCCAGTCTGCCCAGTGTGTCAGAGCCAGACAGGAACCAGGGAGGATCACTAGTCCTGCCTGGCCTGGAGCTCCTTCCTGTCCCTGAACCACTGCCACTCAACTTTGAACTGGAAACAAAAGACGGGAGATCAGATCAGTTACTACATACCTAGTAGTCCCACATGATGGGACCAAAGATTAAGACGACAACCTGGGAGTGGAAATCCCAGGTTGTGGCCCATGTCTTAGGGCTTTTACATTTTTATGTTTAAGGTAGTAAAAAACAACAACAGGGGAAATGGAGACTAGCAGGGCAACACCCTCGGGAATCAGAATTGGCTGCAACTCGTTCCGCCTTCAAGACTTATTCCTTTTTAAAGGTTATTGTGATATTTTAGTGCTGCGATTGCTAACTCCTAAAATATGATCATTTAATATCATCGGAGTGTACTGTGTTAAATAAATTTGATGTCTATTGTACATGGATGTATGGATATGCTGCAGTCTAAATTTGAGTCAATTGCATTACATACTTGCCACCAAATCATAAGCAACGCCTGAGACTGACCATAACAGCAATGTCCTCTGAGATTCAAACCCATGACTCTTTTGTACACAGTATTTCAATATATTGTGAATTGCTTCCTAATGAAAGAATGCAGATACATTTTACGATTAGGCATTTTAGCAACACACAAAATAGTGTTTTATTTAGCAACTGAGTATAATAGGCCTAACAATGAGTTGTGCAGACTTCTGCACAAATAAAACACAGACCTGTAAAAATGTACATTTGTTTATCATTTATTACACAAGTATTACACTGTAAAAAAGTGAAATATAGTGCAGTGTGACTGGATAGTATTCTGAGTGGAAGCTTTGTTCAGTCAGCTGTCACAGTTACTGATTGAAAATGTGCAGTGCTTTTTCCACAGTAAGGCTTTCCAGTAAACCACAATGCGGCTGACTGCAAAGCTATTACCATCTGAAACCATCTAATTTTCTTTTGAAAAGTTCAGCTTATTTCACTGTGCCAGGCAACAAAACATATGCTCTGCAGAAAAGCTTCAAGTAAACCAGTCACATTGTTCAACAGTCATTCTCAGGCTGATTCACTTGCATGCTTTGCAACTAGAGGGCCTAGTTCCCAGTTTGATGCTATTCTGCTGGTAAGATATATATATGCTATCAATGAAACTCACAAATGCATGCAGGCCACCAACACAATCCCGAGCAAAAGCTAAAAGGGCATTCTTGCTCATACAAAATAAAACAAAGAAAAGCTAATTCATAAATGCAATTGGCTTTCAGAACACTGCCTAGATTTTCTAAATGCTAAAATACCATTGTGAGCTTTGTTTTGTCAACACAGTGAACGCTTTCTGGTTTTTCATTTGTCATAGCATTTTAAGTGACCAAGTAATAACATAATGAAACCGTTCAACTAGTAAGCCTAAGGACTTAGTATGAACTCAGTGGAACTCAACTCGCAGGACTCACCATTGCTAGGCTTCAGCATGCAGGAGTCAAGGCACACAAAATATCTTGCTGCATTTTGTAAATGCAGATCTAAAACGCTTCTATTTGTCAATTCTGCTCGGCTTCAGGCAGGGTTCGCGCCAAATCAAGAATGTAAAAGGACTCATTTTGAGCTTCAGTTGCACTTCCCCACTCAGATGAAATCTCTGCTCTCTCATAGGATCACCAGACAGCGCTCTGACTGATATGATGTGTTCGGGTACTTTCCTCCAGTGTAGAATTTTCAGTAACAAGTTACAAAAAAAGATTTTCATCGGGCAAAACATTAGGAAATGTAGCTGGCTACATTCTTTCGATGACAAACATTACAAATATGATGGCCAACCATCGTTTTTGCAAAAATAATACCTTGCTTTTTCATTGCAATCTAATTTACTAGCCAAATAGCATTGCACTTCTGTTGTCATCGGATGAAAACAATTTTCTGCCGAATGTGTTGCACTAATGTGTTTTGTGTGAAGAAAAGGGGTGTACAACTATATAGTTCATCACTCTACTGAAGCAACAAACAAAATAACGTTCAATATAAAAACACAGGTGAAATGGTTTAAAACGCAGATTTTTTTAATGGTACATGTTTGGAAACCACCAATTTCTAAAAGCTAATGCAACCCCTGGTATATAAAGTTCTCTTAAACTCCATTAGGATGAAACTATTTTCCTAGTGTAAACAGTCTCACCCATCGTTGCCATCTGGTTTGGTCAGCTCCAGACGATCAGGCTGGACAGCAAAGCTGATCCGACACACACGTCCATCCTGGAAAGAAAGAAATTACTACATATTATCAAAAAGGAAAAGGTGATGGCATGTCACAAAAAAAGACTGCACTAAAATATTTGTTTTATTAATAAATGATGCTCTTATTTTTATTTTTTAAAGACTGCACTGTATAGGGAAATATGGTGCCATTTGGAATCACAACCGCCATCCAAAATGTAGAGGCAGTACAGCTCAAATGTTATTGATTGTAATAAATCCTTCGATGTTACCTCAAGCAGAAAGCCAGCATGGTTTGGGCCAACTACACATTGTTTTAAGGAGGCCTGCTCCAGCAGGTTGAGGTGTGGATGACTGCATTGGAAACAGATAATGTAGTGAATGTTAACATGTAGAAAACCTATAAAACCGCTATATACCTGTGGAGTGTGGTCCCTGCTGAAAGACATTGCTGAATAATACATTTGCTGATTATTCCACAGTTAAAATAAAATACATCATATTCAGGTCTTACCTGTTAAAGTTGTATTTGTTGAGTTTCTCCGACACTTCACGAAGTCTGTTAAGGATAAAAATTCAATAAAAAACATTGACATTAGTGAGATTGTTCATTCCCGTTCACGGTATGAATCTGTGCAATTAACAGTCTGGAAATCCATGGCCAATAAGGACATTTCTACTAGTCTGTACTCTGTGTAGACTAAGGAGCAAGGCATCTGCTTGCACGACATTAACAAGAAGTCCGATAAGAATCTCAATAGTATCAAAATTACACACCAGCTTCATTTAAAAAAAAATCTAAATAGCAGTATAGCTTAAACAGTTAGAGCATGGTGTGTATGCACTGCAGTGGGACGGTAGCCTTCACTCAGGATGCCAGCTGGCAGGTCATTCCCAAAGTCAAAGGGAATGTGCGGAGCTACAGTTGAAGTCAGAAGTTTACATACACCCTAGCCAAATACATTTAAACTCAGTTTTTCCACAATTCCTGAAATTTAATCAGAGTAAAAATTCCCTGTGTTAGGTCAGTTAGGATCACCACTTTATTTTATGAATGTGAAATGTCAGAATAATAGAATGATTTATTTCTGCTTTTATTTCTTTCATCACATCCCCAGTGGGTCAGACGTTTACATACTAATTGAGTGTATTTGGTAGCATTGTCTCTAAATTGTTTAACTTGGGTCAAACGTTTCAGGTAGCCTTCCACAAGCTTCCCACAATAAGTAGGGTGCATTTTGGCCCAATCCTGACAGACAGAGCTGGTGTAACTGAGTTAAGTTTATAGGCCTCCTTACTCGCACATGCCTTTTCTGTTTTGCCCACACATTTTCTATAGGATAGAGGTCATGGCTTTGTGATGGCCACTCCAATACCTTGACTTTGTTGTCCTTAAGCCATTTTGCCACAACTTTGGAAGTATTCTTGGGTCATTGTCCATTTGGAAGACCAATTTGCGACCAAGCTTTAACTTCCTGACTGATGTCTTGAAATATTGCTTCAATATATCCACGTAATTTTCCTTCCTCGTGATTCCATTTATTTTGTGAAGTGCACCAGTGTCTCCAGCAGCAAAGCACCCCCACAACATGATGCTGCCACCCCTGTGCTTCACGGTTGGGATGGTGTTCTTCGGCTTGCAAGCATCCCCCTTTTTCTTCCAAACATAACGATGGTCATTATGGCCAAACAGTTCTAATTTTGTTTCATCAGACCAGAGGACATTTCTCCAAAAAGTACGATCTTTGTCCCTATGTGCAGTTGCAAACCGTAGCCTGGCTTTTTTATAGCGGTTTGGAGCAGTGGCTTCTTCCTTGCTGAACGGCCTTTCAGGTTATGTCGATATAGGACTAATTTTAGAGTGGATATAGAGATACTTTTGTATCCGTTTCCTCCAGCAGCTGACAGAACCCGTTTCCTTCCTGGGCGGTATGACAGCTGCTTGGTCCCATGATGTTTATACTTGCGTACTATTGTTTGTACAGATGAACATGGTGCTCACAAGGATGAACCAGACTTGTGGAAGGCTACAATTTTTTTTTCTGAGGTCTTGGCTGATTTCTTTTGATTTTCCTATGATGTCAAGCAAAGAAGCAATGAGCTTGAAGGTTGGCCTTGAAATACATCCACAGGTACACCTCCAATTGACTCAAATTGTGTCAATTAGCCTATCAGAAGATTCTAAAGTCATGACATCATTTTCTGGGATTTTCCAAGCGGTTTAAAAGGCACAGTCAACTTAGTGTATGTACTATTGTGACCATTATATTTAGTACAAGTTTAGCAGAGTGATTATTTAGTACAACTCCAAGTCCTTAACTGTCACCATCCTAGACCTGCAAAATCTTTGATTGTAGGGAAGTTTAAAAACCATGTCGCAGCCTCCCAGGTGGCGCAGTGGTCTAGTGCACTGCATCGCAGTGCTAGCTGTGCAACCAGAGACTCTGGGTTCGCGCCCAGGCTCTGTCGCAGCCGGCTGCGACCGGGAGGTCCGTGGGGCGACGCACAATTGGACTAGCGTCGTCCGGGTTAGGCCGGTAGGGCTATCCTTGTCTCATTGCGCACTAGAGACTCCTGTGGCGGGCCGGCCACAGTGCATGCCAACCAGGTCGCCAGGTGCGCTGTGTTTCCTCTGTGTTTCGGGGGACGCATGGCTTTTGACCTTCGTCTCTCACACGCGGGAGTTGTAGCGATGAGACAAGATAGTAACTACTAACAATTGGATACCACGAAATTGGGGAGAAAAGGGGGTAAAATATGGCAGGCTGACTTAACTTTTGTTTCAGCTCTAGCATCTATTTTCTCAATGAGTGAACCAGGCACATTCCTTACTCCTTTTGCTTGCTATGAAATGACAGGTCAAATAGGCTCAACAATTGTTTAAAACAGAGCTTCAACTGCTATAGGCTACACTACTAAAAGCATTGATTCTAATGGCTTAGAACAATGGTTATGTAGAACAATGGTTATGTTGACAGGAAACAGGTGAAGAGAACAAACATTTAATTAATCCATATGCTCAAGGGAGCAAGTCAATACACGAAGGCTGATATCATACACGAAGGCTGATATCATACAAAAAGTCAGCCGCAGAAAGTGGACAAATCTAGTCAAAGATGCAATATTACCTGTTGCAAAGGGGAAAGGCTATCAGACAGTTGCATGCAAGCTGTAAGGGGTGAAAATGTAAGTAATAGGCCTATGCCAAATTACATTTCCTGTCAAGCAAGCCCAGTGGACAAGCCAATGGATGGCAATGACTTATAAGGCAAGGCCTGGTGGGTTGTCCAGCGACAGGAACCAGTCCGTCAGCAGAAGATAAACAATGAGCCAGCAACACTGTCTTGATATATGAGGCACACCACCCAGAGCCATTAATAACCAACATCAACAGGACAGAAGGGCACTTTTAGTGTGCAAGAAATGTGGTTGCATATTCTCAACCTAATGTTCTCCTCCTAACCTGTACAAAAATACTGTTTTATCCATGTGGGTCAGAGAAGAATTAGTGCTCAGCTGGGTCATGGAAAGACATCCTGAACAGTCGAGGCAAGAGCAGTCCATGAGACTGGCTTGTGAGTCACAACCCATTCTTGTAAGCAAATAAATACTTATTTGTGATAAATGTATGCCTCTTGAGAACTATGGTAAGAAACACCTCTTTGGTAAGACAAATAACTGCAGTTTAGCAATAGGGGGATATATTTGCACATGGTGACCATATAGAAAATGTGAATGCATGCCATTGCCTGTGCTAGCAGCTTGTAAAAGATACGGCTTACCTGGGGATTGATTGTCATTCCACATCAGCCAATTGTCACAAGATGAGTGAACATGATTGTATTAGGCCAAAGTTAAGTCAACTGAACCATCTTGGTAAATCAGGCCCAAACAGGTGGCCAATGGCACAGACCTGGATTATACACAAGTACAAAATCCTAGCTTCATATGTCATATCCTGGATTATAATTCAAGGTCATTCAATATGTGCTTTTCCAACATCCCAATATCTGTTTTAAAGTAGAACGGCTCATTAAATCAGTTCAATCTCAATGGATGATATAAATAGGTTTACTATAAATCACATACAGAGCAAAATGCAGGTCACAAGACAGACAGTCAACTGTTCATAGCTGGTCCTTGTCTCTCTTATACTAACGTCTATAAAATAAAAAATGTAATTTAAAAGGCCAACTCCACCACTTTCAACCTCTTATTATGTTCAGCATATGTGAAAACGGCACATTTCTGTTTTGTACTTCAAAGAATACAAAGTTAAAACGTTTTTGGTACCAAATGATATCTTCAACAGTGATATTCAAACAGTGTGAGAGTCGCGGTGACATGGGAGCCAAGAAAATACACCCTCGGCCTAGAAGCTCATTGCAGGTTTTGAAAATCATGATTTTTTTAAACCGACCTGTAATGTCACAGAAGCATTTTTTTAGGACCTTAACTTTTTTTTAACCACATATCATAGAAAAGCGCTGTTTTCACAAACTGTATTGGTTTGATGCTGGAGATTATGACTATGACGTTGAAATCTTTTTTTATTGAACTGGGCAAGTTACAAGTTCACGACGAACAATATTAGTTGGTCGACTAACGTTTGTTATTTAACTAACGTCGTTGGCTAGATAAACAAGTCGAATCAAATAAGCAATCCAATGTTCTTACAGTTGGTTGGCTGGATAACGGTACCTAACTAGCAAGAAAACATATTGGCACAAGTGTGGCTAGCTTAGCTAACGTAATCTAGCAGTGACTAATACATTAGCTAGCTTATTAGCCACTTAACTAGCGACATCTTCAAACGTTCCGTTGAGCTAGCCAGCTGGATAGTCGACAATAAGATATCCAAAAGGTAGCTAACATGACATACAATGTCAAATGCAAAAAAAAACATTGACGGATCATTACAATGCCATAATCACTGACGCCCCCCCAATCCCCCATTGTCCGTCTCAACTTTGACCATCGGCCAATCATTCCAGGCAGACAGAGAACGAACGAAACAGCTCCGTTAACTGCTGCTAGCTATGGCTAACTAGCTTGTTAGCCTAGCAGGCTAGCTAACTTCGTTAGCTACGTTGAAGAGGCTTGTTCAAGATGCCGGGCCTTGCTTCAAGTACGGTAATGTGGTCGAAAATTGTTTGATTGAAATACACATGACAATATGAATATTGCTTCGAAACAAATAGATAATCGTCGGGTGCCACACCCTACACATATATATTGATTTAAACCCCTATATTCCACGCCCGCAACAAATACCTGTCATTGAGCTGGTCCTCAGTCCCGGGCAACGGGTGAACCACAAAGTGTATGGATGTCATGGATCCAATCCAAATGAACACACAAATGTGTCTGGGAAATGTTATTTTCTCGATATCTGTATATGTAAGGATTCATATAAATATTTTATGACAAAAAATCCCGAGCTTAGAACTACAGCCTCCTCACCCACATGCCGCCATCTTAACTCTACCAAGCTTTTTCGTTCTGTATGTTGATTAACCTTAGCACACACGAAAACTGGATGCTGGTTGGACCTTGAACAGAAACAGGGAATATGTTAAACGGAACGGGATTGGTTTAGAGAAGAAAGGCAATGAAGAGAAAGGAAATGAACATTATTAGACGTCTAGCTCGTGCTATTTTAAAAATGTAACTGAATTGTGATAAATATATTTGTTATTTGGGTATTTTATTAGGATCCCCATCAGCTGTTGCGAAAGCAGCAGCTAATCTTCCTGGGGTCCACACCAAACATGAAACATAATACAGAATGGCATAATACAGAACATCAATAGATAAGAATGTGTTGATATATGATGTCTAGGATTAGTAGACTACAGTTTAAAGGAAATTGATAGTGTTTTTTTATATTGGTCCCAACATAAGAGGTAGGATAATTATGACAGTATCCTCTCCAAGAAGGAAGATTATACACAATGCCTCCAGGTGTACGATAAGGATGCACAAAGGAATGCTGCCAACAAATCCAAGGATGTTTGAGATAATCCATAATAAATTTGGAGCTCTGTGGGAATTTAGCAAACAATGATAACAGGCGCTTCCTCTGACATTGACAAAACTGGGTCAATAGAGCAAACAAAATCATGTCTTACATTCAGACATTTCCTTTCCACTCTGTCATTACTTTTCTGATAAATAAACATTCTCCGTTATGCAAACTGGTATGTGGATACTATAACATGGAGATTGAGGATCACTGTCCAGTATGACTTTCGTGTAGGTGTATATTAACCAATGATTGTATCCCATTCCATGTATAATCCCCATGCTCCCTCTGCTGGTTGACATCCCCACAGCTCAAGAGAGGAATACTTCAATTAAATGTCTAGTTTTGAATTACATTTGGTTGAGTTGTCAACTAACATGAATTCAATGTGAAATCAACCAACATTATACCCTATCATAGGATTTAAGTTAAAAGTTGTGTGAATAAAATACAAAATGATCTTATATTGATGACTTTTACAAATCCAATCTGTTTTCCACATTGGTTCAAAGTCATCACGTTTAATTTTTTGGTTGAAATGTTGTGGAAACAATGTTGATTCAACCAGTTTTTGCCCAGTGGGTATAGTGGCGTAATGAAACAGGTCCACAGATATAGCACTTGTCTATAGACCTTCAGTAACCACTGTCAAAATCATACATGGACTGCTTGATTCATGTTGCCCTGGATATGAGTGCTGTGCTGGCCTAATTATGACAGAACCCCCAAAAGAAGCATGGCAGCAGGAACCAAAGGTATAATTATTTTAGCCTGTTTTTCAATTTCCACACAGCAATAAAAACATGTTGGCTACGCATCCAGTGTTGAGGGATTGTATATTACAGTACATATTTTTGAAGAAAATATATTAATACATTTTGATAGACCTGGTGCAGTTTTTTTTAGATAACTCTATTATGTAGCAGAAGCATTGATTGCATGTACCTACTCATCTAGAAACCACTTCAGTAGTTTAGACCAATGGTCTGTCTGGGTTACCTGAAGTTTGTTTTTTATATCAGCAGATGGCAGGCTTTGTCTTTCACTTTTTGAGAAGTGTGTTGTTGGCTGCTGATCAAGTATCCCAGAGACAGGGCCCTAATCCTACCCGTATGATACCCAATAACTCTTTGTCAAATCACAAGTATTTGACTGTTTAAAAAAAATATATACTTTTTCAAGAAATATTGTATTTTATAATCACAGTATCAGAGGAAGAATTCATTTATGAAGGAATTTAATACAGAAAATAAAGATTTCTACATTTCTCCAAAAATAAAAGATACAGTATATGCTCTGTGTCAAAAAAACAACACAAATGGAAATATCTGTGTTCTCAGGGTATAAAATTATCTAAACTGTATACAACTGCTCATTTGAATGACAAAGAGAGGCACATAGGTAATGCTACAGTTTTGTCTGTTCGTCATCTCTTCTTCATCATCAGCCTATACAGTGGAAGAAATTACTAATACTCTGAAATTCATGACTGTACAGCCCATTTGAGTATAGGAGTGTAAAAGAAGGGAATAGAGAGCTCCACTTCTCTCTGCCTGCCCCTGAGGTGAATAAGTGGAGAGAGTCTTTCATCTGACAGAGAGACTCCCGCATTCCCTCAGAATCAACATAAACTGCAAAGTTCCCAGAGAGCCAGCTGCTGTGATCTGCTTCACACTCACTTGCTTTCTTCAGTAAAGTTAGATTTGGTACAGCTGGTTGACAATTCTCTCAGCGGTATTGCAAATTGTTTCAACAAAAAAGAAAAACATGAGGGCAAATCTGGTTCATGTGGCCATTGGTCTGGTACTAGGCATAATCACAAGTAAATGTGAGGTGACCATGTTTTAGTTTCTTATGTTGTGTTATAACCTCTGTGGTCTATGTTTATAACAGTTTTATAACAAATTGTAACCGTTTGTTTTTTACTTTCACTTCAGGTACTTTGCATTTTTGTATTCTGAAATGTCAGTGGCAAGCCACATTATATAGGGGGGGGGGGTTCGTTTACATGATGAAATGCATTGTTAAGACGCTGTTAAAATAGTTGGATGACAGAAGAAAAAACCCACTGATTATTCAGATGATGTATACATTTTGCAGATTATTCTTGCTAATTGTCTGACAAGTTATTTCCCTAAAAATATCACCTGCAAGAACATTTCCAGGAGTTAAACAGATTGTATAGCTGGTGGAACTGTCACCAAAATATGTTGCTCTTCCAGAAATCCACTGTGTGCCTCTGTGTATTCCTATCCTGAGGTGGTTGAACTCCAGTACCACTCTGTTGCCACTAAGCCTAAAGGTAACCCTTTATCAGAGCCAAGTTAAACAAGAACACAGAAATATCACTGTTATTTTTAGATTACGGGTCAATGTGTTATCAAATGGCCTAAAATGGGGATCAATATGGACATACTGATAATAAAACAAACAGCAGGAAACTTGCTGTGTCACTGCAATGGATGCACTGCATTATACAATGCAGTAATGTAGTGCACATCCTTCAACTTTCACCTCACATATTCACATTGGTTATACAATTTAAATCAGATTACAACCTCTGCCATTTTCTAGCCACTTAAAAGCTTCATTTTGTTTTTATTTTTATTTGTCACCTTTATTTAACCAGATAGGCCAGTTGAGAACAGGTTCTCATTTACAACTGTGACCTGGCCAAGATAAAGCAATTGGTCCTACAAAAACAACAAAACAGAGTTACAGTCAATAAAACAATAGAAGAATCTATGTACAGTGTGTGCAAATGTAGTAAGATTAGGGAGGTAAGGCAATAAATAGGCCATAGAGGCTAAATAATTACAATTTAGCTGTAACGGCGTTGTTCGTTTGTTGAAAGAGAGTCGGACCGAAATGCAGCGTGGTGGTTACTCATGTCTTTAATTAATGAAATGACGATACATGAAAATAACGTAATACAAATGCAAAACAACAAACGAAACGTGAAAACCTAATTACAGCCTATCTGGTAAAACTACACAGAGACTGGAACAATCTCCCACAAAATACACAGTGAAGCCCGGCTACCTAAATACGGTTCCCAATCAGAGACAACGAGAATCACCTGACTCTGATTGAGAACCGCCTCAGGCAGCCAAGCCTATACAACACCCCTACTCAGCCGCAATCCCAATACCTACAAAACCCCAATACGAAATACAACAAAATAAACCCATGTCACACCCTGGCCTGACCAAATAATTAACGAAAACACAAAATACTAAGACCAAGGCGTGACAGAACCCCCCTAAGGTGCGGACTCCCGGACGCACCTCAACACCATAGGGAGGGTCCGGGTGGGCGTCTGTCCATGGTGGCGGTTCCGGCTCGGGACGTGGACCCCACTCCATTAATGTCATGGTTCCTCCCCTTCGCGTCCTGGGATAATCCACCCTCGCCGCCGACCATGGCCTAATAGTCCTCACCCAGAACCCCACTGAACTGAGGAGCAGCTTGTGACTGAGGGGCAGCTCGGGACTGAGGGGCAGCTCGGGACTGAGGGGAAGCTCGGGACTGAGGGGCAGCCCGGAACTGAGGGGCAGCCCGGGACTGAAGGGAAGCCCAGTACTGAGAGAAAGCCCAGTACTGAGAGAAAGCCCAGTACTGAGATGAAGCTCAGGCAGGTAGTAGGCTCCGGTAGATCCTGGCTGGCTGGCGGATCTGGAAGATTCTGGTTAACTAGCAGACCTGGAAGATTCTGGTTGACTGGCGGATCTGGAGAATCTGGTTGACTGGCAGATCTAGAAGATCATGGCTGACTGGCGGATCTAGCTGCTCTATGCAGACTGACAGCTCTGACTGCTCCATGCAGACTGACAGCTCTGACTGCTCCATGCAGACTGGCAGCTCCTTGCCGACTGGCAGCTCCTTGCAGACTGACAGCTCCTTGCAGACTGACAGCTCCTTGCAGACTGACAGCTCCTTGCAGACTGACAGCTCTGGCTTCTTCATGCAGACTGACAGCTCTGGCTGCTTCATGCAGACTGACAGCTCTGGCTGCTTCATACAGGCAGGAGGCTCCGGCAGCGCTGTAGCGGCGGGAGACTCCGGTAGCGCCGGAGAGAAGGAAGGATCTGATAGCGCTGAACAGGCGGGATGCTCCGGCAGCGCAGTAGAGGAGGAAGGCTCTGGCTGCGCTAAACAGGCGGGAGACTCCGGCAGCGCAGGGGAGGAGGAAAGTGCTGGCTGCGTTGAACAGGCGGGAGGCTCCGGCAGCGCTAAACAGGTGGGAGACTCCGACAGCACTGGAGAGGAGAAAGGCTCTGGCTGCGCTGAACAGGCGAGGCGCACTGAAGGCCTATTATCCCATGGTGCTGGAACTGGTGGTACTGGACCGAGGACACTCACAGGAAGCCTGGTGCGGGGAGCTGCCACCGGAGGGCCGGTGTGTGAAGGTGGCACAGGATGGACCGGACCGTGAAGGTGTACTGGAGAGCCTGAGAGCAGGGCTGGCACAGGACGTGCAAGGCTTGGTAGGTACACAGGAGGCCTAGTGCGGGAGGCTGGCACAATTTTCACCAGCCGACTAACACGTACCTCAGGACGAGTATGGAGCGCTGTCCCAGGTGCCATCAAATCCCGACACGCTCCGTCGGACGAATATCGTACCTAAAGCACCAAACTAGCAACTCCCTCATTACTCTCTCCTCCACTTTCCCCATTAACTCCTTCACAGTCTCTGCTTCGCTCACCTCTAACACCGGCTCTGGTTCTGGTCTCCTCCTTGGCTCCTCACGATAAACAATGAGAGTTGGCTCAGGTCTATCTCCTGACTCAGCCACTCTCCCTCTGAGCCCCCCCCAATAAATTTTTGGGGCTGCTTTTCGGGCTTCCCTCTGCGCCGTCGCGAGTGCCTCTCCAACTCCATTCTCCTATAGCCCTCTTCGCACTGCTCCAGCGAATCCCAGTCGGGCTCCGGCACCCTCTCTGGGTCGACCGCCCACCTGTCCATTTCTTCCCACGTCGTATACTCCATACATCTGCTGTCCATAACGTCCTCATAACAGCGTCTCTCAGCTCTCGTAAGTGCCTCCGTTCGCTGCTCCTGCTGTCACTGCCTGTAACCACGCCACTCGGTCCGTGTGTGGGGGGTGATTCTGTAACGGCGTTCTTCATTTGTTGAAAGAGAGTCGGACCGAAATGCAGCGTGGTGGTTACTCATGTCTTTAATGAATGAAATGACGATACATGAAAATAACGTAATACAAATGCAAAACAACAAACGGAACGTGAAAACCTAATTACAGCCTATCTGGTGAAACTACACAGAGACAGGAACAATCACCCACGAAATACACAGTGAACCCCGGCTACCTAAATACGGTTCCCAATAAGAGACAACGAGAATCACCTGACTCTGATTGAGAACCGCCTCAGGCAGCCAAGCCTATACAACACCCCTACTCAGCCGCAATCCCAATACCTACAAACCCCCAATACGAAATACAACAAAATAAACCCATGTCACACCCTGGCCTGACCAAATAATTAATGAAAACACAAAATACTAAGACCAAGGCGTGACATTAGCATAACACTGGAGTGATAGATGTGCAGATGATGATGTGCAAGTGGAGATACTGGGGTGCAAAAGAGCAAAAATAAATAAATAACAATATGGGGATGGGGTAGTTGGGTGTGCTATTTACAGATGGGCTGTGTACAGGTACAGTGATCGGTAAGCTGCTCTGACAGCTGATTCTGAAAGTTAGAGAGGGAGATATGAGTCTCCAGGTTCAGTGAATTTTGCAATTCGTTCCAATCATTGGCAGCAGAGAACTGGAAGGGAAGGCGGCCCAAGGAGGTGTTGGCTTTGGGGATGACCAGTGAAATATACCTGCTGGAGTGCATGCTACGGGTGGGTGTTGCAATGGTGACCAGTGAGCTGAGATATAAGGTGGGGCTTTACCTAGCAAAGACTTATAGATGACCTGGAGCCAGTGGGTTTGGCGAAAAATATGTAGCGAGTGCCAGCCAATGAGAGCATACAGGTTGCAGTGGTGGGTAGTATATGGGGCTTTGGCGACAAAACAGATGCCACTGTGACAGACTACATCCAATTTGCTGAGTAGAGTGTTGGAGGCTTTTTTTTTAAATGACATTGCCAAATTCAAGGATTGGTAGGATAGTCAGTTTTACGAGGGTACAGTGGGACAAAAAAGTATTTAGTCAGCCACCAATTGTGCAAGTTCTCCCACTTAAAAATATGAGAGAGGCCTGTAATTCTCATCATAGGTACACTCCAACTATGACAAAGTGAGAGAAAAAAAATCCAGAAAATCACATTGTAGGATTTTTTTTAAAATTTATTTCCAAATTATGGTGGAAAATAAGTATTTGGTCACCTACAAACAAGCAAGATTTCTGTCTCTCACAGACTTGTAACTTCTTCTTTAAGCGATTCCTCTGTCCTCCACTCGTTACCTGTATTAACGGCACCTGTTTGAACTTGTTATCAGTATAAAAGACACCTGTCCACAACCTCAAACAGTCACACTCCAAACTCCACTATGGCCAAGACCAAAGAGCTGTCAAAGGACACCAGAAACAAATTTGTAGACCTGCACCAGGCTGGGAAGACTGAATCTGCAATAGGTAAGCAGCTTGGTTTGAAGAAATCAACTGTGGGAGCAATTATTAGAAAGCTAGCAGGCCGGGGCTAGCAGATGGGTCTTCAGCGACCTTGCAACAGAAAAGCCTGTTGAAACCACCTCAGACGATTATGTCGGCAGACCAGTCATGATGGATCGGCGGGGCTCCATGTCGGCAATAAAGGGTCCAGGCTAATTGGCAAAATAGGTATTGTAGCTCAAGAATTAGCTGGTAGACCTCTTCGGCTAGCCGGGAGATGGGCCTAGCTCGAGGCTAGCTCAAGACTAACTTGTGCTTGCTTCGAGACAGAGGCGTTAGCCAGCAGTAGCCACTCCGTTGCAGCTAACTAGCTGTGATGATCCGGTGTTATGGTCCAGAGCTTGCGGCAGGAATCCAGTGATGCGGTAGAGAAAAATTAGTCCGATATGCTCTGGGTTGATATCACGCTGTGCAGACTGGCAGGTATTGACTGAGCTGAAGCTTGCTGGTGTCCTAGTTAACGGTGAAGACCGCTAGCAGTGGCTAACTGACTACTTGCTAGTAGCTAGTTAGCTGGCTAGCTTCTAATGGGTGTTCCAGTTCTAAAGTATAAAAATAGCAGACCGTACCACATTGGGTGAGGCGGGTTGCAGGAAAATATTTTCAGTCCGTAGATGGAAAGTGAGTAAAATATATATGAAATATATATGAAAAAGAGGAAAACAACTATTTATACGGAACAAGACAAATACACATCCGACTGCTATGCCATCTTGGGGGAAAAAAACACTGCCCCATTTGATAAGTAAATAAGCAGAGGAGTACTGTAGTTAGAGTCATATTGTGTGGGGGAGTGTTTGGAGTAAAACCCTAGTGTCCTTTACTTAAAGTAATCCACACCACACCTGGTTTCAAATTATATTTGTTTACTATGATAGACAACAAAAACTTTAGCTGCACTTGATTGAGCTTGCCTTGCACAATAGAATAGTCCCAAAAGTACAAATGTCACCCATCTGGCATTCCAGGTGGACTAATTGAAATTCTTAAAAGTATTTGAAAGAATACTTGAAACGAGGTCTCACCCATTCACACAGGGAGAAATCTCTTAGGCATCAGTAAACAGTGCCAATGTCTCCAGGATTTAAGATTGACATTTTACAATCCTCCAATGTACACTCTGAAGACCAAACACTGAGCCTCTCTCCACTGCTATTTCACCACCACTAAACAGGCCCACATCAGCTGGGACGACACCAGTTCTCGTCACTCAGGCCAGCACAAATATGAGTTATTTCCAGCTCAGTAACAAGATAGCTCACTGAGGAGTGAGGCTTCAAAATAACTCCTCTGTACTGCTAGCTGGGACTGGTCAGTGTGGGATAAACTGGAATAAGTCTGCGTCTAGTCTTAATGTTAATGGGGCGGCAGGTAACCTAACCGAAAGGTTGCACAATCGAATCCCTGAATTGACAAGGTAAAAATCTGTCGTTCTGCCCCTGAACAAGGCAGTTAACCCACTGTTCCTAGGCAGTCATTGAAAATAAGAATTTGTTCTTAACTGACTTGCCTAGTTAAATAAAGGTTCAAATAAAAAATGTTAGTAATCTAATATGGGTCTGTCTAGGCCTAGAGGCATGCAACCACCTCTCACTCCTCCACCCCCATGCATTATGATCTCACAAGCAACCCAGCTTCAGAGTTCAGCATAATGTGACTGCTGGCATTTATGTGAGAAAGGGGGAGGGATGGACACTACTGGACTTTTCCTGGTCTCTTCTGAGAAAAAGGGATGGATTCAGGGACTGTGCCCAGGCCCTCTTGCCACACCTCCCTTCCAGCAATAATCTCAGATGAACAGCAGCAGCTCAGATAGTGGTCCTTCTGTAGCTCAGTTGGTAGAGCATGGCGCTTGTAACGCCAGGGTAGTGGGTTCGATCCCCGGGACCACCCATACGTAGAATGTATGCACACATGACTGTAAGTCGCTTTGGATAAAAGCGTCTGCTAAATGGCATATATTAGATAGCCTATAAGGTTCTGATCACAAGATACTGTACTTGCACAGTTGCCAGTCCCAACACTCCAGATACAACCCCATCTATTTACATTACAACTTGAATCTAGGACACACTATTTGAGCAAGAGACCGCTGATCGTCTAGAGACTGTGCATTGACACTACATGATACTGTGATACAGTGAACTAGTAATGGAGTTAATTATTTTAAGGAACACTGTACTTGATGGAAAGAGTTGAGTCATAACACAACTGGACTGAATTAAATATTTTATTATTTGATTTATAGACAGTTATTTTAATGGAGGTGTGATGTTAAATATTATCATTCAATGTCAGACAGTAACACCACCCAGAGGCCTGGAGCTGCCGTGCTGCCTGGCTGTTGGGTGCATATCAAATAGCTCCCTATTTTCTATATAGTGCACTACCCTATGGGTCAAAAGTAGTACATTGTTAAGTGAACAGGGGGCCATTTGGGAGGTAGTCTGTGTGTATGTTTCACTATTGTCTCTGTCTGCAGCCTCCCATTGTTCCCAGTCTCTGCCCCATAGGAGGAACGTCTTGACAGCTGACACTTACCACTAACCTTTACTTACACCCAGCTCCCCAGACCTAGGCTACCAGCCGCAACCATACCAAATGTAATATATGATACAAATGTGGTATCCCGGATTTACGTTTACTACATTGTATAGTCTATGAGACCAGTCTGCTATATAATATTGGATTTTATATTTTTAAGTCAAGTCTTATAGACTTTTTTTTTTAAATGTTAATTTTTTATTTGGACTAACAATATCAGGTGTGTAAAATAATGTAATATAATATAACAATTAAAGTATCATCAGATGTAGTTCAGTAGACAGTGAAATAACTGATATCTTTCGTCATGTTAGGGGTTTTATGTGACTCACTCAACTCGGAAAAAGAGGATTCGCAGCGGTATTTTCGCACGCTGATGCTGTTGTGTACCACGCTGTTTCCACGGACCACATCAGCCCCTGATCACGCGTTGATTCTTGTTTTATTGATTCCTGTCTGACACACCTTTGTGTCTGATTGGCTGAAAGTAGAGACCTGCCCCTCTGTATCCACTGCATTTGAAATGATCGCTGAATGGAACTAGAAAAAGGAAAAGAGAAACATCTATTGTAACATTTACCACAAATCTGACTGTCACACACCACTTCATTAACACAGTGACGTTACATTCGAAACATTGTCTCCGAATATGAGAAAATGTATGTCGTCCTTTGTCGAGCGACACAACAATGTAAGTAGCTACAATACTCATTCTCACTTAAGTATTTAGGAAACCACTAACGTTAGTGAAGCTGGATGATTACATTTTGTTTAAAAAAAAGTGCATATCTCTTTGGAATACGTTTTGAAGTAAACAACTTCTTGAGATATTTTCAGTAATAATAAGTGGATGTTGAGATTTAGTTTAACTTGTAGGACGGTAGATTTGAGTCCCATCTTTCTGCGTAGCCTGTGGGAGGGGGCGTGGGACTGTTTGTATAAGCAGCACGCCCGGTGCATCTACTGGGTAACTAACTGTGTTAAAGGCCAAAGTGCTGGGATACACTAGCCGATCACTCACAGTTTACAAAATTCTGAACTGTGATATGGGGCACAAATTCTGAACTCCTCACAAAGAGCCGAAGTGGCTGGCGGGTCTGCGTACCCACATCCATACCCACACATGCAGTCAACTGATTTGTGCAGTCAATCCATTTGTGAAGCTAAATGACTGAACGCTCTTACTATTGTAAATGTATTAAACCAGTAGCCAGGGCTGGCCCTAGCCTTTTCGGGGCCATAAGTTAGCAAAACATTTTACTTGTTTACTTTACAGCAGAGATACATAAAAAAAAAGTTAATCTACGGCAATTCTATACATTTTGCCATTGCACATAGTGGCTCCTGAGTGGCACAGCGGTCAAGGCACTGCATCTCAGTGCTAGAGGCATCACTACAGACCCTGGTTTGATCCTGGGCTGTATCACAACCGGCCATGATCGGGAGGCCGATAGGGTGGTGCACAATTGGCCCAGCGTCACCATCATTGTCAAATAAGAATTTGTTCTTAACTGACTTGCCTAGTTAAATAAAAACATCCCGCCGACTCCGGGATGCTGGCTTTCTAGGCAGAGTTCCTCTGTCCAGTGTCTGTGTTTTGCCCATCTTAATCTTTTCTTTTTTATTGGCCAGTCTGAGATATGGCTTTTTCTTTGCAACTCTGCCTGGGCCAGCATCCCGGAGTCGCCTCTTCACTGTTGACTTTGAGACTGGTGTTTTGCGGGTACTATTTGATGAAGCTGCCAGTTGAGGACTTGTGAGGCGTCTGTTTCTCAAACTAGACTAATGTACTTGTCCTCTTGCTCAGTTGTGCACCTGGGCCTCCCACTCATCTTTCTATTCTGGTTAGAGTCAGTTTGCGCTGTTCTGTGAAGGGAGTAGGACACAGCATTGTATGAGATCTTCAGTTTCTTGACAATTTCTTGCATGGAATTACCTTCATTTCTCAGAACAAGAATAGACTGACAACTTTCAGTAGAAAGTCCTTTGTTTCTGGCCATTTTGAGCCTGTAATTGAGCCCACAAATGCTGATGCTCCAGATACTCCTCAACTAGTCTAAAGAAGGACAGTTTTATTGCTTCTTTAATCAGATAACAGTTTACAGCTGTGTTAACATAATTGCAAAATGGTTTTCTAATGATAAATTAGCCTTTTAAAATGATAACGGATTAGCTAACACAACGTGTCATTAGAACACAGGAGTGATTGGTTGCTGATAACGGGCCTCTACGCCTATGGAGATATTCCATTAAGAATCAGCCGTTTCCAGCTGCAATAGTCATTTACAACATTAACAATGTCTACACTGTATTTCTGATCAATTTTATGTTATTTTGCTTCTCTTTTAAAAAACAAGAACATTTCTAAGTGACCCCAAACTTTATACAGTAGTGTATATATTCCCACAGAAGTAGCGCACTGGGCCTTAATAGTCCATTATCAGGGATGCTGACCCATGTTGCCTCCAATGCTTCCCATAATTGTGTCAAGTTGGTTGGATATCTATTTGGTTGGATATCTATTTGGTGGTGGACCATTCTTGATACACACAGTAAACTGTTGAGTGTGAATAACCCAGCAGTGTTGTATTTCTAGAAACAAACCGGTGTGCCTGGCACTGAAATATTTTGTCTTGCCCACTTACCCTCTGAATGGCACATATGAACAAGCCATGTCTCAATTGTCTGAAGGCTTAAAAATCCTTCTTTAACCCGTCTCCTCCCCTTCATCTACACTGATTTGAAGTGGATTTAACAAGTGACATCAATAAGGAATCATAGCTTTCACCTAGATTCACCAGGTCAGTCAATATCATGGAAAGAGCAGGTGTTCTTAATGTTTTGTACACTCAGTGTATATTTCTTTATCTCTTAACAGAGTGGCACAATGGAAGTTGATGAGCTGTACCATCCTGGGAGTCAGAACCATGAAGAGTCCCAGTGTCACCCTATGGCCGTGGGAGACATGGAGGCCGTGGAGGCTCTTATGTTCATGAACACCCACTGGAAAGCCAGGACTTCCAGGAGCTTCAAGCATAGACAGTTCCGACCTCTGACCCCTTCCTCTGACTTCTCAGAGGATGACTCTCGTCTCTCACTTGACCCGGCTGAGGTTCATGAGTCTCTGGTAAATTTCCTGTGTTACTTGTGTGTGTTCTCTCAAGTTCTGTCACATACATTCACTGTGATAATCCTCCATACTAAGTGAAATTTAATAAATATAACCTCACACAATGTAGAGATTATATTGTTTCGTAACCACAACCTTGTTTTTTTACCCTCCCGTCTCAGTGTATGACCCCGCCATACAGCCCGCCAAACTTTGAGGCCATTCACAGTCATCCTGCTCCAGAGACAGTACAGACCTCCTGGTGCCAGAGCCATAACCCACAGCCAGCACAGCAGGGCTTGACACAGCCACAGATGGTCAGCCAGCCCCAATCACAGGCCACTAGTGTGATCCGTCACACTGCAGATGCACAGCACTGCAGCTGGAGCATCTGTCCAGCCGCCCCCCTGGAGCACAGACTAACCCAACCCCTGCCTCCCCAGCCAAGCCCAGACAGCATCAACCCCCTGGCAGATAGGCTATCTGGCAGGGACTCCAAAGGGAACATGACACCCCTTGACTCCTCTGCTGAACTGGCTGCCACCCAGGCTCTGGTTACTGTGACTCTGCCAGCCTCTGTTGGTAAATTCCACCAACCTACATCGGTGTCCCCTGTCAACAGTGGGGTTTCTCCTGTTCCGGTTTACTGCCAGATACTACCTACTGTGCCCATTGCAGCGAACAGTCATATTCCAATGGTAGAGACCAGTCACCAACAACCGTCAGCAGCAGTTGGTCCTCCTTCAGTTTTCTTCATGGGTGACCAGGTGACAAAGGGCCCTATCATCTTCTTGGTTCCCCGGCAAGTTGTTGGGATCCAGCCGTCAGTGCTGACATCTGGTGGCACCAAGCTGCCAGCCATCGCCCCAGCGCCAGGCTTCACCTCAGTGGTCCAGCGGAGCAGCCTGCAGCCTGCTGAGGTGTCCAGAGTCCGCAGCCATATCTGCCCCCACGAGGACTGTGGCAAGACCTACTTTAAGAGCTCCCACCTCAAGGCTCACATGAGGACTCACACAGGTAAGACGGCTTGTGGGGAGTCTGGTTTAAATGTTACAAATTCAGGTAGTGGCCTTTTTGTTTACAAGTAACACAAGCATTACATATTGTAGGAATAACAACCAAGTTTATCTCAGATTTTTTAAAAGTAGTTATTTTATTTGGCTTCCTCTTGCTACCTACCTTATTGGTGCTGTAATTGCACTAAAGCCACAGCGTTCAAAGACCTTACATAATAACAAGATCAGGTAATCACCCTCTTAGCCTGTATGGCTGACTGTGTGCGTCTCTTGCTGTAACACTAGTCTTTCCTCTGTGTTCTGTTCAGGTGAGAAACCTTTCAAATGCAGGTGGGAAGGCTGTGAGAGACGCTTCGCTCGATCCGATGAGCTATCACGCCACCGTAGAACCCACACGGGAGAGAAGCGCTTCGCCTGCCCCATGTGCCACAGCCGCTTCATGCGTAGCGACCACCTGGCCAAGCACGCCCGTCGACACCTGGCCACCAAGAAGGTGCCCTGTTGGCAGATGGGAGTCTGTCACAGCGGTGATGCTACACATGCAGTGTTTTCGGCACCGTTCCTTCGTCCTCTGCCCAGAATAAACTCTTGCCTTAAAGACACTGTAGAATAAGCTGTTTCTTCATTAGATGGGAAGGAACTCATTCACTGTGCTACTGCTCACTGAAGACTTCAATGCAATTAATTACATGTTGAATTCTTAAAAAACTAAAGTTCTTAGTTGTTACTTGTTTAAAGTTTCTTGACTTTTAATTTCATATTTCATTTAGGTCCACTTGAGATATTATGTTGTTATTGGCAGTTTAATGTGTGATGAATGATAGCAGGGTTTTACTCCTTTACATTAAGTTTGATCAGCTCTTGTTGAAGATTATACAAATATTATTGTTTACAACTGTGCTTTGGACTACTGACAAGACGAGATCACCCTATTGTCATTTGGTTATAGTGGTGCCAACTGTCTGCTCTTTTGGGGGCAACCTCCAAAGTGTGGAGCAAGGTACAGAAATGTAGAAGTTAACTGAACAGCCAGAGCCTTAAATAGACTCTTCCAGAGCCTACCAAATAAGTCAATTACCGTTAAGGATTGCAAAACTATGCTTGACTGTTAGATCTTGTGCATTGAATTGTTTTTCTACCTACTGAATGTGCTCAATACACTGTATATTTAATATTCATGAGAATTATGTTTGGCCAAAGATAGAATGTTAAGAGAAAATGTATATTTAACTTGACTAAATTACATATTTCTTATTTTGTTACAGGTGAAATAAAGTGTGTAAAACTTTACTAGTTTGTTGTATTTGTGTTGAATTCAAATAAAATTGTATTTGTCACATGCGCCAATTACAACAGTGTATATCGTGTATCTATGTTTACCTTACCATGAAATGCTCACTTATAAGCCCTTAACCAACAATGCAGTTCAAGAAGTAGTTAAGAAAATATTTACTAAATAAACTAAAGTAAAAAATAAAGCGTAACAAAAGGGGAGGGGGGGGCATTTATGAATCTTTCAGCAGCCTTATGGCTTGGGGGGTAGGAGCTGTTAAGGAGCCTTTTGGACCTAGACTTGGCGCTCCGGGTACATCTTGCCGTGCGGTAGCAGAGAGAACAGTCTATGACTTGGGTGATTGGAGTCTTTGACAATTTTTTGTCTCTTCCTCTGACACCGCCTAGTATATAGGACCTGGATAGCAGCTTGGCCCCAGTGATGTACTGGGCTGTACACAATGTAGCGCCTTACAGTCAGATGCAGAACAGTTGCCATACCAGGTGATGATGCAACCGGTCAGGATGCTCTTGATGGTGCAGCTGTAGAACTTTTTGAGGATCTGGGGACCCATGCCAAATCTTTTCAGTCACCTGAGGGGGAAAATGAGTTGTTGTGCCCTCATCATGACTTTATTGGTGTGAAAGAAGAGCCTCCACTCTCCTGGGAAGGCTTTCCAATAGATCCCTAAAACTCAACTCTCGACCCCGCAGCCACTTCCACTGGTTTCTTTTCATTGTTCCCCTCTAATCAGGAACTTATTTAGATCTGAGACACCAGGTGTGTGCAATTAATTATTAGGTAAAACAGAAAACCAGCAGGCTGTGGACCTCACAGAGTAGGAGTTGAATACCAATGCACTAGATGTTGGAACTTTGCTGCGGGGGCTGATTTCATTCAGCCACGAGCATTAGTGAGGTCGGGCATTGATGTTGGGCGATTAGGCCTAGCTCACAGTCAGAGTTCCAATTCATCCCAAAAGTGTTCGATGAGGTTGAAGTCAGGGCTCTGTGCAGGCCAGTCAAGTACTTCCACAATGATCTCGACAAACCATTTCTCTATGGACCTCACTTTGTGCATTGTCATTCTGAAACAGGAAAGGGCCTTCTCCAAACTGTTGCCACAATGTTGGAAGCACAGAATCGTAAAAAAATGTCATTGTATGCTGTAGCGCTAAGATTTAGCCGAACCATGAAAAACAGCCCCAGACCATTATTCCTCCTCCACAAAACTTTACAGTCGACACTATGCATTGGGGCAGGTAGTGTTCTCTGCACCTGCCAAACCTAGATTTGTCCGTTATACTGCCAGATGGTGTAGAGTGATTGATCACTACAGAGAACGTGTTTCTACTGCTTGAGTTCAATGGCAGCGAGCTTTCCACCACTCCAGCTGACGCGTGGCATTGCGCATGATGATCGTAGACTTGGGTGAGTCTGCTCGGCCATGGAAACCCATTTCATGAAGCTCCCGACAAACAGTTCTTGTGCTGATGTTTTTTGGATCTCGATAGGGAGTGTTGCAACCGAGGACAGATTATTATTTTACTCGCTACTCGCTTCAGCACCCAGATTTCCTGTTCTGTGAGCTTGTGTGGCATACCACTTCGCTACTGAACCGTTGTTGCTCCTAGACGTTTTCACTTCACAATAACAGCACTTACAGTTGACCAGGGCAGCTTTAGCAGGGCAGAAATTTCACAAACTGACTTGTTGGAAAGATGGCATCCTATGACTGTGCCACATTGAAAGGCACTGAGCTCTTCAGTAAGGCCATTCTACTGCCAATGTTTGTCTATGGAGATTGCATAACTGTGTGCTCGATTTTATACACCTGTCAGAAGGGTGTGGCTGAAATAGCCAAATCCACTAATTTCAAGGGGTGTCCACATACTTTTGTACATATAGTGTATCTATGTTTAGCTTTCTTAACGAACCAGAAAATCAAATGTTATTTTGGGTTGTTTATTAAAGTTAGCTGCCCAAAGCACATTGATCCTGCTTTGTAGTATACTTCTCTTTCTGGGCACCTATCTGTGTCACTTCAAGTCGGTGTTGAACAGTAGGTTAGACGTCACCGGAGTCTCCTTTCATTGAGAGGCATTCACTTTCTGTGTAGAGTAAACATAAAACCAGTTACTCAACATTGTTATCCTCAGTCGAAAATAGACAACACACCCTGTTCTAGTGGAATATACACGGTGGCCAATTTATTAGGTACATCAACACATTTTTCGATTATGG
Source organism: Oncorhynchus keta (assembly GCF_023373465.1). Classification (NCBI taxonomy): domain Eukaryota; kingdom Metazoa; phylum Chordata; class Actinopteri; order Salmoniformes; family Salmonidae; genus Oncorhynchus; species Oncorhynchus keta. The sequence goes on along the minus strand of NC_068454.1, from coordinate 67,904,278 downwards.
TTTGCTCCTACAGAGACTGATTCATGTGGCCTGCTATATAAAGCATGCAGACAGGCATCCAGTTACTGTTCAATTGAACGTTAGAATGGGCAAAACGAGTGACCTAAGCGACCTAACGTGTTATGATCGTCGGTGCCAGTATCTCAGAAACAGCTGGCCTCCTAGGCTTTTCACGCACGACAGTGTATAGGGTTAACCGAGAATGGTGCGACAAACAAAAAACATCCCGTCAGTGGCAGTCCTATGGGCGAAAACTTGCATGTTGATAAGAGGTCGAAGGAGAATGGCAAGAATCGTGCAAGCTAAAAGGCAAACAGCCAAATAGCGGCATACAACAGTGTAAGGTAGAGGTGATATGATCCTTAACTAGCCTCTCAAAGCACTTCGTGGAACAATGGTGGACATCTTGAAGCAAGTGGGGATAGCAGATAGGGATAGGGAGAGATTGAATATGTCTAAACACCAGTCAGCTGGTCTGCACATGCTCTGAGGACGTGGCCAGGGATGCCGTCTTGGCCAGCAGCCTTGCGAGGGTTAACGCGCTTAAATGTCTTACTCACATCGGCCACGGAGAAGGAGGGACCACAGTCCTTGGTAGCGGACCGTGTCGGTGACACTGTGTTATCCTCAAAGTGGGCTAAGAAGGTGTTTAGCTTGTCCGGAAGCAAGGTCAAGAGACCTAACGTGTGCCAGGAAAACATTCCCCACTCCATTCCGCCACCAGCCTGTACCATTAACACCTGGCAGGATAGAGCCATACTTGTGCTGCTTCCTCGAAATCCTGATTCTGCCATAAGCATGACGCAACAGGATCCGGGATTTGTCAGACCAGTCAAAGTTTTTCAACCACTCCTCAATCGTCCAGTGTTGGTGATCGTATGCCCAGTGGAGCCGCTTCTTCTTGTTTTTAGCTGATAGGATTGGAACCCGGTGTGGTCGTCTACTGCAATAGCCCATTCTTGACAAGGATCGACGAGTTGTGCATTCCGAGATGCCGTCCTGCACACCACCAAGACCCACTTCAATTTGCTTACCGCCCCAATAGTTCCACAGACTATGCAATCGCCATCGCACTGCCCTATCCCATCTGGACAAGAGGAATACCTATGTAAGAATGCTGTTCATTGACTACAGCTCAGCATTCAACACCATAGTACCCTCCAAGCTCATCATTAAGTTTGGGCCCTGGGTCTGAACCCCGCCCCGTGCAACTGGGTCCTGGACTTCAAAACAACACCTCCACTTTGCTGATCCTCAACACTGGGGCCCCACAAGGGTGTGTGCTCAGCCCCCTCCTGTACTCCCTGTTCACCAATGACTGCGTGGCCACGTATGCCTCCAACTCAATCGAGTTTGCAGACGACACAACATTAGTAGGCCTGATTACCAACAATGACAAGACAGCCTACAGGGAGGTGAGGGCCCTGGGAGAGTGGTGCCAGGAAAATAACCTCTCACTCAACATCAACAAAACCAAGGAGCTGATCGTGGACTTCAGGAAACAGCAGAGGGAGCACGCCCCTATCCACATCGATGGGACCGCAGTGGAGAAGGTGGAAAGCTCCAAGTTCCTTGGTGTACTCATCACTTTTTTGACGACCTGAAATGGTCCACCCACACAAACAATGTGGTGAAGAAGGCGCAACAGCGCCCCTTCAACCTCAGGAGGTTGAAGAAATTTGGCTTGGCAACTAAAACCCTCACAAACTTTTACAGATGCACAATTGAGAGCATCAAGTCAGGCTGTATCACCGCCTGGTACGGCAACTACTACGCCCGCAACGGTCTGCCCAACACCTCACCGGAGGCAAACTACCTGCCCTCCAGGACACCTAGAGCACCTGATGTCACAGGAAGGCCAGAAAGATCATCAATGACAACAACCACCCGAGCCACTGCCTGTTCACCCCGCCATCATCATGAAGGCGAAGTCAGTACAGGTGCATATAAGCTGGGACCAAGAGCCTGAAAAACAGCTATCTCAAGAGCACCAGACAGACAGTTAAATAGCCATCACTAACCAGCTTCCACTCGGTTATGCAACCCTGCATCTTAGAGGCTGCTGCCCTATATACATAGACTTGGAATCACTGGCCACTTCAATAATGGAACACTAGTCACTTGTATGTTTACATACTGCTTTACTCATCTCATATTTATATACAGTATTCTGTTCTACTGTATTTTAGTCAATGCCACTCCGACATAGCTCAATCTAATATTTATATATTTCTTCATGCCATTCTTTTACTTTTAGATGTGTGTATTGTTAGATACTACCACACTGTTGGAGCTAGGAACACAAGCATTTCACTACACCCGCAATAACATCTAAATATGCATATGTGACCAAAAGCATTTTATTTTGATATCAATTGATCAATGTTTCCATGCCCCAAAGAATTCAGGATGTTCTAGAGGCAAAGGTGGTCCGACCCAGTATTAGGTGTACCTAATAAACTGTCCCCTGAGTATGTTTGGGTATAGTGGCTCATGTTACCAGTATAACAGTGCGGTTAATAAGCGGTGGGTGAAAATGTATGTTTTACTAGCAAGAACAACATATACACATTATGATTCAGAGCTTTTATATTAATTTAGGCAAAACTGGAGACCAATTCACAGACAATTCTTTCCACAGAGACTTGTAGAGGGATTTTAAAAAACAAATGAAACATCAATGTTGCATTATGATAATAGTCTCAAGACGGTCTATATTTAGAGTGTGAGCACAAGCTCCCTATCAACGAGATGTTTGGTGAATGATATTCTGTAGTCATATTGCTTGAGTCAAATAGAGTTCCCCTTTATCTGAGGAACTGTACTGTTATATGCATCCCAAATGACACTATTCCCTAGATAGGGATCTAGTCAAAAGTAGTGCACTATGGGCCCTGTTCAAAAGTAGTGCAGTAAATAGAGTGGCATTTGGGATGCATAATTGGCTACTGTATGCCCCCTTTTAAATACTGACTGATCATAAATGCCAGGGGATCAGATATTCATAGCACAAAAAACAAACAAAACCATAAATAAACATAAATATGATTTAGCAAAGCATCCAAAAATGGCTTTAAAACATCAGGTTTTGTTAAAACAAGCAACTGCTCCACTTTGAGTAGGTAAACAATTGAACTTACAAGACTGGCAAAAGGAGACATATAGGCAATATAATACATGTTTCATGTATAACTTTTAAATACAATTTACTGTATGTAAACTGTAACCACAGGTAGGAGTTCCATCCCTACAGACTCATCCATTTTATTGCATGTGGAAAAGGAAGGAACATCTGTGCTATTCCTTAAGAGAGCCAACAACGTACTGTACCCCCCAAAAAAGCTCAATTCCTTATGAAATGAATAATAAAAAGCTTTTAGCCAGCAAACACCATTCAGTCTTTTCCTCCCATTGGAATGTTGACCAGGTGAGGTCAGCACAGCAGAGACATGGGATTGGTTCAGCTAGCCTAAGCTGGGACCGACAGGGCTTCATCCGATTGGCTGGAGTGGAGGAAGTAGGGAACCAGAGAGAAGTTCTTCATGCTGATGTCCTGGGTGATACCAGCATCCTGCATCTCAAGCCTGTCAACAACAAAAAACAAAACTTGTTGAAAATAACTAATATTCACTTCAATGACTACTAAAACAATATAGAACAAACTAAGTCAATGGCAGCACAACTGTTAAAATAAAACTCAGTAGGTCCCAAATAAATAAACTGATGTAATTTAACACTTTTCCAGATGGTGAAAGCACTTTACATACATTAAATGAGGGAAACTCACCTCAAACAATAAATCAAATCAAATCCTCAACAGCTCCCCATTTCAAACAGTGACAGTGCCAGCCTGACCCTGACATTCGTCTGTCTCTTACCAGTCTCCAGTAGAGATGGTGTAGTAGACGGGGGGTCTGGGTGAATCTGTGAAAGTAGATGGAGGGCCCAGGCTATAGGCCCCAGCGTTGTTGAAGATCAGCCAGTCTCCCACACTGAGCTCTGGCAGCAGACACTGATCCACCACCTGGTCCAGCTCATCACCCGACGGACCCCACAGACTGCTGGCAAACACCGGTTCCTCAGACACACCGCTCTGGGACATCCAGGGACACAGAGAGAGTCATTTAGAGAGACTTATGGGCCATGCTTATGAGTAAATAGGGAATAGGGTTTCCATTTGGGATGTAGCCTAATATTCACTCCAGGGTGCTTGAGACAGTAAATTGAATCGAACTGAACTTTTCTTAGTGATGCAAAATCATGAAAATGCAGAATATTTGCCATTTTGTTTATTTAGATTTAGTTTACTAAGCCCTGAAGGCAAAACTCACCTTGGGCAGAGCCGGGGCTGGAATCACATTGTCTGCTAGCTTGCTAGTGAACGAGCCGTACACCCCATCGTTCATGTAGTACAGGAACTCTGGCTCATCGTTGGGAGATGGTTCATCTGTAAAGAGGGTATGGCAGTCAAGAATCATGAGACAAAAATAGTAGAAAAGGTATGTGCTGGTCTACTGGAGCATCTAGGTCTGCTGAACCACGTTTACTATAGCACTGATTTTGACCAGCCTATGCTAGGTATTGAGAAGGTACTGCCCCTGACCGTGATTGCCATAAAGATCCCGGGCGCCTACTTCCTTAGCGATGATGTTGACAGCCAGGGTGAAGGAGGAGGACACGTAGTAACAGCCAGGCTCTGCCATGATGGAGACGCCAGACGATGCAGGGAAGTACAGGTCCAACAACGGCCTGACTGCACTGTTAATCTGTTACCAGAGGAAAAAAACAGTCAGCACCTTCAGACTAACAGGCATTCTATAGAGTGTGTTTGTTCAAATTCAAAGATAAGCTGGGTGAAGGCTTTCCTTTGAAAAATACATTACTAGTACAGGCCTGACGTCAGGAAGAAGGTGAAGTTGTTTGTGACCATTGACTGACTGAGTCACATATTAATTCAGTTGAAGTAATCCATCTAAAATCAGTATTATGTAACGAGCTAACTATTATACAATAATGACCTGTTTCAGCTGAGTCTCTGAGCCGTTGAATCCACCTCCAATATCCAGGATTGTCATACTGAAGCCAATATCCTCCTGAAAACAACATTAAAAGAAAAATACATGTAAAACTTCAAAACAAAATATAATAGGAGGGTGGTTCATATTTCAGGCTCTCCTTCACATATTATGCACATTCAATGTCCCATAACATAAGCACTAGCTAACTCACCCCCATGTCAAAGACACAGCGAGCGTCAGACACTGCATGGCTGTAGGCCTGAGGGTCGTCACAGGAGCTGGGAATGTGGAACCTGCATCATGGGGATAATGATGACGTCATGGGAATACCATATCATCAGGGATTGACTGAGAAACAGAAACTGAGCAGCCGGGCAAGTCCAGCCTGCTCTGAGGTCACCAAAGTAATTGCAAAATGGAATAATGAAGTGAAACAACAAAACTTCCAAAAGATTCCAGTCGGCCTAATCTCCATTGTTTAAGTGAAAGACGGTCAATTTATGGCAGCCGGGCAGCTTCATTAGGCAGGCGATAAAATTAAAAAAATAATAATAATTTCAGTAGCCTGCTTAACTGGAAGCATAACGTGTGGTCAGAGCGCAGCGCACTAGCTACTATGTCCTATTGATCTCGGCTGCGAGCTGCATGTTGAAATCTTGAAAATAGAACCAGAACGTAGTTCAGCTCAAGCAGCATTTTCGGGAAAGTGACTATATTATTCAGGCAAACAAAAAATACTGCTGAATTGTCCAATGGTCAATCCCCAATGATACAGTAAACTATTTTCTCGTCAGGGTGAAAATAGTATTGGACACAGGCACACCATTCTACTGCACACATACAGTTTAATTTATTAGCACATAATTAAAAGACAAAAGAAAAAAACCTAGAATATAATAATGAACTCTGACTAGAGAGGAAGGGTGGTGTTGCAGAAGGACTTACCTGACCCCCACCACCTGCAGGCCCAGTTCCTTGGCGCTCTCCAGCAGGTGCCTGCAGTACTTCAGCTTGGAGCCAAACGCCATGCCCATCTCCTCACCGGAAGCCTCTGTGGACACCTCCAGCAGCAGTCTGAGCAGAGACGAGGGAGATTACCATTTTTAGGGATTTCATATCTATAGCCATTGTAGTTTTATTGTAGAGTATGAAATATAGACTTAAAATAACGGTTTAATAACAGTTACATGGACACCTACTTGGCACGGGGATGGCAGCGAGCGATCTTACGTAGCTCGGCCTCGTTATCACACACCAGGAAGTCGATGCCGTTCTTAGCTGCGTACTTGATCTGGGAGATCTGCTTACACACACCGCTGTAGATAATGTCTTCAGAGGGAACGCCATAGCCCTGCACAAGCTCCAACTCATACTGAAAAAACACAAAAACATCAGTGTTGATAAGCTCTAAGTAGAGAAGGAGTCATGATCTGTGGCGAGACATTTCTCCACTAGATGGCACTCCTTCCTATTTTCTGTGAGTAGAGGCCAGTTGAATTATGAAGCAGTTATAAAGCAGTAATTGGCCCAACAAATCCTAAACAGCACTGTGAGAAGCTGCAACTGATGTAAGCCATGAATCTGTAAAATGCATTTAACTGAAAAACACATCCTGAAGCTGTGGAAAAGGACCCGTAAATTAATCTACACTAAAAATGCAATTTGATCTGGACAGGTTGTCTGTTATGCTATTGCAGTGTTATGACAGTAGTAGCGGGAGAGAGCGCTTCAGGCACCTTGTTGGTGCAGATGAAGCCAGTGCCGAGAGCAGCTAGGATCTCAATGACAGCCAGGCTGCTGTTGGCTTGGACAACATAGAAGGGACGCATCTGGGGCATGTGGGTTCGCCAGCGAACATGTTGCCTCATAAGGACCCCCAAGTCTGCCACGAAGAACGCATTCTTCTCAGCCTGAGGGAGGAAAAACATGACACGACAGGTTTACTGGCTGTCTAGCATGCTATTATGTCATTCACCTGTATCTGTCAAGTACACAATGACTGATTATTCTTACTGTCTATCAACCAACACCATACAATTATATAAGAGATCCACAACCTCATTTTTCCACTGGTGTGAACTGAAAGCATATAGAGCGGGCGCAATGACTGTCACTTCAACCAAGTGAGAGGAGACTGGCACACAGTTTTACAAAGCAGCATTGTATTTGTCACATCCTCAATCAATTTATTTATGTGCTGATTGCTAGAATTTATCAATCTATTTCTGGATTAGGCAATCAACTAATCTAATTTCCATGGGCACAACTTCGATACGCTATAAAGTAGCAAGTATATTAATGTACAGAGAATGTCTCTGTACAGTACTTACCAGTGTTTGTTCATAAATGTGATTCTCAACCATGTCGCTGAGGGCCGTGGCTCCCTCCAGCAGGGCGATGGAGTAGTTTGGTTCATCAGCTAGTCCCTTCATCTCAACTGTTGTCTGCTAATCTGCCAGTCATAAAGAATTATGCCTGGGTGAAGTGGTCGCTCTCTGAGCCCCTGGGTGAAGTGGTCGCTCTCTGAGCCCCTGGGTGAAGTGGTCGCTCTCTGAGCCCCTGGGTGAAGTGGTCGCTCTCTGAGCCCCTGGGTGAAGTGGTCGCCCCCTGAGCCCCTGGGTGAAGTGGTCGCCCCTGAGCCCCTGGGTGAAGTGGTCGCTCTCCCCCTGGGCCCCTGGCCCCTGGGTGAAGTGGTCGCTCTCTGAGCCCCTGGGTGAAGTGGTCGCTCTCTGAGCCCCTGGGTGAAGTGGTCGCTCTCTGAGCCCCTGGGTGAAGTGGTCGCTCTCTGAGCCCCTGGGTGAAGTGGTCTCTCTCTGAGCCCCTGGGTGAAGTGGTCGCTCTCTGAGCCCCTGGGTGAGCCCTCTGAGCCCCTGGGTGAAGTGGTCGCTCTCTGAGCCCCTGGGTGAAGTGGTCGCTCTCTGAGCCCCTGGGTGAAGTGGTCGCTCTCTGAGCCCCTGGGTGAAGTGGTCGCTCTCTGAGCCCCTGGGTGAAGTGGTCGCTCTCTGAGCCCCTGGGTGAAGTGGTCGCTCTCTGAGCCCCTGGGTGAAGTGGTCGCTCTCTGAGCCCCTGGGTGAAGTGGTCGCTCTCTGAGCCCCTGGGTGAAGTGGTCTCTCTCTGAGCCCCTGGGTGAAGTGGTCTCTGAGCCCCTGGGTGAAGTGGTCTCTCTGAGCCCCTGGGTGAAGTGGTCTCTCTCTGAGCCCCTGGGTGAAGTGGTCTCTCTGAGCCCCTGAGCCCCCCCTGGGTGAAGTGGTCTCTCTCTGAGCCCCTGGGTGAAGTGGTCTCTCTCTGAGCCCCTGGGTGAAGTGGTCTCTCTCTGAGCCCCTGGGTGAAGTGGTCTCTCTCTGAGCCCCTGGGTGAAGTGGTCTCTCTCTGAGCCCCTGGGTGAAGTGGTCTCTCTCTGAGCCCCTGGGTGAAGTGGTCTCTCTCTGAGCCCCTGGGTGAAGTGGTCTCTCTCTGAGCCCCTGGGTGAAGTGGTCGCTCTCTGAGCCCCTGGGTGAAGTGGTCGCTCTCTGAGCCCCTGGGTGAAGTGGTCGCTCTCTGAGCCCCTGGGTGAAGTGGTCGCTCTCTGAGCCCCTGGGTGAAGTGGTCGCTCTCTGAGCCCCTGGGTGAAGTGGTCGCTCTCTGAGCCCCTGGGTGAAGTGGTCGCTCTCTGAGCCCCTGGGTGAAGTGGTCTCTCTCTGAGCCCCTGGGTGAAGTGGTCTCTCTCTGAGCCCCTGGGTGAAGTGGTCTCTCTCTGAGCCCCTGGGTGAAGTGGTCCCTCTCTGAGCCCTTAGATAGTATGCAGCAAACTGGAAAACACAGGAAGAGAGGCAGCGTGAAATATAGCCCTAACTATTGAAGTGGATGGGGAAATTAGATCCATCTAATTATTACAAAAATGGGGGGGAAAGCAATAGGTCATTATTTGACAGAAAAAGTCCAAAGCAGTTGGTCTACTTTTCTATAAATGTTACACTTAGTTTGACCAGGTAAGCATTTAGGATGTTTTCCAGCTGTGAACCAAGATATTTGTGAGGTCAGCCAATCAGAGGTCTTGGTGGAAATCACGTTATGGGGCTGTGTATGGGAAGCCCTGGGTGTCTGGACAGCCACTGTGAAAACAAGATCTCTGGGTCATGGAGTTTGTTTACCTTACCATCAATTACTCCCGACAATTAGGATTAATCCCACTGGCAGTGACCCATAAAGGTTTCTTTTGATGGCATTATCTGGGTACAATACCAGCGGCATGGGATGTCAGATTACTGCATTCAATAATGTTACATAATACGTCAGTCAGTAAAGCATTGTGGTCCTGGGTCTGTGGGCCTGGGTGTGTGCAGTGACACAATGTCTGGTTGGTTGGCCTCAGACTGCAATGTCTGACGGCTGGACTGGACCAGAACACTGTCTGTAATCAGAGGGATGCAGTGTCGCACAGCCAGGTTGGACTATTGTGATCATAAGGGTGCTGTGTGTCTCCCTGTCTCTGTTCTGTGGCTGGGAGCCTCGTACTGGCAATTCGAAAACACAGAGACAGCTTCATGATAGCAAGCTGGAACAGCTCTAAGAAACAGGCCAGCTGTGGCATGACTAAAACAACATCTCAGCAGTCTGTGAATACACTGAAAACAACCCACTACAATTAAGACAAAAGATCAAAGGTCACAAATCATGGTCTCTTTTTGGTTGATGGAAAAAAACATTTGTGCAACTTTGAAAAATGTTTAACTCTACAGACCACCAACTTCACTGGGGCAAAGATCTGGGAGGAAATAAAAGCATATCACAAATCTAACAGTATACTTACAACATGACATACACAAAGAAATCATCATATTTAGGTTAAAGGTGAAGACAGGAAACATTGTGTTACAACTATGACTCATAGCTGAGTGGCCCCTCCTCTCTGTTACTGGATCTAACCAGTCACCAGTAAAAACAGGGACAGAGAGCATCAGATAAAAGTAGCCCAAGACTATGCTATTGTTATTACAACAGTCACCACAAGGACATGGACAACCTGTCCATAGTATTTTATATTTATTGTGATTTAAGAGGCTAAACTGAACCGAGAACATTACTCCTCCTATGCGACCTGATGTCTACTCACATGGACGAGTTAGGAGATGGAGCTCCCCCACTATCAGCTAGGATCCCAAGGTGGCTCGGCGTTGAAGTCGAACGGCTCTCGGCGGAGAGCCGCCCCTAAGCCGTCTGGGTAGTAATTGTACACCTGCACAGAAGACAAGATACAGTTGAGTCAAGAGGAAAGAGAGGCAAAGCTGGCTCTGAGGATTAGATGAGATCAAATTAAATATTGAATGGGAAAGCAAGACATAGCTTAATTGATCGTTAGGGACTGATGGTTTTCACAGCTATAACAGGTGTGAAATGATCTTTAGGTTGTTATGGTTGTCATCTCAAATCATTATTTCTCAATTTTGAATGAATGCAAGTGCCACGTTGTACCTTATGTTGTCGAATATGTTAAATGCTGTTAACTAAGTTCTAACCTCAACTAAATAGCTATTGATTGTACCACTGTTGTGTTTCCAAAATAACAACACTGAAATTTCAAAACAAACCGTCCATAGCTAGCTAGCCAGCTAACTTACATTACATGCCAACTCAGCAGGCGAATATTAGCTAACGTGTGATAAATGGCTGTAAATAAGACTCCCGAGTGCTAGAAACACTGATAACGTTTAACAAATCGTAACTAACGTTATTTGTCTTAGCACAGTTGGCTAGCTAGCTATGATAATATATAATAAACTAAAATAGCTAGCTAAATAACTTTGATGAATGACGACAATAATGACAGTCAGTCGTTAGCTAGTTCGTTCATTGCCTAACTAGCTAACGTAGCTAGCTGCGGCTAACTCTAGCTACTTTCCCTCCTTAAACAGTTAACGTTAACCACTTACCGAGCTAGCTAGCTAGTAGGTACTTACGTGAGAATAAAACCCAATATTTGGGGTGGATCGTTTTTTCCTTTTAGGTGGAATTTTCAAAGAGTGGCGGGGGCACTATAGGAAAGAAAAAATGCCATCAAAGCGGAGGTGCAGATCGATATTTGAAGCTAAATCGAACCCTTTCGTGGCTACGCAGCGAGCAAAACTGCCGAAGTCTACAGAGAGGAAGAAACACAGATAGAACAATGAGACAGATATTTCACCGGATGTATAAATTTGAAGCATTCGCTTGGCGTTTCCACTCACTACCAAATTTGGTAGTGAGAGGAAGCCCAGTGGCGAGCAGTGGGAGAAGATGGAAGGAAATTGATTTTGACCGAAATTTTCTAGCCGATTAACATTTGATCCCAATACATTTTTATTTTCACTAAACTAAAATCTGTTTTGAACAGAGTGGACTAAGTCTTGTAGACTTAAACATCGCGTTGTTTATAAGGAGAGCAAATGCGAGTTGAGTTATTCCATTCACGCATTTCACACAGTAGGCGTTCCGTAACGGAAATATGCAGATGAAGGATAGAACAGGCAAATAGGATCTCGCTGGCTCGTGTTTGGCTCTGCCCACCTCCTTGCTTGTTCTGCTCACTATGACAAATTTGTTCCTGTTGAAAACGATAGGCCGTGGTCTATCTTGGTTTGCTTATAAATATCTTTGGAAAGAAAGGGGATGACGTCAGATAGGCGGGGTTTTCGAGCTGTCAAAGCAAATGCGACTGATAGGTTGTCTGGCTTGTATTTTAATTCTAAGCATTACTGTCTTTTCCTCATGTGTGATATTGTTGTGATCATATTATTTACAATTATACATATGTTATTGATATGCTGAGAATTATGTTTAATCAAACTCATATTATTTAATTAAAACAATTCCAAAAAACTTTTAAATATACGATCTCTACCCATCGATTATTGAAAATAACTCATAAATGCCTCATGTATCCTATCATAACCCAAAATATAGGCTTGTCGACCACATTTTTTGTAAACAATGTAACTGAAAACAAACACTGTATAGCCTCAAACGTCATGTTTTATATGGTCAGACCATTTCATCCATAGTTCTGTCTATGAATTTAATTTATTCAGTCCATTCCTCAGCTATTTACCAAAACAGTGGCGGGGTCGGTGGATTGTTATTGTTCGAAATGCAGATCGCCTCTTTAACATTATATTATATTATATTCAACTATTGCCAGAAAATACTACTACGGTTCTGAGAATGTAACGTCTCAATCAGATAGTATTGTTACCTTGGTTACGTCTTCATGCTTTTTCCCATGGCACCGCGATAACTGTAAAATGTTGTCCACAAATTGTCACTGGTACTCCTCTCTTATATTCTGGAAACACATGCTTCAAGTTCAACAGCGTGAAATTAGGTTGCATGTGTTTTTGTTTTTTTAAACAACCTCAGCCTCTTGATTTCCACGACGTTCACGTTGCCTTGTCTGCGGAGAGTTTGTGAAGTTTTGCTTCCCTCTGAAGACGCAAAGGGGTATATTTCCCACAGATGAATTTACACGCCACCCTTCTTGCCTATTGGTGGAGAAGGAGGTCTATTCCAAATTGGAAAAACTCAATGAATTTAATTTCAGACAGGGGGACTGGGTACCTGCATATTGATTTATTTTGACAGGTTTATTTTTATTCCCCGTAGACTATTGTATCAATGATAACTTGTGATGTTTTTATTTTTTATTTTTTTGGATTACTAGAGTAATTAGTTAGTGTAGTCCTCAGGGGTCTGTCTGAACAGCCAGCCAGACTATCCTAAAACTTGTGTGTCGTGCAGCCACAAACCTATGCTGCACTCTGCTACAGAGATTGAATGCGTTTACATTGTGGTATGGGCTATGATCACCTTTAGACGTTAGTCATGGCTCCTAAGGCTTAGACACACCACCAGCATACCACACATACCAGGTTTCACAAGTGGTGTTTATCAGTTGATAGGCTAAATGCATGTGAGAATGAAAATAGCACTTCATGAAATTATATACTTTGGGAACTGTTTTTTAATATTATATTTAGAAAATATAAAAACAGGCTACTGTTATTGTACCCTTTCTTATTTTCATACAACTGTCTTACAGGAATCCATATCAGCTGTCTTGTTTTGTGGACAATGTCCATTTTCATCGACACAGTAGATGTTTCTTTGGAGACATGGGGGGGGCTGTTTATGCATTACAATTCAAACATTAAATTGCAATTCAAACTGTAATAATGTACATCTTTTTTTTGTATAGCTAAGAACAATTATGATACTAATTAGCCTACAAAGGACCAAATATGATTTAAATTCCTTATTATATAATGATGGAGTAAGCTTAGGATATGCACTTAGCTCCTATGAATAGTCACCGGTACATAGCTTATGTGCAAAGTCCAAACCCCACACATGTGGCCTGTTTATCTTAGATAGACGGTGGTTAGAGGAGTGTGAATTCATAATGTCAGGTGAGCTATGGGTATTGGTAAGGGAAAAATACACAATGGTTCTGTTTGTTTTGCTCAAACACAAGTTTCTTGGCCAATTGTCAAGCCTTGAAAGTGAAAGTTTATCCTATGGTCCACAACACAAAAGAATCTGTTCCGAGCTTTGTGTCTGTTCTCCAAGAATGTAGATGAGGGTATGCATTGAGTCTAATCATAATCACACATAGCATCTAAAGTGGCTTCCAGAAAAACGTAATGTTTAATTCCATTGTTGTGATCATAATAGCCCGGGACACTGAGCACACTTGCTGTCGTAGTGTTTACCGCCCACAGTGAGTGAAAACACTCCAGTGGCGTGCATTGTGCAACTGGAATTCTCATCTGCAAACAGGGCCAGATTACATCAAAATATCACCCCAATGAAGCCTACATTATACACACAGAGTTATTTAGTATGACCAACAGCCAGATGATATGAACACAATTACTGTTGCATGAGCAAACACCACATATTTTACACACGATGAAAGCTCCATGTTCTTTTATCAGAGGACTCTATGGATTGTGATAATAAATCACAGTGGAACTTAAAATAATCAATAACCAATGTATGTTATTGTTATTGTTCCTATAAAAGGGAAACCTATTTGTGTAATTAGTATCCATCCTATTTGCCTTTACAAATCACTACACCTTCAACAAAAATATAATAGTTACATTTGAGGACAAATTACAGTATTCCTCACAGTTCTTAGATAGTGTTATGTTACACTGCAACAAAGCACAATGTCACAAGACTAGTGAACGTGGTGGAAAACTCAATTCTTCATTGAATAACTGGCATCACAGTGGTTGTCGAAGCACATGTCCTTTGGTAGGTTAAGTGAATCCCTCCACTCTTTGTTGTGTAGAAGAGGTATGGGGAGGTTGAAATGGCTAAATCTAAATTAATACAGTCAATCATCAGTCTCTGCATTATACAATGGGTCTTGATCTAGTACTTGTTTCTAATGCTGTGAATTACACCATGGTGTTTCAGCCTTACGCATTTGCCAAAGAATGGTGATAAGTAAAACTACCTCTACACAGACCTTTTCTCTAAGCTGAATTTTGAGCAGGGTCAAATACAAACTGTGTAAATACAGTCAGAGAATTTGACCACAGTAAATAAAAGTTACTACATTCCGCTAATTTACTATAAAATACCAATATTCTATTCTATTTCATTCTATATATAAAACATGTTTTACAGGTTACTCTGAACTCTGAATAAACACATTCAAAAGGAACCTGTAAAAGCACTCCGGTATCCCTCTCTTCTCAAGTCTCTAACATTTTCCTGAAGTCAATGAGTCTGATTCTGGACTCAAGCCTTGGACATGTTGGCATTGTAACACTAGTATCAGAGAGGTTGACAAATAGATCCAATCTGCCACTGAAACAATAATACAAAATAATGCTTATCTCACACAATTTCCCTCTTTAAAACCTTCCTCCCCCTTTCTGCCCTAGGCAGTCCATAATAATTCAGACATACTAGATTAGATTTACTGTAATGTCCCTCAGAAGGCTCAGAATAACTAGCTGGGGAAATAGAACTGACCTGAATACAGTGAATGATACTGAGGA
Organism: Oncorhynchus keta; assembly: GCF_023373465.1. Taxonomy (NCBI): domain Eukaryota; kingdom Metazoa; phylum Chordata; class Actinopteri; order Salmoniformes; family Salmonidae; genus Oncorhynchus; species Oncorhynchus keta. Next base: position 67,889,235 of record NC_068454.1, on the reverse strand, counting down.
CACTATATGGATCTTGAAAGTTTGTACACAGTAGAAGGAATATGTAGTTGTATATTTTTTTGTCATTTACAGTTTAATCATGTCATGTTTTTGTAGTAAGATGTATTGTCAGTGTCATGGTCACTCAAATGAACGTGTAAAAGTTAAAACATGTGATATGTAAAGTTAAGCACGGTATACAAAGCATTAGAACTAGAGGGAGCATGTGACACATGTTTCTGTTGGTAGGACTCAACAACAAACCTGGTGCTCTATTTTTGTGTAATGCTTTGGATGTATTAAACCATGTAACTGAGATGTTAGAGAAGGTTGACATCCATCTTTGAAATACACAAATCCATAGATTTTTCAGAAATCTCACACTGTATGACTGACTTGTATTAGAGGCAGTTTTTGTTGAAGAAACACTTAATACCTCTCCTCACATTATCATCCCCACTCAATGACCCAGACCCAGTCTGTGTGTCTGTAGACCAAATGAGACAGTGATTTCAGTGCACATGCCCAGACATGTCCCTGTAGACTGGCCTGTGGCCAACAGTGGGCAGCCCACCCTGGTCCCTGGCCTGTCCTTTGATTTGAGGGGTTGGCTGGTCGGCTGGCTCCAGCCAGACCAGGCATTGTATCCCAAACAATGCACCCCAGACCTACTGAACTATAAACATATCCCTTTGTACGGTTTTCCCTGAATTCTGAGCAGGGAGACACCCAGAGTCAGGAAACGGCTGGACTCCTGTCCAAATTGAGAACGTCTACACCCCAAATTACAGCTGACTGGACATTTGAGATTGTCTGTGTCCCCTCTCCCCTTCCCTCTCCCTCTCTAAACTTCCCTCTCTCTCCCTCTCCAGCCTGCAGCCCCACAAGAAGTACAGTACATTCTTGAGGGAATCGTGCAATTCCAATTCATTGGCCAAAATGACTCATTGTAAATAAATAGCACTCCTACATTGAAATGGATCAACTGACACCAACCCTGATACTTTTTTAAAGTAATTGTGTATTTAATTTTTTTTTTACTCTGTTTTGAAATGTCCATGCTGTAGTACCTCCTCCAAACCAGCTGAGGTCGTCTGTCCAACGACGTGACGCCAAAAAGTTCCCCTCCCCCACGAGAGGCCTCTCTGTTCCTCATCTGATCAGCTGACTTGAATGTGATGCTGCTGGAAAGACCTCTAGGATTAGGATTTGATTGGCAATTATGAATATTAAACCATAGGAATTGATTAGTGTTCGAGTAGTTTTGTCATTAGATCTCAGGTAAGAAATGTGAAAACTGTATTTTGTTTTTTTTACTGTAAATCTCCTCGATATCATGTGATACCAGCTAGCTAGCTATGGGTCATGTTTCAATCAACTGAGAATGTCACTTGCAGTAACGTTAGTGAGGTTCAGCTAACGTTCGCAACTTTTGATGTAAAGCAATAGAAGACAAATATCCTTTCTCTTGCATGCTAGCTAACCAGATATATCAGCAGCGCGTAGATAAGACGGGTTTGGGAAGACATATTGATTAAATAGCAGTCAATGTTGTCTGCTATCATTTATCAACTGATGTATCAACATGAAATAGAGAATAACGTTGCGATTGATAATACCGTACTACAAATTAAGTCCTGTTGAACAAGTACATTTTTTCTTGTTTTACAGCACCCATCTCTGTGCATTTCGTTTTGAGCCTGTAGTCATCAGTGTATAGCTGTAACCATGACAGAGTTCTGGTTGATCTCAGCTCCTGGAGAGAAGACCTGCCAGCAGACATGGGACCAGATGATGGTGGCCACCACGCGCAACAACAACCTGTCCACCAACAACAAGTTCAACATCCCAGACCTCAAGGTTAGCCTGCAGTAGTAGCCATAGATAGTAGCTACTACATTACCATACTAACTTGTAGGGCTGAGCAATATATACCGGTATAGATTTTTACAGTACCATCCATAACAATATGTTGACCGTGCTAAATAAATAACAAGTTATTCGTTTTCTCTGAGTTTGATTGAGTATAAAATAATCACAATGGAGAAAGCCCAATAATAACACATAGAATTCACTTGCCATCCTACGGTCATGCACTACTCAAAAACCGACATACCATCAAGAATGAGAAAATTATTGAATGAAAATGGCCATATCGCCCAACTAACTTATACTGAACAAAAATATGAATGCAACATGTAAAGTGTTGGTCCCATGTTTCATGAGCTGAAATAAAAGATCACAGAAATGTTCCATATGCAAAAAAGCTTATTTCTCAAATCCCTGTTAGTGAAAATGTATCCTTTGCCAAGATATTTGTATTTATTTCACTTTTATTTAACCAGGTAGGCTAGTTGGGAACAAGTTCTCATTTACAACTGCGACCTGGCATAGATAATCCATCCACCTGACAGGTGTGGCATATCATTTTTAAGTAAGAGATAAGAATAACAAGTAATTAAAGAGCAGCAGTAAATAACAATAGCGGGGCTGTATACAGGGGGTACCGGTACAGAGTCAATGTGCGGGGGGCACCAGTGTCGAGGTAATATATAGGTAGAGTTATTAAAGTGACTATACATAAATAATAACAGAGAGTAGCAGCAGCATAGAAGGGGGGATGCAAATAGTATGAGTGGCCATTTGATTAACTGTTCAGGAGTCTTACGGCTTGATGGTAGAAGCTGTAAAGAAGTCTCTTGGACCTAGACTTGGTGCACCGGTACCGCTTGTCGTGCGGTAGCAGGGGGAACAGTCTATAACTAGTGTGGCTGGAGTCTTTGACAATTTTTTGGGCCTTCCTCTGACACCGCCTGGTATAGAGGTCCTGGATGGCAGGAAGGTTGGCCCCGGTGATGTACTGGGCCGTTCGCACTACCCTCTGTAGTTCCTTGCGGTCGAAGGCCGAGCAGTTGCCATACCAGGCAGTGATGCAACCAGTCAGGATGCTCTCGATGGTGCAGCTGTAGAACCTTTTGAGGATCTGAGGTCCCATGCCCAATCTTTTCAGTCTCCTGATGGGGAATAGGTTTTGTTGTGCCCTCTTCACGACTGTCTTGGTGTGCTTGGACCATGTTAGTTTGTTGGTGATGTGGACGCCAAGGAACTTGAAGCTCTTAACCTGCTCCACTACAGCCCCGTCGTTGAGAATGGGGGCGTGCTTGGTCTTTTTTTCCCTGTAGTCCACAATCATCTCCTTTGTCTTGATCACGTTGAGGGAGAGGTTGATGTCCTTGCACCACACTGTCAGGTCTATGACCTCCTCCCAATAGGCTGTCTCATTGTTGTCGGTGATCAGGCCTACCACTGTTGTCATCAGCAAACTTAATGATGGTGTTGGAGTCATGCCTGGCTGTGCAGTCATGAGTGAACAGGGAGTACAGGAGGGGACTGAGAACACATCCCTGAGGGGCCCCCGTGTTGAGGATCAGCGTGGCGGATGTGTTGGTACCTACCCTTACCACCTGAGGGCAGCCCGTCAGGAACCCATGGCTGCGCCCCTGCCCTGTCATGTGAAATCCATAGATTAGAGCCTATTTGATTTATTTAATAATATAATAATAATAATATATGCCATTTAGCAGACGCTTTTATCCAAAGCGACTTACAGTCATGTGTGCATACATTCTACGTATGGGTGGTCCCGGGAATCGAACCCACTACCCTGGCGTTACAAGCGCCATGCTCTACCAACTGTGCTACAGAAGGACCATTTCAGTTGACTGATTTTCTTATATGAACTGTAACTCAGTAAAAGCTTTGAAATTGTTGCATGTTGTGTTAATATTTTTGTTCATTATACTTACTAGCCCCTCTACATTCCTACGTGGAACAAGGCTTCCACAAAACATTGCCATAGTTTACTCGCAAATGATTTTGCAATACATGAACGGGTCCCAACAAAAGTACCGCCATCCAAAGCACACAGGCTCCTGAATATCACTGCTGGGTGACTGACTCTTAGTTGTCACTGAGAAAACAAAACAGGCAGGCAGCACAACCAGACCCCTGACCTCAGGACTCTCATCCAGTCTTTGCCCTAGTTTGAGTTGGCCCTAGTTTGATCAAAGGCCCTCAAAGCAACATTTAGGCATCTGGTATCAAGCCAATGAAACCAATGTACTCACCCCACCTGTAAAATGTGCTCACCCCATCTATAAAATGTGCTCACCCCATCTATAAAATGTGCTCACCCCATCTATAAAATGTGCTCACCCCATCTATAAAATGTGCTCACCCCATCTATAAAATGTGCTCACCCCATCTATAAAATGTGCTCACCCCATCTATAAAATGTGCTCACCCCATCTATAAAATGTGCTCACCCCATCTATAAAATGTGCTCACCCCATCTATAAAATGTGCTCACCCCATCTATAAAATGTGCTCACCCCATCTATAAAATGTGCTCACCCCATCTATAAAATGGGCTCACCCCATCTATAAAATGGGCTCACCCTGGGTATATGATGGTAGGGGAAATATTGTTTGAATTAAAGCTTTGACACGTTTGGCCTTTTTTCCTTTTTGCATTAACAGGTGGGGACGCTAGATGTGTTAGTTGGGCTGTCAGATGACCTGGCCAAACTGGACTCCTTTATTGAAGGGTAGGTTTTTTACTACACTGCAATTTCCCCTTTGAACATTAAGTATCACTTCAGGATTACTGTACGAAATATCTCATTCATTACTATGTATACAGCTTGTCCATTGTGAATGTGTTGTGATAGACATATATTATTTTTGTTAAAGTGCCTGTGATGTCTTCTGTGTCCAGTCAATTCTGTAATCCCTCCGTGGCCCTAGCTTTGCTACAATAAGGAATTTCACACCAGCGTGAGGCTAGCAGGCCCAGAGACTAAAGTTAGCAATTTACAGTTTGGTGACACACCGGCATCTCTTTACTCAGTTATATTTATTGCTCATGACTTGTGTGCTACTGTTGGTTTGAAGTTATTTATAATCCTTGGAAAACCTTGACGTCCAAAAATTCCCACATACTAAGCAAGCCCTGGTTCCTCTGTAGACACCGACTCTCAAAGAATGGCAACAGTAGAAACCCAGTTACCTCTCATAGGGCAATATCAGCCTTGTTCTGGAACTCGTCTGTAGGAAATTTGAAGATGAGAAAGCCGAAGTAACACCGTTACAGACTGATTTGGGATTGTCTTAATCTGACAGCGTGTCAGTTGTCTCGACAAACAAGCCTGAGTCTTAGAATTGAGTTTTTCTCCATCGTTCACCGATCGCACATCAATTGGAATGTAATCATATCAAGTATTATCCACATCATTTTGGTTCAGGGAAGGCAACTACAGTGCTAAAAAAAATAGTGAAAAACAGAAACGGATTGTAAATGATCTGTTAATTATTAGTCAATTATCAGTTAACCAACTGATTAATTGGTTATCAAGAATTGGTTGATAACCAATGCTCCTTAGTAGGCCTACAGGTCCATTTTCTATTTAAAAGGTCTTTCATCAATATACTGTATAATGTGAACAGTTGTTAGTCTGGTGCTGTAGATTATATATAGATAGATAAACACTCATACCCTGACCAATAAACAGTCTGCGTAGACTTTGATGTTTTGAGCAGAGTGCTATATGAATGCATGGTATAGTTAAGCAATAAGGCCCGAGGAGGTGTGGTATATAGGCAATATACCACGGTTAAGGGCTGTTCTTAGTCACGACACAACGCTGAGTGCCTGGATATATATTGGCCATATATCACAAACCCCCAAGGTGCCATATTGCTATTATACATTTTTACCAATGTAATTAGAGCAGTAAAAATAACTGTTTTGTCATACCCGTGGTATACGGTCTGATATACCATGGCTGTCATCCAATCAGCATTCAGGGCTTGAACCACCAGGTTTATAATCCCCTTTTGATGTGAGGGCTTGCTGACTGCAGCCTGACTGTGTGAATGTTTCCTGGCTGTTGACAGTGTGGTGAAGAAGGTGTCTCAGTACATGGCTGATGTGTTAGAGGACAGCCGAGACAAAGTCCAGGAGAACCTGCTGGCCAACGGAGGTACTTATCATCATATACAAGTTACTCATATGAAAACAATACAGGTAGTTATCATATACAAGATACTGGTATCAAAACAATGAAGGCAGTTAAGATTGCAGAAATTGAATTACTAGAACAGCCATTCCCATTCAAGTTTGTCATTCTATTTCTATCATTATCATCACGTACAAGTTATTCATATGAAAACAATGGAGGACATTGGAGATTAGCTTGTTAGTTGTCATCACAAACAAATTTGTCCAGGAAGTGTGCTTCTGCCTCTACTGTGCACATTGATTGACTAAGGAATTATCCTTTTAACCTGTTAATACGAAATACTAAAGAAATACCAGCACATTTAGAAATGGTTGATTAGAGTATCTTGCAATTACCCATAAAGCCATGCATCATAATGTAAAAACGTCATTCTAACAAGTCCTTTCCTCAATAACAATGCCTTGATTCCCTCTAGTGGATCTGGTGACCTACATCACACGGTTTCAGTGGGACATGGCCAAGTACCCCATCAAGCAGTCACTGAAGAACATCTCTGATATCATATCCAAGGCAAGTCTTTCTCCTACCCTCATCTGATTCTCTTGATAATTAGCTAGACGGAGACCCTTTTTTATAACTGTCATGTAGTCATGATTTTGATAGCGTATGAAGGTATAGAAATATCAACAAGTAAATTATATTTCAATGGTATCAATCAACTGTATTTTTACTACCTCTTGAGTAAATCTGTTGTTAAACACTGTGCACAGTTTTTACGTGGGTTGTATTCTGAGTACTTGACCTTTTCCTCTCTACAGCAAGTAAGCCAGATTGACAACGACCTGAAGGCCAGAGCCTCTGCCTACAACAACCTGAAAGGGAACCTGCAGAATCTGGAGAGGAAGAACGCGTGAGTCAAGTTATTTTGCTCGAAGACCTGACTATATTTTCCACTGCTTCTAATCTATGCCTTCAGTGAGAATTATATTTGAAACAGTTGAGGAAAGGTCTTTCAATGCATATTTGCTTTGTTCAATTGTTTCTTTCAACATTGTTTACATTATCATTAAAATATCATGCAATACCGTGTTGTGTCTGTAGGGGGAGCCTGCTGACCAGGAGTCTGGCTGACATTGTCAAGAAGGAGGATTTTGTGATTGACTCTGAGTATCTGATCACTATGCTGGTGGTTGTACCAAAGTAAGTACAACTGTTTCCCAGTTTACAACAGTGTCATATTGAAACTTTTTTTTATAACAACAGTTTGCTGTCTAACAATTGTGGATCCTTCTAGGACGAGTTATGCTGACTGGCAGAAGACCTATGAAACGTTGTCTGAAATGGTTGTACCCCGATCCACTAAGTAAGTATATTGGAAATTCAGAGCCCATGGTGAATGCATGTTAAAATAGCTACTTCAGGGCCTCCCGGGTGGAGCAGTGATTAAGGGCGCTGTACTGCAGCGCCAGCTGTGCCACCAGAGACTCTGGGTTCGCGCCCAGGCTCTGCCGTGACCGGGAGCTCCGTGGCGCGACGCACAATTAGGGCCGCGACCGGGAGGTCCGTGGGACGACGCACAAGCGACGTTAACCAAGGTTGCCAGGTGCACAGTGTTTCCTCCGACACATGCGCGCTGTGTTAAAAAGCAGTGCGGCTTGGTTGGGTTATGTATCGGAGGACTTTCAACCTTCGTCTCTCCCGAGCCCGTACAGGAGTTGTAGTGATGAGACAAGATAGTAGCTATTAACAATTGGGTACCACGAAATTGGGGAGAAAAAAAAAAGATGTTTTTTTTTTTAATTAAAAAAATATATATTAAAAAAATTACTACTTCAGTACATTGTCTCTTCAATCCATATTTTCTGCTCATGAAGTGATTTCATTGTGAGTCCATCATGCCCGTCTGACTGTTCTGTTTGTCCCATTATTACAGCCTGCTGTTTGAGGACCATGACAGTGGTCTGTTCAGCGTCACCCTATTCAGGAAGGCCATTGATGACTTCAGACACAAGGCCAGAGAGAACAAGTAAGACACACACACACACACACACACACACACACACACACACTCTTCTCCATATGTAATTATCTTGCTGTTTCTATCAGGTACACAGTCAGGGACTTCCAGTACAACGAGCAGGAGATGAATGCGGACAAAGAGGAGATGACACGTCTCTCCACAGACAAGAAGAAGCAGTTTGTAAGTCATATGACTGGGAATATGATGCCTGACCAAGGTATATGTGACTGAAACGTTGCACTATAAAGAAATGTTTCATTGCAAGTACACTTAGTGTTCGGACATCCCTGCAACCATTCTGGGATGTGTTGGGTGGGTGAAACTACTGGACAGTGGGGTGGATGGAGCCTCTAAGCCTTAATTTCCCTCTGTCAGGGGCCACTGGTGCGATGGCTGAAAGTGAACTTCAGTGAGGCCTTCATCGCATGGATTCACATCAAGGCTCTGAGGGTCTTTGTGGAGTCTGTCTTAAGGTATGACGATCACACTGTACTAACAGTCGTCCAATTGTTAGATGTTTGTAGTGAATGACAAGATGCTTGTGACAAGAAGTCAACCTGAATGCAAATAAAATATCTAACTGACTGCGTGTCGTGCCTGCTGTTAGTGATTTAACTGCTCTGCCTATGCTCCCACAGATATGGGCTGCCTGTGAACTTCCAGGCCATGCTGCTCCAGCCCAACAAGAAGAACATGAAGAAACTGAGGGAGGTTCTCAATGACCTATACAAACACCTGGACAGCAGCGCTGCAGCTGTCATCGATGTGAGTAATTAGACGTGATATATATACCCGGTGTGTCCAGATGAATACTTGTTCTATCTTTGTAGTAATGGGGCATTGCGATGCCAAACGCATGTTGTATATTAGAAATTCTGGCACATTAGCTAAATGAGATTTGATATGGTCTGGTTCAGCAGACCTGTTAGACAACCACATTATCCCTGTCGTGTTAATGTTATTTACCATGTAAGCTAATGGTCTCTGTTTCTTTATTCCCTTGTAGTCTGCCATGGATATCCCTGGTCTGAACCTGAGCCAGCAGGAGTACTACCCTTATGTTTACTACAAGATAGACTGCAACCTGCTGGACTTTAAATAGATTTTCACTGTACCTGACCCCTCTGTTCTGTCTTTATGCTGAGTACCCACTAACTTGTGTTTTCCCGTAAATCTTGCTCCCAGTCTTGCTATTTTCTCCGTTCTCTGCTCTGCTATTTCCTCTCCTCTCTAATCGTCCTCTCCTTTGCTCTCCTCATATCTGGGTGATGCTGTTTATCCTTGCTCTCCTCAGATGTGCATGCTCATTCCTTGTGGTTTAAAGCACTTAGTGACCCCCTCCATCTGTACAAACTGAGGACAAAAAATGGCTTGATGTTTATTTTGTTGGTTTTGTTTACATATTTTTTGTAAAACAGCATAATCAAAGTACACTGTATTTAAAGGCCCAGTGCAGTCAAAACAGATTTTTCTGTGTTTGATTTTCCTGTGTTTTATATATATTTCCACACTGAGGTTGGAACGATATTGTGGAATAAGGCCATTTTAGCCTGTTTTGGTGTGACTGGTGACAAATTAATGAATAAACCAATATGAAAGTGTTCCAAACCTCTCTGCCAATAACAGCTAGTTTTCAGTTTTTCCACCCCCAATCCAAAACAGTCCTAGTCATATTCTTGCTTGAGAAATTGCTCTTGCTAAAATGCAATTTTTTTTGTTACTTTTTGAAAATTTTAATTGAAAAACTCACTGTATTTAATTGGTACCCAGAAAGGATTTGATGTTGCAATAAACCGGCTGCATTGGGCCTTTATGTGCTGAAACAAATAAGATCTCTAAATATTTATTTCTGGTAGTTTATGTATTTTCAATCATTCCACGTCTGTGTTGTGCATATTGATAGCTACATCTTTGAGTGGCACTATTCATAGATACTTGTGTATGTGACCAATGTGTTCATTTACCTGCACGTCCAAGCATATCTGGTACATGTTCATGAGGTATTGGTTCACCTTGGCAACAAATAGTGTTACAAAGATGCTATATTTGTGTGTAATCTCATGTTGTGTATATTTGATGTTAAAAGAGATATATGTATGTGTACGTACGCATTATGTATGCTATGAATAGATAAAACAGTCAATATGAAGAAAATGGTCTATTTTGTATGTGATTGGGGTTAGCGTTTGTCTGTGTTGGTAGGCTATATCGGTAGGTAAGGTTGTAAACATTACATATTGACAACATATTACAATGAATGGCCAGGCCCTGCAGGAATCGTCCACGTTTACAGTTGTGTGAGAGAAAGAGAGTGAGTCATGCTTGGCCTCTGCAGAACTAAGGGAAGGGTAGTTAGAGGAAGTTCCTCCATAGAGAAGTAGGAATGTACATAACCCTTAAGAAATCCCTGCCTTCAAACATTTAATATGAGGAATTCAATATGAATAGAAATGTGCTCCCAAATCCATCATTGAGAAATAGTATTTGTTTGAGAGCATAACATCATTGCCAGAGTAGCCTACACATTACCTAGATGTATTCACACGCTGTGGTCTATCAAATTGGACAGCAGATGGCACAACATAACAGAGAGAGTGGGAAATAAAGTCCTCTAGCTGCGCATGTCACCTATGTATGCATTCCTCTGAAGTGGCCCGAAACCTGACAGGCGTTCAGACCATGCAAACAGTCCGTCATATGACTGGTACCCATACGAAAACACTGCAAGGCGGGGGAAATCATAATCACTGTCCGTGGTGGTGCTGCTGTTGCGAGGGAGAGGGAACCGCATCTCCCGATGTCTTCAGGCTGCCCGGATCGTTTGTTTATCTGCGGCTCCCGGTTTATTCGTGTCAACCCCGGCCTTTCTCGGTCGATAGAATGAAAGGATGGCCAAGCGGCGAGATGCGGACGAGGAGAACAGAGAGCTGATCGGCCCTGCTGCGGTCCAGCGAGATGCGACGCTGTATCCCGGGATGGCAAAAATGGACGGAATGGAGGAAAGAGGGGGAAGTGAACTGTCTTTAGAGGAGATTTTAATGCTCTACAGCCAACCGATAAATGAAGAGCAGGCTTGGGCAGTGTGTTACCAATGCTGCGTAAACCTGGCTCAGGGACATAGGAGGAATTCTGGCCCAGCTGCGGGTGCATCAGTGGTGGATACTGCGAAGAGGATTGAGGGACCACAGGATGTGAGGATTCAGAAAGACGGAGCTGTCAAATTACAATATGAAGGCTGTGATGGTAGGTACAATAATTATGTAATGATGATGTTTGCAATGCGTTCATGATTTTTTTCTGGCAGTTTTATTTTCATTTCGCCAACACATTGGTAATATGACCTATTCCTAGAACGAGAAAATATGTAATAATGTTGAATGAATGTAGAACCTAGGTCAACAAGGCAGCTGGATACCGACTGATAGATTCATATGTCATGCTTTCCAATTGTTGGCTATTGCATTTAGTTAGCTGGCTCAGCCGTTGTTGTTTTTTTCCCCTTCGCACATCACATGTTCATGTTCATCATCCACACTCCATGAAATAGCTTACTGGGATAAAAAGAAGAGCATATTTCCATGGCACAATTTGTTGCTGCCCAGAGTGACATACAGTGCATTCGGGAAAGTATTCAGACCCCTTCACCTTTTCCACATTTCGTTACGTTAGAGCCTTATTTTAAAATGGATTAAATAAATACATGTCCTCATCAATCTACACATAATACCCCATAATGAAAAAGTTAAAACAGGTTTTTAGACATTTTTGCAAATGTATTACAAATGAAAAACAGAAATACCTTATTTACATAAGTATTCGGACCATTTGCTATGAGACTCGAAATTGAGCTCAGGATCATCCTGTTTCCATTGATCATCCTTGAGATGTGTCTACAACTTGATTGGAGTCCATCTGTGGTAAATTAAATTGATTTTACATGATTTGGAAAGGCACACACCTATCTATATAAGGTCCCACAGTTGACAGTTCATGTCAGAGAAAAAAACCAAGCCATGAGGTTGAAGGAATTGTCCTTAGAGCCCCGAGACAGGATTGTGTTGAGGCACAGATCTGGGGAAGGGTATCAAACCAATTTATGTAGCATTGAAGACCCCCCAAGAACACAGTGGCCAACCATAATTCTTAAATGGAAGAAGTTTGGAACCAACAAGACTCTTTCTAGAGCTGGCTGCCTGGCCAAACTGAGCAATAGGGGGAGAAGGGCCTTGTTCAGGGAGGTGACCAAGAACCCGATGGTCACTCTGACAGGGCTCCAGCGTTCCTCTGTGAAGATGAGAGAACCTTCCAGAAGGACAACCATCTCTGAAGCACTTCAATCAGGCCTTTATGGTAGAGTGGCCAGACTGATGCCACTTCTCAGTAAAAGGCACATGACAGCCCACTTGGAGTTTGCCAAAAGGCACCTAAAGGACTCCCAGACCATGAGAAACAAGATTGTCTGGTCTGATGAAACCAAGATTGATCTCTTTGGCCTGAATGCCAAGCATCACATCTGGAAGAAACCTGGCACCATCCCTACAGTGAAGCATGATGGTGGCAGCATCATACTGTGGGGATGTTTTTCAGGGGCAGGGACTGGGAGACTAGTCAGGATCGAGAGAAAGATGAACGGAATAAAGTACAGAGAGATCCTTGATGAAAACCTGCTCCAGAGTGCACAGGACCTCAGACAGGCGAAGGTTCACCTTCCAACACGACAATGACCTTAAGCACACAGCCAAGACAACGTAGGAATGGCGTTGTGACAGCTCTCCATCCAACCTGACAGAGCTTGAGAGGATCTGCATAGAAGAATGAGAGAAACTCCCCAAATACAAGTGTGCCAAGCTTGTAGCGTCATACCCAAGAAGACTCAGTTGTTTTTTTTGTATACATTTGCAAAAATGTCTAAAAACTTTGCTTTGTCATTATGGGGTACTGTGGGTAGAGTGATAAGGGGGGAAAACTATTTCATCAATTTTAAAATAAGGCTGTAACGTAACAAAATTTGGAAAAGTCAAGGGGTCTGTATACTTTCCGAATCCACTATACTGTATTGTGGGTGGTGGTGGATCTGGCCCCTTATCAACCTTTTAAAATGTATTTTTGTAGACTTTTTTTATGGAGTGTTTTCCATTGCCACAAAGACCCTCAAACAATGGTATGACTGCATGATGGCCCCAAGCCACATCATCATCATCATCACCACCACTGTAGTCATCAATGGACTTATGCCTTCACAGCTGGGGCCTAGCTAAACTGTTGACATTGTCTTGTGTTACACCTGATATGACACAGCAAAAATGTGTGTAGTCTGGGTGTGCCTTTGTAACTGCTTGAATACCCATTCTCCTTGCTCCGGCCAAACGCTACGCCACACCCACGGGTATTAGTTTCTTCTCCGCAGTGAGTCTGGATCTGAGTCCCCGACCCGTCACCTAGCCTCTGTCGAGACCCCAACAACAGGAAGTTCCGGTTTTCAGGGGAAACGGAAAGAGAGGCTGTGACGTTAACAAGGCAACATCATCTTAACTCCTCCACATTTACTGGATTGGTTGAACAGTGCAGAAAATAACCTCCCCGACAGTTTTATTCCCTTCTTCTCTCAAGTTCAGTATGTAAGGGATCTAGTTTCAGGTGTTCATTTTACGGCTGCTACGTTAGGTTATGCGAATGCGAACACATTCGGGGGCCGTCTGATTGGTCCAGAACCAATGGGTTGGGCCAAAGCCAGAACAAACATGGGTAAAACTGTGGTTTAAAAATTTGTCATTGGCTTTCATACTCTGATAGGGCAGCGGGTAGCTTAGCGGTTAAGACTGTTGGGCCAGTAACCGAAAGGTTTTCAAGCTGACTAGCTGAAAAATATGTTGACGTGCCCTTGAGCAAGGCACGTAACCCTAATTGCTCCTATAAGTCGCTCTGGATACGAGCGTCTGCTAAATGACTAAAATGTAAAATGTAATTGGTTAAAGATGATCCAATCGCTGATGACTTTGTTTTGTACAACGCCCCTCGTCACCACAAACACAAACAATTTCAATGATGACAGTCTCAGACTAAAGTATGTAGCAAACAACAAAAAAATGTGAGTCATGAGGCTACCTGTAAAAGTGACTAGGATTTACAAGTAATGTGTCTTGTCCTGCATGTGGAGAGTTCATGTCGGTCTTCCTCCTCGCTAGTATCCTGTAATCAGATTCCCAGATACAGTCTCTATTTCACCCAATATGTCTTTGTTTATTTTGTTTGTTTATATACCCATGGTGTCACAGGGAAGCTGTACCCTAGCTCTTACTCAGTTATACACCTTGAGTCAATGTGTGCTGAGTCAATTTGATGGCTTATTGGCTTTGGACTCAATGTACTCCATGGTTAATCAGCTTTTTTACATGTACATTTACATTTGAGTCATTTAGCATACACTCTTATCCAGAGTGACTTAATGTTTGTGTGCATACATTTTCCAACTTTTTCCTACTGGTCCCCCGGTGGGAATGAAAACCCACATCTCTGGCGTTGATAGCACCCTCCTCTACCAGCTGAGACACACAGGACCTTTTTGGCATTAATGAACTGACTGTGCATAGTAAGGGTGGAATATGTGGTGTACTGTATTTTATTTGACGTGCCTGGCAGTGTGTTAGTAACTCAGTAATAGTAATTGGGGATGGGAGGTTTTGCATGGTTTGCTACTGGTCTGCGGATGGCTACTCTACAGGCAATGCTGTTATTGAATGTAGTATCATCATGTGTGTTATTACACTTTATTCATCTGTGATTATTACATTAATATGACTACAGCTAATCATCTGTTGAGTTAATGTAGATAGACTAACATTATTCTTGCGACGCCTTTCTTTTTTCTAGTGCCTTAAATCTATTATAATTTCTTTCTACGCTGATTTGTTACGTGATTTCCATATTTGATGGATTCTCAGAAGGACTGACCACTCTGATGTCTGGTTAACTGTGCTAAAGTTCAAGGGGTCTCCCCCAAGGCATATCAGCCATGCCAGCTGTGTTCAGAGACAGACAGGCATACAGAAAGAAAAACTGAGAGAGAGCCTTCTTCCAACCAATTTGTCACTGACCAAACAGAAGCTACTCTCAAAATGTAGCTACTCTTATTCAATTTCCCAAGTTTCCTGATTGATTGCATTTATCATCTCTGTATCAGATTTCTTTCCCTCATTGATGAAGCCAGTTTGTGTGAGAATATCAGGATTTGTCCGTTGTCTGTTTCCTGCATGGCAGTAACAAAAGCAAGTTGTTTTGTCTTACTTTGAGTGTCAAAATAAGCCTGGTTCCTCTAGGTTTCTTCCTAGGTTCCTGCCGTTCTAGGGAGTTTTTACTAGCCACTGCTTCTTTCTGTATCTGCATTGCTTCCTCTTTGGGGTTTTAGGCTGGGTATCTGTATAGCACTTTGTGGAAACTGCTGATGTAAAACAGGCTTTATAAAATAAATTGGATTTGAAAATAAGGACCATTGGTTTAGTCACTGATTCAAGGACGATGGTTGTGAGTAGTTCTGTTGGGCTGTTGACGTCCTGAAATATTAGACCTCCATCTTGTTTTTTCTCATCAATGAATGGGGCAGTCACAAGCAAATGATTTGAACATGTTGTTTTGCAGGATGTTACAATAGAGCTTGTCATTGTGTATGTGGAGAGGGTCATCAAAAAATAATCTGCTTGGTCACATTATTGAAATAAACATTTCATGACGATGACATGGCTTGGTCACGTTATTGAAATAAACATTTCATGACGATGACATGGTGGCTTGGAGCAACATTTAGGCCTAACCCAGAGGCTTCTTGAATGAAATGTATTGATTCAGTTTAGCAGTGTGTATGCAGGCAAAGGCAGAGACAGGGCCAGTGACTGACTGGCAGAGGTAGAGGCCGAGGCAGTGACTGACTGGCAGAGGCAGTAACAGAGACTGACTGGCAGAGGTAGGGGCCGAGGCAGTGACTGACTGGCAGAGGCAGTAACAGAGACTGACTGGCAGAGGTAGGGGCCGAGGCAGTGACTGACTGGCAGAGGCAGTAACAGAGACTGACTGGCAGAGGTAGGGGCAGAGGCAGTGACTGACTGGCAGAGGCAGTAACAGAGACTGACTGGCAGAGGTAGGGGCAGAGGAAGTGACTGACTGGCAGAGGCAGTAACAAAGACTGACTGGCAGAGGTAGGGGCCGAGGCAGTGACTGACTGGCAGAGGCAGTAACAGAGACTGACTGGCAGAGGTAGGGGCCGAGGCAGTGACTGACTGGCAGAGGCAGTAACAGAGACTGACTGGCAGAGGTAGGGGCCGAGGCAGTGACTGACTGGCAGAGGCAGTAACAGAGACTGACTGGCAGAGGTAGAGGCAGAGGCAGTGACTGACTGGCAGAGGTAGGGGCCGAGACAGTGACTGACCGGCAGAGGCAGTAACAGAGACTGACTGGCAGAGGTAGAGGCCGAGGCAGTGACTGACTGGCAGAGGCAGTAACAGAGACTTACTGGCAGAGGTAGGGGCCGAGGCAGTGACTGACTGGCAGAGGCAGTAACAGAGACTGACTGGCAGAGGTAGGGGCCGAGGCAGTGACTGACTGGCAGAGGCAGTAACAGAGACTGACTGGCAGAGGTAGGGGCCGAGGCAGTGACTGACTGGCAGAGGCAGTAACAGAGACTGACTGGCAGAGGTAGGGGCCGAGGCAGTGACTGACTGGCAGAGGCAGTAACAGAGACTGACTGGCAGAGGTAGGGGCCGAGGCAGTGACTGACTGGCAGAGGCAGTAACAGAGACTGACTGGCAGAGGTAGGGGCCGAGGCAGTGACTGACTGGCAGAGGCAGTAACAGAGACTGACTGGCAGAGGTAGAGGCAGAGGCAGTGACTGACTGGCAGAGGTAGGGGCCGAGGCAGTGACTGACTGGCAGAGGCAGTAACAGAGACTGACTGGCAAAGGTAGAGGCCGAGGCAGTGACTGACTGGCAGAGGCAGTAACAGAGACTGACTGGCAGAGGTAGGGGCCGAGGCAGTGACTGACTGGCAGAGGCAGTAACAGAGACTGACTGGCAGAGGTAGGGGCCGAGGCAGTGACTGACTGGCAGAGGCAGTAACAGAGACTGACTGGCAGAGGTAGAGGCCGAGGCAGTGACTGACTGGCAGAGGTAGGGGCCGAGGCAGTGACTGACTGGCAGAGGCAGTAACAGAGACTGACTGGCAGAGGTAGAGGCCGAGGCAGTGACTGACTGGCAGAGCCAGTAACAGAGACTGACTGGCAGAGGTAGGGGCCGAGGCAGTGACTGACTGGCAGAGGTAGAGGCCGAGGCAGTGACTGACTGGCAGAGGTAGAGGCCGAGGCAGTGACTGACTGGCAGAGGCAGTGACAGACACTGACTGGCAAAGGTAGAGGCCGAGGCAGTGACAGTCTGACTGGCAGAGGCAGTGACAGGGGCTGACTGGCAGAGGTAGAAGCAGAGGTAGAAGCAGAGGCAGTGAGAGAGACTGACTGGTAGAGGCAGAAGCAGTGACAAGAGACTGACTGGCAGAGGTAGAAGCAGAGGCAGTGAGAGAGTGTCTGGCAGAGACAGTGACAGAGACTGACTGGCAGAGACTGACTGGCAGAGGTAGAGGCAGTGACAGAGACCGACTGGCAGAGGCAGAAGCAGAGGCAGTGAGAGAGACTGACTGGCAGAGGCAGTGAGAGAGACTGACTGGCAGAGGTAGAGGCAGTGACAGAGACCGACTGGCAGAGGCAGAGGCAGTGAGAGAGACTGACTGGCAGAGGCAGAAGCAGAGGCAGCGAGAGAGACTGACTGGCAGAGGCAGTGAGAGAGACTGACTGGCAGAGGCAGAAGCAGTGAGAGAGACTGACTGGCAGAGGCAGTGAGAGAGACTGACTGGCAGAGGTAGAAGCAGAGGCAGTGAGAGAGACTGACTGGCAGAGGCAGAAGCAGAGGCAGCGAGAGAGACTGACTGGCAGAGGCAGTGAGAGAGACAGAGACAGGGTGTCATCAGTAGTAGCCACCAACCAAGTGGTGATAATGAACTACTGCTTTCATTGACTGTGACCCAGTTAATGATGTTGTCTTAAAGACACATTCCTATATCTTCTTCTTTTTCTTCTTCCATGGACCCTGTTTTTTCTGGTTTACGATCCTATAAAGAATTCTGGCCCTATGATCTACTGTGCTACAGCATATAGGCAAGGTTAGCCCTCATGGTAGTCAATTTATGTTATAATGCACTTGTGTTGTACTTTACCTATTTTGCTCAAGATGGTGGTTCTGCCTCACTTGATTAAACAGCTTTCATTTTATGACAGTCTGATAATAATAACCTTGTTTGACTGAGAAGATTATCTTCATGGCTGATGGCCAGTTAGTGACTCCCATCACCGAGTAACCGGAGCCTTTGTTGCTCATCGACCTTTTGACTCGGGCTGATCGGCGTTTGAGTTACCAGAGTTGCCATGGCAACTGCAGTCAGCCGCCCAGGGGTGGTTCATGTGCGAGACCTAAATGCATACAGTCGTGGCCAAATGTTTTGAGAATGACACAAATATTAATTTGCACAAAGTTTGCTGCTTCAGTGTCTTTAGATATTTTTGTCAGATGTTACTATGGAATACTGAAGTAATATATAAAAATAATAATTAAACTGACAGTTTACATGCTGTTTCCTCTGCAGACATTGTCATATTGGATTATCGACACATAAATACATCTGTCTTTCAGATACAGTGTACAGAAACATTGACCCAGCAGCATGATTTTCACATTTTAATTGACCTGCAATTGATTGAACTGTGGCCTCTGTTTTAGTTACAGTAAAGGTTTAGTATAAAACAATACATGCTCTCTTTTGACCTGAAAGGCTGTGTTAGTTGGGCCAGTTGTTAACGTTTTATTGTAGCTCTGAGAGTTCATCATGTTTGCATAAGCCCTTCTCAGTCACAGATAGTTTCACATCCAGGTCATAACCAAGCCAATGTATTTGAAGATGCTTTGCTTTAGTCATAAATTCCCTGTTGACCACAACTTTCCTCTGTCTCTCCACAGGTAAATCCATCCCAGCCACATCAGAGGTGAGTGGCATGTTTCTGACTTCCTTGTTTCTGGGAAGATATCTGTAATAATAAGAAAGAAAGATGTTGAGCAGGAGGGCCGACCGTGTTCCAATGGAATTATACCTGGCGAAACCGGGCCGGCAACCGTCACAGTGGTGGATGGATACTATCTGTACAAGCATAGGGCGTGTTAATCCTGCTTGATGACATGCCTGACACTCAACCTGCTGCCAGGGGCATTGTGGTGGTGGTTTCACTAGTGCTTTACCATACTATCTGTGCAGTGCACACCTCATTCACAGCATCTAGCTCAGAGGTTAGACTAGAGAGAATGGATATGACCACACCTACGCTATGTGTAACATGGGACTGTTATTGACAGTGAGGCAATTTCAAATACACTAGCAGTCATTAACTAAAACAAGAACATCTGAAAATAATATATATCATAACACCTAGAACAAAGTCCTAACAGGAGCGATGATGGAGTCTATTTGGAGATCAGTGATAGATAGACCTTCACTGCAGACTCTCTAGGCTCTCAGCTGGTCTGACTGACTGGGCTGGCGAAATGAATGTCACCATGCCAGCTCTCCCCTTTGATGTTGGCTCTGGGTGACATCTAAAGGGCTAATTAGAGCGCTATATTGTAATTTACCTTCCCAGCAACCTCTTCTCAGCCTCTTCCTCCAGCTGATATGGTGATGGGAATAGTTCAATTCCATTCAATACAATTTTATTTATCCTCTCAGGGGAAAACAGCAGTGCTGTTCAAGTAGCCTCACACAGCCTGGGGAGGAGGTTACTGCTCAAGAGGAGCAATAGCTATTGTTCTCTGTGTATCTGGTGATGTGTCTAGCTAGCATATTTTTGTGTTAGTACGTCATCATCACTACCACGAGGCTAGTAGTATTAGAGCACATGATATGAGGAAACGATTTCCCATCAATGTCCTACATGACTACATGACTGCAGTTTACTCTGTGTCTTGCATGTATTCAGGGTGGGCTAAATGTATTGTTGAACACCAATAATCTGTCTTCAGTGGGGTGGAACTTTGGGAGTCCTGAAAATGGCGCCGGAGGAGATGGCCGCCGTTTTATGGTCTCCTAACCAATTGTGCTATTGTGTGGGGTTTTTTCGCGATATTTATAAATGATTTTGTACATAATGTTTCTGCAACCGTATCTTACGGCAGAAAAGAGCTTCTAGATATCAGGACAGCGATCACTCAGCTTGGTTTAGACAAATATTTTTTCTACAACAACAACAACAGCAGCAAGCAGGACTCACACGATATTCTCCAAACACCCCACAGGACTGACATCCCAATTATTCGCAAGAGGAAGCGACGCAGAGGACGAAGAGCCGGCTGCCTCGTCTGGAACCGCAGAAGACAACTAGGAAAGCTGCCGTTACCGTCAATATTACTCGCCAACATGCAATCATTGGACAATAAACTAGACGAGGTATGATCACGAATATCCTACCAACGGGACATCAAAAACTGTAATATCCTATGTTTCACGGAATCGTGGCTGAATGACGACATGGATTTTCAGCTAGCGGGATACACGCTGCACCGGCAGGACAGATCAGCACAGACGAGGGGGGGGGGCGGTCTGTGCATATTTGTAAACAACAGCTGGTGCACGAAATCTAAGGAAGTCTCTACATTTTGCTTGTCTGAAGTAGAGTATATTATGATAAATTGCAGGCCACACTACTTGCCTAGAGAGTTCTCAGCTATACTTTTCGTGGCTGTTTATTTACCACCACAGACAGATGCTGGCACTAAGACAACACTTAACTTTTTTTTCTCCGCACTATTAGTTAGAGCCTGTAAGTGAGCATTTCACTGTAAGGTCTACTACACCTGTTGTATTCGGCGAACGTGACAAATAAACTTTGATTTGATTTGTGGGATTGCCTGGTAATGGATCTCTGGTAGCAGGTGGAGAGAGAATAAAACACACACACACTGAGACTCTCTCCCTCTCTCCTATCTCCCTCCCTCTGCGACTGTGAGTGAGAATGTGCAGTTAAATTGCGTCAACTAAATCCCTACTAAGCTGCTTTACGGCAGAGATGGGTTCTCCTAGTGCAGTCAGTCAGTGTCTGATGTTATGTGTGAGAGCCTGGCTGAGGAAAAGAAAATACTAGAAAGTCTATCCTCATTCCAACACCCTCTTCTGACTGTCACTGCAGATCCAGCAGTCATATTACATTACAGCTCGTGTGTGTGTGTGTGTGTGTGTGTGTGTGTGTGTGTGTGTGTGTGTGTGTGTGTGTGTGTGTGTGTGTGTGTGTGTGTGTGTGTGTGTGTGTGTGTGTGTGTGTGTGTGTGTGTGTGTGTGTGTGTGTGTGGACAATTTAGTTCAGAAACATTGGTCGTGATTGGATCAACACTGTCACTGACGTGATTCAATCTCTACTATGCTGCTGTATGACACTGAACTATATGAAACCTGTGTTGTTGTGGCTGTATTGACTACCATGAAGACAGACAGAGACAGCTGAGCCACTATCCCTTGGTCCAGACACTGAGAGTGCAATGGAGGTACAGTAGAACCACATAAATGTAGCAGATGATAAGTAGGTATCCCACAGTGCAGTGACGTCACCCACCACCCTGAGAACGAAAATAAAGTTGCTTTTGGCTAGCTAGCAGATAGCACGCTGCTTTGTGTGTAGATTAGTGTTAGTCATGGGTTCGCTTCCCTGGTATTCGGTACAGGGGTAGAACACGTCACATAAAGGGGAAACAACCCCTGTGTGACTCCTGAAGAATGCTAGTCTTCTTGGTAACACTACTGTTGATGCCTCCAGCGTTTCTCAAACCTTTCTGGTCTCGTGATCTTGCTACTCTTACTGCTTATTACTGCTGGGTTATGTTTCATACTTTCATTATATGTCCCCGGCAGGCTGGTCCTCTCCTCTCGGTTATAATTCAACAGGATTTTTAAGAGTAAGCCTTTGAAGTTTGGTGGAGGATGATTATGACAGTTAACATAGTAATAATTTGTCAGACAGCATGGTGTTGAATGTAAACAAGAACTCTATTGGAAATAGTCTGGCTGGACTGATTAACTACACGATCAAAGGAAAAGCTGTCTTCTCTGATCAGCTTCTGAATAGTATAATTGAATTTTGTCCCAAAAAATCTGAACATTCCCATTCATTCCTTCTTGAAAATGGTTTGATGGGTTTAGTTTAATGTGTGTTAAAGTGGGTGTGTGTTTGTACGCCGGGGGATCAGGGGGGGGTGTTGGTTGAACCCTCAGGCGGTGCTGAACGTCAGTCATATGATTCAGAGTTCATGGTGTTGAGCACAACGTCTCTCCTCTTGCCTTCTCTCAAATCACCATTTTGACTCTAAAGCAAGGCCCTCTACTTTACCTATAAACTTTGTTATGAAATGATCGTGAAAACTATTCTAAAACCCTTAAAGAACATCGAAGGGTTTCCTGCCTTCCCTCCTCTGCTATCAATCCCTTCTCTTTTTTTGTTGTTGATACAATTAGTCATTAAGTTTTTCCCCAGTTTTCATATTTCAAGTTATTACACATTTCAGGATTTACCATTTCAGATTGCTTCATACAGTTACATGTACATACATTTAGATAGGTCAGAGGGTCAGGTACATTCAAGGTCATGGACCTTGACATTGACCTTGACATTTTGACATCAAAGGCAGTGCTTCTCACTCCTGGTTCCAGGGACCCAAAGGGATGCACATTCCCAGTACCCGGCCCCTATACACCCACTCCCAATGAGAGGCTTGATGGCCCCAGGCCCGGAACCTAGAAACACATCTCAAAGGTATATAGACAGGTATGGTCACAGATTCTCAGCAGAGCCAGGCCAGCCACACACAATGGAGGCAAATCAGATATTTAAAAATAAATAATAACAATAAAAGCAACATTAATCCGTTGTTGACTGCCTCAAACCAAGTTCAGACATCAGGGGTGAAGTCATTCATCAATTATGTATTGAATAGATTGATTTCTTGCAAAGGAGACACTTTATCAGTTTCACAACTGAATGCATTCATCCGAAATGTGTCTTCCCCTCTCTGAATCAGAGAGGCGCGGGGGGCTTCCCTAATCAACGTCCAGGTCATCGGCGCCCGGGGACTAGTTGTTGTTTGGGGGTTAACTGCCTTGTTCAAGGGGATAGTATAACATTTTTCCACCTTGCCGGCTCGAGGATTCGAATCAGCGACCTTTCGGTTACTGGCTCAATGCTCTTGCAGTTCTCTATCAAATGACAACCCTATAAAACGATCACATTGTGAGAGATGGAGGCAGATCTTCTGATGTCGTTCAAAGGCTCCATTGTTTAGGCAGCTCCTCCATGTGAGGTTGTGTGCTTTTTATTAAATCTTATTTCAGAAAGTCTGGAAGATGGCTCTCCCTGATTTCTCTCCCTAAGGAAGAAGATACATTTTTTATGTAAGGTAAGCGTTCAGTTATTGGGTTAAAACTATTGTAATTAAGAGGAGAGGGGAGGGGTGCAGAGTAGATGAGATGAGATGAGAAGAGAAGAACAGAGGAGAACATAGGAGAACAGAAGAGAGGGGAGGGGTGCAGAGTAGATGAGATGAGATGAGAGGAGAGAAGAGAAGAACAGAGGAGAACATAGGAGAACAGAGGAGAGGGGAGGGGTGCAGAGTAGATGAGATGAGATGAGAGGAGAGACGAGAAGAACAGAGAAGAACAGAGGAGAACAGAGGAGAGGAGAGGGGAGGGGTGCAGAGTAGATGAGATGAGATGAGAGGAGAGAAGAGAAGAACAGAGGAGAGGAGAGCTAACTAGTTTACATAATCCCAACTGTCATCAGCCGAGTTAGCAGTTCAGTTCAGAGCTCTGCAGGTGGCTGGAAGTTTTTTCTGTGTTTGAAGTCACCTGCAGTGTTTCTGTTGTCTTTACAAAAGTGTTGCACTACATAGGGAATAGTGTGCTATTTGGGACACATCCTACTGTCTCTCTGTAACATTTACGCAAATAAAGGTGGACAAAATAAAACACATGGATCAGTTATAGGTGTTGAAGCATTTTTACAATGGGTCACATTATGTGATTATGGTTTTAGTATTACTGTTGATACACTACATGGCCAGGGGTATGTGGACACCCCTTCAAATGAGTGGATTCAGTTATTTTAGCCACACCCGTTGCTGACAGGTGTATAAAATAGAGCACACAGCCATGCAATCTCCATAGACAGACATTGGCAGTAGAATGGGCTGTACTGAAGAGCTCAGTGACTTTCACCGTGGCACTGTCATAAGATGCCACTTTTTCAACATGCTCCGTTCAACTGTATGTGCTGTTATTGTGAAATGGAAACTGACAGAACGGGACCGCCAGGTGCTGAAGCAAGTCGTACATAAAAATGATCTGTCCTCGGTTGCAACACTCACTAACGAGTTCCAAACTGCCTCTGGAAGCAACGTCAGCACAATAACTGTTTGTGGGGAGCTTCATGAAATGGATTTCCATGGCCAAGCAGCTACACACAAGCCTAAGATCACCATGCGCAATGCCAAGCTCCATATTAATGCCCATGATTTTGGAATGAGATGTTCGACGAGCAGGTGTCCACATACTTTTGGCCATGTAGTGTATCTCTTGGAACCCAGAACCCAATATTATGTGCTCTGGCTAGGTACTATGTTAGATTTTTTTGTAACATTCTATTAGGAGAGACTACTGTTGATGGTATGTGTAAACCGCTCAGACCAGAAACGCATGGTCTGACAGTGGCTTCCTGTTAGGTTTCTGCCAGCCAAAGGACTTCATGTTTACTGGGGCTGCTGTGCAGTCTGATTTATTTCCTGTGACAGGATGAGGAGGTATAATTGCAAACTCTTCATTCCCCAAATTATAATTTTCTCCAATCGTTTAATTATCTAAAACCTAGCGCTGATTCAAACTAATAGCAAAGGCTATTACACGCAGTCAGCGTCTGAAATGGCACCCTATAGTGCACTACTCTCTACCACTCTCTGGCAAAAAGTAGTGCCAGAGTGTAGGGATTGGAAGTAGGGTGCCATTTCATATTTGCACTTGGTCACACACCCCTGTAGTGTAGGACTAGGGTTGCAAAAGTAGTAAACTACCGGTAATTTACCAAAGTTACTGGAATCTTTGGCGTCTTGTCTTTGGTACAAAAGTTACCAGTTTGACACAAATATTTATAACAAAAAGATATTGACATAGTAAAATAAATAAGTGTTAAAAAAAGGATATTTCATGCTGAAACTCTCATATTAAACACCAATTGTAACGGCCGTTGGCGGTGGAAGAAGGTGAGGACCAATGCGCAGCGTGGTAAGTGTCCATATTTTTAACAATGTAATAGAACACTGAACAAAAACGTGACCAAACGAACCCAAAACAGTCCTGTCTGGTGACAAAGACAGAAAACAATCACCCACAACACACAGGTGGGAAAAGGCTACCTAAGTATGATTCTCAATCAGAGACAACTAACGACACCTGCCTCTGATTGAGAACCATACCAGGCCAAACGCAAAAACACCACATAGAAAAAGGAACATAGACAACTCACCCAACTCATGCCCTGACCATACTAAAACAAAGACATAACAAAAGAACTAAGGTCAGAACGAGACACCAATGGTATTCACTAAATTGACAGCTTATATTTAGAATAATGTTTTACAGCTTTGCCATTCAATTTTTTTTATCTTAAAATCGTCTTATTTGATTATTTTATATTTTACATGTGATACTTGTGTTATTTAAAAAAAAAAAGTAATTTAATTTTTTTAAATTTTTTTTTAGCAAATATATTCTTACTTCCTTAAAAAAATGCAGAATTTTTGGTTAAGGGCTTGTTTGTAGTAAGCATTTCACAGTACATGTGGCAAAAAAAAGTCATTTAATTTGATAAGGCCACACAGAGGGCCTTTGACATAGTCAAAGACTCCAGCCACCCTAGCCATAGACTGTTCTCTCTGCTAGCGCACGGCGAACGGTACCGGAGCGCCAAGTCTAGGTCCAAGAGGCTTCTAAACAGCTTCTACCATCAAGCTATAAGACTCTTGAACAGCTAACCAAATGGATACCCAGACTATTAGCATTGCCCCCCTTCTATGCTGCTGCTACTCTCTGTTATTATCATTTTAATAACTCTACCTACATGTACATATTACCTTGACTAACGTGTGTCCCCCACATTGACTCTGTACCTCTACATTTACATTTACATTTAAGTCATTTAGCAGACGCTCTTATCCAGAGCGACTTACAAATTGGTGCATTCACCTTATGACATCCAGTGGAACAGCCACTTTACAATAGTGCATCTAAATCTTTTAAGGGGGGTGAGAAGGATTACTTTATCCTATCCTAGGTATTCCTTAAAGAGGGTTTTCAGGTGTCTCCGGAAGGTGGTGATTGACTCCGCTGTCCTGGCGTCGTGGGGAGTTTGTTCCACCATTGGGGGCCAGAGCAGCGAACTGTTTTGACTGGGCTGAAACTGTTTCCTCAGTGGTAGGGAGCGAGCAGGCCAGAGGTGGATGAACGCAGTGCCCTTGTTTGGGTGTAGGGCCTGATCAGAGCCTGGAGGTAACCGTTCCCCTCACAGCTCCGTAGGGCAAGCACCATGGTCTTGTAGCGGATGCCTTCAACTGGAAGCCAGTGGAGAGAGCGGAGGAGCGGGGTGACGTGAGAGAACTTGGGAAGGTTGAACACCAGCGGGCTGCGGCGTTCTGGATGAGTTGTAGGGGTTTAATGGCCAGTAATCCAGGCGGGAGATGACAAGTGCCTGGATTAGGACCTGCGCCGCTTCCTGTACCTTTATGTTGTAGAGCATGAACCTACAGGAACGGGCCACCGCCTTGATGTTTTGAAACGACAGGGTGTTGTCCAGGATCACGCCAAGGTTCTTAGCGCTCTGGGAGGAGGACACAATGGAGTTGTCAGCCGTGATGGCGAGATCATGGAACGGGCAGTCCTTCCCGGGAGGAAAAGCAGCTCCGTCTTGCCGATGTTCAGCTTGAGGTGGTGATCCGTCATCCACACTGATATGTCTGCCAGACATGCAGAGATGCGATTCGCCACCTGGTCATCAGAAGGGGGAAAGGAGAAGATTAATTGTGTGTCGTCTGTTAGCAATAATGTGAGGTTATGACAGAGCCAAGTGACTTGGTGTATAGCGAGAATAGGAGAGGGCCTAGAACCGAGCCCTGGGGACACCAGTGGTGACGCGTGGTGAAGACAGATTCTCGCCACGCCACCTGGTTGAGGTTTGCCCATAGGGTAGAGGAGGATCTGATGGTTCAAAGGCTCCGATGGTCTGAAGGATGAGAGCAGAGGAGAGAGAGTTGTTAGCTTTAGCTGCGGAGCGCCTCCGTTATACAGAGAAGTGCAGTCTCAGTTGAATGACTAGTCTTGAAACCTGACTGATTTGGATCAGAAGGTCATTCTGAGAGAGATAGCGGGAGAGCTGGCCAAGGATCGGCACATTCAAGAGTTTTGGAGAGAAAAGAAAGAAGGGATACTGGTTTGTAGTTGATGACATTGGAGGGATAGAGTGTAGGTTTTTCAAAGGGGTAACTCTACGCTCTTGAAGACAAGGGGACGTAGCCAGTATGAGCGATATGGTCTGGAGAAGAGAGGAGGATAGGGTCAAGCGGGCAGGTTGTTGGGCGGCCGGCTTGACTGGAGAGGGGGAGGCAGAGCACAGGGTAGGGCAGTGTGAGCAGAACCAGCGGTGTCGTTTGACTTAGCAAACGAGGATCGGATGTTGTCGACCTTCTTTTTCAAAATGGTTGAGTCATCTGCAGAGAGGGAGGGGGGGAGGGGAGGAGGATTCAGGAGGGAGGAGAAGGTGGCAATTTAGCAGCAGAGACAGAGGAGGAAAATGTAGAGAGGGAGGGAGTGAAAGGATGCCAGGTCCGCAGGGGCGAGTTTCCTCCATTTCCGCTAGCCCTGTTCTGTGAGCTCGCAATGAGTCGTCGAGCCACGGAGCGGGAGGGGAGGACCGAGCCGGCCTGGAGGATAGGGGACATAGAGAGTCAAAGGATGCAGAAAGGGAGGAGAGGAGGGTTGAGGAGGCAGAATCAGGAGATAGGTTGGAGAAGGTTTGAGCAGAGGGAAGAGATGATAGGATGGAAGAGGAGAGAGTAGCGGGGGAGAGAGAGCGAAGGTTGGGACGGCGCGATACCATCCGAGTAGGGGCAGTCTACCCCCTGTGTATAGCCTCGCTATTGTTTTTTTTTACTGCTGCTCTTTAATTATTTGTTACCTTTATTTCTAACTTTTTGAATTATTTTGTTAAAACTGAATTGTTGGTTAGGGCTTGTAAGTAAGCGTTTCACTGTAATACACTTGTATTCGGCGCATGTGACAAATGCAATTTGATTTGATATAATTACAGATGCCTGTGATAATCTGAAGTAACCAAAATGGCCACTAGATGTCTTGTAATAGATTACATAAAATCCTTGAAAGTTACCAATATTCTGGTATTTTACTGGTAAATTTAGAACGTTTCCAGTAATATAACCTCCAGTGAAGGCTGCTGAGGGGAGATTGGCTCATAATAATGACTGAAAACGGAGGAAATGGAATGGCATCAAACACCTGGGAATCTTGTGTTTGATGTATTTGATACCATTCCACCCATTCCGCTCCAGTGATTACCACGAGCCTGTCCTTCCCAATTAAGGTGCCACCAACCTCCTATCATACCCTTCTTTTGCAACCCTATGAAGGACTCCTTCCCAGCTTTCCTTGTTGTGAGGCAAGCTATGTGACCTATCATAGCCTTCTGAGAGAGGGCAGTGGAACTGTCATCCGTGTCCCAAATAACATCACATTTAGGGCACTACATAGGAAATAGGGTGCCATTTGGAATGCACAGTTAATTCTCAGAGGCCAGTGGAGCAGAGACAAGCTGAGAACAACCTATCATGAGGAGTGTTTTTACTCCCTCACTCTCCTGTCAGAACCCTGGGCTTGATATGGGAAGACAAGGTTAAATATTCCTCTCCCAACTGGAGTGGTTTGTTAAGCCTTCAGTTATTCATTGTTTATACCTGAGGTCTTGTACTATGAAATGTGATCTTGAATGTATTAAGTCCCACTGACCATAACCACTCCATGGTTTAATGATTTATATCGTTGTTTTTTTATTACCATTTTCATTATTTTATTTCACTTAGTCCTGCGTGTTGGAGCTCAAAGCCTAAGATTTTCACGGTACCCTGCAATCACACCTGGAACCCTGTGACTATTAAACACTCTGAATCTGAATCTGAAGACACCTTGACACAATATGCTAGTTTACACAGGTAAACTGAAGCCAGACGTTATGGCACTGGGTTATGTAAAATAAAAATCCATTGTCCCACAGAAATCATTGTAGCCCTCCTCAAGAATCAAAAGTAAGAGATGGAATGGGATTTGGCCCTGAATGTAAACCATATTCGTGAATTTGTATGAGGCTGAATGATGCTGAGCCAACAGTTTTATGACTATGGAAGATGTAAGATTAGTATTTGTGGTTGTTGATGCACAAGAATGGCCATGTTGACATAACTGCTAGCCTCAAACAGTCACGTTGCTACTGAAAATATACATATTTCATATATGCCGAGCAGGTTGCTGTTTAAAATTGACAATAATTATCTATTCAATTCTAGTCACAATCATTGGTATTCATTCACCTTCAGGTTGTGTAAAGGAAACAGGTTGAGCCCATTGCAGAGGTCTAGGTAGAGGCTTGAGGGAGAAGTCTCCATGGTCAAAAAAGGTGCAGTTAAAAATGGGATTTCCTATTTTTTATTATATTTCCACATGAGGTTGAAATAACACTGAAATTGTAAAAAAATATTATAATTCCTTTTCGTGTAGTAGCATTTCAAGGGCCAAAAGAGGGTCAGTGAAATAATTTATTTAAAATATATATATTATATAAAAATATATATTAAATAAACACACAGTGATATAAATGACATACAGTGATTTGAAAATAAATTACAAAGACTGCATGTGGGCTTTAATGACAGAAAGCTGCACAGAGGCATTCAAACACAGTGGTTCTATCTATCTGGTCTATTTAAAACCTCTAACCTTGGTAGGGTGTGGTCCGTTAAGATATTCATGTTGACCTCAGGAGGGTGTGGTACTGGTATGGTATTTACAGGGAAAGACTGGATTGCGTGTGAAGAAAACATGTATGCGTGTGGCAGAACCATTCCCTGCCCCGTGATCAGCTCACTCTCTCACTCTTTCGCTCTCTCTCTTTTGCTCTCTTTCTCTCGTCATCTCTGTGATCGCCATGTGAGGAACGCAGACAGTCTGTTTGATGTTCTTTTACCTGCTCATGGCTGCGCTTCACTGTACAGTTCAAATCCACAATCTCTTGACACCCACTCCTTCCTCCCCATTCCTTCCTCCTTCCATTCCTTCACTTAGTTTAGTTCAGTCCCAAGTCTGTGAAGAAAAGAGAGTGTGATGAATCATTAGAACAGTCATGTTTGTGTTGGCTTTCCTCCTGACTGAGGGAATAAATAGCACTTATTGATGTTAAAACCACCCTGTCTCCTACCTACTTAAACCATGCTATAGCTATCAATTAACAAGCTGCACATTCAATGTTTAGGCATCTACCTACAGTTTAGGCTACCTCCCATGCATACGTCTTTTTCTGAAAACTGGAAGAATTTAACTGTGAGTCATTATTGTTCATGTTCTAGAAGTTTCTCCACATGTTTATTAGGCACACCATTCTTCTGAGGGATTCTTCTCTGTGTTCTGATTCCTTTGTTCTGTCTTCGCTCTTCAGACTGAATGCAATGCATAGTTCATACTTTGACCTTCGATTAGCAAGGAGCAATGTCAAACACTCCTCAACAATAAAGGCTTGAAGTTCCTCTTGCCTTACCTCGGCTTGCCTAGTGTCTGTCGGGCCTGTCACAGCTAGGTTCACGTTGGTTTGTTCTACAATGCAGTCTGGATGAAAGCTGCTTAGAGTTTATAGGCGGACTTTAGTATTTTGGATTTGAGAGTGACTGGTTTCATAGCACAGGGGAGAAATGGTGTTGTTGTGTGTCTCTGGCGGGGTGTGTAACAGCAGAGAGTGGAGTGTGAGGTGGGATGTAACATCAGAGGGGAGGTAGGGAAGAGCAGGGCAGGGTGGGGTGTAGCCAGACAAAGAGGGCTTATCCTCGCCAGGGTGCAGAGGTCCCCAGGTTCCCACTGAGCCAGGGTAGTGTTCTGTGTTCTAGAGGAGGTCAGGACAGATCCACTCACATGAATCCTCCTGGATGACTATTGATCTGAACAGGGTCCTGTGACCTTGCCCATGAAGTCTGACCTACAAAAACACACCAAACCCCTCCCTCATTTCTCTTACTTTCTTGCTCTCTTTTTCTCTCTCTTCCTTTCTCTCACTTCATTTTCTTTCCTTGTCTCCCCCTCCCTATTTCTATCTATCTTTATTCTATCTATCTTTATTACTCTATAATGACAAAGCGAAAACAGTTTAAGAAAAAACATTTGTGCAAATGTCCCTCCATCGCTTTTACTCTCTCCTCCCCTCCCATTCCCCCCTTCTCTTCACTTTCTCTATATCTCCTTCGCTCGCTCTCTCTTTCTCTCTCCCCCTCTTTCTCTTTTTCTCTCTCTCCTTTCTCACTGTTCATCAGCAGCAATCAGGTTTGCAGTGTAATCCGGTGTGATTTCTCTGTCAGTCTTTTGTCTCGGGCTTGGCACGCTAGGCCAGCTCTGGCCTCATTCTCCATGATCTGCCATTCAGAGGCTAGATTCACCTGATTTAATAAAGGGAAGCCGCTTCACTGCATTGACTGGGACTGCTAACGTCTTTCTCACACACCTACTAGATTTGGACTTAAGCAGTGCTTCATTTGTACATCGGGAGGTCCAGGAACAAAAAGTGAGCGTGAGAGAGGGGTGACATGGGGGCTCTGAGGAAAGCATGAGAGAGAAAAAATCACCATTATAATAAAGCATGGCATGCATATCATCACATTTGCGTAGTGACTTAGAGCAGTAGAGTAGAGGCACTTACAGAAGTTGCACACATGGGATTTTTGTTGTTGTGGCCTATGGTCCCTGACATATTATTGTTGGCCTTTTATAAACACATTTCATGCAATTCTATGTCATTTTACATGACTGGGGACTTTGGTATAATATTTTTTAACGCCACGTTCAAAACATCTGGGAACTCGGAACTGGGTTAGACTTCAGTGCGTTCAAGACATTTGGGAAATCTGTGAAAAAAACTAGCACCACTGGGAAAATGAGTTTTAAATGGTCATCATACTCAAAATTCCAAGTGGGGAACTCTGGTCTCTTTCTAGAGCTCCGAGTTTCCTACCTGATGTAACGGTTGTCTGTGGTGGAAGAAGGTGAGGACCAATGCACAGCGTGGTAAGTGTTCATATTCTTTAATAGAACTCAGAACACTAAAATACAAAACCAGCAAGAGAATGAAATGAAACCCGAAACAGTTCTGTCTGGTACAGATATGAAACAGAAAATAATCACCCACAACTCAAGGTTGAAAACAGGCTGCCTAAGAATGGTTCTCAATCAGTGACAACGGTTGACAGCTGCCTCTGATTGAGAACCATACCAGGCCAAACACAGAAATCCCAAATCATAGAAAGAAGAACTTAGACAACCCACCCAACTCACGCCCTGACCATACTAAAACAAAGACAGAACAAAATAACTAAGGTCAGAACGTGACACCTGAAGATCACTGATGTCATGATTCAACCTCATTTCTTCCCCCGAGTCGCATTTGTCTTGAAAGCACCCTAATACCGAACAAATGATCGAAATGACAGGCTACTTTGACACTGACAAACTGAGAATCTGAGATCAATAAAAACAAGCCTAAATGTGTGCAGACACGTATTGTTTACTATAATATGAGGAATAAATGATCGTCCTAAACATGCTTTCCAGTTTCACTGACTCACCCAATGTTGCGCAGCTCACTTGCTGGTGATGGCCTATGCGCTCGTGCCAAAAGCCTCTCTCTCTTGTTTTACTTTGAATTTGGAAAGTATTCAGACGCCTTTACTTTTTCCACATTTTGTTATGTCACAACCTTACTCTAAAATGTATTAAATAAAAACAATTATTCATCAATACACACAATACCCCATAATGACAAAAAGAAAACAGTTTTTAAAAAACATTTTTGCAAATGTATTCAAATAAAAAACAGAAATACCTTATTTACATAAGTATTCAGACCCTTTGCTATGAGACTTGAAATTGAGCTCAGGTGCATCCTGTTTCCTTTGATCATCCTTGAGATGTTTCTACAACTTGATTGGAGTCTACCAGTGGTAAATTCAATTGATTGGACATGATTTGGAAAGGCACACACCTGTCTATATAAGGTCCCACAGTTGACAGTGCATGTCAGAGCAAAAACCAAGCCTTAAGGTTGAAGGAATTGTCCGTAGCGCTCCGAGACAGGATTGTGTCGAAGCACAGATATGGGGAAGGTTACCAAAAAATGTCTGCAGCTTTGACGGTCCCAAGAACAGTCGACTCCATCATTCTTAAATTTAAGAAGTTTGGAACCACCAAGACTCTTCCTAGAGCTGGCCACCCAGCCAAACTGAGAAATCGGGGTAGCAGGGCCTTGGTCAGGGATGTGACCAAGAACCAGATGGTAAATCTGACAGAGCTCTCGGACTGGGGGACTAGTTGGGATCGAGGGAAGGGTGGAACGGAGCAAAGTACAGAGAGATCCTTGATGAAAACCTGCTCCAGACCGCTCAGGACCTCAGACTGGGGGTGAAGGTTCACCTTCCAACAGGACAACGAACCTAAGCACACAGCCAAGACAACGCAGGAGTGGCTTCGGGACAAGTCAATCAATCAATCAAATGTATTTTTAAAGTCCTTCTTACATCAGCTGATGTCACATAGTGCTGAATAGAAACCTAGCCTAAAACCCCAAACAGCAAGCAATGCAGGTGTATAAGCTAGAGGTCGATCGATTATGATTTTTCAACGCCGATACCGATTATTGGAGGACCAAAAAAAGTTGATACCGATTAATCGGCCAATTTTTATTTATTTATTTGTAATAATGACAATTACAACAATACTGAATGAACACTTATTTTAACTTAATATAATACATCAATAAAATCAATTTCGCCTCAAATAAATAATGAAACATGTTCAATTTGGTTTAAATAATGCAAAAACAAAGTGTTGGAGAAGAAAGTAAAAGTGCAATATGTGACATGTAAGAAAGCTAACGTTTAAGTTCCTTGCTCAGAACATGAGAACATATGAAAGCTGGTGGTTCCTGGTGGTCTTCAATATTCCCAGGTAAGAAGTTGTTGTAGTTATTATAGGAATTATAGGACTATTTCTCTCTATACCATTTGTATTTCATTAACTATTGGATGTGTAACAGTATAGCTTCCGTCCCTCTCCTAGCTCCTACCTGGGCTCGAACCAGGAACACATCGACAACAGCCACCCTCAAAGCAGCGTTACCCATGCAGAGCAAGGGGAACAACCACTCCAAGTCTCAGAGCGAGTGACGTTTGAAACGCTATTAGCGCGCACCCCGCTAACTAGCTAGCCATCGGTTACACCAGCCTAATCTCCGGAGTTGATAGGCTTGAAGTCTTTTTTTCTCCCCAATTTCGTGGTATCCAATTGTTTAGTAGCTACTATCTTGTCTCATCGCTACAACTCCCGTACGGGCTCGGGAGAGACGAAGGTTGAAAGTCATGTGTCCTCCGATACACAACCGCACCTGGCACCCTTGGTTAGTGTGCACTGCGCCCGGCACGCCACAGGAGTCGCTGGTGCGCGATGAGACAAAGATATCCCTACTGGCCAAGCCCTCCCTAACCTGGACGACGCTGGGCCAATTGCGCGTCTCTGGTGGCACAGCTGGTGCTGCAGTACAGCGCCCTTAACCACTGCGCCACCCGGGAGGCCCAACGAAAGTGCCTTTTGAATGAATGCTTACGAGCCTCCTGCTGCCTACCATCGCTCAGTCAGACTGCTCTATCAAATCATAGACTTAGTTATAACATAATAACACACAGAAATACGAGCCTTAGGTCATTAATATGGTCGAATCCCGAAACTATCATCTCGAAAACAAGACATTTATTCTTTCAGTAAAATACGGAACCGTATTAACCCACCGTAAAATACGGAACCGTTCCATATTTTATCTAACGGGTGGCATTCATAAGTCCAAATATTCCTGCACAACCTTCAATGATATGTCATAATTACATAAACTTCTTGCAAATTAGGCGGCCCAAACTGTTGCATATACACTGACTCTGTGTGCAATGAACGCAAGAGAAATGACACAATTTCACCTGGTTAATATTGCCTGCTCACCTGAATTTCTTTTAGCTAAATTTGCAGGTTTAAAAATGTATACTTCTGTTTATTGATTTTAAGAAAGGCATTGATGTTTATGGTTAGGTACACATTGGAGCAACGACAGTCCTTTTTCACGAATACGCACCGCATCGATTATATGCAACGCAGGACATGCTAGATAAACTAGTAATATCTTCAACCATGTGTAGTTAACTAGTGATTATGATTGATTGATTGTTTTTTATAAGATAAGTTTAATGCTAGCTAGCAACTTACCTTGGCTTACTGTATTTGCGTAACAGGCAGGCTCCTCGTTGAGTGCAATGTAATCAGGTGGTTAGAGCGTTGGACTAGTTAACTGTCAGGTTGCAAGATTGAATCCCTGAGCTAACAAGGTGAAAATCTGTCATTCTACCCCTGGACAAAGCAGTTAACCCACCGTTCCTAGGCCGTCACTGACTTGCCTAGTTAAATAAAGATTAAATAAAGAAAATATATATATATATATATTTTTTTTAACAATCAGCCAAATCGTTGTTCAAAAATACCGATTTCCGATTGTTATGAAAACGTTAGATTGGCCCTAATTAAGCGGCCATTCCGATTAATCGGTCAACCTCTAGTAGAAACACTGTGGCTTCTACCCCAGAACCCTAGGCCAGAACCCTAGGAATAAACCTAGAGAGGAACCAGGCCATGAGGGGTGGCCAGTCCTCTTCTGGCTGTGCCGGGTGGAGATTATAACAGAACATGGCCAAGATGTTAAAATGTTCATAGATGACCAGCAGGGCCAAATAATAATAAGTCTCTGAATGTCCTTGAGTGGCCCAGGCAGAGCCCGGTCAGGCAGAGCCCGGACAGGCAGAGCATCTCTGGAGAGACCTGAAAATAGCTGTGCAGCGACGTTTCCCATCTAACCTGACAGAGCTTGAGAGGCTCTGCAGACAAGAATGGGAGAAACTCCCCAAATACAGGTGTGCCAAGCCTGTAGAATCATACCCAAGAAGACTCGAGGCTGTAATCACTGCCAAAGGTGCTTCAACAAAGTACTGAGTAAAGGGTCTGAATATTTTTTTTAAACAAATTAATGCATTTTCAAAAATGTTTAAAATAAATGTTTTTGCTTGTCATTATGGGGACTTGTGCGTAGATTGATGAGGGGGAAAAAAAAATTTAATCCATTTTAGAATAAAGTTATACAGTAACAAAATGTGAAAAAAGTCAAGGGATCTGAATACTTTCTGAATGCAATGACAGATTAGAGTCTTCTCTTTTCAGCAGGAGACATTTGCTTTCCAACCAGTGTTTTCACGTGATTGTAGGCTATGTTAAATATTGCGAAAGGCCAGTTTTGTCTGCATGCTGTTCACTGACAGATTTGCAGCGCGTTCCCGACTGTAGGCTGTGCCTTGGTATTGGGCTACACTCCACAGCTAGGCTATTTTTAAAATAAGCTATTTATCCTCTGTGGCAACGTTTTGGGCTTTGTCATGGTGTAGTAGGCTATTCTGAATTATTTAATTTCTTCCTGAACAGACAGGAGTAACTTTATAACTTTGGCACATTTATGTCAATTTATCAGGCTTGCTGCAGCTCCTCCAGAACCCTGTGCACTGCTGTGATTCTATAAGGAAATACACGATGAAGTGCGAGGGGGGAGAGGTGCAAATTAAGCACTGGACTTAAGCATAACACAATATAGATATTCTTGATTTAGTAAATGTATGTATAAGATTTAAATCACTGCTCTGAAGCTCCTGAATATTTGTTATTTTTATCATCTTAAACATATATTGCATACGGTATTTATGTGTCATTATTATTAAGCAATAAGGCCAGAGGGGGAGTGGTATATGGCCAATATACCACAGCTAAGGGCTGTTCTTATGCACAACGCAATGCTGAGTTCCTGGATACAGCCCTTAGCCGTGGTATATTGGCCATATATCACAAACCCAGAGGTGCCTTATATAAACTGGTTACCCACGTAATTAGAGCAGTAAAAATATGTGTTTTGTCATCTGATATACCACGGCTGTCAGCCAATCAGCATTCAGGGCTTCAACCACCCAGTTTATAATGTCCAGTATTCTCCGCTGGCTGAGTCAAGTCACGTTATTACTGACTAATCTGTTAAAAGTCTGCCTTACTTTTAAAGGTTGGGTCGTTCACTTGAATGAAAGGGTCATGTGTTTGTGTAGCATGCTACAGCTGAAAGCATGGGACAATGAGGGCATGAAAGGAGGGCATGAAAGGAGATTATATATATTACACAGCTGGGAACGAAGACACAAACCCATATTTACTGTTGTTTTCCAGGAGATTAACAACTGAATAACACAAATCAAGACAAATTATTCAAAATCTGTTTATTCAAAACATGAAGACATTGTTGTTTTGGCATGATTCTTGGATGCCAATGATGAACGTACAGTGCCTTTGGAAAGTATTCAGACCCCTTGACTTATTCCACATTTTGTTATGTTACAGCCTTATTCTAAAAAATGTAAGCATTTTTTCCCCCTCATCAATCTACACACAATACCTCATAATGACAATGCGTCGCTGCACAGCTATTTTCAGTTCTCTCCAGTGATGTTAAATTGAGTTCAAGTCCGGGCTCTGGCTGGGCCACTCAAGGACATTCAGAGACTTGTCCCGAAGCCACTCCTGCGTTGTCTTGGCTGTGTGCTTAGGTTTGTTGTCTTGTTGGAAGGTGAACCTTCGCCCATAGTCTGAGGTCCTGAGTGCTCTGGAGCAGGTTTTCACCAAGGATCTCTCTGTACTTTGCTCAGTTCCATCTTTCCCTCCCAACTAGTCACCCAGTCCCTGTCACTGAAAAACATCCCCACAGCATGATGCTGCCACCACCATGCTGCACCGTAAGGATGGTACCAGGTTTCCTCCAGACGTGACGCTTGGTATTCAGGCCAAAGAGTTCAATCTTGGTTTCATCAGAACAGAGAATCTTGTTTCTCATGGTCTGAGAGTCTTTAGGTGCCTTTTGGCAAACTCCAAGCGAGGTGTCATGTGCCTTTTTACTGAGGATTGGCTTCCATCCGGCCACTTTACCATAAAGGCCTAATTGGTGGAGTGCTGCAGAGATGGTTGTCCTTCTCAAAGTTTCTCCCATCTCCACAGACAAAGTCTAGAGTTCTGTCAGAGTGACCATTGGGTTCTTGGTCACCTCCCTGACCAAGGCCCTTCTCCCCAGATGACTTCGTTTGGCCGGGTGGCCAGCTCTAGGAAGAGCCTTGCTGGTTCTAAACTTCTTCTATTTAAGAATGATGGAGGCCACTGTGTTATTGGGGACCTTCAATGATGCAGACATATTTTTGGTACCCTTCCTCAGATCTGTGCCTCAACACAATCCTGTCTCGGAGCTCTATGGACAATTCCTTCAACCTCATGGCTTGGTTTTTGCTCTGACATGCACTGTCAACTCTGGGACCTTATATGGACAGATGTGTGCCTTTCCAAATTATGTCCAGTCAATTGCATTTAGCACAGGTGGGGTCCAATCAAGTTGTAGAAACATCTCAAGGATGATCAATGGAAACAGGATGCACCTGAGCTCACTTTCGAGTCTCATAGCAAAGGGTCTGAATACTTATGTAAATAAGGTATTTTTGTTTTCTATTTTAATATTTGCCAAAATTTAAAAAAAACTGTTTTTGCTTTGTCATTGTGGGGTATTGTGTGTAGATTGCTGAGGATTTGTATTTATTTAATCCATTTTAGAATAAGGCTGTAACATAACAAAGTGTGGAAAAAGTGAAGGGGTCTGAATACTTTCCGAAGGCACTGTATATGGATGGCAATATAATGATACCCAGTGTGTGTTGTTGCTTGTGTCCTGTCCTTCAGGTGATTGAGTCTCTGGGCATCATGATCTACAAGGCGTTGGACTATGGACTGAAGGAGAGCGAGGAGCGGGAGCTGAGCCCACCCCTGGAGCAGCTCATAGACCTCATGACCAACATGGGCGAGGCTGAGAGAGACGCCTGCCCTGACGAAGGCTACGAGGCCACCGAGGAAGAGGAGGAGGCCGAAGACGACCCCATCAACATCTGTAATGTCCGTGGCTACAGGGACATCCTGAAGGTAGGCAGCTGTTGATTGGGGGAGGGTGGTGGTTGATGATTAAAAGCCAAAATGTCACTATAGGGGTGAATGGCAGGGTTAATAAGGAAATAGTAGGTTTTCTGCTGTCAAGCCATCAAGTGCAGTCAACTACAAAATGGTGGTGATCAGGTCAGGGTCATGATACTGGAGCCTGCAGTTGTTGTATATGTGTCTTTCCTCCAGTAATGTTGTGAGTATCATCTATATTAGATCCACCCACCATGTCCAGTAGTGTTGAAATTATTATCTATACTAGATCCACCCACCATGTACAGTAGTGGAGACTATAATCTATACTACATCCACTCAGCATGTCCAGTAGTGTTGAGAGTATTATCTATAATAGATCCACCCAGCATGTCCAGTAGTGTTGAGAGAACATACATCATACTTGATCCACCCAGTAGTGTTGAGAGAACAGACATCATACTAGATCCACCCAGCATGTCCAGTAGTAATGAGAGAACAGACATCATACTAGATCCACCCAGTAGTGTTGAGAGAACAGACATCATACTAGATCCACCCAGCATGTCCAGTAGTAATGAGAGAACAGACATCATACTAGATCCACCCAGCATGTCCAGTAGTAATGAGAGAACAGACATCATACTTGATCCACCCAGTAGTGTTGAGAGAACAGACATCATACTAGATCCACCCAGCATGTCCAGTAGTAATGAGAGAACATACATCATACTTGATCCACCCAGTAGTGTTGAGAGAACAGACATCATACTAGATCAACCCAGCATGTCCAGTAGTAATGAGAGAACACACATCATACTTGATCCACCCAGTAGTGTTGAGAGAACAGACATCATACTAGATCCACCCAGCATGTCCAGTAGTAATGAGAGAACAGACATCATACTAGATCCACCCAGTAGTGTTGAGAGAACAGACATCATACTAGATCCACCCAGCATGTCCAGTAGTAATGAGAGAACAGACATCATACTTGATCCACCCAGTAGTGTTGAGAGAACAGACATCATACTAGATCCACCCAGCATGTCCAGTAGTAATGAGAGAACAGACATCATACTAGATCCACCCAGCATGTCCAGTAGTGTTGAGAGAACAGACATCATACTAGATCCACCCAGTAGTGTTGAGAGAACATACATCATACTTGATCCACCCAGTAGTGTTGAGAGAACAGACATCATACTAGATCCACCCAGCATGTCCAGTAGTAATGAGAGAACAGACATCATACTAGATCCACCCAGCATGTCCAGTAGTGTTGAGAGAACAGACATCATACTAGATCCACCCAGCATGTCCAGTAGTGTTGAGAGAACAGACATCATACTAGATTCACCCAGCATGTCCAGTAGTAATGAGAGAACAGACATCATACTAGATCCACCCAGTAGTGTTGAGAGAACAGACATCATACTAGATCCACCCAGCATGTCCAGTAGTAATGAGAGAACAGACATCATACTAGATCCACCCAGCATGTCCAGTAGTAATGAGAGAACAGACATCATACTTGATCCACCCAGTAGTGTTGAGAGAACAGACATCATACTAGATCCACCCAGCATGTCCAGTAGTAATGAGAGAACAGACATCATACTAGATCCACCCAGTAGTGTTGAGAGAACAGACATCATACTAGATCCACCCAGCATGTCCAGTAGTGTTGAGAGAACAGACATCATACTAGATCCACCCAGCATGTCCAGTAGTAATGAGAGAACAGACATCATACTAGATCCACCCAGTAGTGTTGAGAGAACAGACATCATACTAGATCCGCCCAGCATGTCCAGTAGTAATGAGAGAACAGACATCATACTTGATCCACCCAGTAGTGTTGAGAGAACAGACATCATACTAGATCCACCCAGCATGTCCAGTAGTAATGAGAGAACAGACATCATACTAGATCCACCCAGTAGTGTTGAGAGAACAGACATCATACTAGATCCACCCAGCATGTCCAGTAGTGTTGAGAGAACAGACATCATACTAGATCCACCCAGCATGTTCAGTAGTGTTGAGAGAACAGACATCATACTAGATCCACCCAGCATGTTCAGTAGTGTTGAGAGAACAGACATCATACTAGATCCACCCAGTGAGTCCTTAGATGCCCCAATGGTGTTTACATAACCATAGCAGTGGCAGGAGGACCATTTTTTTCATGAGCATGGCCTTATTTCTATTAGAGCATATTGGATGACTGCAATTCATATTCCATTCACCCAGTTCAATTTAACATCGCTAGGTTTAGGCTACTACATGATACTTGAATTTTCCATATACCCATCATGAGGTTGCTACAACCTAGCCTATGAATGAAAGTTTACAACGTAGGTGCACATAGGTCGAGAGAAAAATTTGAGGTGACAGAAAGTGACATTCAATACCACCTTGCACTCTCTTACCCGCATCTAGCTGATCTAGGGTGTAATCATTAGTCCAACAGTTTCAAACGAGAGTTTCTGTTGGACAAATGAATGTATGTTTATCCCCGTTTCATTCCATTTAAGAAACAATTTTCGGAATGAATACACCCCTGATTAAACGTAAACACAGTTCACTTTCATAGCAGCCATGTTATGTTCCTTCTCGCATAGCTAATAGAACGCATTAGTAAACCCGCTACACTCATGCAGTAACATTACAGTCTACAGTCAGTCAGTAAGTAGTTACACCGGCGGGCCCTGGTGACAATAAATTAGTAAAAATAAAAGCTTACCTTGACTTGGAAGAGTTCCAGTGTTGTGTTGGATAGTCATAGCCAGCTAGCTAACATAGCATCCCTCTGTTTGAGCAGGGTGTTTGAGTAGGCTAAACTAGCTAGCTGCATTTTCTAGCTGTGAGTGAAACTGACAGTGAAAATGAAAAAAATTAAGAAATCACTCTCTTTTGCTTCTCCTTCATTTTTAGCGTATGCTTTCAGTACTAGATTCATTATCTGGTGAGAACCATGAGCCACCTAGGTTTTGTATTGAAATCGCTGTAACCAGAGGAGGACAGAAGCTAGCTGTCCTCCGGCTACACATGGTGCTACACTACAGAGTGCCACTGAGGCTACTGTAGACCTTCATTGCAAAATAGTGTTTACATTTTTTACCCCCTTTTTTGTGCTATCCAATTGTTAGTAGTTACTATCTTGTCCCATCGCTCCAACTCTCGTACTGGCTCAGGAGAGACGAAGGTCAAAAGCCATGCGCCCTCCAAAACACAACCCAACCAAGTCGCACTGCTTCTTAACACAGCGCGCATCCAACCCCGAAGCCAGCCGGACCAATGTGTCGGAGAAAACACCGTGCACCTGGCGACCTGGTCAGCGTGCACTGCGTCCGGCCCGCCACAGGAGGCGCTAGTGTGCAATGAGACAAGGATATCCCTACCGGCCAAACCCTCCCTAACCCGGACGACACTAGGCCAGTTGTACGTCGCCCCATTGACCTCCCGGTCTCAGCCGGCTGCGACAGAGCCTGGACTTGAACCCAGAGTATCTGGTGGCACAGCTAGCACTGCGATGCAGTGCCTTAGTTTTATCTAAAAAGGAGAACTTTTTAAATGTAATTATTTATTATTTTTTAAATGAAATTCACTGAGGAGGATGGTCATCCCCTTCCTCTGAGGAGGAGCCTCGACTGAACCATAGTCTTCAGCCTTGCATCCGGCCCGAGGACAGACATGACAGTGGGGAAGTAATGATTCTAGAGACAGGGCCCAAGGGATGGAACCAGGTCTCCATAGCGACTGTTCGTAAGGTTATCTGAGGCTGTGG
The DNA here is from genome assembly GCF_023373465.1 of Oncorhynchus keta. Classification (NCBI taxonomy): domain Eukaryota; kingdom Metazoa; phylum Chordata; class Actinopteri; order Salmoniformes; family Salmonidae; genus Oncorhynchus; species Oncorhynchus keta. The sequence continues at coordinate 67,845,878 of NC_068454.1, read as the reverse complement.
ACATCTGAGCTGCCTGGATGACAGTGTAGCTGTCATCCTCTCTATCCTCCAGTCCACCCCTCGTCTCTCTCTCTCTGTCTGATGTAAATACAGAGCCTTGCTCTAAAGTAAATGCCTGCCTCTCTCTCTCTCTCGCCTTCTAGGTGTTTCACAACATTTCAGATGTATGTTCCTGTGTGATTTGCAGTCAGGGATCTTCTCCTATATAAGCATGACTCCATTAAAAATGACTGGGTCAGGGCATATTGAGATGATGATGCTACTGGGGAAAGACTCGCTTACACCTAATTCTCAATTTCTGCTCCAGGCTTCCTCCTCTACACAGCTGCACCATTTATCTCATGGAAATGTTGACATTTCAGGGAATTTACTTGGTGGGCAAGATTGCAGATGAGACGGCCAACCATTTTCTGTTTGAGAAGAATTTGAGAAGCTATATGGGATGGGAAATGCAGTGGACTACTAGTGCCAAGATCATGCCAAGAGAACCTTCTGTTTCAGACCTGTCTCAGAGAAACAAGGACATACAGTATTTTGTCATCTGCTGTCACAAGGATACGTTCTGTCATCTGCTGAATTACCATATTTACATTTTACTTACAGTACTACTTTGTCTGTCTGTCTGTCTGTCTGTCTGTCTGTCTGTCTGTCTGTCTGTCTGTCTGTCTGTCTGTCTGTAGATGTGTGTGTCTCACCTCCCCAGCCCTGGCGATGCCCCCAGCCACTACCAGGCTGTGTGCCGTGCTCTCTACGCTGAGACCAGGGAGCTACGCTCCTTCCTGGAGAAGATCAAGAGTGCCAAAGAGGTGAGGCTATCTACACATCAATGCGTGACCAACTGGGTTCAAACCCCCAGTCTCCTGTGTGTGACAATACTGTGCTAGTCCACTGAGCTAAAGGTTACGAATTGGCTTGGGCAGGTAAAGAAAGTCTTCAGGTCTCAGGAAAGGTTACTCATCATGTGACCATGGTTCACCAAACCACCTCCATTTACCAATGCTCACAACACACTACACAGTACCTGACTACATCGGCCCTCAGCTTGCTTACATAGTGGTTCTGTTCCATTGTCTATAGCATACTACTTAGCATGTATTCCCAATACATTGCTTTATCCTAAGTGTTATGCTAACCAGTGTGGATATTGGAACAGCTCCGGTCTGTTTCTGGGACCTGATTGACATCTCATTCTCAGGCTCCAGTGCACATAGGACCACTAAACGGTGAATCTGAATGGCCATTGGCATTCACCACGACACAACCTTGTACTGTTAATCAGACAGACATGTAGACCCGGGACATATGTTCAGAGGTCATGTGACTGGAGAGACATTCATTCAGGAGATTAAGCAACATGACATTAAGGTGTTTCACATGCTTCAGAGAACTGATCAACATGGCACACTACGTACATGTCCTGTAATGGATCCTACTGTATATCAGCCTTGAGTCGGGTGTGTTACAGAGGAGAAGGAATGCAGGTTACTCTGTGTGTATCTGTGTGTGTGTGTGTGTGTGTGTGTGTGTGTGTGTGTGTGTGTGTGTGTGTGTGTGTGTGTGTGTGTGTGTGTGTGTGTGTGTGTGTGTGTGTGTGTGTGTGTGTGCATGTGTTACAGAGAAGGAATTCAGGTTACTCTCTGTGTGTGTGTGTGTTTGTGTGTGTGTGTGTGTGTGTGTGTGTGTGCATGTGGGTTACAGAGAAGGAATTCAGATTACTCTGTGTGTGTGTGTGTGTGTGTGTGTGTGTGTGTGTGTGTGTGTGTGTGTGTGTGTGTGTGTGTGTGTGTGTGTGTGTGTGTGTGTGTGTGTGTGTGTGTGTGTGTGTGTGTGTGTGTGTGTGTGCGTGCGCGCATGTGGGTTACAGAGAAGGAATGCAGATTACTCTGTGTGTGTGTGTGTGTGTGTGTGTTTTCTAGTGAATCTGTCTATTACTCTGCTAAAATCAAGCAATTCGCTAAAAAAAGTAACACACACAACATAACCAGTCTGTTGGCATGGATACTTGGATTGATGTTGTACTCTAAAGCTAGAGCCACAGCTGTTGTTTGTAAAACATATCCACAGCAGGGAGTCAGGATGAGACTCAGGCAGCAGTGTTGTTATCTGCCTCTGTACTTCGCACCAAGCTGCACGCATGGATTATATTTAGCATCTCATATTTCAGTACATCCCTAACCATGTCTGTCACAGGTCATCACAGTGATGTTTACTGTGGGCTAGAATATAATAGGGATAGACTGGGGACTGAGAGAGCGGAACAACACTACATGCTGTGTGTGTGTGTGTGTGTGTGTATATATGTGTGTGTGCGTGTTCGTACCCGTGCGTGCATGTAAACATGCTATCCCAACCCAGCATATGAAATGTTAAAGTAGACTAGTAATGAGCATTGATGGGAGTGATCTGTCTACCTCAGGGGAAGCTGCCTTGTAGTAGCTGTAGGTTTTGTTGTCAAATATTATGCTCAGTCTTTCACCTAGCTGGGGAGCAGAGTCCACTTCTGTCTGTACAGTTCTGGAGTACAGTATTATAGGGCTTAGTTCTGTGGTGGTACAGATGGAGGATCTTAATTTGATCACCTTGTTGCAGGAGAACTTCTGAAGTTTGTATTTTCCACTTTGAAATTTCTGACTTTTCACATTTTTATCAAACCCTATAAAAATGTAAATTCATTATAATCCACATAATAATTCACATTTCCTGTTGCGGCAAGATTATTTTCCTGCTGTAGCAAACTGGCTCAAATTAAGATCCTACATCTGTACATAGGTAAAACCGTAATGCTGTTATGTCTGCATACCTAAATGCTTAGTTTAATGTCCCACAATGCACTGCTGTCTGCCACAGGGTCACATGTGCTAAATCAAATCAAATGTTATTTGTCACATCTGCCAAAAACAACAGGTATGGATAGACCTTACCGTGAAATGCCTACTTACAAGCCCATAACCAACAATGTAGTTTTAAGAAAATAGAGTTGAGAAAATCTTTACAAAATAAACTAAAGTAAAAAATAACAATAAGGAGGTTATATACAGGGGTTACCGGTACCGAGTCAATGTGCGGGGGTACAGGTTAGTCAAGGTCATGTGTACATGTAGGTAGGGGTAAAGTGACTGCATAGATAATAAACAGCAAGTAGCAGCAGAGTAAAAACAATGGCGGGGGGGTCAATGCAGATAGTCTGGGTGGCCAATTGATTAATTGTTCAGCAGTCTTATGGCTTGGGGGTAGAAGCTGTTAAGGGGCCTTTTGGGTCCTAGACTTGACGCTCAGATACCACTTGCCGTGCGGTAGCAGAGAGAGTAGTCTATGACTGTGGTGACTGGAGTCTCTGACACCGCCTAGGTCCTGGATGGCAGGAAGCCTGATGCACTGGGCAATAGTTATTCCTATTGCTCAACATGACACAGAAGAAAGTACATGTACATAGACCCACCAAGCCCCCATAGTCTCAGTTGTCATTTATAACCAGTGAACCCCAAAAATGTGCATCATTGAGGTCATACATTTTTCTGCAGGGTTTGCCATAGGAAAAATGTATGTGCTCAGCAAATGGAATGGTCCGCATGAACCACAGACTGGGTGCTACTCCCCAGGGACCCATCCAGCCAAGCAGCACTCCCCTTCCACAGTAGTACGTCTGAAAGGAGCGAAGGAATTGGACAGTTATATAAGTCACTGTTACAAAAGAGAGTGGAGAGTCTTATTATGAGGAGAGGGTAAGAAGCTTAGCTATGAAGAAGGGGAGACAAGTGTCAAGCTCTGTGGTTCAGGGGTCTATAGACAGACAGTACATCCAGTTTAGTTAGCCTATCTGGTGTGTGCAACTAGATGTGAATAGGCCAGGATGTAGTTTAGTCTATGTGGAGGCAGAGACATCTAGAACTATAGCAGTAGGGATGGGACTAAGGATCTGCTGGACAGTGCCATCTCTGGTCAAGATGCTTGGCTGTTCAATGTGGGACGTTTATATAGATTACGTTTATGTTACATTTAGGTGTGTGTGTGTGTGTGTGTGTGTGTGTGTGTGTGTGTGTGTGTGTGTGGTGTGTGTGTGTGTGTGTGTGTGTGTGTGTGTGTGTGTGGGTGTGTGTGTGTGTGTGTGTGTGTGTGCGTGCGTGTGCGTGCGTGCGTGCGTGCGTGCGTGCGTGCGTGCGTGCGTGCGTGCGTGGCGTGCGTGCGTGCGTGCGTGTGTGTGTGTGATACCAGGAGAAGTACGATGTGCTTTCGGCCCTGTATCATTCCCCTCCCCCGCTTGTCCTTCTCTGTCTGGCAGTGAGGCAGAGACGTGTTGTCCCATAAGGGATCTGGCTAGCTAACTGCATCTACAGGACAGCAGGCAGAGAGAGAGACCCTTTATTTCATAACAAAGAGCTCTATAACAGGACAGAGGGACACTATTAAAATCATAGTTGTAGCTGAAACACCAAAGCCACTTCTGTTCCTATTTGCTCAGGGTTAAATACTATAAGTTAGGAAATGGATAGTATTGTGTTGGTCGTACAAATGAGCACCGGGTGTTAAATTCAATATAATCTCACCCTGGGCTCCTCTGCTCAGAAATTATGTCCTTTTTTAAAATGTTTGTCAACAATCGTGTTGTTATTCACGGACCATGGTAAAGTTTTCTGTTTTATGTTATTACATGAAAAGGGAATATGTACCAAACTGTTAATGGTAGAGAAGGCAGACACCTTAGCAAATGCCCTTGCAGTGCAGTGTGAGTTATGGCTCTGTATATCCAGTGAGAGGAGAGGCCCTGTAGTAAATCTCCTGTGAGGGGCTGTAGCAGAGAGACTCCCATGATTGCTCTATCAAACACCGGTGGGATGCAGGTTGACGCCCCCTCTCTCACCACAAATAACAGGGAGAGAGAGGAGGAGAGAGAGGAGGAGAGAGAGGAGGAGGAGGCTTTCCAGTCTGCTGCAGAACAGATCCCTCAGTGTCCTGTCCTCTAATGAACTCCTGAATCAGGAAGTGAAGGGATGCAGGTTGCTCACTGCTTCATTGGTTGCATCCCAATGCTCTCGACGTGCACTTGCTCACTCCTTCCCACACATTTAAAAGCAGTGGATTGGTGTTAGCAGGGGATAGCTAAGGGAGTTCCCACACTATATTTCATACAGTCATCTTGAACATGACTTAAAGCTATAATCTCTGCTATGCATACACTGGCAGAACCATGCTTTATACCCTATGGCTACAATGATGATTTTCAATCACGGATGAAAATGGACTGGGCATGAGTGTGGTGGGAATGTGTGAGTGTACCATCATGATGCTAGTTGATAGGACTTGGCAGGTTGTCAGGCTGCGAAGGCTCTTGTTAACTGTCATTGATAATCGAATAGGTATTGATTTGTGGGTGTGACTGATAGCAGGGCTAGCTGCCTGTCCTAATGCTGTGGTAGTCGATGAACTTGATTAACATCTCATTTCAACATGAAAGGATGAAATCTGTGGCTTTGAGGTCAGTAACTTAATTCAACGTCCTAAGCCATTTCTATCTCAATATCAAATCATTTCTGGGTAACAATTAAGTACCTTACTTTTATTGTTGTCAATTAAAAAGGTCAAAAAGAAACATAAATTGTTTCTTAGCAAAAAACAATAACTCTGTCAGTGGGGAAGGAAAAACGGACAACTAGCTATTATTGCCAGAGAGGTTTCGGAGCTATCTTTTGATGTCACCAGGCAGGCCAAAATTCAATCACACAAAAACAGACTGACATTTTTAACACTATTATCATTATTTTCACAATTACACAGTATTATTCCAACCTCATAGTGTGGAAATATATATAAAACACAGGAAAATCTCGATGTTTGACTGTACTGGGCCTTTAAACTCACATTAAGCTCTGAGTGCTCATCTCTTTCTCACTCTGATCCCCCCCATCTCTCTCTCTCTCTCTCTCTCTCTCTCTCTCTCTCTCTCTCTCTCTCTCTCTCTCTCTCTCTCTCTCTCTCTCTCTCTCTCTCTCTCTCTCTCTCTCTCTCTCTCTCTCTCTCTCTCTCTCTCTCTCTCTCATAGAATCTTCGGAAGATGGGTGGCGAGCCGTCTGAGGATCCCAGCAGAGACCTAAATGAGCTCCAGAATGCAGACTGGGTAGGTGACCAGCTCCTTATCACAAGCCTCACACAGCCCCTTTTACCTGGCAACACCCTTCTCTGACTCCCTTATGTGACACCCTTTAGGACAGGTTTCCCAGACTCATATTTAACCTACTCTTGGACTAGCATGTTTGTAGCCCAGGAGTATCTAGGCTTCATCTGGGTCTGGAAATTGGCCCTAGAAGTGTTAAATCATTGGATGCGTACTGTGTTGCTATGCGATTTCTGTCCCCTTGCACCCCCCAGGCTAAGTTCTGGATGCAGGTGATGGGAGACCTGCGGAACGGGGTGAAGCTGAAGAAGGTCCAGGAGCGCCAGTACAACCCTCTGGCCATCGAGTTCCAGCTCACGCCCTACGAGATGCTCATGGATGACATCCGCTCCAAACGCTACAAACTACGCAAGGTCATGGTAAGACTGTCAGGTGTCTTAAAAGCATGGTTTGTTTCTTATATGTAGTTATGGTCTCTCTTAATCTGTGTGTGTGTGTGTGTGTGTGTGTGTGTGTGTGTGTGTGTGTGTGTGTGTGTGTGTGTGTGTGTGTGTGTGTGTGTGTGTGTGTGTGTGTGTGTGTGTGTGTGTGTGTGTGTGTGTGTGTGTGTGTCCCCTTACACCTCCAGGTAAACAACGACATCCCACCAAGGTTGAAGAAGAGCGCCCATGAGGTCATCCTAGACTTCATCCGGTCCAGACCTCCTCTCAACCCTGTGAGTGCACAGCCTATAGAAACAACAGATATACTTTACATCGACTAGCAACTTCTTAGGTGTTGGCATGGTGGTGGGCTGAACCATAGAGATACAACTCTGTTCTGTCTCTTTGGACTGAACATAGTACCATAGAATTAAATAAAAATAAAAATATTAGCTATGTATGTAAAGTATATCTCTTATCTATGTGGGCTGTACAGTCATAGGGTTTAGAGAGGAGAACATGGGGCATTTTCTCTCCTAATCCTGTCAATGTACAGTACTGTATAATACATGTACTATATACTATACGATAGTACATTCTATGGTACCTGCCCCACTTTCCTCTCATTCTGGTGTCTTCTAGTCTTGCCATGCTATCCTTCCATGTCTCATTCATCACTGGAGGAAGCCTGGGAATTGGTGCTAGAGATCTCCACTTTCCATTTAAACCTCAAGCCACTGAACCCATCTTTAGTCAAAGAAAGAGTTCTTAATATCCCAAAAGAAATACAGGTAGTTCAGGTTTTGGGGTTCTGGGGTATGATTATACTGATTGGAATGAGGGGTGATTAATAGATAATCAGATCATCTGCTACTGGAGCTGTACATCAATGCTCACTGCCCCAGCCTCACTGAGGTGCCTGCCTCAGTAATGAGAGGAGCGACAGTGAAATTAACAGTACAGTGACAGTGAAATTAACAGTACAGTGACTGTCATATTAACAGTACAGTGACAGTGAAATTAACGGTACAGTGATATTAACAGTACAGTGATATTAACAGTACAGTGACTGTGATATTAACGGTACAGTGATATTAACAGTACAGTGATATTAACAGTACAGTGATATTAACAGTGACAGTGATATTAACAGTGCAGTGACTGTGATATTAACAGTACAGTGACTGTGATATTAACAGTACAGTGACTGTGATATTAACAGTACAGTGACTGTGACATTAACGGTACAGTGACAGTGATATTAACAGTGACAGTGATATTAACAGTACAGTGACTGTGATATTAACAGTACAGTGACTGTGATATCAACGATACAGTGATATTAACAGTACAGTGACTGTGATATTAACAGTACAGTGACTGTGATATTAACAGTACAGTGACTGTGATATTAACAGTACAGTGACTGTGATATTAACAGTACAGTGACTGTGATATTAACGGTACAGTGACTGTGATATTAACGGTACAGTGACTGTGATATTAACAGTACAGTGACTGTGATATTAACAGTACAGTGACTGTGATATTAACAGTACAGTGACTGTGATATTAACAGTACAGTGACTGTGACATTAACGGTACAGTGACTGTGATATTAACGGTACAGTGACTGTGATATTAACAGTACAGTGACTGTGATATTAACAGTACAGTGACTGTGATATTAACGGTACAGTGACTGTGACATTAACGGTACAGTGACTGTGACATTAACGGTACAGTAACTGTGATATTAACGGTACAGTGACTGTGATATTAACAGTACAGTGACTATATTAACAGTACAGTGACTGTGACATTAACGGTACAGTGACTGTGACATTAACGTGACTACATTAACGGTAACTGTGATATTAACGGTACAGTGACTGTGACATTAACAGTACAGTGACAGTGATATTAACAGTACAGTGACTGTGATATTAACAGTACAGTGACTGTGACATTAACGGTACAGTGACTGTGACATTAACGGTACAGTGACAGTGATATTAACAGTACAGTGACTGTGATATTAACAGTACAGTGACTGTGATATTAACGGTACAGTGATATTAACAGTACAGTGACTGTGATATTAACTGTGACATTAACGTACAGTGACTGTGATATTAACGGTACAGTGACTGTGATATTAACGGTACAGTGACTGTGATATTAACAGTACAGTGACTGTGATATTAACGGTACAGTGACTGTGATATTAACGGTACAGTGACTGTGACATTAACGGTACAGTGACAGTGATATTAACAGTACAGTGACTGTGATATTAACAGTACAGTGACTGTGATATTAACGGTACAGTGATATTAACGGTACAGTGACTGTGATATTAACAGTACAGTGACTGTGATATTAACGGTACAGTGACTGTGATATTAACGGTACAGTGATATTAACAGTGACAGTGATATTAACGGTACAGTGACTGTGACATTAACGGTACAGTGACTGTGATATTAACAGTACAGTGACTGTGATATTAACAGTACAGTGACTGTGATATTAACAGTACAGTGACTGTGATATTAACGGTACAGTGATATTAACAGTGACAGTGACTGTGATATTAACAGTGACAGTGACTGTGATATTAACAGTGACAGTGACTGTGATATTAACAGTGACAGTGACTGTGATATTAACAGTGACAGTGACTGTGATATTAACGGTACAGTGATATTAACAGTGACAGTGACTGTGATATTAACAGTACAGTGACTGTGATATTAACAGTACAGTGACTGTGATATTAACAGTACAGTGACTGTGATATTAACGGTACAGTGATATTAACAGTGACAGTGATATTAACGGTACAGTGACTGTGATATTAACGGTACAGTGACAGTGATATTAACGGTACAGTGACTGTGATATTAACGGTACAGTGATATTAACAGTGACAGTGATATTAACAGTACAGTGATATTAACGGTACAGTGACAGTGATATTAACGGTACAGTGATATTAACAGTGACAGTGATATTAACAGTACAGTGACAGTGATATTAACAGTGCAGTGACTGTGATATTAACGGTACAGTGATATTAACAGTGACAGTGATATTAACAGTACAGTGACTGTGATATTAACGGTACAGTGATATTAACAGTGACAGTGATATTACTGCTACAGTGATATTAACGGTACAGTGATATTAACAGTACAGTGATATTAACAGTACAGTGATGTTAACAGTACAGTGACAGTGATATTAACAGTACAGTGACAGTGATATTAACAGTACAGTGACAGTGATATTAACAGTACAGTGACAGTGATATTAACGGTAAAGTGACAGTGCACTTAAGGTTTACTAGGCAGCGGCGAAAGGCCTGAAGTCCATAACTCTGATGCCCATAACTCAGTGTGAGTGCATGTATGTATCTGCGTGTGTGTGCATGTGTGTGTGTGTGTGCTTGCGTTTGTGTGTGTAGGCAGCAGCCAGGAAGCTGAAGCCCCAGCCCCAGGTTCCTCCCACCCTGCACGAGAGGATCCTGGATGAGATCAAATCTGAGAGGAAACTGAGACCTGTCTCTCCTGATGTGATCCGCAGGAGCAGGCTGGGTGAGTGACACTTCTCTATGTCTTTCTTTCTCTATCTCTCTCTCTAACACAAACACACACACACACACACACACACACACACACACACACACACACACACACACACACACACACACACACACACACACACACACACACACACACACACACACACACACACACTCATTGTGAGAAGTTGAAGTATGTTGTGATATGCACTTTCACGGGTGCTGGGCATTGGCATGAATGAAAGACACAAGGTGAATCATACTTTCTTTCGTTGGTTTGAACGATGTTTCCACCCAGCCAAGTTACTGTTCTTGGATGCCTGTGCTGTTTGGCGTTACAGCTCTGCTTGTAATACAGCTTAAACATACATCTTGTCTGGTGTTATGCTAAGTACCTGTATTGACTATAACCAAACCAAACCTTAGAATCGGATTTTATTGAGTTATTATGTTAATGATTTCTCACCATTGGCTATGCACTTTCTACTGACTACGTTCATCATTGTACATTTCCTAACATACAGTACTGTACTGCACTATGGACAGCTGCCAGACATGTCGGCAGATGATGTCTTTCTTCTTGCTAACTTAATATATATCTTTTGCCCGTATTCCTCCTACGGATAGCTTAATAACTCTGTAACACCATCATTGTTTCTCTTGCAGTAATTCGGCCTCTTAGCATGTCTCAAAGTTTTGACTTGTCAGGTAAAGATCTGTCCGGTTACCTGGCTGTTTCTTTACGTCTCTATCTATCGTGGTTGTTGTCCATCTGCCCAAGCTACAGCACGCATATTAATGCTCTCATCTCATGCTTCTTCATGCTTCCGTGGTGGTGTTGATGGTTGGCTTGGTTGGCTCTGCACCGCAGCAGTGTGCTCTCTGGTTGTGATGTCATGATGTCAGACGCTGGTCAGGATGAGAACTGTCAAGCGCAGAAGGGAGGTTGATGGCTTCCTTCACATCAGCAACTCCCTCTTAGACAACCTCAGCGTATATTTCAATCATTCTGAATCTTAGTTAAATTCTTAGGACACTTGTGTTTGAATCTCCACATGGAATGTGGAAGGGCTTAATGATCTACTCAGACTAAGCCCCGGGATAATGTCAAGTTAGATGTAGCCTTACATACCATAGACAGTTGTGAAAAAGACTCAAACAGGCCACCGTGTTTATTCGCTGCCTGTCACTACAGTACATCTCTGATATAAGGAACTATTTCTCGAGGGCACACTTGCGTCAAAAGCAGCTGTTTTTCTGCATCTCCACACAGCTGGTGCTCATTGTTCTCAGTCCCTCTGGGGAATTGTAAAACAGTATTTTCCTTTTCTAAATGCTTGAGTAATGCTCACTTCAAATTTTAAAAAATTCTGGGATGAGTTTAAACTAATTAGATCTTCCTACATTTTTCTCTAGTCTATTGTTGCACTTGGAATGAAACCTACAGTATGTTAAAAACATATTTGATATTGATAAAAGTCAGTAGCCTATAGTCAGTAGAGACAACATTGCTCCTCCCTGAATAATCTCCCACTGAATAATCTATGAATAGAATTCTGCATCTGGGCCTTTTTCTTTTCCATACTAAAATAAATCAGAGAAAGAGTTGCCTTAGCTAAAGAACTCCATTACTCAGAAATTCACATTACAAACAACCAAGACGTGCATAACTACCTTCCTCGGTTTTCTAGAAAATGACGGTCCTCCTCACACAAAGCAGTTGTTAATCTTGGAAAGTGAGTCTGCAGAATTTAATCAGAGGTGGGATCAGAGAGCAGCGTAGACAGGAGCTGTCTTCACACATACACACACGCACACATGCAGAACACGCACACACACCTGTCGGCTCCCAGCTTTATTCAACACAAAAAAGCACATTCTCACAAAGACATCAGTCTATCTCCAACATCGCCTGCATTGGTCATTTAGCACTTCTGATTAACTTACAGTATATGGCTGTTTTTAAAACAGATAAGAAGAGGATACCTTATGTTTGATAATGTTGTACTGCAGTGGTTACCCAAAGGTTAACTCTAGTGAGATAGATAGCCAATGAATTTACATTGGTGACACTGAAAATAATTTATAATAATCTACACTCTTACTCTTTTATGTGTCAACACTTCCTGTTGTGGGCAGGGTATCTGAACATTTACAAATCAGATTGTCTGTGCTTGACATTTCTCCCACTGATCCCAGGGACTTTCATCACATCGGAGGCAATTTATTGTTGTGAAGCTTTAATGTGTGTGTGTGTGTGTTATGTGTTTGTGTTTGTGCGTGTGTGCGTTTGTGAGTGTGTATGGGATGGTTGGCTATCTGAACTTCATTGCAGCTGGGTACTTATCCCCTTACTTTGTAGCCAGATTCTCCAATACCAATACTCACCGAGAGTGATAGAGTTCTGTAGTCAAATGACAGGCTATGTTTGGGGATAGGGATAAACCATTAGTACAATCTGTCCTATCATATTTAAGGAAGTGTTCCCTTTTAGGTGGAGGCATATACTACAGCACTCCACAGTTGATCCTTACACGTCAAGGTAAAGTATGTGGAGTGGTTTGGCTCTGTTTATGTGACTAGCAACTTGTGTGCTGCAACACATAATGTTAGCCCTGTTTCGTTTGTCTGCCTATTTGGCTGTATCCTAACACTACTGCTTATGCCTTGACTAAAATAGACTGAATTACAGAAACTAGTGCTTTACAATGTTTTTACTTTTGACTGACACTGAGCATAGTGCCACAAATGGTGGATGTTTAATCTGCTCTAGTTTAAACCTGGATCCTAGGACCAATCAGTCTTGTCCCAGGAAGGCAGGTTTAGAAGCTCCAGGACAGCAGTACAGGAGGAGGGCCTTGGCCTCCCACTGAGGTAATGAGGTTATATTTGAGACTTTTTCCAGAAGAGGTATTCACATTCTCTCCTTTTCACAGAGAGGGAGAGAAAGTGAGAGAGCGAGAGAAGGAGAGAGAAAGAAAGAGTGAGAGAGGGAGATGGAGAGAGAGAGAGAGCCTGGCAAGGCCTCAATGCATCCACAGATCAGATTGGCCTCTGCTACTGATTATCTGCTGTTTCCAGCACTCTCTTCTCCATCCCTTCCTCCGTCATCCCTCTCTCCCTATTTTATTTCTCTTTTTCTTGGGGGGAGAAGTTGTCAGTGAGGCTAGGAGGGAGGGAGTCAGCTAGGGTTAGGGTTTCATTTGAATCCTGCTCAGTCCAGGTCTTAAAGGGTAATGAAAGTAGAATCCATGTTGTGTGTGTAACACCAGGCTGCTTCTTCATCTCTCCTCAACTCATACTCCCTCCTCCCTACCGCTGGTGTGTTCCCCTCGGGTCTGTTCAGGACTGCAACGTTACTGAACACTAAAATAGAAATGTATCACATAGAATATATATGTTTGTCTGTCATGTGGAGCTGGTAATTCTGTTCCCAGCTCTATTCATGACATTTCTATCTGCAGCGTTCAGTATAGTTAGGGTATTTGAGCTGTCCTCTGTCTGATCAGTCTTCTTGTGATAACCTCTCTGTCCAGATGTGTCCAGCCCTGATGGCCGCAGGAAGACTACTAGCACCATGACCCTCAGCAGTCTGTCCAATGGGAGTCCAGGGACACCAGGGGGTGGAGCCCAGGCCTTATGTCAGAGGAAGAGGCTGAAAGCGCCTACTTTGTCAGAACTGGACAGCTCCGACTCTGACGTAAGTGTGTGTGTGTAAGTGTGTGTATGTGTTTGTGTTTCTGTGCTCGCATTGTATGTGTGTGTGTGTGTGTCTTCTGGTAGTTGACATCAGTATACAGTTGAAGTCAGAGGTTTACATACACTTAGGTTGGAGTCATTAAAACACATTTTTCAACCACTCCACAAATATCTTGTTGACAAACTATAGTTTTGGCAAGTCGTTTAGGACATCTACATTGTGCATGACACAAGTAATTTTTCCAAAAACTGTTTACAGACCGATTATTTCACTTATAATTCTCTGTATCACAATTGCAATGGGTCAGAAGTTTACATGCACTAAGTTTTCTCTGCCTTTAAACAGCTTGGAAAATTGCAGAAAATTATGTCATGGCTTTAGAAGCTTCTGTTAGGCTAATTGACATAGTTTGAGTCAATTGGAGGTGTACCTGTGGATGTATTTCAAGGCCTAACTTCAAACTCAGTGCCTCTTTGCTTGACATCATGGGAAATCAGCCAAGAACTCAGAAAAAAATTGTAGACCTCCACAAGTCTGGTTCATCCTTGGGAGCATTTCCAAATGCCTGAAGGTACCACGCTCATCTGTACAAACAATAGTAAGCAAGTATAAACACCATGGGACCATGCAGTCATCATACCACTCAGGAAGGAGACGTGTTCTGTCTCCAAGAGATGAACGTACTTTGGTGCGAAAGGTGCAAATCAATCCCAGAACAACAGCAAAAGACCTTGTGAAAATGCTGGAGGAAACAGGTACAAAAGACCATACTTTTTGGAGAAATGTCCTCGTCTGATGAAAAGAAAATAGAATTGTTTGGCCATAATGACCATCGTTACGTTTGGAGGAAAAAGGGGGATGCTTGCAAGCCGAAGAACACCATCCCAACCGTGAAGCATGAGGTAGGCAGCATCATGTTGTGGGGGTGCTTTGCTGCAGGAGGGACTGGTGCACTTCACAAAATAGATGGCATCATGAGATAGGAAAATTATGTGGATATATTGAAGCAACATCTCAAGACATCAGTCAGGAAGTTAAAACTTGGTCACAAATAGGTCTTCCAAATGGACAATGAACCCAAGCATACTGTCGTGATATGACATGCTATTCTATAAAATAATTTCTCCGTAATTAATATTACCTAATTGAGCTAATCATGTAAATGTAATTAACTGGAGAGTCGGGGCACCACAAAATAATTTTTATAGAGCTGTTATCTTCCGAATAAACTCTTAAAGACCTAGCAATATTTTACATCAATAGCAGTCAATATTAATCGTCATCATAATTCAGTCTCATCTGAAAGTTGTAAATTCTTGGTTATCTGCACGAACCCTGGCTAACAAGTTGAATCAGCAATACAAAATTGGGTTTAATTATTTATTTACTAAATACCTAACTAATCACACAGAATTACACATACACATAATTAAATCATAACTTGATTACAAATTATGTCATAAAGGAAAACGTCCCTAGCGGGAGGAACAGATATGACAGCTGGTTACACAAAAGAAAAAGGACTGGGTTTGAGTGAAATAGCGGGAAGACTGAGGAACAAAGGACGAAGCTGTGCATTCGTAAATACAGAATCTTATGCAGTCTAAATTACCGCCCGTTTGGAAAAGGAAAATGAAATAAATATTTACTCTGAGCTGCGCTTCGATAGGTTGGTGGTAGATGGAAGGCCGTGTTGCCCAACCGAGTCCTTTGTCCTTTGAAGAATGTCTCTGGTTGTCAACTGGACACGTTGTAGTAACGTTGTTGTGTGATAGACGGGATACTCTGTCTGTTCCTTCCTAACCCTCGTTTGCAGCGGCTGTTGCTAACTCAACGGCTAAAAGGTATCACTTCTGTAGTGAATAAGAGTTCAAAGTTCATACCATTCGCAACCAAAGCTCAAGCTCACGCTGATGTTGGCTTCGTTCTGTAGTTATTATCTGAACCATTCTGACATCGGACCGTTGTCCTCACTTCCTCGGAACAGCAGGTTATATTGTCGTCAAGGGCTTATATAGGAAGGGAGAGGAGGGAGTGTTTGAAAAGTTTTATAGCCCATGTCCCTTCACAGGGGCGGGTCACTGATTGAGCAGAGCCTTATGAAAACCCAAATCTCACATTTTAGAAGCTAAAATCACATTTCATCCCATCACGAATAATTTCATATTCAAACATTTAAATTAAACAACAATTCCATGTGAATCCGATAACTCTGTGTAGACTTTCCACTGTCATCTTATCATTGATGAGAATGTCTCAGATGACAACTGAACAGACATCATATTCATTAAGTACCACCACATATGTTCCATTGGTCGGATTACCAGAATATAGTTCATTTCCCCCCACCTTCTGATGTTCCCAGAATCTCTATGTTAACCAAGGGTTTTCCCAATGTAACATCAGTAGGGTAGAGAGAGGAAAAAGGGGGAAAGAGGTATTTATGACTGTCATAAACCTACCCCCAGGCCAACGTCATGACAATACTTCCAAAGTTGTGGCAAAATGGCTTAAGGACAACAAAGTCAAAGTATTGGAGTGGCCATCACAATGCCCTGACCGCAATCCTATAGAACATTTGTGGGCAGAACTGACAAAGCGTGTGTAAGCAATGAGCCTACAAACCTGACCCAGTTACAGGTCTCCTAGCTCTGCCAGGAGGAATGGGCTAAAATTCACCCAACTTATTGTGGAAAGCTTGTGGAAGGCTACCCGAAACGTTTGACCCATGTTAACGATTTAAAGGCAATGTTACCAAATACTAATTGAGTGTATGTAAACTTCTGACCCACTGGGAATGTGATGAAAGAAATAAAAGCTGAAATAAATAATTCTCTCTACTATTATTCTGACATTTCACATTCTTAAAATAAAATGGTGATCCTAACTTTTACTAGGATTAAATGTCAGGATTTATGAAAAACTGAGTTTAAATGCATTTGGCTAAGGTGTATGTAAACCTCCGACTTCAACTGTACAATCTACAGCATTGCTCTCTGTTGTTCCCCCTACAGGATGACATCACCATTGGGGGTCGAAGGTCAGCCAGTAGCTCCAGTGTCTCTACATCGGTGGTAGATGACACATCTCCAGAGTCTGTACTGGGCAGGAAGAGTGAGTTGACCAGAAGGCCAGAGTTAGGGTTGGGGTTAGGGTTCAACCAGGGTGTGGACATGAAGCTAGGGTTTATTTATTTTGTGGTATCCAATTGGTAGTTACAGTCTTGTCTCATCGCTGCAACTCTTGTACGGACTCGGGAGAGGCGAAAGTCGAGAGCCGTGCGTCTCCGAAACACAACCGAGCCAAGCCTCACTGCTTCTTGACACAATGCCCGCTTAACCTGGAAGCCAGCCTCACCAATTTGTTGGAGGATCACCTGGCGGCTGTGACAGCGTGCATTGCGCTCGGCCCGCCACAGGAGTCGCTAGTGCACGAAGGGACAAAAACATTCCTGCCGGCCAAACCAGGATGACGATGGGCCATTTGTGTGCCGCCCCATGGGTCTCCCCTTCGCGGCCGCCTGTGACAGAGCCTGGACTCAAACCAGGATCTCTAGTGGCACAGCTAACACTGGGATGCAGTGCCTTAGACCACTGCACCACTCGGGAGGCGATGAAGCTATTGTTAAGGTTATCATGGAGATCCTAGAATTCTATATGTAATTCTATGCTTTCACAGCTCTCAGCTGTTCACCTGACAGCTCTTCTATGCTGAGACTAATGCTGTCAAAGAGAGTGTTCTCAGTCAACTTAACTGGTAATATAAGGGTTACAGTACTATATAAAAGTATATCACACATATCCTCTCTCCCCCCACCCCCAGCTCCACCCATGTTCCTGCCCATCTCCTCAACCCCCCAGCCTGAGAGAAGGCAGGCCCCCCAGAGGAGACACTCCATTGAGAAGGAAACACCCACCAATGTACGGCAGTTCATACCCCCATCCAGACAGAGCTCCAAGTCTCTGGTGAGTAACAGAAGAGAACAAGGAAAAGAGAAGAGTTTATCAATCTGGAGAAAATGAGCACATTGGAGATTTTGGTTCCTGAATAGTGTGTCAGTTTGTCTTGTGTTCATCAGCCTCCTTCTTCTTTCTGTTCGGTGATGTAAGATGCTCCTAACACCCCACCTCCAATCCCCCCACCTCTTCTCCCCCACACACCCCTGGCCTCCCCCTCTTCATACACCTCTATAACCCCTGTCCTCACCCTCTTCCATTTACCTCTATAACCCCTGTCCTCCTCCTCTTCCATCCACCTCTATAACCCCTGTCCTCACCTCCTCCATACACCTCTATAACCCCTGTCCTCCCCCTTTTTCATACACCTCTATAACCCCTGTCCTCCCCCTCTTCCATACACCTCTATAACCCCTGTTCTCCCCATCCTCCATCCACCTCTATAACCCTTGTCCTTCTCAGGTCGGGAGGATAGCCCATCATCTGTTCCCCTGGACCCCCTCCTCCTCCACTCCCCTCCCTCCACCCTCCACCCCTTACGGAGCTCCTACCCTGTCGAGGTGTTTGTCTTGGGCATGGTGTGGTCTGCCCTGTCTGCTCTGTGCAGGGGAAGAAAGCCTGTCAAGGTTTGCCAGTCGCCCCTTATTTCCCTGCTGGCGCATCATAGTTCATCATCATCTCTTCTAATGCTTCCTGCTTTCCTAGAGACCCATCCCTCAGCCCAGGACTGTTGCTGTTTTCATAGAAAGCCCTTCAGTTAAGGTGTGATTGTCATTATGCATTTTGACAGTCAACAGCAGATGCGTCCCTCGCTGGAGCACCAATCATTTCCTCATACTCAGCTTTCCTCCATTTAACCATAGTTATAGTTGTTGTGCTTGCAAGCATCATGTAGCCTGGCGAGCCACTGCCAATTAAAACTATGCTCTAGATAAATTAAGTCCTTCATGTTGTGTACACTGTATATAACCTACTGTTGTTCAGTAGCAAGTATAAACTCCCTGTTTTTTGTTATTGTTGATACTCCCCAGGCTCTCCCCCTCCCTGCCTGTCTCTGGGCCAGAGACAATGCAGCCCACTGTATCTCTGTGTGTCATAAGATCAGCAGCAGGAGCCACAGCAGCATTAGAATCACAGTATATTAATAGTTATTCTGGGAATGAGAAACATTAGATGGGTACAATTTTCAAAAACTTTGAATAGAGACACATTATTGAGAAACATTATTGGAACAACACGAGGATGAGCAGTAATTGCAGCAGCAGCAATAGACCTGGGGTACTGTTGAATATACAGTTGAAGTCGGAAGTTTGCATACACAATTCCTGACATTTAATCCAAGTAAAGTTTCCCTGCCTTAGGTCAGTTAGGATCACCACTTTATTTTATGAATGTGAAATGTCAGAATAATAGTAGAGAGAATGATTTATTTATTTGTATTTTTATTTCTTTAATCACATTCCCAGTGGGTCAGAGTTTGCATACACTCAATTCGTTTTTGGGAGCATTGCCTTTAAATTGTTAACTTAGTTCAAACATTTCGGGTAGCCTTCCACAAGCTTCCCACAAAAAGTTGGGTGAATTTTGGCCCATTCCTCCTGACAGAGCTGGTGTAACTGAGTCAGGTTTGTGGGCCTCCTTGCTCGCACACACTTTTTCAGTTCTGCCCACAAATTTTCTATAGGATTGAGGTCAGGGCTTTGTGATGGCCACTCCAATACCTTGACTTTGTTGTCCTTAAGCCATTTTCCACAACTTTGGAAGTCATTGGGGTCATTGTCCATTTGGAAGATCCATTTGCGACCAAGCTTGAACTTCCTGACTGATGTCTTGAGATGTTGCTTCAATATATCCGCATAATTTCCCTACCTCATGATGCCATCTATTTTGTGAAGTGCACCAGTCCCTCCTGCAGCAAAGCACCCCCGCAACATGGTGCTGCCTCCCCCGTACTTCACGGTTGGGATGATGTTCTTCGGCTTGCACGCCTCCCCCTTTTTCCTCCAAACATAACGATGGTCATTATGGCCAAACAGTTCTATTTTTGGTTCATCAGACCAGAGGACATTTCTCCAAAAAGTACGATCTTTGTCCCCATGTGCAGTTGTAAACCGTAGTCTGGCTTTTTTATTGCGTTTTTTGAGCAGTTGCTTCTTCCTTGCTGAGCGGCCTTTCAGGTCATGTCGATATAGGATTCGTTTTACTGTAGATATAGATAATTTTGTACCTGTTTCCACCAGAATCTTCACATGGTCCTTTGCTTTTGTTCCCAAGGATGATTCAGAAGTGTGGCTGATTTCTTTTGATTTTCCCATGATGTCAAGCAAAGAGGTACTGAGTTTGAAGGTAGGCCTTGAAATACATTCACAGGTACATCTCCAATTGACTCAAATTATGTCAATTAGCCTGTCAGAAGCTTCTAAAGCCATGACATAATTTTCTTTCAACTTAGTGTATGTAAAAATCTGATCCACTGGAATTGTGATACACTGAATTTCAGTGAAATAATCTGTCTGTAAACAATTGTTGGAAAAATTACTTGTGTCATGTATGAAGTAGATGTCCTAACCGACTTGCCAAAACTATAGTTTGTTAACAAGAAATTTGTGGAGTGGTTGTAAAACGAGTTTTAATGACTCCAACCTAAGTGTATGTAAACTTCCAACTTCAACTGTAGCATCTCCGTGGTCTCACCGCAGGCATATTTATTGAAGTCAGAAACAGGCAGAAAGAAGCAGAAAACCAACCACAACCCCAGCTACAGAGCAGAGGGGCCTTGTCTATTTTTAGGCTGTCAAGACCTTTAAGTGAATCAGAACTAAGTAGAGGATTTAAGATGGCGCCGTAGAGGGCCTCCCGGGTGGCGCATTGGTCTAGGGCACGGCATTGCAGCGCTAGCTGTGCCACCAGAGACTCTGGGTTTGCGCACAGGCTCTGTCGCAGCCGGCCGCGACCGGGAGGTCCGTGGGGCGACGCACAATTGGCCTAGCGTCGCCCAGGTTACGGAGGGTTTGGCCGGGAGGGATATCCCTGTCTCATCGCGCACCAGCGACTCCTGTGGCGGGCCGGGCGCAGTGCACGCCAACCAAGGTAGCCGGGTGCACGGTGTCTCCTCCGACACATTGGTGCGGCTGGCTTCCGGGTTGGAGGCTCGCTGTGTTAAGAAGCAGTGCGGCTTGGTTGGGTTGTGTTTTGGAGGATGCATGGCTTTCGACCTTCGTCTCTCCCGAGCCCGTACGGGAGTTGTAGAGATGAGACAAGATAGTAATTACTAACAATTGGATACCACGCAATTGGGGAGAAAAAGGGGGTAAAATAAAAAATACATTTAAAAAAGATGTCGCCGGAGAAGAAGGCAGATGTTTTACGTGCCCCCAACTGATTGTATTTTTTTGTTTGTTTATCTGCGTTGTTTGTAACTTATTTTTTTACTCTTTTTGTACATAATGTTGCCGCTACCATCTCTTATGACCGAAAATAACTTCTAGACATCAGGACTGCGATTACTCACCATGGACTAGCAGAATCATTTTTCTTCTTTCACAACTCTGACGAGCCCGAGGCGGAGGATTTATGGCTCCCTCAGGACAGGCCCTGACCCCAGTGATCTGCGTGAAGATCTGCGTGGCAGTATTTTTGTAAACAACAGCTGGTGCACGATATCTAAGGAAGTCTCAAGCTATTGCTCGCCTGAGGTAGAGTTTTTCAGAATTATTCAAGCGAATTCTACATTAAAAATTCTAACTTATTTGATATATGGAGTATCTCGAACCCTACGGGTAGGGAATACTCCTTTTACTCTTATGTTCACAATGTTTATTGTGAGGTTGAATCCTCAGCTCCTCACAGAACCAGGCTGCCAGGAGTAGGCAAAACAGAGGAAAATTGGTAGAACTGGAGGGACAAATTCACCTACTGGATAGGGAGAATGCTAACCATCCATCTATGGAGAAACATTAAAAGATTACCTCTTTAAAAGTTGTATAACAAGATTCTCTCAGCTAAAATTGCTAAATCTTTTCTATATGCCAAGCAAAAATATTTGGAGTTTGGTGACCAACCACACAAATCACTCGCCAGACAACTTCGAAAAAATGTGAATGACCGAATGATTCACAAAGTTAAATATGCATCTCGGGAATTACTCTCTTCCCCCAAAGACATCAATGACAGATTCTGTCAGTTTTATGAGACTCTATATGTAACAGTATAATTTTAAACCGTCCCCTCGCCCATACCCGGGCGCGAACCAGGGACCTTCTGCACACATCAACAACAGTCACCCACGAAGCATCGTTACCCATCGCTCCACAAAAGCCGCGGCCCTTGCAGAGCAAGGGGAACTACCACTTCAAGGTCTCAGAGCAAGTGACGTAACCGATTGAAACGCTATTTAGCAGACACTGCTAAAAAGCTAATGACCGTTTCACATCCGTTAAATATGCACCCCCTTTTGACCTTCCTCCTTTTCCGCAGCAACCAGTAATCCGGGTCAACAGCATCAATGTAACAGTATAATTTTAAACCGTCCCTCGCCCATACCCGGGCGCGAACCAGGGACCTTCTGCACACATCAACAACAGTCACCCTCGAAGCATCGTTACCCATCGCTCCACAAAAGCCGCGGCCCTTGCAGAGCAAGGGGAACTACCACTTCAAGGTCTCAGAGCAAGTGACGTAACCGATTGAAACGCTATTTAGCAGACACTGCTAACTAAGCTAGCCGTTTCACATCCGTTACATATATACATCTAAAGCGGATCCTAACCCCTTAATTATGCCAAACTTTTTGGCGCGCAATCGGGAGGGAGGGGGATAGGGGGGAAGAAGGGGGGGGGGGCGGACATCTACCCTCTTTCTTTCTACATGTCCTTGTTCTGTTTGTCGTGTTTTGTATTATTTGTTTTGTACCCAGAACTCTGGGTCTTGTTGTTCCTGTCTGCTCTTTGATGTTTAGATAAGAATTGTGTACTTGTCTTTCATACCTATACACCCTTCTTGTGTGTGTTCAATAAAAAATATTTGAACAGAGTTTCTCATAATAAGCTGCAGACCACATTACCTACAGAGAGCGTTTTCATCTATATTCTTTGTAGCTGTTTACATACCACCACAGTCAGAGGCTGGAACTATGATAGCATTGAATGAGCTGTATTCCACCATAAGCAAACAAGAAAACGCTCACCCAGAGGCGGCGCTCCTAGTAGCCGGGGACTTTAATGTAGGGAAACTTAAATCAGTTTTACCAAATTTCTTTCAGCATGTTAAATATGCAACCAGAGGGAAAAGAACTCTGGACCACCTATACTCCACACACAGAGATGCAAACAAAGCTCTCCTTCCCCTTCCATTTGGCAATCTGACCATAATTCCATCCTTCTGATTCCTGCTTACAACCAAAAATTAAAGCAGGAAGCACCAGTGACTTGATCAATAAAAAAGTGGTCAGATGAAGCAGATGCTAAGCTACAGGACTGTTTTGCTAGCACAGACTGGAATAGGTTCCCAGGATTCCTCCAATGGCATTGAGGAGTACACCACATCTGTCCAGTGACTGTACGTACATACCCCAACCAGAAGCCATGGATTACAGGCAGCATCCGCACTGAGCTAAAGGCTAGAGCTGCCGCTTTCATGGAGCGGGACTTTAACCCAGAAAGTTTTGTAAGAAATCCCGCTATGCTCTCCGACGAACCATCAAACAGGCAAAGTGTCAATACAGGACTAAGATCGAGTTGTACTACACAGGCTCTGATGCTCGTCGGATGTGGCAGGGCCTGCAAACCATTACAGACTACAAAGGGAAGCACAACCGAGAGCTGCCCGGCGACACAAGTCTACCAGACGAGCTAAACTTCTTCTATGCTTGCTTTGAGGCAAATAATACTGAAATATGCATGAGAGCACCAGCTGTACCGGAAGTCGGTGTGATCACGCTCTCTGCAGCCGATGTGAGTAAGACTTTTAGACTGTTCAACATGCACAAGGCCAGACGGATTACCAGGACGTGTACTGCGAGCATGCACCGACCAACTAGCAAGTGTCTTCACTGACTCTCCCTGTCAGAGTCTGTAATACCAACACGTTTTAAGCAGACCACCATAGTGCCTGTGCCCAAAACCACTAAGGTAATCTGCCTAAATGACTACCGACCCGTAGCACTCACTTCTGTAGCCATGAAGTGCTTTGAAAGGCTGGTCATGGCTCACATCAACACCATCATCCCAGAAACCCTAGACCCACTCCAATTTGCATACCACCCCAACAGATCCACAGATGATGCAGTCTCTATTGCACTCCACACTGCCCTGTCCCACCTGGACAAAAGGAACACCTACGTGAGAATGCTATTCATTGACTACAGCTCAGCGTTCAACACCATAGTGCCCTCAAAGCTCATCAATATTCTAAGGACCCAGGGACTAAACACCTCCCTCTGCAACTGGATCCTGGACTTCCCGACTGGCCGCACCCAGGTGGTAAGGGTAGGTAACAACACATTCACCACGCTGATCCTCAACACAGGGGTCCCTCAGGGGTGCGTGCTCAGCCCCCTCCTGTACTCCCTGTTCACTCATGACAGCACGGCCAGGCACGACTCCAACACCATCATTAAATTTGCTGATGACACAACAGTGGTAGGCCTGATCACCAACAACGACGAGACAGCCTATAGGGAGGAGATCAGAGACCTGGCCGTGTGTTGCCAGGACAACAACCTCTCCCTCAATGTGGACTACAGGAAAAAGAGGACCAAGCACGGCCCCATTCTCATCAACAGGGCTGCAGTGGAGCAGGTTGAGAGCTTCAAGTTCCTTGGTGTCCACATCGCCAACAAACTAACATGGTCCAAGCACACCATGACAGTCGTGAAGCGGGCACAACAAAACCTATTCCCCCTCAGGAGACTGAAAAGATTTGGCATGGATCCTCAGATCCTCAAAAGGTTCTACAGCTGCACCATCGAGAGCATCCTGACTGGTTGCATCACTGCCTGGTATGGCAACTGCTCAGCCATACCAGGCAGTGATGCAACCAGTCAGGATGCTCTCGATGTTGCAGCTGTAGAACCATTTGAGGATCTGAGGACCCATGCCAGAGGGTAGTGTGAACGGCCCAGTACATCACTGGGGCCAAGCTTCCTCCCATCCAAGACTCCAGCCACCCTAGTCATAGATTGTTCCCTCTGCTACCACACGGCAAGCGGTACCGGAGCACAAAGTTCGGGTCCAAGAGGCTTCTAAACAGCTTCTACCCCCAAGCCATAAGACTCCTGAACATCTAGTCAAATGTCTACCCAGACTATTCGCATTGCCCCCCTACACACCACTGCCACTCTCTGTTGTCATCTATTCATAGTCACTTGAATTAACTCTACCTACATGTACATACTACCTTACTAACCGGTGCCCCCGCACATTGACTCTGTACTGGCACCCCCTGTATATAATGATATGTAATTTTTTACTGCTGGTTTTGGATTTGATTCATTTGATTTGATTTCTAGAATTTTCAGGAATATTGACATTATTTGTCATCACTCAAGTTGTTTACCCGTACCTTGCCCTTTGTGCTTTGTTTGTCCCCTCATCTTGCCAAGATACTTTTTTTGTCCAAACTAGTCTGAACTCGGACAGAGTGCACCGAGAGGTGCTGGTGTGTGTGGACTGAATGGTAACAAGGGCAGTTAGTGTGGTTGTCATAGTAACCCGGCTGGTACTCTGTGTGTGTGTGTGTGTGTGTGTGTGTGTGTGTGTTTTCAGGAGGAGTTCTGTTTCCCAGTAGAGTGCTTGTCCCTGACGGTGGAAGAGGTGATGCACATCAGACAGGTGCTGGTCAAAGCAGACCTGGAGAAGTTCCAACAGTATAAGGACGTGTACAACGCTATGAAGAAGGGAAAGGTCCGTTTACCGCTGGTCATTTACACCCAGCTGAAGTACAAGTCTCTCGGATTAAACATCACAGTACCTATTGTTGGGAAAAATCATCTTACACGTTCCTTTCAAAATCTTTGTGCTCACTGGATTTGATCACACACTGTTTTTTGAATGATTTGATTGCTTTTGTCTTAAACCTTTAAACTTAAACCTTATCTGAATTAATTATTTGTTACAGCTTTGCTTCTGTTGCCGATCCAAAAGGTTTTCCTTGTTCACCTGGTCCTACACCTGCCAGTTCTGCAAAAGGCCTGTGTGTTCACAGTGCTGTCAAAAAGTATGTCATATCTATTCTCCCACACTGATAGAAAGTCAGCCCATAATATTGACAGTCCTATACTGTACCTCCAGTGTCTTTATGAGTGTGTTCATACTCTGCTCTATGTCTGTCTCTCTGTCAGATGAGGCTGCCCTCCAAGCCCTATGCCAACCTGCCCATATATTCCCTGGGCTCTACCACCACTCTACCCAGGGACCGGCTAGCAGCCCTGGGGAAAGCTGCCAGTATAGCTGGTCCATCAGCCACCCCAACAGCAGCAGCAATTTCAGCAGGAAAAGGAAAAGCAACAGTTAAAGCAGCAGCCTCAGCAGCAGCAGCAGGACCAAGCAGAGCAGCAGCAGCAGGACCAAGCAGAGCAGCAGCAGCAGCAGGACCAAGCAGAGCAGCAGCAGCAGCAGGACCAAGCAGAGCAGCAGCAGCAGTAGGACCAAGCAGAGCAGCAGCAGCAGGACCAAGCAGAGCAGCAGCAGCAGCAGGACCAAGCAGAGCAGCAGCAGCCCCCAAGCCTGAGAAACCCTCTACCAGCCACCACCACCTCAGCCTTCAGAAGACCATGTCCAAGTAGACACCCCTCTACCTCTTCTCAAGATCATAACTCTTTTTTAAATTTGCCCCTGTCTTAGATTTTCAAGACTTATTCTCAATTGAAGTTATGTTCTATTTTAAACGCAACTGGAGCCGACTGAGCCCAGTGAGGGACAGGGGCAGTACCTCCTCTGTTACACAACTTAGTGTTAACCTCTCCTCTCTCCCTCTCTCAGGTTGTCTAAACACAGTAGTCTGGAGAAGTCCCAGTCCCGTGATGAGGTGGAGCTCCCAGCGGAGCTGACGGAGGACTGGAGCACCATGGAAGTGTGCGTGGACTGCAAGAATTTCATCCACGACATCATCTCCTCCAGCAAGCACAGCCTCTCCCTGGCCACCAAGCGGGCGCGCTTAAAACGCAAGACCCAGTCCTTCTACATGTCGTCCCCCAAAGGAGCTGATTACCGACCCTCGGAAAGAACAATCAATGAGGTCTAGACTCTCCCCTCGTCCTTGTCTACCTTCTCCACGGTCTTCTAGCTGCTCCCAGAACTTATGGCACAATACAGAACTCTGACTGACTGGGTTTTGATCTGGATGACTGTGCTGCGATCCGACCTATACCAGTAGACGTGTCTAGTTTAGTCTGTCTGTCGATGCTGTCAGAGCGGGCTGTGGACCTTTACTTTTCCTTGGAGGAATGTGGACTGTGTAGTCAGTGCTGGTTGCCATGTCCTCTGATCGTCACATACAGTACCAGTACTTTCAGACAAAAGGATACTAGTCCATTTTTATACAATATTTTGTTCAGTAATGTAAATGTTCCCGTAATGTTCTGCCATAGAGAGGTGGTTAAGGACACTGAATGATCAAATGTAAAGTATGAGGTAGTGTAAAGATTCAAAGCGGTATGGCCTCAGTCACCCCCTATACTGTGGTAGGAGCTACTCGCCCACAGAAAAATCAATGAGCACAAGGCAAAATAACGGTCCATGTTTGAGTTCCTCAGGCTGTACTATTCTACCGTAAGAGAGTAGGTGTGATGCTAACAACACAAGTTCCATACCGAGAGCTGTGAACACCTTAAAGTGGAGACAATATGAGTTAAAAGCAACAAACGATTGGACGATGACTTAAAAATATATGGAACTGTAGATGTTTTTACAAGTTAGCATTTTCTATGGTATGGTATACATGTGTACATATGGTTTGGCTTAGAGTCCGGTGGTTTGTGATGAAAAGTTGTCTCCCCTTTTTACTCTTCTTAACATGTTCAGGTTATTTTTAGCTGACGGTACAATAATGAGTTATGCTCATTGATGTTCTCTGGGTTCTGAGCGGTCTTGATGAAGCATCATTTTTACCATAAAGAATAACAGGTAAACAAACAGCGTGTCAGTTTGCTCAAAGTTGGATCATACCCATGAAGGTATCCCAAACCTCTCACCTGTCTCTCCTTAGGCGTAGGGTCTACAGGACTGTCAGGTGTCAGCTTTAGTGCCAAAAGGATTCCCTTCTGTCTAAACCATAATATAAAACCCAAATAAGTATTTTTCTCTGGTGTAAATATTCATTGACCTTGCTATAGATAGCCATCGCAGCCCCCGATTAGAGCATGCTTCTGCAAAAGACGTCAGACTACTGAATATACTAATAGAAATAGAAATAGAATGGTTATTAGTATGTTGCCAACTACCATTGTTGCATATTATTATGGGATATTAGAATCCCGTTGTCTTAACCTTTGTCATCTTCAATTTAGACCCATGCCAGGAAGTAAAAGCAGGATGTGTACCCTTCATTCTGTGCTGTGATGTTTTGTTGATTCAACTCAACTGACATTACTAAATATGTTGCATTGCATGAGCCACATCAGTTAGCATCATTTGAATGAACAGTCTTCATTACCATGGCAATCCAGCATCAGTTGATAGAGCATTCCAAATAACCATGGAAATGATTGCATTGCAATACCATGGAGCCATTGTGTACAGTGTACAGATGAGTTTACCCGTCAAATGTCCAGGGTTAGAGCTTCCAACCCTGTTCTATTCATTCTATTTCTATGATATGAACACTGACATGATGAAGGAACAATATTAACACAGTATTTGTCACTGGTAGTTGAACACGCGTGATATCATTGAGCAGGTACAGTAAGTGTGCTAGATAATCATGACAAAATCAGACACAAACAGTAGGAATCACTTTTTGTTAATATTTTATATAGCCTGTGCCCCCAAAAAGAATCTAGTCTGTTACAGTAACAAGCATGCGCCCCCAGAAATATATTCATATTTTGTGAAGGAAATCTATACCTACTGTTATGTTGATTTGACTCATTGATGTAAGTTTGACATGGCTTTTTCTTTGGTTTTGAATGGAATATTTCATATTGTGCAGATAAACACCAATGTTCAATAACAGTACAACAATACATGAAATGATCTCAAATGGTCTTTCTTTGCTTTACAATAGTTATGGTATGATTTAACATGCTTAAAACCACCCTCTGTTTTATTGTATAGGCAGCAAAGAATGGTATTACACGCTACTCTCATGTTCGACTCAAAGCCTCAAAATGATGCCTTCGTGAATTTGTATATCAGTTGTGTGTGACTGTGGTGTGTCTTAACCATACAGTTTGTCTCTAAACCAGAAGCAGAAGCACATTTCGGGAGCCAGGAATCAGGATGTATGTATATTAAAATGTCTATTACAAATCAAGTCTTGTTCCTTATATTTCTGCCTTCTTCTCTCATCATTAACATATTATTGTTGTGACAGATTGAATCCACAGCGAGTCAGCATACTGTATGTAAATATTATTTATAGTAATGTCCGTCCATAGAGCAGGTCTGTGTTTCCTTGACAACTTACATCACAACTAAAATCATTTAGACTTGGGGCTATTAACTTAGCCTAGATCCAAACTAAATTGCTCTGTTTGGTAAAGTGAAACAGAACTATTCAGGTGGGATCCAGGCTACTATTAACTAGCTTAGAGATTGTTTATCACAAAACAAGTCATTGCAGGACAGAATATGGACTACAGTAAGTAGAGGTGATCTACTGTGTGGTACATAAAAGAAAGGCCCATATGTGACAGCAACATGCATGTACTACTGTGTAGCTTGTATCTTTAATCTGTTTAAACCTTCCAGATGTAACTCCCTCCCAGAGAGCTCAAGAAATTATGACAAAGAATAATAAAAATGTAATGCAATACCTTTATAATGTTGTATGGATATTTCATTAGGTAACATGCCAGCTTTTCAAGCCAAAAATTATATTGAGAAGCAAAAAAATATTGTTCATTGACAGATAAAACAATAACAATTTCTGTACCTTATAATAAACTTTTTTTTTCTAAAGAAATAACCTATTTCAACAAATGTTGATAACTTAGTAGAACAGTGAATATGTACAGTATCATTTTCAGTAAAGATAATTCAGTATGCCCTAACACATGCATTCAAATTAAGAAATTACTAATACATTCAAAGTAAAACAGCACCTTTTTATTTGTTACAGCATTAAATACTTAAAATAAATGAAATGCACTTTATCTATAGCAGTGGTCAGTGCAGTCATTATACATTGGGTTCACAGAACGTAATGTATGTACTGTATGATTCAATACTTACTCCATAAGTCCACGGACCAAAAATATGGTTCATTCTTTGATTATGTAGGGTTAAGTTATACTATCCAAACAATACACAGCTATTTACAATACATATACATTCCCCAGAAATCAAGTTCATCAACACAGCAAGGAACATTACAATTTAACCAATTGCCATACATTTTGTCCCCATATCACTTATGGGGATTGAGAGCCACGGTCGCCCGTGGTGCAGTCGCTTGCTCAAGGGCACAACAGCAGGAGATGGCATCGAGGATAGAAGAGCCATATATGTATGACTCTGTAGGATACTGATGCAGTGCCACACAACAACTAGTGTAGACATTAAAGGTTAGGCATTAACTCCACATTTTTAAGGTTAAAGTTAATTTAGGCTTTAACTCTGAGATCTTAAGGTGAGGCATTAACTCTAAATGGTTAAGGTAAGTGTTAAGGTTTGGGATCGGCTTAAAACAAACATCTCAAAAACAACTTTCTATCACCTGATTTGAACATGTAACATTTGGCTCCAGAGGCAGGTAGCCGGGCAGTTAAGAGCGTTGGGCCAGTAACTGAAAGGCTCGTAACACTAATTGCTCCTGTAAGTCACTCTGGATAAAAGAGTCTGCTAAATGACTTAAATGCAAACTAGTTGGTGGTGTATGAGGGGAGTTTCCCCAATACAATGTAAACCACATTGAGCATCTGGAAAAGCACTACACAAATCCAATCAGTTACTTTCATTAATGAGTTCTTCTTCTTCCCCGTCTTCCTCTTCCGGTGTGTCTTCAGCCTGCAGGTTGTTGTTGTCCCCGATGATGACATACTGCAGTTGGGACCCGTAGACCTGGACACTCCTCTGGAGCTCTGGATCTGGACAGGCCTGTACTGCTCTCTGGTGATCACTGGTGACGTTGCCTCCCATTGTCTCTGCAATAGAGTCATCAATGGAATGCAGTACAGTACATGAAAGTTATGAATCTAATGGCTTCTTTGAACTCAGTAAAGAAAGGTAAAGTGAAGGGTAAATTTAAATGCTTAATAAGGTCCGAGCGCCAATGGTGCAGGTCAAAAAGAGAAGTGAATTATTATAATAAAAATATGTACATATGCGCTTGTATCTGTGAATGTGCTTGAATCTTATATCACACTATTTTAAATATAAGAAATGATGAGAATTTGACTGTAACTTACCATGCCTAGCATCCTCTGAACCCATGCTCTGAGGTTGTTGTATACACGTTGTCACTCCTTGAAAGTTGCCATCTCCAATGATGCAGTTACTCAAATTGGAATGGCTGATGTTGATGACGTAGGTTGGGGCAGTGTTGGTCCTCCTCTCTGTTGTTTGGGGTGTGAGAAAAAAGGGAAGAGGTTGAAAAATGGGAAATTGTTGTTGACAATAGTATCCCGGTGATTCCCGTTGCGTCATGATGATGACATACTGTAAAAACCTCTATGAGCTTTAGTTTTGGACATGTGGAGAAACCATTTAGATTTAAGCCTACACTTTATCTTAAAAAGAAATGGAGGAATGGAACATTCTTGGGCCTCACCTGCATCGGACACCAAATGGTGCTAGGTTTCCAGTGCTTCCAAAAGGTAAAGTGGGGTAGAATGTGGCTTACCATATACATAACATATAACATACTACAAAGAAAACGTGCTGCAATATAGGCCAAGTTAGCCTACCTCTCTAAATGTCACATAACATTATTTTAATTTTTCATTTGATTGAACCTTTATTTACTTTAGAATCACAAAATCACCGTAAGCCTAGACTAATCATAACCATATTTAAATGTTGATGAAAACGACATGAAAACTATAGACATGTAGGCCAAAGTAATTTACTTGCAATTAATCAAATGAAAAAAATGTACACTTTTGAAGAGACTTACCTGGGAGGCAGGTGACTCTTTCGAACTGTGGTGGGCACTGGCAACACTTTTCTAGTGAGTCGAAAAAGAGCAGACAGGCGTTGCGACCTTTCTTCAGCACAACCTGGAGCAGTTTGGCAGCCTTCTCCATGTCTGTTCTCTGGGACCAGATCACCTGGCTCTCATACTCTGTGATGGTCCTGGAGCTCAACAAGTACACGCACAGCCTTTCCACTGCACCGCATGACATAGATTTGCTAAGAGCGTGTAAATGAAGTTGCAAGCTCCTTTCTTGGATGAGAGAGCATTAAAAAATAACAGAAATATTTCAGTGTTGTTATAACATGATAATAATACGGCATTTGCTTAATTCATGCAAAATAAAATATGATGGAAAGATGAAAGAAGTGTAGTGTAGGCTAATGCAAAAATATCACTTTCACACCGACCCTGTTATTCTCACGGGTTATTCCCCATCTAAACCACTTTCTGACTGTAAACATAACGTCATCTCGTGCCTGCCTGCCCTACATTCCATTACATTTTAGATCTTAACATTAATTAACACCTAACTGTATAGTTTATAGTGTAGGCCTAAATACAGAGTTTTCTTGTTTTTCATCAATTGCTTCCATACATATCATAGGCCTATCACTTTTTATTTAGATCAGACCCATTGTAATCTCGGTTAACACAGAACTAAAATAGTTAATTGTCAATCCACGAAAAATTTGAAGAAAGTGATTTCTTACCAGGTAAAATCTCGCGTTGTTCGTTACATAGTAACATAATTGTTAATTTGACAGAACGATATAGGCTACATTACAACAGTGCATAACTTTGTGTATATCATTTCGACTGAGAATGAGAAATGGGCTGCAATCGGTTGTCGGTCATTTTTATAGGCTGCGGTAGCAAAATTTAAAATAAATAAAAGTCCCTAATGGTGGGGGCATGCGCAGACTGTTTAGGGAGTTTCCATTCGCTTCAACCCTCATAATAAATTCACCAACTGCGCTTGTGTTGTCAAGAAAAACAGAATAACACATAACAAGAATTGCAGCAAACTGGCCATGATATAAAGTATTGTTAACGTTATAAATGCATTTGAATTATTCGAATCTTATAGCATAGCTGGAGTATCCTATGCTTAAACCAATAATTGCAAAAGCCATTTGAGCAGCACTGAAGGTTTATCACCACAGTACATTTGGTTTCCGTTTGTATATTGGTTTGATATTCAGAGGTCAATACCTCATAGATAGAAGGTCCTAGGATGATTCAGGTGATATATCTAGAATCAGATGAGGATAAGGATCAATGTACAGATTTCCACCCCTTTCATTTCCTTTGGAGAAACAGTTACTTTATGTTGGTTTCAATAGGGATATTATGCAATCGCTGCTGAGGGACCATCTTAAAAGTGCAATTAGCTGTACCTGGTGTTTACAGAAAAAGATCTTTGATAGAGCTTTGATAAGAGAGGTGAAGGAACTCATCACCATAGTCTGTAGATCTGTAGCTCGTATGGATAGGAAGGTATTGAAGGTCAGACCTATCACAAGAAATATACCTATAAAATCAGAACTAATTAATGTAGCATGGATGAGTGAGCAGTTACTTCACATGATGTGGTTTTACATCTCCATTTCATCTAGATAGGAGGATTTTAAAAAGTATCCTTGTAAATGGGTCAAAAGCCCTTAGTAGTTAGAGGTAACTAATAAAATGCTTGGTCCCTTAGTGACTGGAGTCCCTATGCAGTGTGTGTAATCTTCATATAGGGTTAACCCTCCTAAATTGGAATGTAAAAACATATATATTTGTGCTCACATGCAATCACCGGTATTGCACTTTTACGATGGTCCTCAAACCATCCGAGCACCAGGAAACAGTATATTGCACTTTTACGATGGTCCTCAAACCATCCGAGCACCAGGAAACCGTATATTGCATCTTTCTCGGCTCTGTGGAGGGAAGAGTTTGACTATCGGTAAAAACATAGTGTGTACCTTGCTCTCTACCGTCATCCAATTCTATATTTGTCACTCTCATCATCCTAGCACCTTCCGCCGGAGAGCTATTGACGAGCAAAACCCCGATTATCGAAAGTAAAAACATTTACTGTGATATTCTACCCGACCAGGAGATATCACAAGAGAAGCTTCTGTGGGTTTATAACAATAAGATTCATTATGTAGTCAAAAAGGACGAACTCCTGAGGTGAGGGAAGATGCTTGTAGGTTTTTGCTTTTGCTTTTATTCTATGCAAGCCGCCGGGGCAGGCTAGAGGACATTCCACCAATAGCCTACCACTTCCTGGTCAAGCAAGCAAGCAGCAGGCAGGGCAGCAAGAGCATCGTTTGCGGAACAATACTACACACACCCGTCCATCTGGAAACACGGGACTGACTGTGCTTGCCAACACTGATTGCGTTGGTGACTGTAGGCCAGGCAGTGAGGTGTGTCTAGTGCAGTTGGAAGGAAGAGGTAAATGGGTGGTGCTTGTGTGAATATCGTGGCGCCCGAGTGGATGTGTTTTGTAGGTGACTGTGTATCAACAGATGCGTCTGTGTCCTAGTAAAAGCACTGCGGCTGTTAATCTGGACAGAAGCAGCTCGTAGGCTACACGCAGTAGGCGACCTGACCGTGGAGGTAGGTCTCTCTTTCTCTCTCCCCCCTCTCTGTTTTTTTTTCTAGTGTTTCCGTATTTATTGTGACATCTGTGTGGCATTTGAATGTAATTTTCAGTGTAAGGAATGGTTTAATGTGCGTATGTTGCAGAATTTCAATGTGGACCTATGTCAGTATAGCTACAACATTGGAAGGTGAAATTGTGTCAGTCAAACTCATCTTGTATTCGTCTGCTGTCTGCTACATGCGAACAATGAGTATATTTCAGATTATTCCTCTAATTTGTTTGTACAACAACATAAATACAGTGTTTGGTATTAGCACAGTAATAAAAAAAATGATGGTTTTGTTTGATTCTTTGATTAAATTAAACAGCAGTTTCATAGGGATTGGAGTAGAAACAATTTGACATTTAGACCTGCATTAACTGCAGCAAGATGAATGTCTTTCTTTCTCTCACTTTCTCTCGCTTGCTCTCTCTCTCACACACACACACACACACACACACACACACACACACACACACACACACACACAGGATTGTAAGTATGGGAGCATAGGCCCAGGCCCACATGCCTCCTTCCAACAGAACACAGCCAGTCACTCTGTATGTATGGCAACTATTCACCGAGTTGAGCTGGTTTTCCGTTTTTGCTTGTGTGCTGGACAATGAGGCTTTGATCCCTGGCAGGCATTCAACCTAGATTTTGATCCATGGAGAATGGCTACAGTATGGTTAGAAACAGAACTCACTATAATGGGAAAGCTGCTGTTAGTCAAAGCAAAGGCCTTATGGTTAGTTAATAAAAGCTTTTCTACATCATGATGATGATGATATAAAACGTTTGTTGTTGTTGTATGCTACAAGCTAGCGGTTCACTCCAGCTGACCCCCATACTCCTGTTTGCGGTGTCAATGGCTGGATCCAAACACTCCAGTGACATTGGTGATCCTTTCCTCCATTTGTATCACTTTGCAGGTTGCAATATTTCATCAAGACAACAAAAGGGTGAGGCACTTTCAAGGCGGAGAGATCGAGGAAACTGATAAAGCACCATTGGTCTTTAGCACCACAGGTCTGTTTGCTACTGCTACCTTCCTGTTATGGTAGGACTGACAGGCAGGCAGACTGACTGACGAACAGACAGACTGACAGAAGTAGGCAGCATTGTCAGATGTCTTCACCCTGCTCTCCAGTCTCCACCACAATACAGAAGTGCTTCACTCCTATGGGACAGAGGGAAAGAATGACCGTGCAGAAATAAAATGTGCACATTGAAGTGCAAGTGTCAGTGTTTTGCACGTGTGACATAAATCAATGTTAGATAGAGGAGCACAGTAAATTTAGGACAGTGATGTTGGCTCTATTGATTTGGCTGGTTTAAATTTGCCTGCCAATTTAAACAGCAACTGCACTTTGTGTGGAGAATGAGAAACTGTAGATAGACAAATGCATAATCATCAGCTTTTTAGCCACTCATTCTGTAGTGCTAAATCTATTTTACTACTTAATTCTTTATTTTTCCTCATTGGATTTGAGGGCAGAGATATTGGCTCTGGGTTTGTACTCTTTCACAGGGCCCAACATCAGATAACCTGAGCTACAGTTAGACCTCTTAGTTAGACTTTGTCCTCTTTTCTAGCCTGGATTAACCCAGAACATGTGAAATGGGTCAATTGGCAACAGCACCACGAGTTTCCTGCTCTTCAATAAATTCTGAAATTAATATTTTCCTTCTGGCGAAACCTGAAAGACACATTTTATTGGTAAAAGGGATAACACCTCTTCTCTTGTTCGTCTATTGCAAAGACGCAAAGATATTACCCATGATTTTGTGTTGCGCTGTAGAAGTGTTGCACCGTAGATACCAATGTAAAACAGCCATGTTATCAACGGCTACACACACTAATACTGCTGGAAGGAGGGGGAGTAATGGATCCTCTGTTCATTAATAGGAAGTGATAATCATATGTCCGGGGTCTGGTTAAAAGTAATGCAATATTTGGGAAGAAACCTGGAATTAGTCTCTAATCCTCTCAGCTGTTTTAACACCATTATATGATGTGGAGACTGGCGAGGCTATCAGCTGTTTTAAACACCATTAGATGATGTGGGGACTGGCGAGGCTATCATCTGTTTTAAACACCATTATATGATGTGGAGACTGGCGAGGCTATCATCTGTTTTAAACACCATTATATGATGTGGAGACTGGCGAGGCTATCAGCTGTTCTAAACACCATTATATGATGTGGAGACTGGCGAGGCTATCAGCTGTTCTAAACACCATTATATGATGTGGAGACTGGCAAGGCTATCAGCTGTTCTAAACACCATTATATGATGTGGAGACTGGCGAGGCTATCAGCTGTTTTAAACACCACTATATGATGTGGAGACTGGCGAGGCTATCAGCTGTTCTAAACACCATTATATGATGTGGAGACTGGCAAGGCTATCAGCTGTTTTAAACACCACTATATGATGTGGAGACTGGCGAGGCTATCAGCTGTTTTAAACACCACTATATGATGTGGAGACTGGCGAGGCTATCAGCTGTTTTAAACACAACTACATGATGTGGGGACTGGCGAGGTTATCGGCTGACTGCTTGTCTTCTGTTCTCCACCAGATCATGGAGCACAGCCCTCCACACTTCCTCCAGCAGAAGGGCTAAGAGAAGCTTCCAGGCAGTGCTGACTGACCGCTCTGCTCCCCCCATGGCCAACAACAACAGCCCAGACCAGGGCCAGAGCCAGGGTCAGGGCCCCATAGCCAACAGCAGTTCAGCGCAGCCTCTGGGCCAGGCCGGGGCTGTAGTGGCCTCCTCCACCCAGCCTGATGTGGTGGTCTACTGCAAGCTGTGCCTTAGTGAGCACCCCTCAGCAGCAACCAGCACGCTGCACACCTGTGACTGTGTCTTCTGCACCCCGGTAGGTAGACAACACAAACCTGTCATAACTTCTCTTCTCATATCTGATACTGAGCAGGGAAATGCCTGTATTTTCTATTCTCCCTCTGTTTTCATTCAACAAGACTCAGCTTTCAAACAACAGGACATATCTATCTGCCGAATCAAAAATATATATTTAATCACTGCTTTCCTGAAAGCATTTAGTTTCTCTTTCACTTTTATCTCTGGCAGGCAGTACTGTAGCTGACTTTCTATTGATTGGTGTTCAGTCAGCCTGTATCCATCCGCACGGAGGTGGAGGTGATGTGCCTTGACACAGAGAGTGAGATCCTGGCGTGGGGTTGGTTGGCAGGTGCTAATCTCTGCCTGGCTGCTGGTGTCGCTCGGAGCAGCAGTCTGAGTTGCTAGGCCAAGGTCAAACATAGGGTGCATCCCTATGGGGCCTGGAAAGTCGTGCACTATATAGGGAATACGATGCCATTTGGAACACAGCCATAGAGAGATACTGTCAACACAACACTGGTATTGACAATAAACCCCATGCCTTCTGTATTCTGCTGTTGCTACAGTAGCTGGGTGAGGCTTGGTGTGACTCTTCTGACAAACAAAACAGGTTTTTGCATGAACAGACTCGCAGGACTGCATTGTTTGGCTGCTTTGTCTTTAGCATCAAATCGTTTGTTAGAGACGAGTCTAGTTCAAGTGCTAGTTACTGTATATCTCAGATACTGTCAACATCAACATCAATCCAGGGCCACTTTTAGTAGGTGAACGTTGTGGAATGTTGTAGATAAACATGTAATGATCAGAACTGACGTGATTCCTTACTCTACATGGCTACAGAGAGGCATGTTTGTTCGGGAACATTTCACAACGTTGTGCGCTGCTGAACATGGCCCTC
The DNA here is from genome assembly GCF_023373465.1 of Oncorhynchus keta. NCBI lineage: Eukaryota > Metazoa > Chordata > Actinopteri > Salmoniformes > Salmonidae > Oncorhynchus > Oncorhynchus keta. The sequence continues at coordinate 67,807,405 of NC_068454.1, read as the reverse complement.
CTCTCTGGTTTTGTCCATAGACATACATATTATTCACATCTGTGTTTACGTCATTGGTTGTCTGTCCCCTCAGTGTCTGCAGCAGTATGTTCAGCTGGCCATCCGGGAGGGTGGGGGCAGCCCAGTCACATGTCCAGACATGGCTTGTCTGAGGACAGGAGTCCTACTCCACTCAGAGGTACTAGGGTTATACTGGATGTTCTATTGTCTGCTACTCAAATAACACCCTATTCCCTTTATAGTGCACTACTTTTTACCAGGGCCCATGGGGAATTATATAGGGAATAGGGTGCCATTTTGGACACATTCAAAAAACCACTGGTTCACATCAATGTTTAGACCATTTGACTATTACTCTGCTACTTTGCTATTGTAACAGTATAGCTTCCTTCCCTCTCCTCGCCCCGACCTGGGCTCGAACCAGGGACCCTTTGCACACATCAACAGTCACCCTCGAAGCATCGTTACCCATCGCTCCACAAAAGCCACGGCCCTTGCAGAGCAAGGGGAACCACTACTTCAGGCCTCAGAGCGAGTGACGTCACCGATTGAAACGCTATTAGCGCGCACCACCGCTAATTGGCTAGCCATTTCACATCGGTTACACTATTACACTCATATGTATTTGCCTGTTACCAATAGTAGGGTTGGGTACCGTTGGTTAAGATGAATTTGTAAGGTGTAAATGGCCTACAGCACAGGCCAATGTAGTGTTGCAGTCAGGTCAGCGAGTTTGGTAATCAACACCTCTTGAAATTCTTATCCCTGCATTAATTTCTGCATTTCTATAGAATGCAATACATTTCATTTCTGTGGAATGCATTACATTAGAGCCTGGTCTCAGATCTGTTTGTAACAATGACCATAGAAGTTGGTTATACAGCACAAACTGATCTGGGACCAGGATGGTAGTCCTTTGATTTTAAGACATAATCACAGACGTGTTCAATTCTGTTTCATTTGTGTTGTTTTGCAGATAGCCTGTTTTGCTTCTGCGGATCAGGTCGAGCTGTACCAGCGGCTGGAGTTTGAACGAGGTACGGTACCGTTCATTAGCATTAACATGCTGGGGAGGTGACTGGTGACGGCTGTCACGGCAACCAGGCTATTTCAGATCTCCCTCTAGTCCTTATCTTGACTCCCTCCCACCCCGTCCCAGTCCAGCTGAAAGGTTCTTGGAACTTTAGTAACTGCTAGACGGTTCGTCAAGCTACCAGAATACCATAAGGCGATTTATAAATAGCAGTTTAAGAATTACTGGAAATTATGAAGTCGTTATTGCTCTGTCTGTCCGCAGTTTTTGTTGGTGAAGAAATATGGTTTGTTGTTGTTGGCTTTAGTTTAGAGACAAAAGTCATTTCTAAGAGCTTGAAGAGAAGAAAACAGTGTAGAAAAGGTCCCGGCTGGTTTAACATTTACAAATTGGAATCTGAGGTTGGTTGGTTTGCCTTGTGGCAACAACACACTGAAACCAATATTAGTCACCGTTCAGTCATACATCAAATACCATAAAAATTGGATCTAGGAACAAAGTGCACAAAAACATGTTCTCATGGTGCTACCCTGATAAAGGATAACATGGAATGTGCCTTTGTTACGAAAGCAGTTAGAAACCCCACTGAAAACCCTGCCCTGTTACATCTAGGATAGGATACATCTAGGATAGGATACATCTAGGATAGGATACATCTAGGATAGGATACATCTAGGATAGGATACATCTAGGATACTTTCCTTCAGAAAGTATTCACACCCCTTGACTTTTTACAAGGTGGGATTAAAATGGATTTAATTGTAATTTTTGTCAACGATCTACACAAAATACTCTGTAATGTCAAAAGTGGAAGAAACATTCTAACATTTGTAAAAAAATAAAATAAAAAACACTAATATATCCTGATTTCATTAGTATTTAACCCCCTGACTCAGTACATGTTAGAATCACCTTTGGCTTTCGATTACACCTGTGAGTCTTTCTGGGCAAGTCTCTAAGAGCTTTTCACACCTGGATTGTACAATATTTGCACATTATTCTTCAATCAATCTCTGTCAAGTTGGTTGTGATCATTGCTAGACAACCATTTTCAAGTCTTGCGATAGATTGTCAAGACGATTTGAGTCAAAACTGTAAATAGGCCATTCAGGAACATCCAATGTTGTGTATATTTGTATATTTGGCCTTATGTTTTAGGTTATTGTCCTGCTGAAAGATTAATTTGTCTCTCAGTGTCTGTTGGAAATCAGACTGAACCAGGTTTTTCTCTAAGATTTTGCCTGTGCTTAGCTCTATTCCGTTTATTTTTATCCTAAAAAACTCCCTAGTCCTTGCCGATTACACCCATAACATGATGCAGCCACCACCATTGAAAATATGAAGAGTGGTATTCAGTGATGTGTTGTGTTGGATTTGCCCTTAACATAATGCTTTGTATTCAGGAGACAAAGTTATTTTCTTTGCCACATTTAGTGCCTTATTGCGAACAGGATGCATGTTTTGGAATATTTGTATTCTATACAGGCTACAATGTTGTTGATGCATCTTCAGTTTTCTCCTATCACAACAATTAAACTGTAACTATTTTAAAGTCATCATTGGCTTCATGGTAAATTACCTGAGCAGTTTCCTTCCTCTCTGGCAACTGAGTTATTTTTTTTTACCAATTCACTGCTCGACAGAGGGACCTTACAGATAATTGTATGTGTAGGATACAGAGGTGAGGTAGTCATTCAAAAACCATGTTTAACACTATTATTGCACACAGAGTGAGTCCATGCAACTTATAATGTGACTTGTTAAGCACATTTTTATTCCTGAACTCATTTAGGCTTGCCATAACAAATGGGTTGAATAGTTATTGATGCAAGACATTTCAGCTTTTCATTTTTTATTAATTTGTACACTTTTTTTGTATTTTTTATAATATACTTGTTGGGTGTGGAGGCCAGTGACACAAAATCTCAATTTAACACATTTTAAATGCAAAAGGTAGAACAAGTCAAGGGGTGTGAATACTTTCTGAAGGCACCCGTATCTAGGATCCTCTACCCTCTATATCTAATACCTTGCTTTGGGTATCATTCTGTTAGATTCTTATTTTTCAGAGAAAATAATCCTTTGAGACCCCGCTTTCAAAGTCACTGAGATCTTTTCGAGCCATGGTAGCCAGAATAATGGGCAACAAGGCATGATGGAATGTTAAGAGCTTAATTAACTCAGGAACCACACCTGCGTGGAACAACCTGCTTTCAATATACTTTATATCCCCCATTTACTAGTGTTTCCTTTATTTTGTCAGTTACCTGTATATGTACAGTGCCTTGCGAAACTATTCGGCCCCCTTGAACTTTGCGACCTTTTGCCACATTTCAGGCTTCAAACATACAGATATAAAACTGTATTTTTTTTAATGAAGAATCAACAACAAGTGGGACACAATCATGAAGTGGAACGACATTTATTGGATATTTCAAACTTTTTTAAACAAATCAAAAACTGAAAAATTGGGCGTGCAAAATTATTCAGCCCCTTTACTTTCAGTGCAGCAAACTCTCCAGAAGTTCAGTGAGGATCTCTGAATGATCCAATGTTGACCTAAATGACTAATGATGATAAATACAATCCACCTGTGTGTAATCAAGTCTCCGTATAAATGCACCTGCACTGTGATAGTCTCAGAGGTTCGTTAAAAGCGCAGAGAGCATCATGAAGAACAAGGAACACACCAGGCAGGTCCGAGATACTGTTGTGAAGAAGTTTGGATACAAAAAGATTTCCCAAGCTTTAAACATCCCAAGGAGCACTGTGCAAGCGATAATATTGAAATGGAAGAAGTATCAGACCACTGCAAATCTACCAAGACCTGGCCGTCCCTCTAAACTTTCAGCTCATACAAGGAGAAGACTGATCAGAGATGCAGCCAAGAGGCCCATGATCACTCTGGATGAACTGCAGAGATCTACAGCTGAGGTGGGAGACTCTGTCCATAGGACAACAATCAGTCGTATATTGCACAAATCTGGCCTTTATGGAAGAGTGGCAAGAAGAAAGCCATTTCTTAAAGATATCCATTAAAAGTGTTGTTTAAAGTTTGCCACAAGCCACCTGGGAGACACACCAAACATGTAGAAGGTGCTCTGGTCAGATGAAACCAAAATTGAACTTTTTGGCAACAATGCAAAACGTTATGTTTGGCGTAAAAGCAACACAGCTCATCACCCTGAACACACCATCCCCACTGTCAAACATGGTGGTGGCAGCATCATGGTTTGGGCCAGCTTTTCTTCAGCAGGGACAGGGAAGATGGTTAAAATTGATGGGAAGATGGATGGAGCCAAATACAGGACCATTCTGGAAGAAAACCTGATGGAGTCTGCAAAAGACCTGAGACTGGGACGGAGATTTGTCTTCCAACAAGACAATGATCCAAAACATAAAGCAAAATCTACAATGGAATGGTTCAAAAATAAACATATCCAGGTGTTAGAATGGCCAAGTCATAGTCCAGACCTGAATCCAATCGAGAATCTGTGGAAAGAACTGAAAACTGCTGTTCACAAATGCTCTCCATCCAACCTCACTGAGCTCGAGCTGTTTTGCAACGAGGAATGGGAAAAAATTTCAGTCTCTCGATGTGCAAAACTGATAGACATACCCCAAGCGACTTACAGCTGTAATCGCAGCAAAAGGTGGCGCTACAAAGTATTAACTTAAGGGGGCTGAATAATTTTGCACGCCCAATTTTTCAGTTTTTGATTTGTTAAAAAAGTTTGAAATATCCAATAAATGTCGTTCCACTTCATGATTGTGTCCCACTTGTTGTTGATTCTTCACAAAAAAATACAGTTTTATATCTTTATGTTTGAAGCCTGAAATGTGGCAAAAGGTTGCAAAGTTCAAGGGGGCCGAATACTTTCGCAAGGCACTGTACATACATATGTGTTTATGTACATCATTGGTTTGTTATGTTTCAGGGGTGCAGCTGGACCCTAGTAGAGCATGGTGCCCGGTGCTGGAGTGCCAGGCTGTCTGCAGCGTCGGGCCCAGCTCAGAGGGCCAGCCTACGTCCGTTCCCTGTCCAGCCTGCCACACCGTCTTCTGCTCTGGCTGTAGAGGGCCCTGGCAGGACGGGCACGCCTGCCCTGAGCACCAGCCTATGACATCATCATCTGCCTCAGAGAGCAGGTCAGTCAGTCACAGTCAGAGCGCCTTGGTGGAAAAAATATTGTCACAGAAAAACTGATGAATGCTGATTGAAGCAGTAGTTGGCAGTTGTCTTGGCCATTTGGCCATTTCTGGTGTGCCACAGACAGTGTGCTCAGTGTGTTCCTCAGAAATTCCATCGGTGTCTCTCTCTTTATGCTGCATACAGTATTCCACCCCTTCCACTCTTCTCTCTCTGTGTGTGTGTGTGTGTGTGTGTGTGTGTGTGTGTGTGTGTGTGTGTGTGTGTGTGTGTTTGCTATTGGAAGGTGTGGAGTAAAGCTTAATGGAATGCCATTGTATCCCTGCCAAAGGGGAGGAGTAGGGGAGTCAGTCAGTGAATCCATTTCTGTTGCTTTGACAACGCGAAGTGCCTCATACTGGAGAAAATGAGACAGAATGCCAGTTTGAAGTTGTTGTGGAGGATTAACACTATTGGTCCATTTAGTAATACAATGCAGTTAATTCAATCCCTTCTTACCATGGTATTCAGTCAACTGGTTCCCTCATAGTTTCTTCTCCCAAATAAATTAAGTTAAGCCGCCAATTAACATTAGTGCTAAATATAGAGGCCAGTCTGTGCCTCAGCTCCCATGGTTTAACCCTGCTAACACCATATAATTACATTTACACTATAATGTATAGACATTATTAACATTCTTATTCTAATTCTCTATCTGAACCCACTCTCCCTCACCTCCCCCACCACCTCTCAACCTTGCCCCCACCTCTCCACCCCTCATCCACCTGTCCCCAGCATGCTTCATGCTGGGGGCCGGTCATGCAGTGACTCTGATCTGCCCATCAAGCAGTGCCCCATGTGTGGTGTGTACATCGAGAGGAATCAAGGCTGTGCCCAGATGCTGTGTAAGAGCTGCAAACACACCTTCTGTTGGTACTGTCTGCAGAACCTGGATGTAAGTCCACATACAGTTATAAATGCTTCAATAAGTCTGAACCTACATGTTGTATGTTAATGGTGATACTGTATTCCTCTATGTTAAGGTGATATATTTCTGAGGTACTATGATAACTGTTGTTATATGTTAAGATAAAACATTTCTGAGGTACTATGATAACTGTTGTTATATGTTTAGGGTGATATATTTCTGAGGTACTATGATAACTGTTGTTATATGTTAAGGTGATATATTTCTGAGGCACTATGACAACTGTTGTTATATGTTAAGGTGATATATTTCTGAGGCACTATGATAACTGTTGTTATATGTTTAGGTTGATATATTTCTGAGGCACTATGATAACTGTTGTTATATGTTAAGGTGATATATTTCTGAGGTACTATGATAACTGTTATATGTTTAGGGTGATATATTTCTGAGGTACTATGATAACTGTTGTTATATGTTTAGGGTGATATATTTCTGAGGTACTATGATAACTGTTGTTATATGTTAAGGTGATATATTTCTGAGGTACTATGATAACTGTTGTTATATGTTTAGGGTGATATATTTCTGAGGTACTATGATAACTGTTGTTATATGTTAAAGTGATATATTTCTGAGGCACTATGATAACTGTTGTTATATGTTAAGGTGATATATTTCTGAGGTACTATGATAACTGTTGTTATATGTTAAGGTGATATATTTCTGAGGTACTATGATAACTGTTATATGTTTAGGGTGATATATTTCTGAGGCACTATGATAACTGTTGTTATATGTTTAGGGTGATATATTTCTGAGGCACTATGATAAGGGGCCATGCAGGAACAAGCTGGGCCACTCCCGAGCCTCCGTCATGTGGAACAGAACACAGGTGAGGTGACTCTTCTCATTTTACACTCCAGGAAGTCTGTGTTTTGCTATATCACGTTTTCTTGTATGCCTGAAACAACAGTAATTGGCCTGACATGAATGAAGTATGTGACATTCACATTTATTGGCCTCCTGCTAAACACCCTGTGTGTGTGTGTGCATTTGTGCATGCGTGTGTGTGATCCCTGTCCTCTTGGCAGGTGGTGGGCATCCTGGTTGGCATCAGTGTCATCGTGCTGGTGGCCTCTCCTCTCCTCCTGCTGGCTTCACCCTGCGTCCTGTGCTGCCTGTGCAAGCCCTGCCGAGGCAAAAAGAAGAGGAGGAAGAAGAAAGAGCTCACACAGACAGACATACAGCCAGAACTCAGTCCCACCAAGTCATAAAGACTCTGCTCCTTATTCTCACCACGGTCTGGGAATGGATCCATTGTCATTTCAGGAACTGATTTTAATTAATTAATGAAAACACTTAATTGAAAAGAATGGGTTAATTTCCAAATCATTGCATTTTAAATAACGTTATTGAATTGACAGAATTGAAAACGGACTAGTACCCAGATTCCCAACATCTCACACACACATACAGTACAGGACCACTGTCTACCACCTTCATGTGCCAAATGTCACGATGCCAAACCAGTCTAGTTACAGTAGGTGCACAAGTGCCTCAATCCTACAGTGCCTGGTATTTGTTTTGCCTTCCATTATATTATGCAAAAATGTGTGTTGTTTATGAAAAGGACGACTGTATGTAACATAGGAAAAAATCTGTAACCAATGCAAAACATTGTTTCATAATGTGCTGTGGAAACTGCATTGTGCACTGTATTGGATACTGGGAGGAAAATGTGTACATCCAAAATGGCACCGTATTCCCTACATAGTATGCTACTTTTGACCAGTCCTTGGTCAAAGGTGTGCACTATAATGGGAATAGGGTGCCATTTTGGAAGAACCCAATGATATAGGGCTTCAAAGGTGCACATAGAAATATTTTCGGCTGCTGACAGATAGTTTCCACCTGGAATTCCAGACCAAATTTCTGTTGGATTCTATATACTACTACTACTACTACTATAATGTATGTAAATATGTATTTATGGAATTGTGTATATGGTGGGTCCTGTCTTTTCTACTTTTTTCGTTGATGTTTCTGCATCAGATATTTTGTAAAAGATCCATTGTAATTGAAATAAACATCAGATATTGAACATGCCCTGGCTGCATAATTAAATGTTTGTTTGCACATTGTTATATAATCTTGTTTACCCTGATTTATAACATGTCCTTTCGAGATTCACCCAGTCATAGGCCTGTTTGTCTTCATAATCTTGCTACTGAAGACTAGAACTATAGTAAATTGGGCCCTAAAGAGGTCGTACAATGTGAATGACTGCAATAATGTTGCAATAATTTTGCAATGTATAGATTAGATCAGATCCAAAGTGTCCCACGGAATTTGGGAATGACATTTAGCGTTGACCAAAGAAGGGTGATAGAGCTGACTCGTTTGTAGGTTTTGAAAGGAGGTTTGATGATGTCAAACGGGACCAAAAATGACTATTTTGATAAAAATCTAAAACGGTTAGTGTTCTGCTGGAAACCAGAGGCACCTTGTGGTAGATGTGAAAATTGAGTTTCATATTTTGGATCAAAACGAAGTGGAACTTCAAGGGGAAAACTCAGAGATCTGAAGTTCTTAAACATATTTGACATGGCTACGAAAACAGAATTATTTGCTGGTAATCATTCTTTGCTTCAATTATAGCACACTTCTTCCTCAATATAGGCTTTAAATCAGTGGCAATTGACCACTAAGAACCCTGCAAACAAGAGCTGAGATTGGAAGTTCCATTCATTCACAAAACAACAACTGAAATGGTTTTTCGTCGTGCATTGCAGTTAGATGCTTTATACATGTGAAGTTTCTGCAATATTATCAGGGAAACCCGATTTTCCAAGGCAATGTTTTATTTTTGCTTGATTTTAACTGAAATAGGTGCCGGTATTGTGCATAACATCTCCCCCTTCGCGTGAACGCACACACACTCTATTCTTAATTGCTGCGACTTGCTTGCTAGTTGAGATTTCTGCTCTTCACTCCGTTGTCAGTTTAGCCTACATTTCACTGATCTTAGTAGCAGAAAGCATGTTTATTTGTGTTCTTCAAGGAAGCTCTCAATGATCACGTTAGGCTGCGTTTCATTTAAATATTTTATGGCGGTTTGATCGCGGGGGGCACTTGTAATGTCTGCAGTTTTCGGTTTGGCTATTTGTTTAGTGTATTAGTTAATACATAAATCTCTGTCAAAATTCGTCATCTCTCCCATTATTTGACTAGTAGTTGCTGTGAAATGTTTATTGCTTGCCTACATTATACTTCTTCCTCTATGTATAATATAACATATTCATTAGTTGTTCATTTCGATTGCCTACGTGAAGTTTGTTCTCTAGAAAGTATTTGACTCTAGCCACATAATTAAGGAAATTATAAGGGGGGAAGGGTTTCGGCAACGCTATTTTCTTGCCTTCCTAAATTCTCCCCGCCCCCCTTCTATCCTGGGACTGCAAGGCTTGGCACACTTCAGAATCGTTCTGGTAGCTCATGTTCATAAGTGGTGTGTGCCACAGAAAGTATTTGATTCTAGCCACAAAATTAAGGAAATTAGAAGGGGAGGGAGAATTTCGGTAGGCAAGAAAATAGCCTTGGTGAACCTCCCCCTTCTTATTTCCTTAATTTTGTGGCTAGAGTCAAATACTTTCTGTGGAGGGAGTAAAATGTAGGCAAGCAATAAACATTTCAGAACAACTACTATTCGAATAAGACATGGGAGAGATGATGAATTTTGGCAAAGAGATTTATTTATAGACTAATACACTTGAAACAAATTGCAAAACCGAAAACTGCAGACATTACAAGTGCCCCCCGTTCAAACCGACATAAAAAAGTAAATGAAATGCAGCCTATGTGATCAGAAATCTCAACTAGCAAGCAAGTCGCAAGCAATGAAGAATTGAGTGCGTTCACTGGAAGAGGGGGTGTTCTCGGCACAACACCTGTACTCAGCTCTGGTGAGCTCCTTCCCAAATCAAGCACCGTTCGAGTTAGTTCTGGGTTAACCGAGATTAATGTATTGCGAAGATTCCATATGTACCCAATGCTGGAGATCGAGACGTCTTGTGTTTCCAACAATACAATGCAGAAGAAGTAGGTTATGGCTAACTTGAAAGAAGGGCTGTGTTTGTCAGGTGTCATGGAAGTGTCTGTTGTCTTCCTGTTGCACTCCATGCAGCCTTTGAGTTCTTCACCAAACTTGGTGTGAGTGAGCTTCCACCCAAATCATGTACCTTTTAAAACTTTTTATTTTAGAATGTACAGCTTTTTAAAAATATATATAGAAACCATATTGATTCATGTGTATGTTCTTTTCAGGTGAAGTACTGCACCTTTCACGACATGTATTGTCACATTGTTCCTACAGTATCAAATCAATTCCTCTTCTTGGTCGTTGGTAGAGACATGGATAGAGTGTTCATTTATGCCTTAAAGAAGTAGCACCTGTCCAAGATGCTTGTTCTCTCACCCATGGTCATTGTATACTAACTGATCTCTGTTACCCTCCTATCCATCCTGTTGTATAGGGACATGTCTCCTGAGGGAAGCACTCTGGAGGAATCCAACAGCAACCTGGATGAGATGACAGACCTGGCCCTGCAGCTGCAGAATAGAACTGGGGTGAAGGTGCTGTGGGTCACCTGCAATCTGTTCGCTCACTCAAGGTCAGCTTTCCTCATCAACCTTAGTCATTTTTACACTCCAAAGGTTATTTTCACTCTTCAAATTGGAAGAGATAGCACCTAACAACGTGTACATTATGTTAATGTTGTGTTATACACCTAAAAGCCTTACCATAGTCGTACTGATGTTTGCATGGCTCTTTAGGCTTGGGTTCAATGAGAAACTGGCACTTCAACCCTATCTTCTCCTTGGTTATCTGTTGTAGGCTGTATAATAGAGAATATATGGTATATTATTGGCTATATGCATTGTTTTTCACAATATTTGTCTAATTGTCCAGATTTTACAATGATGCCATCTCTTTGCCATTCGACTTAGAGCCTACATTTCTTTTTAATGAATTTTTATTTATTGCCAATACCATAGGTACATGAATAGAGCGGCCAACCCTGACTGCCATGTTTTGGCCTATGCTGGAGTCCAGGTGAAGAAAGGATTGGATGTAGCCAAGATGATAACCTGATTGTGTTATTGTATATCAGAGTACAAGGAGAAGATAGGGTTGAAGTGCCAGTTTCTCATTGAACCCAAGCCTAAAGAGCCATGCAAACATCAATACGACTATGGTAAGGCTTTTAGGTGTATAACACAACATTAACATAATGTACACATCCTTACAATGTGGCTACTGTTGAACTATGGAGGCCCTCAAGAGTCAGTTTATCTGCATTACTAACCACATCTAACAATTAGATGCCAGAAAATCTCTGATGCCTTTAATTTCCATCTTACATGTCTTTGTACATGTTGCTGTTTCACCTTTTTATAGATGCAATGAGTGTCATAGGCTTCCTGAAGCATTATGACCTGGACAGCCATTTCAAACTGAACATCGAACCCAACCACACCACTCTGGCTGGGCATTCCTATGAACACGACGTCGTCATGGCCTCTGTGTAAATCGTCCTGTTGACTTTCATGTTTCCCAAACCGACCCCCTAACACCTGCTCTCTACCTCGATGGACTTGTGTAGGTCTGGAGAGATTGGATAGGTCGAATCAATATGTTAATGCCCACCTTGCCCTCTGATAGGGTAGATGTAATGACAGGGGAGTTATAATGTTCACCATATTTCTTACACCTTTCAGAAGTGCATAGGGGGTAGGGCCTAGTGGTCTTTTTTGGACTGGGTGGTTGACGTCATTCCTGGTAATCCGGATGTTCCAGTCCAGTTAACCTAATAAGCCTGTTGTTCTGGTGTGTAGGTTTGGCATGCTGGGCTTTGTGGACTCCAACACGTTTATTATTTTATTTCACCTTTATTTAACCAGGTAGGCAGGTATGCAAGTTGAAAACAAGTTCTCATTTACAACTGTGACCTGGCCAAGATAAAGCAAAGCAGTTCGACACATTTAACAACACAGAGTTACACATGGAGTAAAACAAACAAACAGTAGAAAAATAAGTCTATATGCAATGTGAGCACATAAGGTGAGATAAGGGAGGTAAAGGCAATAAATAGGCCATGGTGGCAAAGTAAATACAATATAGCAATTAAAACACTGGAATGGTAGATTTGACAGTAGATGAGTGTGCAAAGTACAAATACTGGGGTGCAAAATAAATAAATAAATACAGTAGGGGAAGAGGTAGTTGTTTGGGCTATGTACAGGTGCAGTGATCTGTGAGCTACTCTGACAGCTGGTGAGGGAGATAAGTGTTTCCAGTTTCAGAGATTTTTGTAGTTTGTTCCAGTCATTGGCAGCAGAGAACTGGGTTCTCCTTACCTGGGCTGGGACACAGACCAGTTCCCCATGGACATCAGGAACACCACCATGATCATGAAGATGACATAAGAGATAATGTATGCACACACACACAATTACTAATAAACAGTTATTTTATGATGATACCTATCATTTATCAGAACGTCAGAAGAAAGAACATAATAAAATGCATAGTTTTATCCTCCCCAGACTGTGCTAGAACAGGGTGGTCTGCAGCCGGGGGGGTCTGAACTTCGATGCTAAGGTGCATAGGGAGTCCACAGACATGGAGGACCTGTTCATAGCCCACGTCGGAGCCATGGACGCCTTCGCACGCGGCCTGAGGAACGCAGTCAGGATCATAGAGGAAGGAGTTATGACCAGCATGGTCAAGGTAATGAGGCATCATTTACATTAATTCATTCGTTCACGTATTCACTTAATCTCTGGAATGGTCAAGGTACTAAGACAATATGTAAATTAATTTATTCATGGACTTAACCTTATTTTACCAGGTATGTTGGCATTGCAAGGAGACAAAATGTACTATCTGTGCTAAAGAATGTTTACATATTAGCTAGCTATGCTCAAACTATATAAGCTTCCCCACACAACATCACTGTCTTCTGACAGGAGAGCGACATGAGCTTCAGCCATGGGATTGGTCAGAAAGTAGAGGATGGCAGCGCCTCATTGGAGGAGCTGGAGGTGAGGTCACTAGTGGATTAACAATGTAGTACCATCTCTACAGCACTCATGTGTTTGTAACAACACTGTTGATTCAATGCTACCAAATCAGTATAATGTTAATGGCAATTTTTGTTGTTTATTCTCAGGACTTTGTCAAGTGGTCCTTCTGTAGCTCAGTTGGTAGAGCATGGTGCTTGTAACGCCAGGGTAGTGGGTTCGATTCCCGGGACCACCCATACGTAGAATGTATGCACACATGACTGTAAGTCGCTTTGGATAAAAGCGTCTGCTAAATGGCATATATTATTATATATATTATAAGCAAAAGGAGCAGCCGAAAGTCACATCAGGAGAAATTAGAAACAGTCTTTAACCACTACCTGTGAAGACATGTGGTGAAGACTTGTTTGACCATGACACTCCATGTCCTGAGTGTTATAGTGTCCATCCAGACCTCTCATAATCGTATTCATACACAGTGTTATAGTTTCATGTGACTAACTACTATTACAGTTATAGTATAAATAATTAATCAGTGGATGAGTCTTGTGAATGTGGACTATTTTAATGCACACTCCTGTAATGTTGACATGATTCGATTGAGGCCATCAATGGTAAAAACCAGAAATATGAATTTAATGGAGTATAAATTATATGGCATTTCAAATATTGAATTAATGAAGGAATTAATTAATTGACCACTGATTGATTGGTAGTTTTTCATACTGGAGTTGAATACAAACCCTATTGTGTCAGTGCTTTGCATTACTATTATAGTTAGTAAAATAAATATAATATAGTGTTGCTACTTAGCTTCTAATGTTAGAGTAACATTAAAAATGTCCGAGTAGGGGTCTTGGCAAAAAGACTTTCAAAAAAACGTTATACAATATTTAATAAGGCTCCCCAACATGAACTAGGATGCCCTCAGAAATAAAATACATGTTTGTATTGATATCCTCACAATCCAATTTATGTACATAATCACCCCAAGGCAAAATACCGGTATGTAACACAATCCATAACAGAGTTATTTCCTGTCTGGCAAAGAGTCCTGACTGCGAACCGGTTTGGTAACTTCCTCCGTAGTGTAACATTGTAGACCGATAGACCCCTTTCCAGCATGACACACTTGACAGTAAGAAAGACAATGCCATTTGCGCGCATTCAACATAGCCTACATTTACGTTTGTATTACTTATAAATAAAATCACTTTTTGGGGTTTTCATACGCTTACAACGAAGTTTTGAATCTTGCTTGAACAGTCGCTAAGATTATTTGGTTGTGATCTTTGTAAAATAACTATTTTGGATGCAGCAGTTGTTAGCTAGAATGCTAACGCTCGTTGACAGGCTGTAGCAAAGGCTAGCCAAAGAGCCATTTTGCTGGTTGAAGTTGAAGTGTTTTTTAAAAAGTATAATGCAGTTGATTTGCGATGATGACACAAGCAAGACATTCATACAAGGCTTAAAATCAAATTATAACAAAAAGTAGTATGAAATGCACTCATAAGCAACATGTAAATATTGGCTCTTTCCCCTGTGTCCTATAAGAACTTGCCCTTGTTCTGTCATCAATTTACGCGCATCGCCATCGTGTGGCAATGTGTGCAAACACAGAAAAGGGTCTATAGACACCTTTCCAGTGACGTCATATCATACTATCCTCTCTCAGCCAGCGCTCCAACCAGCAGCCGAGGATTGGCCAATGGCCTGATAGCGTGAGCTCTGCTCACCGATGTGTTGTTCTTGATTGGACGGTTCAGATACAGAGAGGGCGGGACACCAAACCTGCGAACCCGAGTTTGTACCTATCTCATTATCATAAAATATTTAGCGTCCCTTAACCATCTGACATGTCGGGTGGAATAATTGTTATGGTTTTTAATACTTTTCTTTTGGATTAACGGATATTTATATATATTCAATATTACTGGGGCTACGATTTGCTAAAGTAACTGAAATAGGATGCTCAAGTCTACGCCAGTAAATATAATATTTGTTCTTTTTGAAATAATAATTGCTGAACTGTGATGAGATTTTATTGGACAATTGATTCTATTTCATGATCTTGGCTACTTTTTGTTTTTGCGATTTAGTTTCAGGTTATAGGTTAGGAAACATTCTGAACAGTGGTAATTTATTGAATGAGTTAGCCTATTCAGTTCAAGTAGCCTAGTATAATAATTTAATAAAGATGTGGACTTTTCTTGGAATTGCAAGTTTCACCTACATTTATAAGAAATGCGACACAGTTTTGGAGTATGCTCACAAAGAGATAATCCTGGCGGCTGTAGTGTTCTTGGCAGTGGGGATGCTGCTATCCTATGTCAGGTATCACGGACATACATTCAAGGTACCCCAAATTCTACAATTACCGCTGGAACTTTTATTATCCCTACCGGTCATCAATACATTTATACCGAAACCCTCAGCTGTCAGGCACAGGAGTGGAGAGAGCGGTTCAAAGAAGGTGAGTAATAATAACTGTATAATCTGTTGAAGAACAAAAACAAGAAATAAGCCAGATTAATACGTTTATTATTCTCACCCGTTGGCCTACTTCATTATACACTATACACAATAAAATAGTGTCCAATTATAGTGCAAAGACACTCGTTACGTTGTTTTTTTTTACCTTCTATGGGTAAGTACAACTGAGACCTGCAGATCTATGTATTTATTTACATCTCAAACAATTAATTGAATGTTCATCAATGTTTGAGATTTAGCAGAACAGCTCTCATGAAGCCTTTTTGTTATAGCAAACCATATGCATTTTCAAACACCATTGCAAAGTACCATGAAAATGCCAATTTAATGATTTGAATTCCTTTCTCTCTCTCCCCACCATCCTCGCTTTCTCTCCAAACAGGGAGGTGGCAGGAGGAAAAGAGTGTGTTCCTCAGGCATGGAGAGCCCCCCAGCAGCAGGGGACTCTGCTGCATCTCAGGAGCCGGATGTGATCATAGTAGGAGCGGGAGTCCTGGGGTCGGCCATGGCTGCAGTGCTGGCCCGGGACGGCCGGAGGGTCACTGTGATAGAGAGGGACCTGAAGGAGCCTGACAGGATAGTGGGAGAGCTGCTGCAGCCTGGTGGATACAGGGCCCTGCGAGAACTGGGAATGGAGGGTGAGTAGTCTCTGCAGCATGAACTAGAGATCTTTTAGTGTGGGGTCTACGTGTAAAAAGGTGATAGCGTGGGACAAATGACCAATGAGCTGACTCGCAACAAGCCCTTGCATTGAATGGGGGCTGTGCTCAATGAGCAAGGCTCACTGCAGGACCTATATTGAGCTTAAAAGTTGTTTGTTTAAAGTGGGACCAAACAAACTGTAGCAAAGACACCTAAGTCCCTATGTAATGTAAATACATTCCTTTTTGCCACAGACTAAAGACCTGAGTTGAAGGAATAATAAAGTGTTTCATCACCCTTGCCTAACCCTGGGCTCTCCTCTCAGGTTCAGTGGAGGGGCTGGATGCCCACGTGGTGAACGGCTATGTGATTCATGACATCGAGAGCAGCACAGAGGTGGAGATCCCATATCCCCAGGCAGACAGCAGTATCCAGTGTGGCAGGGCCTTTCACCACGGACGCTTTATCATGGGCCTGCGCAGAGCCGCCCTCGCTGAGCCAAAGTAAGGCTGGGAGAGAACCTTCACTATACCTGTTGGACATGTCATTACTATCACTAGGGCCACACGTTTTTTCCTGACCACATGACCAGGACCAACTCCAGGGTTTAGTTGTTATAGCCTGATTATGTTTTTCCTGGTCTGGTCATGTGATCAGAAGAACCTGTCTCTATTAATACCGTCACTATAACTACTGTTTCTTAATAACTGGTACTTTGCTCTCCCCTAGTGTTACGCTCATAGAAGGCACCGTGTCCAGCCTGGAGGAAGAGGATGGCTGTGTGACAGGAGTGCAGTACAGGGACAAGGAGACAGGAGACACAAAGGTCACCTCTAAGCTTGCGATGCAGTTTATACTCTGGTTCTCTCTAGATAGCCGTTGCTGTGTAAAATAGCCCCATGCTGATACTTACAATTACACTTGACAGTATTTACACCTATTGATTAGCAATTCACCAGGATCCATTGATAAGACAAGCAGTGTAACAGATGTGTTTTTAACAGATGTAATTGTGTTAACCTGTCCCATAGGAGGTCCATGCAGCAGTAACTGTAGTAGCTGACGGCTGTTTCTCAAAGTTCAGGAAGAGCCTGGTAGCTGGGAAGGCCCAGACCTCCTCTCACTTTGTTGGATGTATCATGAAGGTTTGTTCAAGTATTATGTTGAATGAATGAATGAGCTAATCAATGAATCGACCGACCAATTTAGCAGACACTTTTCAATATTTTATATATATTTTTTCTCCCCAATTTCGTGGTATCCAATTGGTAGTTAGTCTTGTCTCATCGCTGCAACTCCCATACTGACTCAGGAGAGGTGAAGGTCGAGAGGCATGCGTCCACTGAAACACGACCCAACCAAGCCACACTACTTCTTGACACAATGCCTGCTTAACCCGGAAGCTTAGCCACACCAATGTGTCGTAGGAAGCACCTACTGTCCGTGTCAGCACTCGGCCCCCCACAGGAGTCGCTACAGCGCAATGGAACAAGGACATCCCTGCAGGCCAAACCCTCCCTTAACCCGGGCGACACGGGGCCAATTGTGCACTGCCCCATGGGTCTCCCGGTCGCGGCCGGCTGCGACATAGCCTGGACTCGAACCAGGATCTCTAGTGACAGAGCCTTAGACCACTGCGCCACTTGGGAGGCTAGCAGACATGTTTCACCAACCAACCAAACAAACTATTGATAGAATGCAGTCAGACTAATGTATTCCCTTTCTGTCCTCTCCTGTCGTGGACAGAACTCTCCCCAGTTCAAGCCCCACCATGCTGAGCTGGTCCTGGCCAACCCCAGCCCTGTCCTCATCTACCAGATCTCCTCCTCAGACACCAGGGTGCTGGTGGACATCAGGGGAGAGATGCCCAGGAACCTCACCGAGTACATGGCTGAGAAAATACACCCACAACTACCAGGTAAGGGATTTAGGGTATACAGTATAGAGATTTAAACAGTATGGCCTCGGGGCTCGTGAGACTTAAGGGCAAACTAACCATATCCACCACCAGTGTAAAGCACCCACATGAATATGTGCTTGAGAGCTTCAACACACGAAGAGTAAAATACGGCATTATAGGTTGACATTCACTCTGTGTTGATTTAAATTCTTTATCCACCCATCTTTGTGGTGATGAATGTGTGACCTCTGACCTGACTCTGTCTCTTCTCTAGAACACCTAAAAGAGCCGTTCATGGTGGCTCTGCAGAACGACCGGCTGAGGTCTATGCCAGCAAGCTTCCTGCCTCCGTCCCCAGTCAACAAGCCAGGTAGGACACTAGTACTGACCATAGTGTTGGGCTGTGTCCCCAAGGGCAAATGGAATAGGGTCCCATTTGGAACGCATCCTTGGAGAGTTTAATGTTGGCTGTGTGGAGTCTATCAAACCATTATAGTATGGTAGATCAATGTTCTATTTTAAAACAGCAATAAACCTTGAAACCCTCAAAATAAATATTAGACCAACTGCATTGCTCCATTTGTTATGATCATTAACAGTATATTATTTTATCTTTAGGTAAGTAGTTTGAAAGCCTGACCAGATAAGATATTTTGCTGAAAAAGATGATCCCCCTCGCAGTGTAAATGTGTTATGTTAGTGAGGTGTGGACTGGGGCTAACATGGGCCTTTGTCCTGTTCCAGGTGTGCTCCTGCTGGGTGACGCCTACAACATGAGACACCCTCTGACCGGAGGAGGGATGAGTGTGGCCCTCAACGACGTCCTGATCTGGAGGAGCCTGATGAAGAACATCCCTGACCTGTACGACAACATAGCCATGCTCCAGGTAAACTCACATCCCTAATCTCATCCCCCTTTCTTATGATTATTACATTTCCATGACATTTTGGTCACCTTATCCAGAGTGACTTACAGTCAGTTTTATGTTAATGATTGGACAGTGGGTACTACAGAGAAGGGATAGACAGTAGAGGGGTTGAGACAGAATGGCCGACAAGGGGGATATCTGATCCTGAGTCAGCTTCCACCAGACCAGACTCCGCCACACACATTATCACTGTCTGAATGGCCTTGGTTGGAATGTGTATTGTTGTTTTGTGGAATGTGGGTCCATATTACATTGCAATCACCTGCTACCACAGAACATTAGGGCGTTTTATATGTGGCACAGGGCATATTGTTTCTGTAATCCACAGTGTTGTAGTAGTCAAATTAATAGTTACAGAGCAATGTTAGGATATATTTTATTAGGCTGAAATGTAAAACATGTTATTTTTTTTTTCATAATAGGCAAAGAAAAAATTCCACTGGGAACGCAAGTCATCACATTCCTTTGTGGTGAATGTGTTGGCTCAAGCCCTGTACGAGTTGTTTTCTGCAACCGACAGTGAGTCTCCTTCTCTGTCCTTTTTACTATCCCCTGCCAACACAGAATAGAAAGTCATACATGGTTATGCCAAGTGATTTGGTTCATTATAACGACATTATAATGCACTATACCTGTAGGATTTAATTAAATTGTTACCAATGTCTCTACTTCGATCATTTGTTTTCTAATGGTCCAGTACTTCTTCTCAGTAGATGTCCGTATACCTCAAATTACTGACACTAAACACTTAGCTAGGGCGATTACAGCAAACCGAGAGGGACATTTAGAAGATATTCAGCATAAATAATTTCTGCTGAAAGAATTTTTAGTGTTAAGCTGTGGATTTTACCAGCAGGGTACTACACTGAGATATACTGTACCATTTAGCATAATCTCCTTCATGACTGACATGCATATTCATATGAGCTGTATGGTGTTTGTGTCTTTCAGATTCTCTCCACCAGCTGAGAAAGGCATGCTTCCTTTACTTCAAGCTGGGTGGGGAGTGTGTCAACGGTCCCATTGGTCTTCTCTCAGTGTGAGTCTCACTAATGTGTTCGACACACTTCAAAACTGTTACAGTTGATCCTTGACTGTGTATGTCAATGCAATATTCCCCATTCAAAAAATATCCCAAAATATGTGTGTAAAATATTCATAGTGTGTACAAAACATTAGGAACACATTCCTATTATTGAGTTGCACCCCCAATTCATCGGGGCATGGCCTCTACAATGTGTCGAATGCATTCCACAGGGATGCTGGCCCATGTTGACTCCAATGCTTCACACAGTTGTGTGAAGTTGGCTGGATGTCCTTTGGGTGGTGGACCTTTCTTGATACACACAGGAAACTGTTGAGCGTGAGAAACCCAGCAGCGTTGCAATACACACTCAAACCTGTGCGCCTGGAACCTACTACCATAACCCGTTCAAAGGCACTTTAAATATTTTGTCTTTCCCATTCACCCTCTGAATGGGACACATACGCAATCAATGTGTCAGTTGTCTCAAGGCTTAAAAATCCATCTGTAACCTGTCTCCTCCCCTTCATCTACACTGATTGAAGTGGATTTAATAAGGGATCATAGATTTCACCTGGATTCACCTGATCAGTTTATGTCATGGAAAGAGCAGGTGTTTCTAATGTTTTGTACACTCAGTGTATATAAATGTATACTGTATATGCACCTGTATTGACATTAGAGGACCGCAATGGAAATAATGTCTCCGAATTGGGCAGCCTACTATTATTAATGATCAAATTCAATCAATCAATCAATTGTCTATGGTTTTAATTGGCTCTCAATCCATTCTATTCCCAGGTTGACGCCCAGTCCGATGACTCTGATTGGACACTTCTTTGCCGTGGCCTTGTACGCCATCTACTACAGCTTCAAGTCTGAGTCGTGGTTCACCAAACCCCGAGCCTTATTCACGAGTGGAGCTATCCTGTACCGCGCCTGTACCGTCATGTTTCCCCTCATCTACTCTGAGTTCAAGTACCTGGTGTACTGAGCAGTGATCTAACCTGAGCCCTAACCCAGTGGAACGCACACCAGCCTTAGACAACAGGGTCGTATTCAGTAGTGCACAAATGTAGCAAAACATTTTGCAATGGAATACGAAGAAGTTCAGGTTGTCTCCTACACTGTTTCTGCCTGTTTTCTTCATTTAGTTTCTTGTGAATATGTTTACTGAGCAGTGCCATCACTGACCCCTGGTGGAGAATACTCACACCTTATGTTGACATGACATAAACAGTATAGTGACCTAAAGATGCACTATGAAAGTGTAGTTAACTGTCAAGTCATTTTGGCTGTATGTATGATTTATATGAAACCACTTAGTTTTAGGCCAACAATGTATGCTTTTACTCGTTAGGTGTGGGGAGGCATGCCACTTTCTGGACAATGTTTGTCCATTTAGGCCAGGGATCCCTTTTGTCTCAAGCGCACCCTTAGAGGCAAAAGATCTGTATAGCCTCTTTAATATTACACCATCCTATAATCACTATCAACAGGGATGCCGTACAGGTCTCTAATGTGACCATTATTCAGTGCTGAAGCCTTTGACCATATGCCTTTGTCTGCTCAATGATAAGACGTCTTCTGAGGACGAGGTCAATGCTTTAGTAATGCCTTGTATATTCAGAATTTACATCACAACCATGCATTTACGTAGTGTAACAGAGGTTTGCGTGAGCAACTCTTAATGGCAAATTTGACCAAATAACCAGCTGAATATACAGTAGGACTGACTACAGGTGTCTGTCTAACCACTTTGCTGCTAATTGAACATGAGAACAAAAAATGTCCGTCCTGCTTGTAAACTACTGTGGTTGTCTTCTATTTCTCTTCATGCCAATGACTTATTTCAACACTTAGTTGTTTCCACCACACAAAGCTGAGTGTGAATGACAGCTCAAACACAGTTGGATGTTTGTCTACCCTTATTCCAAACGGTGTCCTTATTTTGTTCTGAAAAAGTATGGATCCTTGTACATTTACAATCAAATGATAATGTATTAAACGGTTTGATTGGTTCAAGTCAGATCACCTGTCCTTAACTTTTGCCAAGTTATAGATTTCCTGCCTCAAAGGATTTTTATACATTGTGACAAGGGATTTCCCCCCACATCTCTAGTACTTGTTTAAAAAGTAATTCTTCAGCTGTGAACACCTGCTGGAATAAAAGCGTGACTTAATGCCTGAGGATTGGAGTGTCTAGAAACCACAAGTGACACCCATTCACCCTCCTGTGTGCCTGGAGGAGGGGAGGGTTGCAACACAAAGAGCACAGAGCTGGGAGCTGAATCAGGACCTGACCAATGGTCCACTGCGCCATCCATCGCTTCAGCATTTAGGAAGGAATTCATGACAGAATTTTACACGGTTGGTGAAAATATTTACTTGTAATTGTATTGTGTTTAATAAATGAGCAATTATGCAGTTACATTTCTTCCTTTGGAAACTGATGTTTTATCTTTACAAATCGACCCACTTTTTTTTATTCAATAAAACTAGATTAATGTTACCGAGGTGATGACCGATAGTCCTGATACATATGTGCACTAGGTGGCACTCAATACACAATCAAAGTTAGCGCAAATGCTGGAAGGAGGAGATTGAAAGCAATAAACACAGACATGTCCCAGGTTACAACAATTTTATTGTTATTTATACATCAATAATACATTGTATCCCTGTAAAATAATTAGGACTTATCCATGTTATTCTTTGTGACTCGATAGATACAAATGCTGGTGTGGAAGACCAGAAAGGGGAAGGAAAGCTGCTGTGAAGTTTAAATGTACATATTTTCTCTTAGTTCACAGTCTTAACAGTCAGTCTACCAACTAATGAAGACTCAACACTCAACAGAACTTGTGATGAAAGTTAAATTCTTCTTCGACATTCAGCCTCCTCACTCCTGGACAACAACACTCTCCTTTAGTTACACAGAGCATTAGTTTAGCTTTACTCTTAATATTATAGCAGCAAGCTTTCTACTAACAGTTAAACATGTTTTTAGATTCTAAACAAAAATTACTGTACAGCTACTGCTACTAGAAGTCTAAGAACCTGGTTTATAACGCTTTTAGACCGGATTCAAGTGCTAGAAGCAACCCACCAATCATATGTGTTTCTATATAGGAACAAATCTATTTTAACATGAATTTACAGGGTAATATACAATATATTTGTAACAGCTGAAATATCAGCACAAAAAGATCACTGTCACACAACAGCAACATATATAATTAATTATATATATATAGAATTAATTATATATAAATAATATACAATTGTCATATGCATGTAAAACAGTTAACCACGTCTCAGGCTTTTCAAATTATACCCAGAAAAGCAATTGTGGATCAAGACATGAAAGCTTTACAGGTCCTCTCTGATAAAGAGCCACGGACAGGCGAGGAAAAGCAACCTGGATTATTTGAGGTCACATGACAGTAATTTGCATATTCCACAAATCTATTGCAACACATTACTGTCTACGAACAGTACACACGACTCCTGAGGGGCGCCGGTGGTAGCTGAACTCACACGTAGTACACCCACTGAACAGAACATTATTAGTACGACGATGGGTAATATTCTGATTCTAGCTATGTGCTGTGATGGTGAACAATAGGACTACAATACACAACACTATACGTAGTTCTTGCCTCAGAAGTAAACCAATGTAAAATACTTTCCTCCCCTCATAATATAGTGTCCTCATCATCCTCACATTCTGCTGAGATTCTTCCTTCATGTGTTTGAACACCAACCAGAACTATGTTAGGTTCAACCGTCTCCACTGAGAACAAAGGAATGCATGTTGTTAATTTCATTACTGGATCTCTCCACTAAAGGCCTGTAACACCACATATAGTAACATCCTACTGACTGACGTCAACCAAGTTCTGAGGGGCGGGGTTCCTTGAGTGTCTCAATTTCAGATAATCTGGACTACGGCAGTTTCTCTCTCAATCACAAACCTGAGCCGACATCATCTCCTGCAAAGGTCAGAGAGAGCGATCTGATTGCTCCTCCTTGGTTCTGCAACAAGACGTCTCTACAGTCTCTAACAAACCCACACATCCCCTGATGCCTCACAGTATAGTACAGGACAGTACACCTCCTCAAAGACGCTGCACACAGCTGTAACAAGATACACACAAGGTCATTCACAAAGAAAAGCTCTGTTATAACTGCAGTAGTAACGTATGAACGCACAACACGCATCCTTCAGCTGGCTCCGTCCTGGGAGCCCCAGACAGTGGGTTGGAGCAGGGTGGTGATGTGCAGTTAGGTTTGAGGCAACATTGCCATTGTAGGGATGTTTAGTCCTTCTCTTTTTTCCCGTGGTGGGTTTTGTTATTCAAAAGCCCAGATCTCAATGTCCTGTATATAGAAATCCTCCTTCTTGGAGAGCATGGGGTTGCCAAAGGTTTTACAGGAGTGACTCCTGCCGTGGTACAGGTCTCCATCCAACCACAGGCCAAACTCACCACTGAAACACATCAAGACAAACACATCACAGCATCTTCAGAGACTCAATCCAGACAGCAAGGACATCACATACATGCTTGTGAGTGTTCTGACATTCTAGCATTGGTCTGATAAACTTAAGACTATGGGTGCCATTTTACTCTTCTGAACACACTGAGCAGTGACTGTGCAATGTTGACTAACCACAACATCTTAAACTTTGAAACTGGGTTGTCAGTTAATGCCAAATAAAACTTTTACGTTAAAAACAAAGTAAAAAAAAAAAAAAAATAGCAGGTACGTACATACCTTCCACCACCAAAAGCTAAAGAGTCCATATCTCCTTTCATAAAGAACATATTGTCACCTGTCCATTTGTACACCTGTCAACACAGAACAGAGCATGCCATCATCTGTGTAGATATATCATTACAAACCCTCATCCCATCTTACATAAGCTTCTCATTGTCAAGAGAATCACCAATCAGAGGTCAGAGGTCAACCTACCTCAAACTCTGGACAGAAGGTGAAGAGGAAGGTTTCTCCCGTGCCATAGAATCCCTCGCTGATTTTGAAGGGTTCGGACGCCAACGCACCAAACACCTGCAGCAACACAACCAACCAGAACACACCAGGTCAGGAAACAGACAGTACGAACCTTGGTAATGTATTACAGCTCAAAGGCCCAATCCTAACTTCAGATGAGCATGCTTGTCTCACACTTTCACATAAACTACACATTGAAGTTAATGGAGGACTTTCACACAAATTTGAGTTACATGCACAGGTCTGGACTCAGGCCTAATAGAGAAGTGTTGTCCGACTCACCCCACCATCACTGTCCCTGATGACCAACAGCACAGGGGTGTCCTGCCCCTGCATGGCCCGGTACAGGCTCTTGATGCTCATGCCATGCTTGGTGGTGCCATAGGCCAAGGTCCAGGGGTACCCAATGGTACGTGGAGGGAGGTTCTTGGCCAGCTGGAGAAAAGAGGCAGACACCGGGGGGATAAACAGTGAAAGAGAGAAAAGGTCACAGACATCAATGGTCCATTACAGCTGCAGTGACCTTTTCCCACAGCTAGTTGTTAGAGAGTAAAGGAGCTCCACACACACAGAACACATCAGTCTCAGGAGAACAGGCTTTAAGAGTCGACCACAGAGAGACCTACAATAAGAGCGCAGCAGGCTAGTCACACACATTCTATGGCTCCTTCCTTCGTTGCATGTCTTATTAACAAGAATTCCCCCAACAGCTATAGGCCTACATGCAAATATGCCTTTTTTCTGAAGACTAACCCCACCTCATCAATGTTAAAACCCTAACAGACCTGATCTGAAAACCCCAACCATCCCAGTATTGAGATTCTCTGATGAGGCTAAAGAACCTGCTGTCACTAAACAGATAGATCCCCAAGGAGGGCCAGCACTCCTCTGGCTGAAGGTCAAGCATGACGATTCTTTAGGAAGTAGCCTATTGACAATCACTGTCAGTGCATCAATATGCCAACGGGTATGGATCTTGCCATTGTGCGTTATTACCTTCTCTATCTGCTGTGCCTCCAGCAGCTCACTAGGCTCACTGAGGTTGGGTCTGAAGGTCTCAGGCTCCAGCTCCGTCTTGATAGAGGTGGCATGCTTAGAGTTCACCTCCTCCTTGGTGGTGATCTGAAAACACAGACAACAGTCAGGAGGCTTAACTAGTAAGGGCAATGGGGTGTCTATCGTTTTAAGCTATGTCCCAAATGGCATCCTATCCCCTATAGTGCACTACTTGGCCCTGGTGAAAAGTGGTGCCCTTTATAGTGAATAGGGTGCCATTTGGGACACAGACTGGGATGAACACGGTGTTAGATGTTTTCTATAGGCTAATAAACCAATACTGCGTAACTTACTAGGAGTGGGGGGTGTGTCATAGGATTTCTAAGCAGGTGATTTTAAAGATATGAATAAAGTCTCATATCAGCAGATGCAGGATTATTTACAGGCTAATATGAGCCCCAAAAAACAAATATACAAGATAGGCCTACTTAATATAACAAATTAAGTCAGCTGTGAAAAGCATCAATTTGGGAGCAATGGGTTTAGGGAGACCATAGACCAGACTCCTTTATGTCACTAACACATAGTAAAGGTAAGGAGCCAGCCTTGGCTTATGAGAGCCTTAATGGCTCATAAAAACATGTAGGCTTCTCCAGAATTGTAATAACACTTGGAAATGTGCATTATATCCATAGACGGAGGGCAAATCAGGAGGCTAAATTGTACAATGCCTGAGTCTGGATATGTCTATACTTAGCACAATAGGAATGTTGGCTGGAGAAAATGCAAAACACAGTAAAGGCCTATTTGTGATTGAGCTGGAGACACGGTGTTGGACTGTGAGTTCCAGCGGGGGTTGTTTATCTTCCTCCATAACAGGCCTGATTGTAGACAGCCTAGCTACTGGTGGCCTGACCGTGATCACATTACAGTCCTGTTGAATTACCTGCATTGTCCTGCACAAACAATCCTGCACCCACTTAATGGATTGAATCGAATCCCACTTCCACCCACGATCTACCTCTCTCCCTTCAATAGAAAGCAGAGGCGGATGGGGAAGCAGCAGTTCCTCACTACCCAGATGTAGATGGATAAACACAGTCATTCAGAAGTGAACACAAATTCCACATTTGATTAAGTCGAGAAATTCCCCTCCCTCAACAGAGATGGGCTACAACATATTGTATTATGATTCACATTCTTTGTCTCTATGACAGCCTTGGGTCTAGGCTATCTAATTAGCTATGGCTAATAATAAACATTAATGAGGCCTTCTGAAAACTAGCCACAGCAGTGGTCAGTCAAGAGCTGTGAGAAGTGGATATGCAAGGCATTATGGGAACTTCATGAAGACATCAATTACCCTCCTCGCTTTCTCTACCAGGAATTAGTTGCTGGTTGCACAAAACTCTTCAAATTATTCTCATAGGGATTCTTTGGATAGTTGCTACACGAGTCTGCAGCATCATAGTGCTGGCCTATCCCAGGGCCCAGGTCAAGGTTAGCCCAGGTCAAGGTTAGCCCAGGTCAAGGTTAGCCCAGGTCAAGGTTAGCCCAGGTAGGACAACTGGGTGAGAGGCAAGAGGTCAGAAACACACCGAGGAGCTCTAACAGAGCCTGGCAGGGGCAAATCTAAAATGGCACCTTATTCCCTACATAATAGCGGCCAAACTTAGTGCACTACATAAGGAATAGGGTGCCATTTGGGACATAGCCTAGAAAAGGGGAATGGAGAGCTGGAGCTTTGCTGAGTGGGGCACCTGAAGCCGCTTGCAGAGAGATTTCAGATCTTCACTGTTTAGCGCATCGATCCGGCGGTGGTACTCAGTCAGTGACACTACCTGGGGGACGGAGACAGGAACAGGAAGTGTAACTCAGCTGCTGGCGATGGAAGAAAAAGGATGAGCACAGCAGAGGGAGGAGAGACAGTACATTTGAAGGTGGAGAGAACTGACATCACTGTCTATATTTCTACATCTACCAGTATGTGATATTCAGGTCTCCATTAAATAGGCTTGGTTTAAAGTCTAATATTTGAACAAGAGGTGGTTTTGCATGGTTGTGTAATCTAAATCAACACCACTAATGGATGTTAGGACCAGCCAGAGGGACGAGAGGCAGACAAGCCATTCTGACACAGCCAGAACAAAAACAACTTAAACCAGAGAAGCCACACAAGGACATTCTTCTGATAATCTTATTCAATTGAGAGGATACGTTGGACTGTAGGTGATACGACACCAGTGCACCGTAAAGCACTTGCCAGCCTGTTAGTATACAGACATGTTGAATCTGTTGCACAACACCGTGCAAGTCAAATCACCCTTTTGGTGTAGCAGGACAAGAGCACAGACAAACTCCAAGTATTCTGATGTAACGATTTAAAAAGTCCAGAAAGCATATCAAAACACAGCCTGTCAGTATGTGTATTAACCCATGGAGAACAAGCTTTGTCTCTCTACAGCTGACATAGTGAGCAATAAGCAGAATTATGAGAATTGCAATACATAGCCTATCGGCACCTAAGTATATTGATAATATCGTATCTTGAGGTCCAGGGCAATTCCCAGCGCTAGTGCTGCTTTTCATCATCATCATTAATAATAATAATGCGCTGAAGCAAACATCTCTGCCAGACAGAGTTCATGGAAGCTAGCACACACAGGAATCCCCCTTCAAAACAGCCTATCAGCAGTTCTGGCAGTCTAACAATAGCTACAAGTTCTACCTCCACAATTAACATCTTAAAGCCCAGCTTCTACTTCAGAAGGTAGCTAAGCCCCTTGAGGTCCAGCTCTTCAAGGGGATGTGCCCATGAATCAGCACACAGTGCGATCATGGGGTCATATGAAATAGCATAACAAAGCCATTCAAGGGGTGCACACCTCCAGATACAGTACAGTAGACCTACTTAATAGGTCTCTACGGACATGAGCAGTGCTGTGGGTGGGTGGCCCACAGGGACTGGAGCTGTGTACCCCTGCAAATGAAGCCTATCCATAAATATGTTATGATACCGCATGTCAAAAACTAGAACAATTATGAAATCATCTGAATCTACTATAGAATTAGGCTATTCATTAATTGCTGTCATAAACTAGTTAACATTTATTTTAGTCAGGTTGGATTGGCCAAACTTGGGTCAAGCAGAAATAAATTACCTTGAAACACCTCTTTAGTCACCTTAATCATTGTGTAAATAACGTTCTCAAACAAGCTCCCACATTACAGTTCTCAATAATGCAAAGAAAAGGGTAAACTACAGTCTTCATTAAATATTTATTTTGAGCCTAACTTTAGCTGACACTAAAGTGCAGTCTATTGAGAAACGCAAAGTCAGGCCAATTTGCTGCAGTCCCCATCTTCTGTGTTTAGGAGGAAGGTGTCATGCTGGCCAACGACCATAGCCCGAGTGCCCGTCTGTTTGTGCTTGACAATGAGAAATGGAGTTTACAAGAGCACAAAGATCTGAGATCAGGCTACAATAAACATGTTATTCTCTGCTTCCGTTCCTCCCAAATAACAACTTACATGAAGGTCATTCTTTCCAAAACAGACATATTGCATCAGCCCATCCAACTAACGTTATAGATATAATATCTCACCATTACAAAGAAGCTGATCACTGTCAATGCAATGGAAATTGTAGAACTAACGAATTGTAAGCTATACACAGTGTATTGATACAATGTCGCAAGTTAGTTATTAACCTTAGATACAACGAAGCACGATGTTCACAGACAGTTTTTTCAGTGAACACAACAACCTCAAAACTTTCCAAAACGAGAACCAAAGAAAAGGATTGACACAAAAGGACAACATCAAGTGCCGTTTTTTTTAGACTCATCAGATATGTCAGTGACTATTTTGATTTCAGTCAGTCACTGGGCAAGCCGCTTGCATTTTTTTTAGCAAGCTAGCCATCCAGTAATGTAGCTAGCAGGCTAACAACAACAAAACACGCGCAGCTAAAACACGGACTGTCATAGATACATACATAAGTGTACTTAGGGGTCAGCGGCGTTTCTTCCTTCACCCTTCTAGAGAACATTTCTTTCTTTCGGGGCGAGGTTGAGCTCGACAGTCACATTCCAGATTCTTGAAGTAATTCCAATCTCCACAAATCGATGTTGAACCTGACACCGGACGGGCGGGGACTCTACTCGCTAACTAAAATAGAAACATTTTAGAAGGGTCTCGGGTGTTTATTTGACACCCGCAAGAGCCAATGGCAATGCAGGACAGGAGCAATGCCAGCTCCTTATTTGCTCAAAGGCAGAGGGCACTTCCTAATTGCATACTTCACTAGAGCAATTTAAAGATACAATACCAGTACATACATTTTTTTTTTCAAGAGGTACTGTAGGGAGATCAAATGCACTTCTCGTGTAACGTCACTGTAACAATAAAACGCTTGGTGGATCCCCTTTGAGTAGTTTGGGCACACATCAAACGTTAATCGTCGAAGTGGCTTGAATTGTCATACTTGCCATATTGCATGACATACAATACACATAAAGCACAGTAGACCTAATGCTCAATGGCCAAATAAAGTATAATAAAAGGCTACGAGCATTACAGTTATTACAGACTAATAATCTAAGTGTTGTTTAAAATCAATGTTTACCTTAAAGGGTCAACGTAAAAGAGGCAACTATTTAC
This sequence comes from Oncorhynchus keta, assembly GCF_023373465.1. Lineage (NCBI taxonomy): Eukaryota > Metazoa > Chordata > Actinopteri > Salmoniformes > Salmonidae > Oncorhynchus > Oncorhynchus keta. The sequence goes on along the minus strand of NC_068454.1, from coordinate 67,776,564 downwards.
TTATTCAAATCACTGGCCTCTTCAGGACCAGGCCCAAACAAATCAGCCCACGTTGTTTCCTACATCATTCCTTTACATTAAAATGTCAATCCCAGCCACAGCTTGCGTATCAATTTCTGTATGCAAAGAATGTATCTTCTCCCCATTATACCTCAAACACGTGCAGCCAGCCGACCTATTGGACAGACATTGAGCAGCCATTTCCATCCACTGGACGTTTTTAAATCCTAAAACCCTACTTCCACATTTGAGGGGCAATTAAAATCTCACAAAGCCACTATTAAGGATAGGGCAGAGAATGAGAGAACTGAACACAACTATGTATATTACATTCACAAGAATGCCCACACGTTTTAAAGAATTCCCTATGTGCCTTCCCGGCCTTGAAACAATCAGCTTTTTTACAACGGGAACCATTCCATCCATCTGTCTACAACTGCGGAACACCACAGTCAGTCAGGTCATCCAGCACAACTATAGTTTGGGATGACCGACGACAACAGAGATATTAATGCATGCCATATACACTGCATTGATAACGTGGACAACTGACTTGGAACAAAATGATTTCACAATCATGCAAAACATTGTGGTTGCTGTAATCTGAGTGAAAATTGCACATTTCCAACCAAAGGAAATAGTATTCACACAAATTACACAATAAACATAACTATAACACATCAAGCAAACACTTGGACCGATTGATCAAAACAATGTAATCATCAATGACAGTGCAATAATTTGAACACACAAATCACCTTAAGGAGCATAGATAATGATGATGCAGAATAACAATGTAAATAAATTCAATTTAACACTACACACAGTCATATCACTTCAAAATAAATCACTTGACTGAATGAAAGCATATAACGAATAGGACATATATGGACTACAACACAGGCTGGATGAGAAGGTAAATACACAGAGTGTACCAAACATTAGGAACACCTGGTCTTTCCATGACCTAGACTGACCAGGTGAATCCATATGATCCCTTATGGATGTCACTTCAATCAGTGTAGATGAAGGGGAGGAGACAGGTTAAAGAAGACTTAAGACTTTTTTAGGTTAAAGACTTTTAAGCCTTGAGACAATTGAGTCATGGATGGTATATGTGTGCCATTCAGAGGGTGAATTGGAAAGAAAAGTTTTAAGCGCATTTGAACGGGGTATGGTAGTAGGTGTCAGGCGCACCGGTTCCAGTGTGTCAAGAACTGCAACGCTGCTGGGTTTTTCACGCTCAACAGTTTCCCGTGTGTATCAAGAATTGTCCACCACCCAAATGACATCTAGCCAACATGACACAACTGTGGGAAGCAATGAAGTCAACATGGGCCAGCATCCCTGTGCAATGCTTTAAACACCTTGTAAAGTCATTACCCCCAACGAATTGTAACTGTTCTGAGGGCAAAAGAGGTTGCAACTCAATATTAGGAAGGAGTTCCTAATGTTTTGTACACTCATTGTATTGTAACTACTACACATACTACTGTATCCATCCAGCCATGTAAGAAACACAGAATGTAGAATGTAGTGTGGAACACCTCAGTTCTCTAGTCCTTACCTCCCACTCTTTGTTGTTTATATCCGTGAGGGGTTCGTCTTCTCCTGTCTCGGACCCCGAAGGCTTCTTGACCACCATGAACCCTGGCTCGTGGCCGATGCCCTTCACCCCCTCCCCATACATGTCTGGGGTCCACTGGATGAAGAACACATACAGGTGCTCGGACCTGGGGAGGGGAGAGAGGTAGAAACACAAACAGTCACACACATAATTACAGAAATTATGGTAACACTTGAAGAGAACAGTATCTACGTAAGGACTTCCTAACACATTCATAACAATACATACCGTATTCATAATCAGTACATAAACATTCCATGAATGTCAATTTATGTTAACGGTTATTGGTTCTGAATAGTGTTATGAATATATTCTGCCAATTTTTTGGCCATATTTTGATAGCCTACCGACATCCTAACCCTCACAATGCTTTCATTTCACATGTAAAGTGAATGCTTTAGTCTCAAAATGGCCGTCTCTAAATGGCATGAGGCTGTTATGCCACTCTGCTGTCTTGTGTCTCTATGTATCAGGCTGTATATGGTCTTTTTTCCCCACTGTCTGGAACTCTCCCACCATTGTCAGGATACTTTACACACATCTTCTGGGTCGCCACTCAATTAGGTCATCCAGCAGACATAGTCAGTCTGCCAGTGAGTGTGTGTGTGTGTGCACGTGTGTTTGTGTGTACGAAAGTGTGTGCGTGTACGTGAGTATGTGTAAGTGTGCACGTCTGTGCATGGGTGTGTGTGTGTATAAAGGCACAGTGCTATCCATGGGAACAGAGCCAGCAGTGTAACAGGGCAGCATTACAGGAGACATTCTGAGATAAACACATTCCAACCACCCTACAATGGCACATGGCCATGGTGATGGTGGTGTGACTGTGTCTGTGGCCAGAGACAAGACTGGTGGCCTGTCTGCCTGTTTCAAATGAGATTAACATGTGAGACTGAGAGGAGTGTGCTGTGCTGGTCAACACAAGCCTACTGGCTACTGGGAATGAAAACAGCTGAAGGGTAGAATTTTCAAAGTCAAAGAATGGCTGGTCAAACATCTGATCAGATTCATAACTTTCTGTCCTCTCTCTCTCCAGGACTGGAGACAAAGGCAGCACTGTGCTTGGACCCAACACTGCAACAAAGTGACTTTTCAGCATTAACTAATTGAATTAAGCTGTTGAAGCAATTTGGAATAATTTACTAGAAAAACATATTTTACAGCTTTTGATGAAGATACATATTTCCTTGTACTGTTCTTTGAAAGGCCTAAACGATACATTCATTATGAATACTGCTGACATTGCTGTGCAACATCCCAGTGGAGTCGAAATTGACAGATCTCATTACGATTAATACCCATTTACATAAAAGGGCAAAAACAGTTCATTTGTGCTATTGTGGACAGAAATGTCATCCAAAGCACACTGAAATACTGCACAAAATGTACACTACCGTTCAAAAGTTTGGGTTCACTTTTTGTCCATTAAAATAACATCAAATTGATCAGAAATACAGTGTAGACATTGTTAATGTTGTAAATGACTTTTGTAGCTGGAAACGTCTGATTTTTAATGGAATATCTATATAGGCTTACAGAGGCCCATTGTCAGCAACCATCACTCCTGCGTTCCAATGGCACGTTGTGTTAGCTAATCCAAGTTTATAATTTTAAAAGGCTAATTGATCATTAGAAAACCCTTTTGCAATTGTGTTAGCACAGCTAAAAAACTGTTGTGTTGATTAAAGAAGCAATACAACTGGCCTTCTTTAGACTAGTTGAGTATCTGGAGTATCAGCATTTGTGGGTTCGATTAGAGGCTGAAACTCGTCAGTCTATTCTTATTATGGGAAATAAAGGCTATTCCATGCGAGAAATTGCCAAGAAACTGAAGATCTCGTACAACGATGTGTACTACCCCCTTCACAGAACAGCGCATACTGGCTCTAACCAGAATAGAAAGAGGAGTGGGAGGCCCAGGTGCACAACTGAGCAAGAGGACAAGTACATTAGAATGTCTAGTTTGAGAAACCGACGCCTCACAAGTCCTCAACTGGCAGCTTCATTAAATAGTACCCGCAAAATACCAGTCTCAACGTCAACAGTGAAGAGGCGACTCTGGAATGCTGACCTTCTAGGCAGAGTTGCAAAGAAAAATCCACATCTCAGACTGGCCAATAAAAAGAAAAGATTAAGATGGGCAAAATAACACAGACACTGGACAGAGGAACTCTGCCTAGAAGGCCAGCATTCCGGAGCCGCATCTTCACTGTTGACGTTGAGAGTTTTTTTAATGGATCAAAAAATAGCTTTTCTTTAAAAAACAAGGCAATTTCTAATTGACCCCAAACTTTTGAACGGTAGTGTATATACATTGCCTTGCAAAAGTACTCATCCCCCTTGGCGTTTTTCCTATTTTGTTGCACTACAACCTATAATTGAAATGTATTTTTATTTGAATTTTATATAATGGACATACACAAAATAGTCCAAATTGGTGAAGTGAAATAAAAAAAAATGACAAAAGTGTCAAAAAAATAAAAAAAACTGAAAAGGGTTGCGTACATATGTATTCACCCCCTTTGCTATGAAGCCCCTAAATTAGATCTGGTGCAACAAATTACCTTCATAAGTCACATAATCAGTTAAATAAAGTTCACCTGTGGGCAATCTAAGTGTCACATGATCGGTCACACGATCTCAGTATATATACACCTGCTCTGAAAGGCCCCAGAGTCTGTAACACCACTAAGAAAGGGGCACCACCAAGCAAGCTGCACCATGAAGACCAATGAGCTCCAAACAGGTCAGGGACAAAGTTGTGGAGAAGTACAGATCAGGATTGGGTTATAAAACAATATCTGAAACTTTGAACAACCCACGGAGCACCATTAAATCCATTACAAAAAAATTGAAAGAATATGGCACCACAACAAACCTGCCATGAGAGGGCCGCCCACCAACACTCACAGACCAGGCAAGGAGGGCATTAATCAGAGAGGCAACAGAGAACAAATAAAAAAAAGAGACCAAAGATAACCGTGAAAGAGCTGCAAAGCTCCACAGCGGAGATTGGATTATCTGTCCATAGGACCACTTTAAGCCATACACTCCACAGAGCTGGGGTTTACGATAGAGTGGCCAGAAAAAAAGCCATTGCTTTAAGAACAAAATTAGCAAACACTTTGGTGTTCGCCAAAAAGCATGTAGGAGACTCCCCAAACATATGGAAGATGCTACTCTGGACAGATGAGACTAAAGTTGAGCTTTTTGGCCATCAAGGAAAATGCTATGTCTGGAATAAACCCAACACCTCTCTCACCCCGAGAACACCATCCCCACAGTGAAGCATGGTGGTGGCAGCATCATGCTGTGGGGATGTTTTTATCAGCAGGGACTGGGAAACTGGTCAGAATTGAAGGAATGATGGATGATGCTAAATACAGGTAAATTCTTGAGGGAAACCTGTTTCAGTCTTTCAGAGATTTGAGACTGGGACGGAGGTTCACCTTCCAGCAGGACAATGACCCTAAGCATAGTGCTAAAGCAACCCTTGAGTGGTTTAAGGGGAAACATTTAAATGTCTTGGAATGGCCTAGTCAAAGCACAGACCTCAATCCAATTGAGAATCTGTGGTATGATTTAAAGATTGCTGATCACCAGCAGAACCCATCCAACTTGAAGGAGCTGGAGCAGTTTTGCCTTGAAGAATGGGCAAAAATCCCAGTGGCTAGATGTGCCAAGCTTATAGAGACATACCCCAAAAGACTTGCGGCTGAAATCGCTGCAAAAGGTGGCTCTACAAAGTATTGACTTTGGGGGTGGATAGTTATGCACGCTCAAGTTTTCAGCTTTAAAAAAAATATATATATTTTAATTCCAGGTTGTAAGGCAACAAAATAGGAAAAATGCCAAGGGAGGTCAATACTTTCGCAAACCACTGTAACAGGACTGCTTTTCACAGCCTGGTCCAGTTCCCTCAGTGAGGGAAAAAATAAATGTATTCTATAGATATTTGTGTATGTACGTGTGAGTCTGCAGAGTGGGTGAATAAATAAATAATCTAGCTGTCTGGGCTGGTGGCAGCATAGTGAGATGGGCTTGGCGCTGGGCAGACATTGGGGCTGCACTACAGTGACTCTGCAGACCTTGGCGCTGCAGTGTGGCGCACACACACACACACACACACACACACACACACACACACACACACACACACACACACACACACACACACACACACACACACACACACACACTCTCCTGCGGCACAGCGAACCAGTACTCATGTTTCCTGTCCCTCTGAGCGTACTGCTGCATGGAGGCGCTGGCGTTGGACACAAATGTCTTCTTCATGGGCTGGCCCACCCGCAGACACAGGAACTTGTGGGACCGGTGCCTCCGCCGCTCCATGGACACTGTAGAGCCACATGACAAACAGGAAATGATCACATGATAATGAATTGTTACCTTATCCATCTTAACACTTACAGGGCCAAAGCAGATTCCAATCTGATTTAAATCTTTCAGAATATTTTTCAATTCAGTGACTGACCAAATGTAGGCCTACTCCTGGTTTAAAACATATCCTCTTATTATCTAATAGTCCCTCACCACACCACTGGACCTAATCCATCTGTAAATAAGAAAACATTTCAGATCTATTTGATAACAGGGTCTTTATATGAACTAGATCTCCTCCTCTGTTTACTAGGTATCTCAACAGACAGTAATTCTGTGCCAGAATAATAGGAAGATGACCCAAATAAACAGAACTCATAACAGATCGTGACACCAAAACATATCCCTGCTTTTATTAACGACCCATTAGAAGGTCAAATCAGTGGGACTTCTACAAAGAAAAGAGACACTTTGTGACATAACACAGACCGGGACCCATAGTCACAAACAGAGCCAGAGAAATGGTTCATCTACAGTACTTAGAAAACACAGCTCAGTGGGAAAAATGATATTTGAAAACGCAGTAATTGGGCTTGTTTTGAAGTGGGGCCTTGGCTCACGTCTGCCATGGTAATGTGGTGTGGAGTAAAGCAGAACCCTGCTGTGATCCCAGCCAATAAGAGCAAACATTCTAGGAACTCTCTGTGGGGTGAGAATTATGGTGATATAAATTATGGGAACACAACCAGACCTTGGTTCAACCAGTGTTCGTTTTCTTTCCAAAATACTTTGAGAGTTTGATTGAGCCTGCCTAGAGTGCCAGATGGGTGGGGTTTGCACCTTTGGGACTATTCCTTTGGTTCCAATACCCCAGGCAAACTCAATGAGGTGCAGCAAAAGTGTTTGAAAGAAGACAAATACTATTAGAGCCCAGGTCTGAACACAACTAAGTGAGGCACTAGAGCTCACATAGAACTGTAGAACAGTGGAAGAATAACATACATAGCACATATAGCAGGCATGGCACAGAACACAGTAGTAGTTTGAGCCTGCACACTACTGTGGTAGTCTATGTTCTAGGGTAAGAAATATTCAATGTTTACTGAAAAAGACAACAAACCAAAAAGAGAAGGCAGCTATAAAATGTAAATAGTTAAGTCACTTCAAATGCTGCTCGTGTCTCTGAGGGTTATTAATGCAGGCCGTCTAAACGCTATTGTGTTTCCCCTCAGATGTTAGGTGTGGGTGTTTGTGTTGTCTCTCTGTGTTTGATTTTGAGGTTTTAGCATATCTTGGAGTTGAGTGCACGTGGAGCAGACCGGCTAACAGCAGAGCTAGATCAAAGCGGAGTATAATGCCTCCTGCTCATTCCTGTAGGTGATAACAGCACACCACACATTTCCACAGTTATTTTTCTCTTTTTTTAGTCCAATTACAACTGGGGAGGCACAAAGCTGTGACAGGAGGTTATCAGGAGCACCCTGCAGCCGAGGTGTACGGAAGCAGCCGGAGCCAACCTTCCTGTAATAGCACTGGGAGCTTCATTAGAATAAACATTATGATGATAATTGCAGAGATGGCAAATGGCAGCAGCATACCAGGCAGTGAGGATGTGTAAATAATCTGCAATAACTGTCTATAGATTTGCCTTCATGTTGAGAACTCAAGTGGGGTTGAAATAGAAGCTGAACATATTTTCGCACCTACTGAAAAACAATGTAAGTGCATAGTGTAAGGATATGTATTTCATATTTTCATTATACAACAGATACACGTTATCTCACACGTTATCTCACTACCTTCTGCAGAGTTCTGTCCCTCCACCTTTTGTGTTACATTCTCCATTTGCTCTGTGGCTTGTTGCATAGTATGATTCTTCCACATCTTTCTCAGTTCCTCCACGTCCGTCTCAGAGTCCTGGGACCCCTCTCTGCTCAGCTTGGGCCTGTCCCCTGAACCCCCCTCCTGGCCGGAGGGCTCCCCAGGCCCGGTGGTAGATCTCTGGGAGGCATGGCGTGAGGAGGGTCCTTGGCATGGTCCCTGGCTGGTGGTGGGTGTGCTTGGTGCTGCCTTCTCCACATCCACACTGTGCTGCTTGGAGTCTATGGGTGACTGGCTCTGGGCTGTGTGGCTGTCTGGATTATCCTCTGCTGTGGTGGGTTGTTTCTCCTGGCCCTCCCCTGGCGGCTGGCTGACTGACTTGCAGGCGCTGCTTGCGGCCCCTGGGGCTTCCCCTGGAGGGGTGAAGGCCGCCACATGGGTGACAGTTTGGATGGACTCTGTGGAGGCTGTGGCTGAGGAAGACTTGTCCAGCCGGAGGTCTTCGGAGGAAGTGGCCTCCTCCCGAATGGGGGACAGCTCTGACTCTGTAAAGACGTCCTCGGAGAAGGAGCCCTCTGTACTGCGGTTGGCCGCGCTCCCGCTGTCGTTGCCTGGGACTCTCAGATGCTGCTCTGGGTCCGGCTGAGAGGAGGTGGAGGGCCCGCGCTCTGACGTCAAAGGCTCCAGATGCCTGGAGAGGGAAGAAAACAGTAAAGAAGAAAATACAAGTTAGAGAGGTCTGACTTGGAATGCAGTAGAATGGCACCGTTCTTTTTGTTTATTACAGTATAATGTGGAGAGACCAGGCGAAACAAGTCATCCTCTCAATACAGATCTAATATGAATCTATGTTTGTTTGGCGCATCTGTAAGCGAACTACTCTGCATAATAATCTGAATAGGTTTTGTACAGTAAATTAACAAAAACACTGTGCAGCCAGCCAGCCAACGCCAACTAACAGGATTCCTCTACATACTGTAACAGCACACTAGACTCCACAGGTTCTCCAAAGACCTGTTGTGGGACTAAAATAGTTGCATCCTACTGTGTGTAAACACTGGTTGGCACACAGGCAGGACTTTGTTATTGTGTGCTCTTTGAGACAGAGTCTGCTTGCATCACATGAGAAAACAGCTGTCCTCACACAGAGACAATGGCTGTGTTTCAAACTCAAAGTAGACAGCCCTTGGCCCTAGATCCTCAGCCCTTGAATTACGTTTTACATCGTCACATCCGAGTGTACCTTGAATGTCGCTTGCCCAAGCCAGGGAGAGTGATAATCAGAGTCAACGTCCTCAGTGGAAATCTAGAAGTCGAGTTTAAAAAGAACCAACCGAAAGCTATTAATGTACATAGTAAGCTAACATATCTAGCTAAAGCTATGAATGTACCTAGTAAGCTAACATAGCTAGCTAAAGCTATTCATGTACCTAGTAAGCTAACGTATCTAGCTGGCACTCCTGTCAGGTAGCTAGCTACAGTTACCCATAGCTGGCTAGCTAGTTTAATTGTTTGGCCATTTATTCCAATACATTTCAGAATTCCCCAAAATATGTTTATGAATCTAGCTACGTTTTATAGGCTCCTCACTATGAGACTGAGCCAATTTTCCAACGCTAAAATCAGTGTCTATATATATTTTCTAGCAAGCTAGCTTCATACTTTTTTCTGACAGGCCAAAAATGTGACACTTCGCGGCCACCAGAGTTTGACATGTGACTACAGTTTGCATTGAATTGTGGGTCGTATCAACCCCGCAAGTGACCAAAGTGGTTTGTTCACTCGCTCCCTTGAGCTAAATCGAGGGCTGAGAGGGAAACGTTAGTGAATTGGACCTCCACTTAAGATGTCAATCATCTGCATCCGGTTTCCAACGGTGAAGTGGCGAGGGCAAGGGGGTAAAAATAACGTGTTTGGACTGCAGCCAATAACCATTAGACGGCACAATAGATGCTCCATCAGATCTGAACACCTAACACAGCCCAAATCCACCACTGAACATTTTCACAGACATACTGGATGGGCACTAGAGTGGAAGGGCTAAGCATAGCTCTATAGTTACAATAATAATAAATGTCTCTTAGCAGACACTTTCATCCAACTTACAGTTCAGTAAGTGCATACATAATTAGCATGTGTATGTGATCTGAGCGGGACATGAACCCACGACCTTGGCATCGCTAGCGCCACAGAGGAACACAGCTACAAATAGCTAATGCTTTGGTAAGATTTCATCATAGTATTAATATAACACAATTATCTTGATCTGAGCAAACAATCCACGTTAAATTGCTAATAAAAACAGAGACGGTAGGAGATCTGTATGCGGGTGGCATGCCATGGAGATAAACTAAGCTGGCTGCTGAAGTGGATATATTATTACATCAAGCAAATGGGTGAGCAATCCAGACGTAGGTGGGTGCATGCATAGTTCATTAACCTTGCTATAATTGTCATTTCCTTTTCCTTTTTGACATGGGGGATATAATTAATCTGTTGGATGGTTTCTGATGTAATCAGTGTGTGCCTGCAGTGCTGGGCTGATGAAGTGATTACGGAGGGGCTGTGATGTGTAACCAGGGATGGAGTGGTAGAAAAAGAAGTGGGTAAACGAGTGATGTGTAACATAAACGCAAACAATGTTAATTTTGTGCAACAGGTGCGTAAACGCAACTCCTCTCCACTACATCTCTGTTAGTGTGGTTCAGTAGGCACAAAACAGTGTGCTCTAATGAATGGGACCCCTGTGTGTGACAGACCGACAGACAGACAGACAGGGCTCTTACGCGGGCACGGCCTCTCTGATTTTGCTGTCAGTAATCTCCTTGTAGATGGCTGCAGACATGACCTCCTCCAGGGGACACATGTAGCCGTACTCCTCACAGCCGTGCTCCTGCACCAGAGGGTCCATCCTGTGGGGGTCAAACATGATGTTGTTGGGCGTCACCAGCAACACCCCGCTCACCGCACCCTGGGGGGAGAGAGAGACAGACGGAGAGAGGGAGAGAGAGACAGACAGAGGGAGAGAGAAGGGAGAGAGAAGGGAGAGAGAGAAGAGAAGAGAGAGAGAGAGGAGAAGAGAAGAGAGAGAGAGAGGAGAAGAGAATAGAAGAGAGAGAAGAGAAGAGAAGAGAAAGAGAGGAGAAGAAAAGAGAAGAGAAGAGAGAGAGAGAGAGGGAGGGAGAAAGAAGAGAGAGGGTTAGACAGAATATTACAGCTAGAGTGAAAGAAATGTGTCAGCCATTTAGTGGAGGAGATATATTACCCTTCCAGCATAAATAAACAAAATGGCATTACTGTACTGTAGGTATCCAAAAGCAACTGAAGGATATTGACTATGAACAGGAAGCTCCAATACTGACCTCCCTGTGGGGGGGAGCAGCAAACCTTTGATTTAGACTGAATGGATCAACATTGGTTTCATGTTGTTCAATAGCATGGATCTGAGCTGCTAGAGGTGGCTGTTGGCTGGTGGAGGGCCAGCATTCCTGATGGTCCTCTGAACTTCTCCATGCGCTTACCTTATAATACTGTACATATCTTATATATAGAATATACTATATATACTGTATAGTACTGTAATATATATGAATATACATGATATATACCTTGCCGTCTGTGATGTACTTGCAGTTGATTTTGAGGAACTTCTCTGTCAGGGCCTCTTCCTCCTCGGAGGTGGACGACACTACACGGGCCTGGCGGAGTGCTGAGAACACCGGAGCATGGTGATGATGGTGAGCCTCTGGCCTGGGAGCGCCATTGGATTCCTACAGGGAGGGGTGGCCATTTTGAATAACAGGACAGGAGGGAGAAGTAAAGGGTGGACAAGAATGAACACATTTAGCGTTTAGTGATATGTTGATAAAACAGTAAGTTATGGCTTTAGCTTATCCTCCAAGTCATATAGAATAGATTAAGTTATATAGAATAGATTAAGTCATATAGAATAGATCAAGTCATATAGAATAGATCAAGTCATATAGAATATATCAAGTCATATAGAATAGATCAAGTCAAATAGAATAGATCAAATCATATAGAATATATCAAGTCAAATAGAATATATCAAGTCAAATAGAATAGATCAAATCATATAGAATATATAAAGTCATATAGAATAGATCAAGTCATAGAATATATAAAGTCATATAGAATAGATCAAATCATATAGAATATATAAAGTCATATAGAATAGATCAAGTCAAATAGAATAGATCAAATCATATAGAATATATCAAGTCATATAGAATAGATCAAGTCAAATAGAATAGATCAAGTCAAATAGAATAGATCAAATCATATAGAATATATCAAGTCATATAGAATAGATCAAGTCATAGAATATATAAAGTCATATAGAATAGATCAAGTCATATAGAATAGATCAAGTCATAGAATATATAAAGTCATATAGAATAGATCAAGTCATATAGAATAGATCAAGTCATAGAATATATAAAGTCATATAGAATAGATCAAGTCATATAGAATAGATCAAGTCATAGAATATATAAAGTCATATAGAATAGATCAAGTCATATAGAATAGATCAAGTCAAATAGTATAGATCAAGTCATATAGAATAGATCAAGTCATATAGTATAGATCAAGTCATAGAATATATAAAGTCATATAGAATAGATCAAGTCATATAGAATAGATCAAGTCAAATAGTATAGATCAAATCATATAGAATATATAAAGTCATATAGAATAGATCAAGTCATATAGAATAGATCAAGTCATAGAATATATAAAGTCATATAGAATAGATCAAGTCATATAGAATAGATCAAGTCATAGAATATATAAAGTCATATAGAATAGATCAAGTCATATAGAATAGATCAAGTCAAATAGAACAGTATCAACAGCAGGTGTATCAATTCAACAACACTCAATGCTCAAACAACATTGAGTTGAATGTAATCAATATAAGCAATCTTAGATTTCAGTAACAAAACTCTTGCACACATCACATACCATAGAAATAGAATGAATAGAAAGGTCATCTCATACAAGTCATTGACGGCATAATGGGTGGACTGGCAGCCATTTTGAGTGTACCCATGGCAGGAAGTAAAGGCAGGAAGTAAAAGAAGGAGGTATACCCTTCAATCTGTGCTGTGATTTGTTGAGTCAACTCAACTGACATTCCAAAAAAGACATTTCATTGCAGTTAGCATCATTTGAATGAACATTCTACATTACCGTGGCAATCTAGCATCAGTTTATAACAAATTCAAAAATACCATGGAGATTATTGCTTCACAATATCTGGCAGCCATTGTGCATGTACGTACCCAAGAGTTTACCAGTCAAATATCCAGGGTTAGAGCTTTCAAGCTGTTCTATTCATTCTATGTCTATGTCACATACTCAAGTGACATGTTACATTGCATGTGACCTGATTATATACCAAGTGATAATAATGAAGAAGGAGTTGGCAAAATCACATCTAAGTTGATTTGTCTCCCTACATCAAACCAATCAGCTAGGGTATCTAAATATACTGTAGAGTGTAGCTAGTCTACATGTAGCAATGTTTCTGCACTGTTCGCCAATCAGGTCAACAAACAAACAGAGACAGAGAAAGACAAGTACACTACATGACCAAAAGTATATGGACACCTGCTCGTCGAACATCTCATTCCAAAATCATGGGCATTGATTGGTCCTCCCTTTGCTGTTATAACAGCCTCCACTCTTCTGGGAAGGCTTTCCACTAGATGTTGGAACATTGCTACAGGGACATGCTTCCATTCAGCCACAAGAGCATTAGTGAGGTTGGACAGTGACGTTGAGCGATTAGGCCTGGCTCGCAGTCGGCGTTCCTATTCATCCCAAAGGTGTTAGATGGCTTTGAGGTCAGGGCTCTGTGCAGGCCAGTCAAGTTCTTCCACACCAATCTCGACAAACCATTTCCGTACGGACCTCGCTTTGTGCACAGGGGCATTGTCGTGCTGAAACAGCAAAGGGGCTTCCCAAACTGTTGCCACAAAGGTGAAAGCCCAGAATCGTCTAGAATGTAATTGTATTCTGTTGCGTTAAGATTTCCCTTCACTGGAACTAAGGAGCAATGCTCCAGCTAATGCTTGGCATTGCGAATAGTGATCTTAGGCTTGTGTGCGGCTGCTTGGCAATGGAAACCTATTTCATGAAGCTCCCATCGAACAGTTGGTACGCGCTTCAGTCCCCGGCGTTCCCGTTCTGTGAGCTTGTGTGGCCTACCACTTCGCGGCTGAGCTATTGTTGCTCCTAGACGTTTCCACTTCACAATAACAGCTCTTATAGTTGACCAGAGCAGCTAAAGCAGGGCAGAGATTTTATGAACTGACTTGCTGGAAAGGTGGCATCCTATGATGGTGACACGTTGAAAGGCACTGAGCTCTTCAGTAAGGCCATTCTACTGCCAATCAAATCAAATCAAAATCAAATCAAATTTATTTATATAGCCCTTCGTACATCAGCTGATATCTCAAAGTGCTGTACAGAAACCCAGCCTAAAACCCCAAACAGCAAACAATGCAGGTGTAAAACAATGCAGGTGCCAATGTTTGTCCGTGGAGATTGCATGGTGGTGTGCTCAATTTTATACACCTGTCAACAAACACACAGGGTGTGACTGAAATAGTCTAATCCACTAATTTGAAGGGATGTCCACATACTTTTGATATATAGTGTATGTCTCCCTCCCTAGTAGATGCATGATTAAAAACAGGATGAGAAGTGCACATGAAGACTATTTAAATACAGCTCTGTTATTCCTCCGTCTACATAAATCATACACTTCGTCATGTGTGTGTGTAGATCAGTAGACTGATTATTTTTCCTGTACTGAAATGTTAACTGAACTCCAGGACTGCCGATATACACTGAGAAATGAACACTCACTCAGTCTCATGGAACATGAAACGGAGATATCAGGCAGATATTACCTAACTACAGATGTGTGTGTGTCAGCCGTCTGTCTGTGTTATTGATCATATCAGCTTCATGTAACACAGTAATAGACTCAGGGTAAACCCATGCTCCTGACCCAACCCAATCCCTGACCATATGGGCCACGACGACAGCAAAGACCCTGTTTAACCCTGTTCACTCAACAAACAGACAGTGTTACTGTTCTTATGACAAGTAGAGATAGAGATTTAAGTTTTACGATGTGTTATTCTGTACAGATCCAGTTTCTACAGTAGTATTTGCTGCATCTCACAAGGAGGACTCGGGGCTGTGACTGTCATGGAAATTTGGATGACTGTAATTGGCCAGCCAAATGACCACGGTCTCCGTAATAACCGCTACAATAGCAAAAAATATATATAATATTTGTTTTGCTTTTCAGACACCTTTTCTCCTTTCTTCCGCTCCTGACTGCAATGTGCTGCCATAGAAATAGAATGAATAGAACGGGCTTCCCCATTCAAGTCAATGATGGTATAATGGGTGAACTGGCGGCCATTGCGAGCGTACCCATGGAAGCAAAGCAGGAAGTAAAAGCAGGAAGTATACCCATCAGTCTGTACTGTGATTTGTTGATTCAACTCAACTGACATTACAAACAATCCATTCCATTGCATGAGCCACATCAGTTAACATCATTTGAATGAACATTCTACATTACCACGAAAATGATTGAATCACAATACCAGACTGTCATTGCGAGTGTACCCATGAGTTTAATCGTCAAATTTCTAGAGTTAGAGGTTCCAAGCTCATTCTATTCATCGTTTGCTACAACACCTTGCTTGTTTCAGCAAGAGGCAACAAAGTTTCATCACGTTGTTAAGAGCCCATGTTATTACAGAAACTGACTCAACCACATGAATGCCTGGCTATCACACCTTCAGTCAGCTGTTCGAAAAAAAATTAGGAAAAATATGCAGGTAATTTTATTTATGACGGTCTTCATCCATAAACATTTGTGCCAACCCTACTACAGTCATTTCTAGGCACATCTCTAGGCACTCGGCACTAGTTCTCCAGCTCATCCATTGTAAACAATGATAATGATTTATCCACATGGCCTGCTACTGTGCCAGGCTGTGTGGCTGGCTGCAGAGCCAGACAGAGGGATGGAGGGATAGGGAGGGTGTGGGAACAGGAGCTAGGCAGAGGGATGGATGGAGGGATAGTGAGGGTGTGGGAACAGGAGCTAGGCAGAGGGATGTATGGAGGGATAGGGAGGGTGTGGGAACAGGAGCTAGGCAGAGGGATAGGGAGGGTGTGGGAACAGGAGCTAGGCAGAGGGATGGATGGAGGGATAGTGAGGGTGTGGGAACAGGAGCTAGGCAGAGGGATGGATGGAGGGATAGGGAGGGTGTGGGAACAAGAAGATGGATGATGGAAGGTCAGAGGAATGAAGGATGGAGGGATAGGGAAGGAGGGTGTGGGAAAATGGCATAGACGGAGAGATGAAGAGTAGGCGTGCAGGTCTGCTGTGTGTGAAACACCAAACCCACAGCTGTCTGCTGGCCTCTTGACACCCTCCCACACCTCTCCTGTCTCTGTCTCCCTGGGAGCACCAGCCCACGACTACTGACCCACCGGCACACAACTAGCAACACATACACACACAGACACACTGGCAGCTAATGAGGCTGAGGGGGCAGCTCAACATGCTAGACAAAACAAAACAACAACAACTACTGGCTGGAATTCCAACCCGGCCACTCCGGCACACAACAAGACTGTTTTAGCCCTTCAAGCTAAAACCTTCACTGAACCACCACCGTTACAGGAACATTATACATCAGTAGGAAAGAGAACATGACACTTGAGTGGTGCTCTCCTTGGTCGGTCACTGTCATCCACTTCAGGTGGATATCTACAGTGCTTCACCCATCCTCTCTTCACTGGCACATTCACTTCCTAGTGACTCATGCTCCAGTACTCTCTGTTCTGCTGCAATAATACTACAGCAACATGACAAGAGGTATTCACAGCCTCCAATAACACACAGTTCTAGGCCGTCTCCCAAATGGCAACATATTCCCTATATGGTACACTAGTTTCAACCAGGGCTCATAGGGCTTTGATCAAAAATAGTACACAATGTAGGGAATAGGGTGCCATTTGGGACACAAGCCAACTGTCCCCTTCCCCAGCAGCACATAGCTGACAACAGAAATCCGAACACTGGCCTGGTTTAAAATAAACAGTCCTAACATGTCCTCCTTCCTCTCTTAGACAACATCCTCCATCCCCCTATCATCACAAGAGAGGAAGCAGATCACAGGAAGGAAGGGTGTGTGTATGTGTGTGTGAGGTGGTCTAACACAACACTGTGAGCTAACCCTCCCACTCTGCACTATCATTTGTATGAGAGATCCACTTTAACAGTGTTCCAGTGTCTATCTGTAATCATGGTATTGTTCATACCATAAACCAGCACTAGGCAGGGGTGCATAATATACTGTTTCCCTCAGGTACTTGGACAGCGGTCATATATCCTGAGGACTATATGTTTATGTGTGAGCCTGATCAGCTTTCTAATTCAGGGATAGGGGTTGGGGGAATGGGCACCCCATAACACATCAGAGTCCATCCATAAGAATTGAATAACCAATGTGAACACCACAATTGTCAAAGATATCAACGTGTGTGTGTCTCTGTGAGAGGAGGTGTACACTGGCCGACCGGAGAGTGGGAGAGGCTAAAGATGGAGGAATGGAGAGAGAGAGGGATGGGATGGTGTTATCACATGGTGCTTTGATCCCAGAGGCTATGGGAAATCAATCCAGTCTAGAGCTGCTCGCCAGGTGGAAAGGAAGAAAGCTGACTCTGACATAATTCTATGGATATTGCATCCATCCATAGAGCTGCTGCTGTTTGCTTTGCCAAGTATGCATCCCAAATGGCACCCTATTCCCTTTATAGTGCACTACTTTTGACCAGGGTCCTGGTCAAAATGAGTGCACTATAGAGGGAATAGGGTGCCACTTGGGACGTGACCATAGTAGCACAACCCCTCTAATATTATATATGTGATGGTTGTTTGTTTTCCACTTAGTAAACCTATATTGCAGGGATCATAAACTAGATTCAGACGCAGGACAATTTTTTCTTGAGCGGATGGTCGGGGAGCAGGAACGTAATAAAACAAATATTTTTAGATTGCAAATTGACTTCAAGAAGCCTAAAAACATATAGTATTTGATTAAAACATCATTTCAAACCTTGATTACATTTGGGGACATTACCCTACATAGGGTGCCGTCTTTCAGATAGGAAGTTAAACAGGTGTCCTGACTCTCAGTGATCATTCAAAATCACATGGCACTTATTGTAAGAGTAGGGGTGTTCACCCATTGTCATGGATAAATGCCCAACCTGGCCACATTCCATCATGACCACCTAATCATCCCCCTCATTCCTAATTGGCATATATCCCTCCTCACCTCTCCACCTGATAGCTGATGTGTGGTGAGCGTTCTGGCACAAAAATGGTTGGTTGCTACACATTGGTGGATGAGGTGGGTTTCTCCCTACTATACTGAATAAAAATATAAATGCAACATGTAAAGTGTTGGTCCCATGTTTTATGAGCTGAAATAAAAGATCCCAGAAATGTTCCATATGCACAAAAAGTTTATTTCTCTCAAATTTGTTTACATCCCTATTAGTGAGCATTTCTCCTTTGCCTAGATAATCCATCCACCTGACAGGTGTGGCATATCAAGAAGCTGATTAAACAGCCTGATCATTACACAGGTACACCTTGTGCTGGGAACAATAAAAGGCTCCTCTAAAATGTGCAGTTTTGTCACAGAACACAATGCCACAGATGTTTCAAGTGTTGAGGGAGAGTGCAATTGGCATGTGGAATGCAGGAATGTCCACCATATTTGTTGCCAGAGAATTGAACATGAATTTGAATGCACAGAGATACTGTGATGAGACCCCGAGGCCCATTGTCGTGCCATTCATCCGCTGCCATCCCCTCATGTTTCAACATGGTAATGCACGGCCCTATGTCGCAAGGATCTGTACACAATTCCTGTGAGCTGAAAATGTCCCAGGTCTTCAATGGCCTGCATACTCACCAGACATGTCACCCATTGAGCATGTTTGGGATGCTCAGGATCGACGTGTATGACAGCGTGTTCCAGTTCCTGCCAATATCCATTAACTTCGCATTCAAGAGGAGTGGGACAACATTCCACAGGCCACAATCCACAGCCTGAACAACACTATATGAAGGAGATGTGTCGCGCTGCATGAGGCAAATAGCTCTCACACCAGATACTTATGCACGCCCCTACTTTAAAAACCTTTTTTTAATAGAGCTGAAGTCGGAAGTTTACATACACATTAGGTAAATACATTTAAACTCAGTTCTTCACAATTCCTGACATTAATCCCAGTACAAATTCCCTGTCTTAAATCAGTTAGGATCACCACTTAATTTTAAGAATGTGAAATGTCAGAATAATAGTAGAGAGAATAATTTATTTCAGCTTTTATTTCTTTTCACATTCCCAGTGGGTCAGAAGTTTACATACACTCAATTAGTATTTGATTGGCATTGCCTTGAAATTGTTTAACTTGGGTCAAACGTTTCGGGTAGCCTTCCACAGGCTTCCCACAATAAGTTGGGTGAATTTTGGCCCATTCCTCCTGACATAGCTGGTGTAACTGAGTCAGGTTTCTAGGCCTCCTTGCTCACACACAATTTTTCAGTTCTGCCAAAAAAAAATTCTATAGGATTGAGGTCAGGGTTTTGTGATGGCCACTCCAATACCTTGACTTTGTTATCCTTGAGCCATTTTGCCACAACTTTGGAAGTATGCTTGGGGTTATTCTCCATTTGGAGACCCATTTGCGACCAAACTTTAACTTCCTGACTGATGTCTTGAGATGTTGCTTCAATATATCCACATAATTTTCCTACCTCATGATGCCATCTATTTTGGAAAGTACACCAGTCCCTCCTGCAGCCAAGCACTCCCACAACATGATGCTTCACGGTTGGGATGGTGTTCTTCGGCTTGCAAGCCTCCCACTTTTTCCTCCCAACATAACGATGGTCATTATGGCCAAACAGTTCTATTTTTGTTTCATCAGACCAGAGGACATATCTCCAAAAAGTACGATCTTTGTCCCCATGTGCAGTTGCAAACCGTAGTCTGGCTTTTTTTAATGGCTGTGTTGGAGCAGTGGCTTCTTCCTTGCTGAAGAACCTTTCAGGTTATGTCGATATAGGACTCGTTTTACTGTGGATATAGATACTTTTGTACCCGTTTCCTCCAGCATCTTCACAAGGTCCTTTGCTGTTGTTCTGGGATTGATTTGCACTTTTCGCACCAAAGTACGTTCATCTCTTGGAGACAGAAAGCGTCTCCTTCCTGAGCAGTATAATGGCTGCGTAGTCCCATGGTGTTCATACTTGCGTACTATCATTTGCACAGATGTACGTGGTACCCTCAGGCGTTTGGAAATTGCTCCCTGAATGAACCAGACTTGTGGAGGTCTCCAATTATTTTTCTGAGGTCTTGGCTGATTTCTTTTGATTTTCCCATGATGTCAAGCAAAGAGGTACTGAGTTTGAAGGTAGGCCTTGAAATACATCCACAGGTACACCTCCAATTGACTCAAACGATGTCAATTAGCCTATCAGAAACTTCTAAAGCCATGACATCATTTTTTTGGAATTTTCCAAGCTGTTTAAAGGCAGTCAACTTAGTGTATGTAAACTTCTGACCCACTGGAATTGTGATACAGTGAATTATAAGTGAAGTAATCTGTCTGTAAACAATTGTTGGAAAAATTACTTATGTCATGCACAAAGTAGATGTCCTAACCGACTTGCCAAAACTATAGTTTGTTAACAAGAAATTTGTGGAGTGGTTGAAAAACGTTTTAATGACTCCAACCTAAGCGTATGTAAACTTTTGACTTCAACTATATCTGTGACCAACAGATGCATATCTGTTTTCCCAGTCATGTGAAATCCGTAGATTAGGGCCTAATGAATTTATTTTAATTGACTTATTTCCTTATGGGAACTTTAACTCAGTAAAACCTTAGAAATAGTTTTATGCTGCGTTGATATTTTTGTTCAGTATATGCAAAGCGCGTTGAGTACCTCAGTTGGTAGAAAAGGGCTATATAAATCCAATAAATTATTATTGTTTGTATATGATCACATATGTCTCTCTATTATGCGTGGGAATATTTGGGAACAGATTTCCTAAATTCTAATCACTTGGAGCAGAGTCTTTTACATCCAACAATGAACATTTTTAAAATGATATATATATGCAGTACCACTCCAGAGTTTGGACACACCTACTCATCCCAGGGTTTTTCTAAATGTTGTATTATGTTCTACACTGTAGAATACTAGTGAAGACATTAAAACTATGAAATAACACATATGGATTCATATAATAACCAAAAATGTGTTAAACAAATTAGATTCTTCAAAGCATCCACCGTTTGCCTTCATAGCAACTTTGCACACTCTTGGCATTCTCTCAACCAGCTTCACCTGGAATACTTTTCCAACAGTCTGGAAGGAGTTCCCACATATGCTGAGCACTTGTTGGCTGCTTTTCCAAATCATCCCAAACTATCTCAATTTGGTTGAGGTTGGATGCCCAAATTATCTCAATTGGGTTGAGGTGACCTGGAGGCCAGGTCATCTGATGCAGCACTCCATAATGCCCTTACACAGTCATTGGGGCATTTGTCCCACTAAGCACAAACATTGATTTGTTTAACACCTTTCTGGTTACTACATGATTCCATATGTGTTATTTCATGGTTTTGATGTCTTCACTACTATTCTACAATGTAGAAAATATAAAAAATAAAGAAAAACCATTGAATGAGTAGGTGTGTCCAAACTTTAGACTGGTACTGGTACTGTATATTTTTGGCTCAGAAAACTTGAGGTGGCAAAAAACCCCACCAAAACCACCTGCTAGTTGGGGAACACTGCTATAATGATTCATGAGGATCTTTAGTGACGAGGAAGACCGAGGGACTCTTTTAGCAAAATGTTTGACCCCATATATTAACACTCCATAACATCCAGTGCCATTTACACTACAATCGAAAATAACAGAATATTATGATTAGTGACTAGGACAAGGAATTCACTCCTTCCCAGACCCCTTCAGGACAAACCACCAGCCTGCCAATGGCCTGAGCTTCCGTCCTGTACTGTATGGCCTTGCAGACAGCCTGCAATGTAGACTGGACATCAAAGGCAGAGAGAGAGAGAGTAGAAGGCTAGAAGTGGAATGCTGTGGAAGATTTAACCACAGCTCCCCCATGTGGACATGTCCATGTTCTGCAACCGTGAGCAGAACAAACATATACTGTAAATTCATGGGATGCATGCATCCCTTGAATCTTTCATCCTGATTCTCCTACAAAGACAGGAGGATGTTGGCAAGGTGGCAGAGTAGAGGTGAAACCCCAAGGTCCGGGCTGGGTTACCTGAGCAGCTGTAGTTTGGCACCAGCCCATTGGGCACCAGCCACCCTGCAGCGGGCTAGGCAGGTAATTTACACTAGTCCTACTTTCCCTGGCCCTAAAAATAGAGGCCTACTCTGTTCTTTGCAACATAAGGAAGGAAGTGAGGGTGCCAGGACACAACAGAGCAGGATAGGACAGAGAGAGGTCTGGAGGACAGTGAGCTAGGTTGGCTACGGTCACAGCGTGAGATTCGAATGCCAGCACGATGGCTAGCCAGCCATGACATTTCATGCCTGCCAGACATTACAGCCTGTTCTGTGCGGCCAGTGGAGCCTGCTAAGGGGAGGACGGCTCATAATAATGTCTGGAACGGACTAAATGGAATGGCATCAAACCGTGTGTTTGATGTATTTGATACCATTCCACCTAATCCGCTCCAGCCATTACAACGAGTCTGTCCTCCCCAATTAAGGTGCCACCAACCTCCTGTGTGTGTAGCAACAAAAAGGGTTTTATAATTAAAAGATCATTGAGGTTTAGAAAAAGCATTGTGCAGGTTATTAAGGTCCTTCCTCCTCTACCTTGAAAACCATGCTGGATCTTTACTCCACGTCCTGTTGAGGTGATTTACCCTCCCCTGTCTGTCCTAGAAACACATCATGCTTCCTCTCTCTGGAATAACTGCTGTACGCATTCCAAATGGAACCCTATTCCCTATGGAGTGCACTACTTTTGACCAAGGCCCATAGCGCTCTGGTCAAAAGCATTGCACTACATAGGGCATGGGGTGCCATTTGGGACATGCAGGCTGTCTTGCTGGTCATCTGAGAGAATGAGCTCCGTTCATTAGTTTCTCTAAATATCAGACAGAGCATTACACTAAAAGGCTTAATTTCTCCACAGTCACACACAGCCCTTCTCCCTCAGATCCTCGTCCTCCGCTGAGAGCCAAGAAATAGGCTCCTGTTCTTATAGGCATGACCTAAATAGATAAGCGCTAAATAAACTAACGAACGGGATCCTTCTTTCAGCCTGAGTAGTGTTGAATTTATGCAGCTAGTTTGGCACGGCAGCAGTAGCAGAGGAACCCATTTTCTGAACATTCTGACAAAACGGTGCCTGGTTGCCATGGAGACGACCTGGGACAGGGTGGGTGGGACAGGGTGGAGAGGGCAATCTATGGAGCAGGAGGGTGACACTCCTGACTTGAGAACAATGGAACATGTCAGCTTTCAGTATTCCTTTACAGAGGACTTGATAGGCCTGATTCCAGACCTGCTAGAACCAACCACACTTAAGGGCATTTTCCCAAGCTACACTGCAGTGACGTGGTTACAGATCCACCATAGTTGCTGGAACAGTGAAAACCTGCAGATATTTGATCCCCTGTCCCTCCCCTGGTTAGCAGTCAACTAACACATTATTCCCTCTTATATACTGAGGTTGTCAACACCACCGTTCAGTAAACAACTAACTAACTGTGTCTTTATTGGCTGCATGCTTCTTTAAATGGAGACTAAATGGTACAGTAAAAGCAGTGGCATTTCAGCTATCACCGCCCCAGAGCAGGGAAGTGTGAGGGAAGTCACCTAACATCACTGTAACTATTGCTTAATGGGCAGAACAAAGAGCCATTCTATTACCTGGAGCCAGAGCCATACAACACGTCTGTATACTGTAGGTCAGCAAACAATGGAGAATTAGTACATTACAGACTTATTCTGCTCATAAAACAACGCGCCGGCTTATTGTCTGGCCTGTCCTGGATTGTCTGGACAGTATGAGAGTTGGTCCTTTACATTTTAAATCGGATTTGTGATAAGATATTTATGCAGGATTTGTGATAAAGCCTTCTATCGCACTCTATGATAGGTGTTGTACGTATGTGTGTGCGTGCTTGTGAGCAGACGCATGGTGAAGGGAGAATGCCGACGTGTTGATTGTGAGTGCATGTGGGAATGCTAACATACCTTCTCTAAGTCAGCTTCTGAGGGGGTGGGAGACAGAGGGCTGATGGGGCTAAGGGAAGGGGAGCTCCCCACACTGGATATGTGCTCAGGATCAGGAACGTACAGAACCTGCAAACACAATCCATGTCTGGATTTAAACAGGCCGACACACAGAAAAAGGAACATACATGCAAAGACAGAAGTGACTATGAAAACATGTTTTCAGTACGATTTGTGACATCCCAAGACGGACAAACAACAAAAAGTGAAAGCATAATTTACGTGTCCTAAAACCATCAGATGTAATATATCTCACAATGTGTCTGATGTTTTTAAGTGTTCATTGTGATATGACTAAGTCATCATAGGATATGTTGAATATAGTTATTGTCCTGCGAGTGTGTCTGTTGTTCAAGCACTAGATTAGCATGTGTTGTTGGCGTTAAGGATCTTGAGAGGCCCTACTTGTGTCTCCTTGTCCCCCTGAGAGCAGGGCCAGACAGTTAAGTGGTAGTGAGTGTGTTCTGACTGAAGAGACCCAGTGTGACGCCATGGCAGGCTAATGCTGACAAGTGTAGCAAGGGACAGAACAGGAGTGGAGTTTTTCTGGTCCCTGTGTGTGTGTGTGTGTGTGTGTGTGTGTGTGTGTGTGTGTGTGTGTGTGTGTGTGTGTGTGTGTGTGTGTGTGTGTGTGTGTGTGTGTGTGTGTGTGTGTGTGTGGTCATGGAACCCAGTAGAGAGATGTTGAGAGCCCTCCAGAGCTGGCTGGCTGGTTGGAAACAACATCAACAACCCTGCATTGTGCATCATGTTGCTGAGTGCTGCTACTGACTCTGACTGCCAATGTGATTGCAGACTTCCTGCCTTGACTCTCCATTTAAGTAGATTTGAGTGGCTCTGGTTCTGACGCCAGGAAAATACCAACTTTGGCTGTTTGTCATGTTTTAGGGTGCTACTTGGAGCCTCAGAGAGAGAGTTCAATAGGACACAACCAAAAGAGGAGACATTGAGCCCAGCAAAATGGCTTTATCAGGGTTCTGCTCTGTAGCTACGGAAATAAACAATCCAAAACTATGTAAAGGAGGGGGGTACTATCTGAACTTTGCCCAATAAGACATGCTTGTTTTTTGTTTTCCATTGTGAAACTTTTTACTCCTAATGAACAGGACCCCTGAAGTTGAACCTTTTTAATGATATTGCCTGAGGACTGGAGGGATTTCAGCACTCTGTTTCCCATGACACAGATGTCTTAGTGGAATAAACACACAGATTGTTTTAACTCTTGTGAGTGGTTAGTAGTGACACCAGTATATGCCATTGACAGAATCAGTGGGAAGAGAGAGCAGTGATGAGGAGTGGGTGAGTGTTAGTGGTTGTGGCATGGAGGATAGATGCAGTGAGAGAGACACACCAAGCATGAGTGTAGTAGATCGGTGTTTCCCAATCCATTCCTCAGGGAACTCCTCCAGGACTGTACTTTTGTGTTACAGCCCAGTATTAGCACACCTGATTCAACCTAATCAAGGGGTTTGTGACTACAGTAGTTGACTATTTGAATAAGGCGTGCTAGTGTGGGGCTGGAACAAAAAGGTGCTGCTCAAGGGATCTTTGAAAGGAAGAAACCAGTGATGAGTGTACAGTAAATCGTTTTCACACCTGGCCAGGGCAGACGGCTCTGGAGAACAGCTTGTTGAGCTGAACCAGCTCGTTGGGTGTGGTGTCAAACTTGAGCGCTATGTTGTTCAGTGTGTCCCGCGTCTCCACCTGGAGGACCACAAAACAGAAGAGAAGCACAGAATATCAAAACTCTTGTACTGTGCTGGCTGGTCCTCCTGGGTCCCACATGAGAAGGAGAGAAACTCTGCTGTCTTATCTTCCCCTCTCAGAGATTAACATGGACGTCGTGTGTAAGAGTGTATTCAGACTGGCTTGGTGTAGTGCAGTAGTGTATTCAGACTGGCTTGGTGTAGTGTAGTAGTGTATTAAACTGGAGATGGTGAATTAGGGCTGTTCATCAACAGCACCACTGACTACACTAACTGGAGGTAAGGAATAGCATATGTTTACATGAATGTCAATATGAGCCTTGTTTCACCATACGACCTTACTCACATGATACCAACCCACCAGGCAAACACCTGACGCTCACATTCAATCATCATCCAGTTTGGTTGACATCTTAGTATATTTGGCCCAGTGGACCCAGTGGCCCAGTCAACAAACTTAGTAAAGAGGGACGCAGGATGTCATTTACATACATTATACTATAGGCCTACAGCTTGTACAGTACTGTATGTGTGCTATTTCAATGTCTTTTAGAGGATGCAGACTGAGTGTCACAGATCTAACAGCCTGTGTGGGTTGACATTGAGGCAGACTTGCAACTATTCGATCTACTTCCTGTAGCCAGCTGTGTCCTTTAAAGTGCATTAGCCAGATTTTTCTGGTAGCTATATAACTGCACTACAGAGACGTGTCTGAGCTGGTAAATAACTCACAAGTCCTGTGGGGTTCTGCCTACCAACTAACAATGACAGGGATGTCAAGAACTCCTAGTGTGTGGGAGAGGGGGCTCGTGGGAGAGGGGGCTCGTGGCAGAGGGGGCTCGTGGCAGAGGGGGCTCGTGGGAGAGGGGGCTCGTGGGAGAGGGGCTCGTGGGAGAGGGGGCTCGTGGGAGAGGGGGCTCGTGGGAGAGGGGGCTCGGGGGAGAGGGGGCGCGTGGGAGAGGGGCTCGTGGGAGAGGGGGCTTGTGGGAGAGGGGGCTTGTGGGAGAGGGGGCTCGTGGCAGAGGGGCTCGTGGGAGCTCGTGGGAGAGGGGCTCGTGGGAGAGGGGGATCGTGGGAGAGGGGGCTCGTGGGAGAGGGGGCTCGTGGGAGAGGGGGCGCGTGGGAGAGGGGGCTCGTGGCAGAGGGGGCTCGTGGGAGCTCGTGGGAGAGGGGCTCGTGGGAGAGGGGATCGTGGGAGAGGGGGCTCGTGGGAGAGGGGGCTCGTGGGAGAGGGGCTCGTGGCAGAGGGGGCTCGTGGGAGAGGGGGCTCGTGGGAGAGGGGGATCGTGGGAGAGGGGGCTCGTGGGAGAGGGGGCTCGTGGGAGAGCCAGGGGAACCGAACAGACGGTGTGTGTGTATAAAAACTGGGCTGCTGACAGTGACTCTGAGTTGTATAATGGTGGATCATGGGGCTGTGTAACAGTCATGAGACTGGCTCAGTCAGGTGACTTCATAGGACAGAAGAAGGAAACAATTCAAAACAACATGAATGTCATTGTCTGCTCTTCTAAACTCGTAAGATAAACAACCTCTCCCCAGACAGGAGGACAGTCTTGGGCCTAGACGGAAAGACAGAAAAACGCACACACACGCCACGCACGCACACCATGTACACCCACACCCACATACACAGAGTCATAAGCAGTGCAAGCAGGTAGTGTGTGTCAGAAGAACTCAACAGACACATTGGAAGATGAATAAAGCAGGAATATTGTGTCTGTGACAGTCACATATGACACCAACAGAATAATTTGCAAATGCTACAAAAACAGAAGCTCAGCCTTACAGGCAAACCACAACGGCCATGTTGCATGCACGAGCGTTGCCAAATAAATGCACACATACATGTTATTTTATCAATTCACCCACACCGCTCACACGTGTGAACTAGCATCTGACTCGCCAAGTGGTAAAATAGTACTTGGTTCTATTTGAGAAACTCCACGCTCTGCAAGTCCCATCCTTATTGGATATCAGAAAACCCAAACCCGTGTGGATGCTTGACAAACCAACGAGGAGAGAGTAATTCAAGATAACTAACTAAAAACAAAACTAGTTTTCCTTTTTTATCTGTGGATTAACTGTCGGGGAGAAAAACACAAGATTGTGTATGACTCCAGGCCAAAGTTCTCCAAAGAACCTGTTAAAAAGAGGACCATATGCTTGTCAGGTAAAAGAACAACCCAGGGCTCTATTTTAACAAACCTAATTCAATGGTAAATCTTAGCGCTGGCGGTAGGGCTATAGGTCCCGGGGTGGGTCAGGAATACTTCTGCTGTTTTCACTGCTGTAATTATGAGAGGAATAGCTGACGTTAGCACGGAAAGGCTGGGTTTTGATGAATAAATCAATTCTAAGTGTGACGAGTGTTTCATGGCTTAATGCGGCATGCCGTTGTCCCAAATTCTGTCGGTTATTGGCGGTCTTTGCGTTGTCATCGACTCTAGTTCGGCTGGGGGCACAGAATAGCTCTTCCTAGTCCATTGTGGATTGATACAGTTTATTCAATAGCATTGGCTATTGAAGAAAAAACATCCAGTGTTTGATCAATATGTTTGGAGGGTTGACAGTCAACATTGTTGTAACTGACTTCAACAAGTATAGGCCTTTACACATCGCACTTCTCTTCAAATACAAAACACTAGGCTCCCGTCATTTCAATATGTTTGTGGAGGAGCGTGTCTTTGGTAACCAGACAAGAGGAGCTCTTTGGAAATGGGGATGGATACAAGCTGAGTGGAGTAGAGTATCCTATGCACTGCAGATAGTCCTATGTGAATTGTGAACAATGCAAAAGCATGACAGCAAAAGGAGACCATTTAGAAACCTTTTAATGAATAGGCTACTTGGCCTATGCATGGCCAGGATAAGAACGATAAGCTAGGGTAAGGGTAGACTGTAAGGGCTTGTTCTTTAATCAAACTAAATGTTTTAAAAATATAATAATGTCACATGAACATAACTTGAATGTTTCTAAATACGAGTGTCACTGGATCATCTAATTTCTTTAGGCATATAGACTACATGGAGGGTTTTTTAGGCATATAGACGACATGGAAGGGTTTTTTAGGCATATAGACTACATGGAGGGGTTTTTAGGCATATAGACGACATGGAAGGGTGTTTTAGGCATATAGACTACATGGGAGGGTGTTTTAGGCATATAGACTACATGGAAGTGTGTTTTAGGCATATAGACTACATGGAAGGGTGTTTTAGGCATATAGACTACATGGAAGGGTGTTTTAGGCATATAGACTACATGGAAGGGTGTTTTAGGCATATAGACTACATGGAAGGGTGTTTTAGGCATATAGACGGCATGGGAGGGTGTTTTAGGCATATAGACTACATGGAAGGGTTTTTTAGGCATATAGACTACATGGAAGGGTGTTTTAGGCATATAGACTACATGGAAGGGTGTTTTAGGCATATAGACGGCATGGGAGGGTGTTTTAGGCATATAGACTACATGGAGGGTTTTTTAGGCATATAGACTACATGGAAGGGTGTTTTAGGCATATAGACGACATGGAAGGGTGTTTAGGCATATAGATGACATGGAAGGGTGTTTTAGGCATATAGACTACATGGAGGGTTTTTTAGGCATATAGACTACATGGAAGGGTTTTTTAGGCATATTGACTACATGGAAGGGTGTTTTAGGCATATAGACTACATGGAGGGGTTTTTAGGCATATAGACTACATGGAAGGGTGTTTTAGGTATATAGACGGCATGGAAGGGTGTTTTAGGCATATAGACTACATGGAGGGTTTTTTAGGCATATAGACTACATGGAAGGGTGTTTTAGGCATATAGACTATATGGAAGGGTTTTTTAGGCATATAGACTACATGGAGGGGTTTTTAGGCATATATACTACATGGAAGGGTGTTTTAGGCATATAGACTACATGGAAGGGTGTTTTAGGCATATAGACTACATGGAAGGGTGTTTTAGGCATATAGACTACATGGAAGGGTGTTTTAGGCATATAGACTACATGGAAGGGTGTTTTAGGCATATAGACTACATGGAGGGTATTTAGGCATATAGACTACATGGAAGGGTGTTTTAGGCATATAGACTACATGGAGGGTATTTAGGCATATAGACTACATGGAAGGGTGTTTTAGGCATATAGACTACATGGAGGGTATTTAGGCATATAGACTACATGGAAGGGTGTTTTAGGCATATAGACTACATGGAAGGGTTTTTTAGGCATATAGACTACATGGAGGGTATTTAGGCATATAGACTACATGGAAGGGTGTTTTAGGCATATAGACGACATGGAAGGGTTTTTTAGGCATATAGACTACATGGAAGGGTGTTTTAGGCATATAGACTACATGGAGGGTTTTTTAGGCATATAGACTACATGGAAGGGTGTTTAGGCATATAGATGACATGGAAGGGTTTTTTAGGCATATAGACTACATGGAAGGGTGTTTTAGGCATATAGACGACATGGAAGGGTTTTTTAGGCATATAGATGACATGGAGGGTTTTTTAGGCATATAGGCTACATGGAAGGGTGTTTTAGGCATATAGATGACATGGAAGGGTGTTTTAGGCATATAGACGACATGGAAGGGTTTTTTAGGCATATAGACGACATGGAAGGTTTTTTAGGCATATAGACTACATGGAGGTTCTTTTTGGCATATAGACTACATGGAGGGTTTTTTAGGCATATAGCCTACATGGAGGTTTTTTTAGGCATATAGCCTACATGGAGGGTTTTTTAGGCATATAGACTACATGGAAGGGTGTTTAGGCATATAGATGACATGGAAGGGTTTTTTAGGCATATAGACTACATGGAAGGGTGTTTTAGGCATATAGATGACATGGAAGGGTTTTTTAGGCATATAGACGACATGGAAGGGTTTTTTAGGCATATAGACGACATGGAAGGGTTTTTTAGGCATATAGACTACATGGAGGGTTTTTTAGGCATATAGACTACATGGAGGGTTTTTTAGGCATATAGACTACATGGAGGGTTTTTTAGGCATATAGACTACATGGAGGGTTTTTTAGGCATATAGACTACATGGAGGGTTTTTTAGGCATATAGACTACATGGGGGGTTTTTTAGGCATATAGACTACATGGAGGGTTTTTTAGGCATATAGACTACATGGAAGGGTGTTTTAGGCATATAGACGACATGGAAGGGTTTTTTAGGCATATAGACTACATGGAGTTTTTTTTTAGGCATATAGCCTACATGGAGTGTTTTCTAGGTATATAGCCTACATGGAGGGTTTTTTAGGCATATAGACTACATGGAGTTTTTTTTAGGCATATAGCCTACATGGAGGGTTTTCTAGGCATATAGACTACATGGAGGGTTTTTTAGGCATATAGACTACATGGAAGGGTGTTTTAGGCATATAGACGACATGGAAGGGTTTTTTAGGCATATAGACTACATGGAGTTTTTTTTAGGCATATAGCCTACATGGAGTGTTTTCTAGGTATATAGCCTACATGGAGGGTTTTTTAGGCATATAGACTACATGGAGTTTTTTTTAGGCATATAGCCTACATGGAGGGGTTTCTAGGTATATAGCCTACATGGGCGTTTTTTTAGGCATATAGACTACATGGAGGTTTTTTGGGGGCATATAGTCTACATGTAGGTTTTTTAGGCATAGCCTGCATGGAGGTTTTTTTAGGCATATAGACTACATGGAGGGTTTTTTAGGCATATAGCCTACATTGAGTTATTTTTAGGCATGGCCTACATGGAGGGTTTTTTAGGCATACAGTATAGACTACATGGAGTTTTTTTTGGCATACAGTATAGACTACTGTCAGGGTTTTCCTGTTGTGGTGAAGTAGAGGAGGACCAAAACGCAACTTGGTTATATTGACTCATGTTTAATAAACACGGATAAACATGAACACTACAAAAACAATAAACTTGGAAAACCAAAAACAGCCCTATCTGGTGCAAAACACAGAGACAGGAACAATCACCCACAAAACCCAACACAAAACAGGCTACCTAAATATGGTTCCCAATCAGAGACAATGACTAACACCTGCCTCTGATTGAGAACCATATCAGGCCAAACATAGAAATAGACAAACCAGACACACGACATAGAATGCCCACCCAGCTCACGTCCTGACCAACACTAAAACAAGGAAAACACATACGAACGATGGACAGAACGTGACAACTACATGGAGGGTTTTTTAGGCATATAGACTACATGGGCGTTTTTTAGGCATATAGACTACATGGGCGTTTTTTTAGGCATAGCCTACATGGAGGGATTTTTAGGCATAGCCTACATGGAGGGTTTTTTAGGCACATAGGCAGCTGTCTATCGTTGTCTCTGATTGGGGATCACATATACAGTGGGGAGAACAAGTATTTGATACACTGCCGATTTTGCAGGTTTCCCTACTTACAAAGCATGTAGAGGTCTGTAATGTTTATCATAGGTACACTTCAACTGTGAGAGACGGAATCTAAAACAAAAATCCAGAAATTCACATCGTATGATTTTTAAGTAATTAATTTGCATCTGCTGCTACTCGCTGTTTATTAACTATGCATAGTCACTTTACCTCTACCTACATGTACAAATTACCTCGACTAACCTGTACCCCCACTCATTGACATTATTTTTTTACTTTAGTTTATTTCTATTTTCTTAACTGCATGGTTGGTTATTAACTCCTTTGGGGTAGGGGGCAGTATTGGGTAGCCTGGATGAAAAACGTGCCCAAATTAAGCTGCTTGCTACTCAGCCGTAAAAGCTAGAATGTGCATATAATTAGTTAAAAAAACTCTGAAGTTTCTAAAACTGTTTGAATGATGTCTGTGAGTATAACAGAACTCATATGGCAGGAAAAAACCTGAGAAAAAAATCGAACCAGGAAGTGGGAAATCTGAGGTTTGTAGTTTTTCAACTCAAATTGAAGATACAGTGGGATATTAGTCATGTTTAAATTCCCAAGGCTTCCACTAGTCAACAGTATTTAGAACCTGTTTTGAGGATTCTACTCTAAAGGAAGGGATTGATTCCATACTTAGTTTGGCATGTTTCTACGGGCTGTAACGGAACTTTTTGAACTTTTCGTCCGACATCCTGCGCAACCTGAACGCGCTTTTGGATTTGTTTACCAAACGCCCTAACAAAATAAGATATTTGGACATAACTGATGGACATTATCGAACAAATCAAACATTTATGGTGGAACTGGGATTCCTGGGAGTGCATTCTGATGAAGATCATCTCATCATAGGTAAGTGAATATTTAAAATGCTATTTCTGAGTAATGTTGACTACCCAATATGGCGGGTATCTTTTTGGCTGCTTTATTGTCTAAAGGCTGTACTCAGATTATTGCATGGTTTGCTTTCTCTGTAGTTAAAAAAAAAATCTGACACAGCGGTTGCATTAAGGAGAAGTTTATCTAAAGTTCCATGGATAATAGTTGTATCTTTATCAATGTTTATTATGAGTATTTCTGTAAATTGATGTGGCTCTCTGCATAATCACTGCATGTTTTAGAACTACTGAACGTAAGGCGCCAATGTAAAGTCCGTTTTTTTATATAAATATGAACTTCATCAAACAAAACATACATGTATTGTGTAACATGAATTCCTATGAGGGTTATCTGATGAAGATCATCAAAGGTTCGTGATTAATTTGATCTCTATTTCTGCTTTTTGTGACTCTGGGAAAATGGCTGTGTTTTTCTGTTGCTTGGTGGTGACCTAACATAATTGTTTGTGGTGCTTTCACTGTAAATCCTTTTTGAAATCAGACACTGTGGCTGGATTAACGAGAATGTATCTTTAAAATAGTGTAAAATACTTGTATGCTTGAGGAATTTTAATTATGAGATTTTTGTTGTTTTGAAATTGGGGGTTCCGCTAGAGGAAAGGGCTTGTAAGTTAGCATTTCACGGTAATAGTAGTCGGTGCATGTGACAAATAAAATGGTATCTTTCGCATTCCATGTGCATATGGTCACTGTGCGTCATGGCTGAATAGACTGCGCCTCCACTCTCAAAATCCACGCCATAACCAATCATGTTACTGCGTTACCTGAAATTGTTCCTTTCGCACACGTTTTTAATCAAACAGGAATGAATATAGATTATATGTTCTGCAAATGGTTTAATCATCCAGAATGGAATATCAGAAGGACTATCGCTCCAGAGGCTTTCAATGCAGCCTGTCTGATGAAGCCTGGATATGTGCATATGGGATGACAGTTGCCATAGCGACTTTGTCTTTACCACCCTAATGGCATGCATTGTGTGTGCTACTGCTGTATCGTTGTTTATCATTCAGATGCCTAATTTTACAGCCATTACAACTGACAGCTAGGACAGACATTCTCCCAGTCAGAGGCAGAGGACACAGAACAGCAGAGGAGACCTTGAATCTGATTTTTAATCTGAGGGTATCCTTCTATTGACACACTTGTTGAATTATGCAAGAGAAAGTGACAACAACAGTAATTCATGAGGCAGTCTAGACAGTGCAGGTGAGTGCAGGTAGGGTAGACAGAGCAGGTCGGGTAGACAGAGCAGGTCGGGTAGACAGAGCAGGTGAGTGCAGGTAGGGTAGACAGAGCAGGTGAGTGCTGGTAGGGTAGACAGAGCAGGTAGGGTAGACAGAGCAGGTAGGGTAGACAGTGCAGGTAGGGTAGACAGAGCAGGTAGGGTAGACAGAGCAGGTAGGGTAGACAGAGCAGGTAGGGTAGACAGTGCAGGTAGGGTAGACAGTGCAGGTGAGTGCAGGTAGGGTAGACAGAGCAGGTGAGTGCTGGTAGGGTAGACAGAGCAGGTAGGGTAACAGAGCAGGTGAGTGCTGGTAGGGTAGACAGAGCAGGTGAGTGCTGGTAGGGTAGACAGAGAAGGTGAGTGCTGGTAGGGTAGACAGAGAAGGTGAGTGCTGGTAGGGTAGACAGAGCAGGTGAGTACAGGTAGGGTAGACAGAAGGTAGGGTAGACAGAGCAGGTGAGATCAGGTAGGGTAACAGAGCAGGTAGGGTAACAGAGCAGGTGAGTGCTGGTAGGGTAGACAGAGCAGGTAGGGTAGACAGAGCAGGTGAGTGCAGGTATGGTAGACAGAGCAGGTAGGGTAGACAGTGCAGGTATGGTAGACAGAGCAGGTAGGGTAGACAGAGCAGGTAGGGTAGACAGAGCAGGCAGGCTGGACAGAGCAGGTAGGGTAGACAGAGCATGCAGGGTAGACAGAGCATGCAGGGTAGACAGAGCATGCAGGGTAGACAGAGCATGCAGGGTAGACAGAGCAGGTAGGGTAGACAGAGCAGGTGAGTACAGGTAGGGTAGACAGAGCAGGTAGGGTAGACAGAGCAGGCAGGGTAGACAGAGAAGGTGAGTACAGGTAGGGTGGACAGAGCAGGTGAGTACAGGTAGGGTTGACAGAGCAGGTAGGGTAGAGAGAGCAGGTGAGTGCAGGTAGGGTAGGCAGAGCAGGTAGGGTGGACAGAGCAGGTAGTGTGGACAGAGCAGGTAGGGTGGACAGAGCAGGTAGGGTGGACAGAGCAGGTAGGGTGGACAGAGCAGGTAGGGTGGACAGAGCAGGTAGGGTAGACAGAGCAGGTGAGTACAGGTAGGGTAGACAGAGCAGGTAGGGTAGACAGAGCAGGTGAGTACAGGTAGGGTAGACAGAGCAGGTAGGGTAGACAGAGCAGGTAGGGTGGACAGAGCAGGCAGGGTAGACAGAGCAGGTGAGTACAGGTAGGGTAGACAGAGCAGGTAGGGTAGACAGAGCAGGTGAGTACAGGTAGGGTAGACAGAGCAGGTAGGGTAGACAGAGCAGGCAGGGTAGACCGAGCAGGTGAGTACAGGTAGGGTGGACAGAGCAGGTGAGTACAGGTAGGGTTGACAGAGCAGGTAGGGTAGAGAGAGCAGGTGAGTGCAGGTAGGGTAGGCAGAGCAGGTAGGGTGGACAGAGCAGGTAGTGTGGACAGAGCAGGTGAGTACACGTAGGGTAGACAGAGCTGTTACGGTTTTCTTGCGGTGAAGGAGAGTCGGACCAAAATGCAGCGTGGTAATTTTGATACATGTTTAATAATGATGAAACACGAACAATACAAAAACAACAAACGGAATGTGAAAACCTATATAGCCTATCTGGTGACAACTAACACAGAGACAGGAACAATCACCCACGACATACTCAAAGAATATGGCTGCCTAAATATGGCTCCCAATCAGAGACAACGATAATCACCTGCCTCTGATTGAGAACCAATTCAGACAGCCATAGACTATGCTAGAAACCCCCACTAAGCCACAATCCCAAAACCTACGAAAACCCCAATACTAAACACACCACATAATAAACCCATGTCACACCCTGGCCTGACCGAAATAATAAAGAAAACACAAAATACTAAGACCAGGGCGTGACAGAACCCCCCCCTACCTAAACCCATAGGGGAGGGTCCGGGTGGGCGTCTGTCCACGGTGGCGGCTCCGGCGCGGGACGTGGACCCCACTCCAACCAAGTCTTAGTCCCCTTGTAACGCGTCCTTTGATTGGCGACCCTCGCCGCCGACCTTGTCCTAGTAAACCTCACCAAGAACCCCACTGGACTGAGGGGCAGCTCGGGACTGAGGGGCAGCTCGGGACTGAGGGTCAGCTCGGGACTGAGGGTCAGCTCGGGACTGAGGGGAAGCTCGGGACTGAGGGGAAGCTCGGGACTGAGGGGTAGATCGGCACTGAGGGGAAGCCCAGTACTGAGAGGAAGCCCAGTACTGAGATGAAGCTCAGGCAGGTAGTTGGCTCTGGCAGATCCTGGCTAGCTGGTGGTTCTGGCAGATCCTGGCTGACTGGCGGATCCTGGCTGACTGGCGGATCTGGAAGATCCTGGCTGACTGGCGGATCCTGGCTGACTGGCGACTCTAGCTGCTCCATGCAGACTGGCAGCTCTGGCTGCTCCATGCAGACTGACAGCTCTGGCTGCTCCATGCAGACTGGCAACTCTGGCTGCTCCATGCAGACTGGCAGCTCTGGCTGCTCCATGCAGACTGGCAGCTCTGGCTGCTCCATGTAGACTGGCAGCTCTGGCTGCTCCATGCAGACTGGCAGCTCTGGCTGCTCCATGCAGACTGGCAGCTCTGGCTGCTCCATGCAGACTGGCAGCTCTGGCTGCTCCATGCAGACTGGCAGCTCTGGCTGCGCTAAACAGGTGGGAGACTCCGACAGCGCTGGAGAGGAGAAAGGCTCTGGAAGCGCTGAACAGGCGAGGCGCACTGAAGGCCTGGTGCGTGGTGCTGGCACTGGTGGTACTGGGCCGAGAACACGCACAGGAAGCCTGGTGCGGTGTGCTGCCACCGGAGGACTGGTGTGTGGACGTGGCACTGGATAGACCGGACCGTGCAGGCACACTGGAGCTCTTGAGCACCGAGCCTGCCCAACCTTACCTGGCTCGATGCTTACTCTAGCCCGGCCAATACGAGTAGCTGGTATGTACCGCACCGGGCTATGCACCCGCACTGGAGACACCGTGCGCTCCACAGCATAACACGGTGCCTGCCCGGTCTCTTTAGCCCCCCGGTAAGCACAGGAAGTTTGCGCAGGTCTCCTACCTGGCGTAGCCATACTCCCTGTGAGCCTCCTCCCAATACATTTTTGGGGCTGACTCTCGGGCTTCCATCCGCGTCGCCGTGCTGCCTGCTCATACCAGCGCCTCTCCGCTTTCCCCGCCTCCAGTTCTTCTTTGGGGCGGAGATATTCTCCAGGCTGTGACCAGGGTCATTTTCCGTCCAATATCTCCTCCCAAGTCCAGAAGTCCTGTGATCGCTGCTCCTCCTGCCGCTGCCTGTCACCACGCCGCTTGGTCCTGTTGTGGTGGGTGATTCTGTTACGGTTTTCTTGCGGTGAAGGAGAGTCAGACCAAAATGCAGCGTGGTAATTTTGATACATGTTTAATAATGATGAAACACGAACAATACAAAAACAACAAACGGAATGTGAAAACCTATACAGCCTATCTGGTGACAACTAACACAGAGACAGGAACAATCACCCACGAAACACTCAAAGAATATGGCTGCCTAAATATGGCTCCCAATCAGAGACAATGATAATCACCTGCCTCTGATTGAGAACCAATTCAGACAGCCATAGACTATGCTAGAAAACCCCACTAAGCCACAATCCCAAAACCTACGAAACAAAACAATACTAAACACACCACATAATAAACCCATGTCAAACCCTGGCCAGACCGAAATAATAAAGAAAACACAAAATACTAAGACCAGGGTGTGACAAGAGCAGGTGTTTTGTGGTTGCAGCCCTGTTCTCCTCCTTTATGTTAATTTATGGATATATGCAAATACGCAGTGTATTTCTGCAAATTAGGCACCTATCATTATTTTTATGTCAACAAATTATTTTTAAAAAGTACAATAAATTACCTGAATTCCCTCCAAAATCACAGAACTCCATTATTTGTCCGTACCAGTAAAATGTTTTGTGTGTTATAACTCAGTTAATATTTGATGGATTTTAACAATACAAAAACTTGGGTGTATCTTCATCCATTGCCCAACTGTTGTTTCTATTAGAATTGTTTAAAAAAGTTTTGATAACCGTTGCTACTTAAACATCTGAACCAGGGGCCGATGCATATGCTGATTCATTACATCCCTTATAGGAACCATATGGGACACATACATTGGCCTAGAAGAAGCTAACAGAACATGGCATTGCCATGACTACTACATCTCCAATAAGCATGGTGCTATAGTAGGTGAGAAGATAGTGGAGCTGCAGTACATGCGTTGACATTTGACTGCTGCTCCTCAGAGTAGTTATTGTGACAACTCCCTCTCTCACATACATACAGATGTGAAAAGCCTGAAACAGTGGCCCATTCTGGTCCCCCACTACCACCACACCAGTGTGAATAATAGTATCAATAGGAGTGATTGTGAGGATCCAGTCCCCCCTCTGACTGACTCCATTTCTAGTAATCAATTCAACACACAGACACACAACCTTCTTGCATCGCGGCACAGTGCATACTACAGTCATTAGGAGTCCTTACCTCACACTGTGGTAAAATTCCACACAACTGGAACATGTGTTGAGTCATTAACTGCAGTATTAAGACACATTAAATGTCTCCTACCGTTGCTGTAGGGTCGTTCCACTTCAAAAAGCACAAGAAAGAGGATTTCGAAACCCACCATCTCAGAATGTTCTGAAATCGTTTCTGTTTTTAGAAACAGATAAGATAGGCATTCCTGCAACATTATTTTGTTGAAATATAATTTGATCCATAATTTGATCCATGTCTTACTCATTGTTAGAATGTTTTGGGTCCAAATCGGATGTTATGTACTATATTATTTGAATATTATATGATTCCTATCATTTAAAATGTCCAATTTAGGTGCAATTCAATTCGCTTAATTCCTCCCAAATCAAATTATATTTGAACAAAATAATGTTTCAGTCTGTTCCATTCCATTCCCCTCTACTTCCTGGAGTTCAAACAAACACCATTTTTAATTGGCTGAAGGTCAGCCAATAGGTGTGCCCATCAGAATGAGAAGGCAAATATTGAGGTTTATTTTTTTGTCTAAAAACGAGCGATCACAATATTTGATAAAGTGACAAAGCCTTCCTTTTCTTTTCTGTAGGCACCAGGCAGAGGATTATAAACGTGTCTATCTGGTGAAAACAGATGGAAACAGTAGCCGTCCGTCCCCAGGCCCAGTGCAGCACAGCACAGCGTGGAAGAACAGTTTAAGATAAAGCCGCTTCTCAATCACTGGGAAAGTCTCCATGCATCTAGGGCTATCTCGTAGGATGGGTGCTGTGTGCGTGTATGTCTCTGTGCGCGCACGTGTGAGTCTCTGTGCGCGGCACACGTGTGTGTGTGTGTGTGTGTGTGTGTGGCGGATGGAGTCAGCCATGCCACACAACCTTAAACACTCTCTAAGGGGGATGTTGCAGCATGTCATGACTGGAAAGTTCACGCAACCGTTGGCATGGTTCCCTCCATCATCACAATATTTTCTGGAATCCTTACCATGGGAGATAGAGAGAGAAAGAGTATAGACAGAGAGAGAACGAGGATGGAGAGAGAAACAGAGAGATACAGAGAGAGAGAGAGAGAAACAGAGAGATAGAGAGAGACAGAGAGAGAGAGAGAGAAACAGAGAGATAGAGAGAGAGAGAGAGAAAGAGAGAGAGAGAAAGAGACAGAAAGTGCTGTTTGAATGAATGCTTACGAGCCTGCTGCTGTCTACCACCGCTCAGTCAGACTGCTCTATCAAATCATCTGTGTATTGATTTTAAGAAAGGCATTGAGGTTTATGGTTAGGTACACATTGGAGCAATGATACACACCGCATCGATTATATGCAACGCAGGACACGCTAGATAAACTAGTAATATCTTCAACCATGTGTAGTTAACTAGTGATTATGATTGAAGATAAGATAACTTAGTACTGCACACTAAGTTGATAAGATAAGTTGAATGCTAGCTAGCAACTTACCTTGGCTTACTGCATTCGCGTAACAGGCAGGCTCCTCGTGGAGTGCAATGTAATCAGGTGGTTAGAGCATTCGACTAGTTAACTGTAAGTGTAACAGTATAACTTTAGACCGTCCCCTCGCCCATACCCGGGCGCGATCCAGGGACCCTCTGCACACATCAACAACTGTCACCCACGAAGCGTCGTTACCCATCGCTCCACAAAAGCCCCTTGCAGAGCAAGGGGAACTACTACTTCAAGGTCTCAGAGCAAGTGACGTCACTGATTGAAACGCTATTTAGCGCGCACCGCTAACTAAGCTAGCTGTTTCACATCCGTTACATAAGGTTGCAAGATTGAATCCCCCAAGCTGACGAGGTAAAAATCTGTTGTTCTGCCCCTGAACGAGGCAGTTAACCCACCGTTCCTAGGCCATCATTGAAAATAAGAATGTGTTCTTAACTGACTTGCCTAGTTAAATAAAGATTAAATAAAGGTGTTAAAACATTTTTTTAAATAGGCCAAATCGGTGTCCAAAAATACCGATTTCAGATTGTTATGAAAACTTGAAATCGGCCCTAATTACATTTACATTACATTTAAGTCATTTAGCAGACGCTCTTATCCAGAGCGACTTACAAATTGGTGCATTCACCTTATGACTAATTAATCGGCCATTACGATTAATCGGCCGACCTCTATTTCACACCCCAGCATAAAATAACTGGCTTGTCCATCACCCTGTTGCCCATCACCCGTGTTCATCACCCTTTGGCACAGAGCGAATGAGAGGTGGGGGCAGGGGCTGTTCTGAATGACACCTGTATAAAACGTTCCAAGTGCAACAGAGATAACAGAAAGCATTGGGATCACGCACACCATCACTGCTGAATCAAAGTAGCAGGACAATTACTAAAAGAGAGAGGAAATATAGTGGGGAGAAAAATGTCTCCAGATGCTGAACCATGTCATCAAACAAGGTCCATCAGTTTTCTCCCTCCCTCCCTCCCTCCCTCCCTCCCTCCCTCCCTCTCTCCCTCCCCTCTCCTCTCCTCTCCTCTCCTCTCCTCTCCCCTCTCCTCTCCTCTGTGGCCAGGCTGATCGAGCTCCACAGCATTCCGCTCCCCATGCAGTGTTACATGGGAGAGAAGAGAAGAAAGAGAGAAAGCTGTCTGACTGAAGCTGGATTTGAGGGTCATTTCAAGAACACTACCAGCCAGAGCAGCAGCAGAGACAGACTCCATTTTCAGATCATCCGGTCTGTCTCTCTGTCTCACTCTCACACCAAACAGAGATGGCAAATGAATAGCAATGACAGCACCAGGTGGAAAGTCATTCGTAAACAGTGGTGGAATGCACACTGCTAAGCACCACGCAGAATGAACGATAACATATAGACTACACATTCTGACTGTGCCTCTCTCTCGGTTCGTACATACGTACACAGCTACAGTCCTCTCTCCTCCTATACATCAGAATGCAGAATGGAACAGGATTGATACAAGTCTAATCTATTAGAATACATCTCCATCATACGGTAGAGAGGCAATAGCTCTGGCTGGTCATATAAAGTCCCCCTTTATGTAAACAGACACTGAACGTTGCACACGTGCAACTGTAAAATACTAAACGCTTCTCTCTCTCTCTCTCTCTCTCTCTCTCTCTCTCTCTCTCTCTCTCTCTCTCTCTCTCTCTCTCTCTCTCTCTCTCTCTTCTCTCTCTTCTCTCTCTCCTCTCTCTTCCTCTTCCTCTTCTTCCTCTACCTCTTCCTCTTCTGACGATTTGAGCCAGCATGGCCAGGTTCCTTTTCATAACACAACACCACAACAGTAGCTATTACTCAGACTAGGGCAACAGCCAGTAGACACACACAGCAGCAGCAGGAGCAGTAAAAGGCATTAAAACACCCAGACAGAGTCTTTCTGTTTACTTACAGCATACTCAATGGTTCCTTTGGGTCTCTGGAACGACATGCGTCTGCTGCCATCCTTCTTCTCTTGAGTCTTCTTCTGGCTGGTATCTGAAAGCAAGCGAGGCAAGGTACGCATTACGTTCATGTTCCTCTATCTCCCCAGCTTGCCTTGTCACAAGCCGCCGTTTCCCAGCCACACGGGTAGACAGCTCATTCGTCAACAGTGAGCGTGCGAGCCAGTCAGCCTGCGATGTGAGCGGAGCCTCTTTCTCTCTCGCTGCTCTAGCTCGCTCTCCTCCTCTCCCCTCTCTCTCTCTCTCTCTCTCTCTCTCTACCACACAGCACAATGACATGCGTTGATTCCAGTTCACCTTGCCTTCTGCTGCTGCCTCTCACAGCAGACACACAGCACCTTGACCTCCACGAGGACCTGAGGAGGAGGAGGAGGGGATGGAGCTGGGAGGATTGGGAGGGAGATAGGAGAGAGAGGGGGCTGAAGGCAGGAGGCAGGATCTGTGAACTTGGACAAGGGATGGAGCTGGGGGAGACAGGAGAGGGTTGTGACTTGGGTATTCTATGGGGTATAGGACTGGGGCTAGAGGGTATAGGGCTGGATCTGAGATCACAGGGATGGGGCTGGAAGAGAGCAGGGGCCGAGGGCTGGGCGTAGAAGGCTTACGGTACAGAACAGAGCACATCCTCTCTCAGTCGGCTAGGTTCCCTCCGTTATGTTCAGTATGCAGCCTACGCATCAGATCAGATCAGAAGCCTGACACGTCCTTTACTTCGTCTGTCTGTGTCACCGAGCAGCTCGGCTGAAAACATGAGTCATTCGCCATGCAGCCATTCTATTTGGCTCAGGACTCACTGCACTGAAGAGGGAGAATATCTCAGCATATGACAACTGTAATACAGAAGTACAATACTGAGGTATTACACTCTGTATTCACCATGATAGGCAATGTAGTAGGTTTAATGTTTGTAGTCTGTGAAACGCACCATAAAGCCTGCGATACCTTCGGCAATCAGACGACGAACAGACGTGCATTGAAGCATACAGTATGGTGTCCCTGATGTCTGGTTTGATTTATTTGACACCCAACTACTACAGTTGTATAACAGCAGTGTATCTGACATGAAGCTCTGTTACATATTGTTTCAGGTCATAGACATAACACTAATGTGATACCGAAACACTGATGTGGCGGTATGAGGGCTAAGTCAAGACCAAGAATAAATACCACCTGATTCTAAAACCAATATGAGAAAGAAAGACAGCACGGAGAAAGAGAGAGAGAGGGGAGGGGGGAGGAGGAAGAGAGCTACAGAGAGAGCTACAGAGAGAGAGCCACAGAGAGAGAGAGAGAGCTACAGAGAGAGAGCCACAGAGAGAGCTACAGAGAGAGCTACAGAGAGAGAGCCACAGAGAGCCACAGACAGCCACAGAGAGAGAGCTACAGAGAGAGCTACAGAGAGAGAGCCACAGAGAGAGATCCACAAAGAGAGATCCACAAAGAGAGAGCCACAGAAAGAGACAC
Organism: Oncorhynchus keta; assembly: GCF_023373465.1. Classification (NCBI taxonomy): domain Eukaryota; kingdom Metazoa; phylum Chordata; class Actinopteri; order Salmoniformes; family Salmonidae; genus Oncorhynchus; species Oncorhynchus keta. Next base: position 67,732,663 of record NC_068454.1, on the reverse strand, counting down.
AGAGAGAGAACTCAAAACTAGTACATTATATGGTCCTTCTGTGGCTCAGTTGGTAGAGCATGGCGCTTGTAACGCCAGGGTAGTGGGTTCGATTCCCGGGACCACCCATATGTAGAATGTATGCACACATGACTGTAAGTCGCTTTGGATAAAAGCGTCAGCTAAATGGCATATATTATTATTATTATTTATATTAGAGAGCCACAACGAGAGCTACAGAGAGAGAGCCACAGAGAGAGAGCTACAGAGAGAGCCACAGAGAGAGAGCTACAGAGAAAGAGCCACAGAGAAAGAGCCACAGAGAGAGCCACAGAGAGAGAGCCACAGAGAGAGAGCTACAGAGAGAGAGCCACAGAGAGAGAGAGCCACAGAGAGAGAGAGCTACAAAGAGAGAGCCACAGAGAGAGCTACAGAGAGAGAGCTACAGAGAGAGAGCCACAGAGAGAGAGCCACAGAGAGAGAGCCACAGAGAGAGCTACCGAAAGAGAGCCACAGAGAGAGCTACAGAGAGAGCTACAGAGAGAGAGAGCCACAGAGAGAGAGCCACAGAGAGAGAGCCACAGAGAGAGAGCCACAGAGAGAGAGCTACAGAGAGAGCTACCGAGAGAGAGCCACAGAGAGAGCTACAGAGAGAGCCACAGAGAGAGAGCCACAGAGAGAGAGCCACAGAGAGAGAGCCACAGAGAGAGAGCCACAGAGAGAGAGAGAGCCACAGAGAGAGAGAGCTACAAAGAGAGAGCCACAGAGAGAGAGAATTACAGAGAGAGAGCCACAGAGAGAGCCACAGAGAGAGCCACAGAGAGAGCCACAGAGAGAGAGCTACAGCGAGAGCAGAAAGAGAGATACAGAGAGAGAGAGAGGGGAGGAAGAGAGATACCCCTCTTACCCCTTTACAGAGAACCTGTTCACTTCTAATAAACAGCCTGCTAGATAAACTCTGCTCTTTTCTGCTAGGGTAAGAAGAACATCCTGTACACAATGTTATCCAAATGTTATCAAGTAACAAAAATGGACATTTACAATGAATTTATCAAAATTAGATCTATAGGAGACAATTGATTAAACACTGCCATCACAAATGAAGTTACTCAGTTAATCAAATGTTCTGTTTGTGTGACACGTTGTTGCACACTAAACAACAGCATTGAATGTGTATTTGTTTTAATAGTGCAGTGCATACTGGGAATACAAGCGTTGTATTTTAGAATATGGTGCAAGAAGGCAACTAAGCGAGATCAAAGTCACAAATAATGGGAGCAAATGTGCCTGGGGCCACAGCAAGTCTCATTAAATGATTATCTCCGCAAAAACAGTGGGTTGTGTAACACCAGATTTCACAGATGTGGGTCAAGGTCATGTTATCTCATTTCATTTGCATCTTTCTCTATCCAAAAGAAACAGAACTAAATCAACAGTCTTATCACCACAGCTGATACACTGTTGCTCTTCATGTCATTAATGGGACTTGCGACAGCAAATATCCCACTTGAAATCTTTGTCATACCTCTGGCTTATTATTCATCTTGTTCTCCTCTTACACCGTTTCAGCCGTCCAAACTTTAAAACGTACACACCGGTACGTTTTTCATTTATTTAAAACTTCAACAATCCCTCATTGTTCTGCACTTATTACAGTTGCCATATACTGAGGTGTTCTAGTAGGAGAGTTGATATACTGAGGTGTTCTAGTAGGAGAGTTGATATACTGAGGTGTTCTAGTAGGAGAGTTGATATACTGAGGTGTTCTAGTAGGAGAGTTGATATACTGAAGTGTTCTAGTAGTAGAGTTGATATACTGAGGTATTCTAGTAGTAGAGTTGATATACTGAGGTATTCTAGTAGGAGAGTTGATATACTGAGGTATTCTAGTAGGAGAGTTGATATACTGAGGTGTTCTAGTAGTAGAGTTGATATACTGAGGTATTCTAGTAGGACAGTTGATATACTGAGGTATTCTAGTAGGAGAGTTGATATACTGAAGTGTTCTAGTAGTAGAGTTGATATACTGAGGTATTCTAGTAGGAGAGTTGATATACTGAGGTGTTCTAGTAGGAGAGTTGATATACTGAAGTGTTCTAGTAGTAGAGTTGATATACTGAGGTATTCTAGTAGTAGAGTTGATATACTGAGGTATTCTAGTAGGAGAGTTGATATACTGAGGTATTCTAGTAGGAGAGTTCATATACTGAGGTGTTCTAGTAGTAGAGTTGATATACTGAGGTATTCTAGTAGGACAGTTGATATACTGAGGTATTCTAGTAGGAGAGTTGATATACTGAGGTGTTCTAGTAGTAGAGTTGATATACTGAGGTATTCTAGTAGGAGAGTTGATATACTGAGGTATTCTAGTAGGAGAGTTGATATACTGAGGTGTTCTAGTAGTAGAGTTGATATACTGAGGTATTGTAGTAGTAGAGTTGATATACTGAGGTATTCTAGTAGGAGAGTTGATATACTGAGGTGTTTTAGTAGTAGAGTTGATATACTGAGGTATTCTAGTAGGACAGTTGATATACTGAGGTATTCTAGTAGGAGAGTTGATATACTGAGGTGTTCTAGTAGTAGAGTTGATATACTGAGGTATTCTAGTAGGACAGTTGATATACTGAGGTATTCTAGTAGGAGAGTTGATATACTGAGGTGTTCTAGTAGTAGAGTTGATATACTGAGGTATTCTAGTAGGAGAGTTGATATACTGAGGTATTCTAGTAGGAGAGTTGATATACTGAGGTGTTCTAGTAGTAGAGTTGATATACTGAGGTATTCTAGTAGGACAGTTGATATACTGAGGTATTGTAGTAGTAGAGTTGATATACTGAGGTATTCTAGTAGGAGAGTTGATATACTGAGGTATTGTAGTAGGAGAGTTGATATACTGAGGTATTGTAGTAGGAGAGTTGATATACTGAGGTATTGTAGTAGGAGAGTTGATATACTGAGGTATTCTAGTAGGAGAGTTCATATACTGAGGTATTGTAGTAGGAGAGTTCATATACTGAGGTATTCTAGTAGGAGAGTTGATATACTGAGGTATTCTAGTAGGAGAGTTGATATATTGAGGTATTGTAGTAGGAGAGTTGATATACTGAGGTATTCTAGTAGGAGAGTTGATACACTGAGGTATTCTAGTAGGAGAGTTCATATACTGAGGTATTGTAGTAGGAGAGTTCATATACTGAGGTATTCTAGTAGGAGAGTGTATACAAGTGTAGTAGTGTGAGTGGAGTTATTTATGATGAAATGTGTGATCTAACTGCCCCACAAATCAAATCACATTTTGGTCACATACACATATTTAGCAGATGTTATTGCAGGTGTAGTGAAATGCTTGTGTTCCTAGCTCCAACTGTGTGGTAGTATCTAACAATTCACAAAGTGACTAGTTCCATTATTAAAGTGACCAGTGGTTCCATGTCTATGTACATGGGGCAGCAGCCTCTAATTGGCAGGGTTGAGGAATCAGGTGGTATCCGGCTAGTGATGGCTATTTAACAGACTGATGGCCTTGAGATAGAAGCTGTTTTTCAGTCTCTCTGTCCCAGCTTTGATGCGCCTGTACTGACCTCTCTTTCTTGATGATAGCGGGTGAACAGACAGCGTCTCGCGTGGTTGAAGTCCTTGATGATCATTTCGAACCTTCCTATGACATTGGGTGCTGTAGGTGTCATGGAGGGCAGGCAGTGTGTCCCCGGTGATGCATTGGGCAGACCGCACCACCCTCTAGAGAGCCCTGCGGTTTTTATTTATTTTATTTTACCTTTATTTAACTAGGCAAGTCAGTTAAGAACAAATTCTTATTTTCAATGACGGCCTAGGAACAGTGGGTTAACTGCCTGTTCAGCGGCAGAACGACAGATTTGTACCTTGTCAGCTCGGGGGTTTGAACTTGCAACCTTCCGGTTACTAGTCCAACGCTCTAACCACAACCGCCCCATTGCGGGCAGTGCAGTTGCCATACCAGGCGGTGATACAGCCCAAAAGGATGCTCTCAATTGTGCATCTGTAAAAGTTTGTGAGGGTTTTAGGGGCCAAGCCACATTTCTTCTTCACCACACTGTCTGTGTGGATGGTCCATTTCAGAGCTTTTCACCTTTTCCAAATGTGATCCCGTCTATGTGGATGTGGGCGTGCTCCATCTGCTGTCTCCTGAAGTCCACAATCAGCTCCTTGGTTTTGTTGACGTTGAGGGAGAAGTTATTTTCCTGGCACCACTCCGCCCTGGCCCTCACCTCCCCCCTAGTGGCCGTCTCATCATTGTTGGTAATCAGGCCTTCTTCTGTTGTATCCAAAGTAATAAGGTTGATAGTGTCGTCAATCAAAGTAATCAGACCAATTATTTTACAAAATGTTACTTTGACTATATTTAACTGCTTTGCTTAAGTAAAAACAATTTAAACCACTCCCACTACTACAAAAATACTATTATGTCCCATAATCTTTCTTAATGGAACATTATAATCTAGTTCAACAACATTATCTTTGGCATTTGAAATAAAAACACAACATTGGTGCTGAACAGTGTGAGTCCAGTCTTGTGAATGACTGAAGGCTGTTTATTTAGAAAACAATGGAGGATGGAGAGGTGAAGTGAGGGGGTGGAGAGGAGAGGAGAGGTGAGGAGAGGGGTGGAGACGAGAGATGAGGTGAGGGGGTGGAGAGGTGAAGTGAGGGGGTGGAGAGGAGAGGTGAGGAGAGGAGAGGGGGTGGTAGGAGAGATGAGGTGAGGGGGTGAAGAGGTGAAGTGAGGGGGTGGAGAGGAGAGGTGAGAAGAGGGGAGGTAGGGAAGAGGAGAGATGAAATGAGATGAGGGGGTGGAGAGGAGAGGGGGTGGAGAAGGAAGGGGGGGGGAGAGGAGAGTTGAGGTGAGGGGGTGGAGAAGTGAAGTGAGAGGGTGGAAAGGAGAGGTGAGGAGAGGGGAGGCGGTGGAGAGGAGAGATGAGATGAGGGGGTGGAGAAGGGAGGGGGGGTGGAGAGGAGAGTTGAGGTGGTGTAGAGTGATGAGGTGAGGGAGTGGAGAGGAGAGGAGAGGTGAGGGGGTGGAGAGGAGAGATGAGATGAGGGGGTGGAGAAGGGAGGGGGGTGGAGAGGAGAGTTGAGGTGGTGTAGAGTGATGAGGTGAGGGAGTGGAGAGGAGAGGAGAGGTGAGGGGGTGGAGAGGAGAGGTGGGGTGAGAGGGTGGAGAGGTGGGGTGAAGGGTAGAGAGGAGGTGAGGGGGTGGAGAGGTGGGGTGAGGGGTGGAGAGGAGAGATGAGGTGAGGGGGTGGAGAGGAGAGATGAGGGTATGGAGAGGAGAGATGGAGAGGTAGGGTGAGGGGGTGGAGAGATGGGGTTGAGGGTTAGAGAGGTGAGGAGAGGTGAGGAGAGGTGGTGGAGTCGGGGGGTGGAGAGAAGAGGTGAGGTGAGAGGGTGGAGAGGGGAGGGAGGGGTCCTACTTACAGTATACTGTCATTCATTTTATTTAGCTAGATAGGACAGGGTGTTGAGCAGACTGGTAACACTAAGTTCTCTTCAGTTCTTATACCTGGGGGGCATTGGACTAGTAACTGAAAGGTTGCAAGATTGAATCCCCGAGCTGACAAGGTAAAAATCTGTCGTTCTGCCCCCTGAACAAGGCACATAACCCACTGTTCATAGGCCGTCATTGAAAATAAGAATTTGTTCTTAGCTGACTTGCCTAGTTAAATAAACATAAAATAAATAAATACCTGTGTAACATTGTATTTACACCAGTCGCAACTAAATATTTTTAAAGAGTTAAAGCAAGTCCCACAATGATTCGTCATGGAAAATTACAATCTAGTTCAACAACATTATCTTTGGCATTTGAAATAAAAACACAACACTGGTGCTGAACAGTGTGAGTCCAGTCTTGTGACTGACTGAAAGGAAGGCTGTATATTTAGAAAACAAAGATGTAACTCATGCCAAGAGGTTGTCCAATAGGCACAACGAGAACTGCAGCAGCAGAGAACGCCTGCATGATGGTGACTGTGACTGGTTTCTATCACTAGCCTGAAGGATACCTCAGGGAAGTTACTTCCCTGTGAGATAGCCAGCCAGGCATGCATGGGGCCACGTGAGTTCAACTTGGTGAGAATGATTTAAGGTCAAGATGACCTTTGCGAGTAAAATAATGTGTTTGTTGACAGGGATGTGTGGGGCAGAGAGGGTAGGCAGTGTAGGCAGGGTAAGCAGGGCAGGCAGGGTTAGCAGGGTAAACAGGGTAGGCAGGGTAAGCAGGGTAAACAGGGTAGACAGGGTAAACAGGGTAGGCAGGGTAAGTAAGGTAGGCAGGGTAAACAGGGTAAGCAGGGTAGGCAGGGTAAACAGGGTAGGCAGGGTAAGCAGGGTAAGCAGGGTAAGCAGGATAAACAGGGTAGGCAGGGTGAACAGGGTAGGCAGGGTAAACATGGTAAACAGGGTAGGCAGGGTAAGCAGGGTAGGCAGGGTGAACAGGGTAGGCAGGGTAAACATGGTAAACAGGGTAAGCAGGGTAAGCAGGGTAAGCAGTGGATGTGAACAGCTCTTCTCTCCTACTCTCTGATTAGTGTTGTACAGCCCTGCAAGTTCATACCACACACACAGAGGAATAGCAATGAAAAACAACTGGTGACCAACGTCCCTGTTAGGAATGTTGCAGGCCAGTAGATTGGAACTGAGGCAGTGTTGCAGTGCAAATGGCTGTATCTGGACTGACTCCAAAGGGAAGTCCAAAGAAAGAAATACACCCCCCCCCCCCTCCTGTGCATTAACAAATGCTTTGTAGGGGAACAGCTCAGGGGGAGAATTGTTTTGTAATGTCCCGTTCATTCCCCCTGCTAGCCTACACTAATACATAGCCAAGTAATTTCCTCTCAGCACCCTGGTTTAGAGGTGGATGTAAAGTTATTTATAGCAGCCCCTCACTCCTGTTAACAGCAGAGGAGGCAAGAGCTCTGTCTGGGGAAATGAGGAGGTACTCTACTCTACACTACTTTATAATGTAGCTGGTCTGTCTGGCCAAGGGGTTGAGGGGGGTGGTGGAGAGGAGAGTTGAGAGGTGAGGGGGTGGAGAGCAGGGGTGAGGAGTAGAGAGTAGAGGTGAGGGGGTGGAGAGGAGAGGGGATGGAAAGGAGAGGGGTGGAGAGGTGAGGGAGTGGAGAGGAGGGGTGAGGTGAGGGGGTGGAGAGGAGAGTTGAGAGGTGAGGGGGTGGAGAGCAGGGGTGAGGAGTAGAGAGTAGAGGTGAGGGGTGGAGAGGAGATTTGAGTTGAGGGGGTGGAGAGCAGGGGTGAGGAGTAGAGAGTAGAGGTGAGGGGGTGGAGATGAGAGATGAGGGGTGGAGAGGAGAGATGAGGGGTGGAGAGGAGAGATGAGGGGTGGAGAGTTGAGGGAGTGGAGAGGTGAGGGGGTGGAGAGCAGGGGTGAGGGGGTAGATAGGAGGTGTGGAGAGGTGAAGTGAGGGGGTAGCTAGGAGGGGTGGAGAGGTGGAGAGGTGAAGTGAGGGGGTGGAGAGGAGAGTGGAGTGGTGGAGAGGAGAGTGGAGTGGTGGAGAGGAGAGTGAGGGGTGGAGAGGTGAGGAGAGGGGGTGGAGGGGTTGGAGAGAAGAGGTGAGGGGTGGAGAGAAGAGGTGAGGGGGTGGAGAGGGGATGGAGGGGTGGAGAGGAGAGGTTAGGAGAGGTGAGGGGTAGAGAGGTGAGGAGAGGGGTGGGAATGAGAGGTGAGGGGGTGGATAGGGGAGGAGAGGGGTGGGAAGGAGAGGTGAGGGGGTGGAGAGGGGAGGAGGTGGAGAGGGGGTGGTCCTACTTACAGTAAAGTATACTGGCATTCATGTTATTTAGCTAGATAAGTCATGTAGCTGCTCAGGACAGGGTGTTGAGGGGTGGAGGGCAGACTGGTAACACTAAGTTCTCTTCAGCTCTTATACCTGTGAAGTAACACTGTAATTACACCAGTCACAACATGTTGATACATAGTACTTCACAAGAACAACCTTCTTCTCAGACAGATTCTGTATGACAGGCCCATAAAAACACACAAGGAGGCAAACATTTGACTTATTCCATATATAGTATATATAAGGTGAGAAACGGCCTTGACTTCCCTGACTCTAATGTGGCAATAACAGCACGGCAGCCATTGTAACGAATATGCATTGGCTTAGTGAGCTGTCAAACTACACACAGGAAGCACACAGCGACAGTCTGTCTGTCTCTGTCTCTCTCTCTCGTCAGTCCCATGCATACAGCACCATCACCACCACCCAGTACAACAAACGTTGCTGGAGCAGCACTTAGTGTTGTGTCAGGACAGGGAGGAGAGGGGGAGCAGAGCAGTCATGTGTTTTAAGCAGAACACCCTCTCCTTCCCTTCATCCTGCCTCTGCCCCGTCATTAACACTGGCTCCAGGTCAATAAATCAAACCCTGATGCTGTCACAGGCTCAGTGAGTGTCATCCAGACTGCCTCATTAGCACGCACTCCAGGGCGACTAATCACACCATGATCTCTCCATCGGCTCCAGGGTTATTGCCTTGTGTGCAATGTTCAGTTGGTAAAGTTATTATTTATTTATTGGTTTAACATAAGCGGTATGTTTTTCTGTCTCCTGAATACAGTAGCTAGACTATATATACAGTTGTAGTCGGAAGTTTACATAACCTTAGGGTGGAGTCATAAAAACTAGTTTCTCAACCACTCCACACATTTCTTGTTAACAAACTATTGTTTTGGCAAGTCGGTTAGGACATCTACTTTATGCATGACACAAGTCATTTTTCCAACAATTGTTTACAGACTGTATCACAATTCCAGTGGGTCAGAAGTTTACATACACTAAGTTGACTGTGCCTTTAAACAGCTTGGAAAATTCCAGAAAATGATGTCATGGCTTTAGAAGCTTCTGATAGGCTAATTGAAATCATTTGAGTCAATTGGAGGTGTACCTGTGGATGTATTTCAAGGCCTACCTTCAATCTCAGTGCCTCTTTGCTTGACATCATGGGAAAATCAAAAGAAATCAGCCAAGACCTCAGAAAAAAATTATAGACCTCCACAAGTCTGGTTCATCCTTGGGAGCAATTTCCAAATGCCTGAAGGTACCGCGTTCATCTGTACAAACAATAGTACGCAAGTATAAACACCACGGGACCACGCATCCGTCATACCGCTCAGGAAAGAGATGTCCCCAAGAGATGAATGTACTTTGGTGCAAAACGTGCAAATCAATCCCAGAACAACAGCAAATGACCTTGTGAAGATGCTGGAGGAAACAGGTACAAAAGTATCTATATCCACAGTAATACGAGTCCTATATCGACATAACTTGAAAGGCCGCTCAGCAAGGAAGAAGCCACTGCTCCAAAACCACCATAAAAAAGCCAGACTACGGTTTGCAACTGTACATGGGGACAAAGATCGTACTTTTTGGAGAAATGTCCACTGGTCTGATGAAACAAAAATAGAACTGTTTGGCCATAATGACCATCGTTATGTTTGGAGGAAAAAGTGGGAGGCTTGCAAGCCGAAGAACACCATCCCAACTGTGAAGCACAGGGGTGGCAGCATCATGTTGTGGGGTGCTTTGCTGCAGGAGGGACTGGTGTACTTCACAAAATAGATGACATCATGAGGTGGGAAAATTATGTGGATATATTGAAGCAACATCTCAAGACATCAGTCAGGAAGTTAAAGCTTGGTCGCAAATGGGTCTTCCAAATGGACAATGACCCCAAGCATACTTCCAAACGTGTGGCAAAATGGCTTAAGGATAACAAAGTCAAGGTATTGGAGTGGCCATCACAAAGCCCTGACCTCAATCGCATAGAAAATTTGAGGGCAGAACTGAAAAGGCGTGTGCAAGCAAGGAGGCCTAGAAACCTGACTCAGTTACACCAGCTCTGTCTGGAGGAATGGGCCAAAATTCACCCAACATTGTGGGAAGCTTGTGGCAGGCTTCATGAATAGTTTGACCCCAGTTAAACAATTTAAAGGCAATGCTAACAAATACTAATTGAGTGTATGTAAACTTCTGGCTCACTGGGAATGTGATGAAAGAAATAAAAGCTGAAAGAAATCATTCTCTCTACTATTATTCTGACATTTCACATTCTTAAAATAAAGTGGTGATTCTAACTGACCTAAAACAGGGAATTTTTACTAGGATTATATGTCAGGAATTGTGAAAAATTGAGGTTAAATGTATTTGGCTAAGGTGTATGTAAACTTCCGACTTCATCTGTATATATATATATATTTTTAAATGAAATAATTAAAAGGATATTTCTACAATTTTAACATACATTTAGATTTCATATATACAATTTTATTAAATCTTTAGAAAAATAGAAATGTGGGGAAGAAATTTACACAAAACCCTGAACAACTATGTAATAACAATGTTCTTGTTACCTGAGGCTTGTGCATATGAACATTCTACAGTAATACTGTATGTATAGTCACTGAAAAGGCCCCTGGTCTGTTGTTAAGGACCAAAGGACCCCAGTAGCCTACCCTAGACTCCCCAGACCAAAGCTCTATTCTCACCAATAACCAAACTAGCATACTGCTCAGAGTGAAGCAATGTATTTCACATGCATTCTACATAAGTAGGCTACTGTAGAATGCATGCGGACACTGGAACGTAACCCTTTTTGCCTGTGGATCAATGCAGTAGGAGAAGGAGCTCACATGCTGATCCTCTGGCTCAATGCATCTCTGACTGCTGCAACTCCAACACCAAGAAACCTCTCAAGTTTCCGCCTGAATCAATACCCTGAGGTGAGGAGAAGTGATGAGCTCAGCTAAAAGGAGAACCACAAACTCTGCAGTATCTCTCTCTACTGATCCTCAGTGCACGAGTGTCACTCAGCAGCCAGCCAGTCCTTGGTCAGAAGAAAGTAAGTATCATAAATCTACCACCTCTCTCTAGTCTGCTATCTCCACTGGACTCACCACCATCCTAGCGGAAATCTACCAACTGTACGACATCATAAACCCTCCGACCACAGTCAGCTAAGCTCCCTGTCCAACCACAGTGGTCCACAGAGATCACAGGGGGGAAATGAGCCAGACTTTAAAAGTATCTGTGTGACTAACTATCACACAGGAATGAGAGTTGACAACTTGATGAACATTTCCCAAGCAGCAAACACCACCCAGAATATTCCATCTGAAATCTTTGACGGCTTTAATGCTACATCTTTATCGTATCACTGTAAAATCCATGGAGAATAAGAGCACCTCCACACAGCTGCCACTGCACTGAGGCTAGGTAACACTGTCACCATCGATAAATCCATGATAATAGAGAATTTCACTAAGCATTTCTCTATAGCTGGCCATGCTTTCCTCCTGGCTACCACAACCCTGGCCAACAGCTCCGCACCCCCCGCAGCTACTTGCCCAAGCCTCCCCAGCTTCTCCTTCACCCAAATTCAGATAGCAGATGTTCTGAAAGAGCTGCAAAACCTGGACCCGTACAAATCAGCTGGGCTCGACAACCTGGACCCTCTCTTTTTAAAATTATCCGCGGCCATTGTTGCAACCCCTATTACCAGTCTGTTCAACCTTTCGTATCGTCCGAGATCCCTAAAGATTGGAAAGCTGCCGCGGTCATCCCCCTCTTCAAAGGGGGTGACACTCTAGACCCAAACTGTTATAGGCCTCGATCCATCCTGCCCTGCCTTTCTAAAGTCTTCGAAAGCCAAATTAATAAACAGATCACTGACCATTTCGAATCCCACCGTACCTTTCAGTGTGTCATGTTCAGTGTGTCAAATTGGAGGGCCTGTTGTCCGGACCTCTGGCAGTCTATGGGGGTACCACAGGGTTAAATTCTCGGGCTAACTCTTTTCTCTGTATATATCAACAATGTCGCTCTTGCTGCGAGTGATTCCATGATCCACCTCTACGCAGACAACACCATTCTGTATACATCTGGCCCTTCTTTGGACACTGTGATAAAAAACCTCCACATGAGCTTCAATGCCATACAACACTCATACCGTGGCCTCCAACTGCTTTTAAACACTAGTAAAACTAAATGCATGCTTTTCAACCGTTCGCTGCCCGCACCCGCCCGCCCGACTTCCATCACTACTCTGGACAGTTCTGACTTAGAATATGTGGACAACTAAAAATACCTAGGTGTCTGTCTAGACTGTAAACTCTCCTTCCAGACTCATATTAAACATCTCCAATCCAAAATAAAATCTTGAATTGGCTTCCTATTTCGCAACAAAGCCTCCTTTACTCACGCCGCCAAACATACCCTCGTAAAACTGACTATCCTACCGATCCTCGACTTAGGCGATGTCATTTACAAAATAGACTCCATTTTGTCACCAAAGCCCCTTATACCACCCACCACTGCGACCTGTATGCTCTAGTCGGCTGGCCCTCGCTACCTATTCGTCGCCAGACCCACTTGCTCCAGGTCATCTATAAGTCTATGCTAGGTAAAGCGCCGCTTTATCTCAGCTCACTGGTCACGGTAACAACACCCACCCGTAGCCTGCGCTCCAGCAGGTATATCTCACTGGTCATCCCCAAAGCCAACACCTCTTTGGCCGCCTTTCCTTCCAGTTATCTGCTGCCAATGATTGGAACGACTTGCAAAAATAGCTGAAGCTGGAGACTTATATTTCCCTCATTAACTTGAAACATCAGCTAACCGATCGCTGCAGCTGTACATAGCCCATCAAATCAACCTACCTCATCCCCATATTGTTTTTATTTACTTTTCTGATCTTTTGCACACCAGTATTTCTACTTGCACATCATCATCTGCACATTTATCACTCCAGTGTTAATTCGCTAAATTGTAATTACTTCGCTACTATGACCTACTTATTGTCTTACCTCCTCACGCCATTTGCACACACTGTATATAGACTTTCTTTTTTTTCTATTGTGTCATTAACGGTATGCTTGTTTATTCCATTTGCTTTGCTTTATCTTGGCCAGGTCGCAGTTGAAAATGAGAACTTGTTCTCAACTGGCCTACCTGGTTAAATAAAGGTGATTTGAAAAATAAAAAATGTAACTCACTAAAGCACACTTTGGCACAACATATTGAAATGCATTGGGTTGTTGCTCAGGCTCATGGGTAGTCTGGGTAAACAGTGAACATGTCTTTCAATTATGGTTGAGAAGACATTGAGAAGATGTTGGATGTGAGTGTTGCTTAATCAAACAGTCGGTCAGACATTGACCTCCTAACCAGGCTGCAGTTGCTGGCCTGTCAGTTAGGCATGAACAAAAAATAAATACTAGAAACAAATAATGCTGCCACTGAATCCTGGTCAGAAATCAATGGGATCCCTTTTAACATGCCTGGTCAGATAGATGCATCGCTGCAAATGTTGATTTTAATTGTTGTGAAGGTGTCTACTGTTGGTATCTAGGTAACAGAGAGATCTAATGGACAGAAGTGTCCAACAATAATATCTTAATATAATATTACTGGATGAATTTGTTCCCCTGTTTATGTTCTTCTAGTGACCCAACCTTCCCGTTGATGCTATTTGATGTACAGTACATCATACAGCATCACGTTGCTTTAAATGGACTGGCAGTGAATCTCAAAGGAATGTACGTTAGTTCCATTAGGGCATACTAAACATGTTCAATTGTAGCTAGTCGATATCAGTAAGTAGCCAATACAAACACTGTGCTGTAGCCTAAAGCACTGCTGCACATGATGACATTATGACACAGTTGTTGTTTACAATGAAAGGTCAAAGGTTGTTACGCCTGTTTACATCAAAGCGACATTCAATCACACTTATAAAGCATCTGTACGTTTATTTCATTAATGATCATTGTACTAATCACTGCTTGTTGGGTTATTGTGAGGACACACTGGGGCCAAACCAGTGACGCATTACAAATCTTCAATCGGATTAGCTATCTGTACATGCCTAACCAGCGAGGCTCAAAATAAATATGGAAATTGAATATGGAAATATTTTTGCCCTAAATGCGTTTCAATGTGAGTTGCTATTGTTAATGAAGTTATTTTCCTCCATCCAAATAAATCCCTAATAAGACCTATACTCCAAGAAAGATGAAATCAAAAACCAATATGATATAGGCCTATGTAAGGTTCTGCATTTATTTTCTTAGTCAACCTTGTGTTCTGTTTCTTTGTGTTCTTGAACGTAGCCATGTCTTTCATTTTTGTTCATTGATTTCACCTGTGTTAGTTACTCACCTGGTCTCATCAGCTCCTTATTTTGTTCAGTTCATTCTGTTTGTGCCTTTGTGAGGTATTGTTCGTTTTGACTCTACAAAGCCTTTTCCTAGCTTGTTTGTGAGAACCAGTTATAGCCTTCAGTTTTGATTCACCTGCCTGTTTACCTACCTGTGTATGACCATTGCCTACCTGTGTATGACCATTGCCTGCCTGTTTGCCTACCTGTGTATGACCATTGCCTACCTGTGTATGACCATTGCCTGCCTGTTTGCCTACCTGTGTATGACCATTGCCTACCTGTGTATGACCATTGCCTGCCTGTTTGCCTACCTGTGTATGACCATTGCCTGCCTGTTTGCCTACCTGTGTATGACCGTTGCCTGCCTGTTTGCCTACCTGTGTATGACCATTGCCTGCCTGTTTGCCTACCTGTGTATGACCATTGCCTGCCTGTGACCACGATTCCTGCGTAATAAACACCTGCCGCGCTCTGGGTGTAAGTCTACACCTTTTTCTCCCTGAATATTCACTACAGCCTAACAACTCTTCTCCACAAAGACAGACACCATCCATCACCATCACAGTATATCAAAATGAAACGTTCCACACAATTGGTTGTAAAAAAAATCCACCATTATGAAAAAGACATCCAATTATGTGAAGGCCTATTCCAGACCTGGGTTCAAATATTATTTGAAATCCTGCCCAATACTTTAGCTGTGCTTGACAGAGCTTGCCTGTAGCTTTAGAACCACTAGAACCATCCCCAGTCCTCGCCCACCTGACACTCCAGGCAAGCTAAAACAAACGCTCAAAGTGTTTGAAAGATTTCGAATAGTATTATAGACACTGGTGTAGTACAGCTGAGACGCTAGAAGGCTGTGTATTGTAGCTGAGAAAAAGTGGGCTCTGTAGCAGTCAGCAGGATAATAGTTTGGTCAAATTAGGACCGAGATTAATAAGATGCATGCTCTGCTGCCCACTGTGCTTTCCTGGGAAACCAAACGCCACTGAGGTCAGTTCATTAAGAGTCTCTCTAGTTCTCGCTAGCGCAGACAGTGTGTGTGTCTGTATGTGTATGACTTTGTGTGTGTGTGGCTGCAGGCCATGGCCCTACTAAGAGGAGAGAGGCAGGAAGTCAGGCCTGAGAATAGCCCCTCGGTATCCTGTCCCGTCTGTGATGAATGAGCAGGCGAGGCCCCTTACATGAACTGGTGTGTAAAGTCAAGAAAGCATTGGCCCACTGACGAGGGAACTGCTCAGAGCTGTGTGTGTGTGTGTGTGTGTTAAACTGGGCAATTCATGGTATGCATTACCACAGGCTTAAAGGTTGTTATTGTTCACAACAGAACTGGTGTAAATGAGTGCAGAATAGTGTACACTGCCTGAATTGGAGATGTGTATCACAACAACGCTGTCTCTTAAAAGTCTCTTAAAACTAACCTTCAATCAAAGCACACAATCCTTAGTTTTTCGGGTGAAGTTAAAAGGTCATTCAGATCTGTATTAAGGTATTTGTAAGCCATAGCATTCGAAATAATGCATTCGGGTATATTGAATTGGTTGATATTGCAGACTGTGCCTTTAAGAAGCCTGCGCAGGGAAATGTGTAAACTCCAGTGTCCAACCCGTGACTGTGTTGCAACTTCTTCACCTTATGCCAACGCTACTGAAAATGTACTGTAGGTTGTTAAAATTAAATACAAAGAAACACTGACTGACTTTATCTACGGTAGTCTGAACTCTGAAACATTACGCATGATACATTGAACAAGTTCGGCTCCAAGTCTATACTCACACCTGTGTTAATGTTGGTAATGTTGTCGTGCACACGTCCAGAGTGTTCTGCAGAAGAGCCATCGGAATTCCCCCGAGTCGAGGCAGGCCAGATTCTATTCGACAGCGCGACCCTGACAGACAGAATGTAGTCCATACTGTGGAACTCGTACGAATATCACAACATGGATGGATGCACCTTAGTTATCACTAACAACCGTTTAAAAATAAGCCCTTTCTGATATCACTGTCATAACTCAATCGCGATAAGATCTAGATAAAACTCTTTAAAAAAGTGTAATGCAGTGAAACCAGCACACGCAGAAATAGGAACTGAAACAACTTGTTCCTCCCTGATGACGTACCTGTCTGGCGTCAAGCAGTGCCGCACACTCACTCCAGTCAATGGATACATATTATTGATTTTTATTTTATCCTTTATTTAACTAGGCAAGTCAGTTAAGAACATTCTTATTTACAATGACGGCCTACCGGGAAACAGTGGGTTAACTGCCTTGTTCAGGGGCAGAACGACAGATGTTTACCTTGTCAACTCGAGGATTCGATGTTCAAAACTTTCGGTTACTAGTCCAATGCTCTAACCACTAAGACTACCTGCCGCCCCAATGATGAACAATTCTATTACAAAGTTGTGAAAACACAAGATCATAAAGCGCATTATGTAGCTACAATATCCGACCTATGCAATTAATACATGTTTATTGCTATACATTGTTATAGGGCAATGTTATATTGTTTATTTTCTAATATTTAGCCTATGCCTTGGCCTAGAGGTGGTAAGTCCATTATCAAGATGGTTATTTAGGTCTTATAAATTAGTGACTGTCTCCCTAAATGAGAGGTCTGAACCTTTATGTTATGGCATGTATTCGCCCTGGAGGGCTTCTGTTTCACCTCGATCTGTCTGTTTCCACTCCATTGCTGCAACTTGCACTTCTTTATATATATATGCCATTTAGCAGACGCTTTTATCCAAAGCAACTTACAGTCATGTGTGCATACATTCTACGTATGGGTGGTCCCGGGGATCGAACCCACTACCCTGGCGTTACAAGCGCCATGCTCTACCAACTGAGCTACAGAAGGACCACACATAAAGATTACATGCATGACAATCATTGGAACTGAACAAATCTCACTCTCATCTTAATAACATTGTATTCAATTGAGGAAAGCACATAGCCAGGCAGCCACTCCACTTAATTTAAGTGTCCCACCATACAGCATAAGGCAAGAGACTCATACTATTACTGCGGCATATAAGTGTCTCTTCAGACACCAAGGGAAGAAGATATGGCATTTGGAATGGGTCAATGTGTGTGGAACAGTGAAGAACCCAACAGACAAGGTGTAATAATTGGGGAGCAGAATTAGAAACTGGAAACAGACCAATGCATTATTCATCAGCAGAGATTTGGTAAGAAATGAAAGAGAGAAAGACAAATTCGTTTTTAAAACCCTGAACTGGAAATAAAAGTAATGTAAACGAATGAATCGATACAATGACCGCGTTCTCCAAGGTAAGACATATGTTGTGCTCCATCTGCTGGTTACAATGAAAAGTGCAGCCTGGTTTATAAATCACCTATTATTTTTAGGGGCGCATGGATGGGTGACAGATTAACTCTAAATTGTGACAAAGCAATAGGTCAACATGGGCACATCCAGAGCCATATAAACAGAGTCAGGCAGAGTCTGGCCCCTCTCAGGGTTTCCTCCTATTACTAAGGAAGTGTTTTGGTACTTTACAACAAGTTATAAAGCATTGTAAATGCAGGCTTTTGGTAAAGTGTAAGAGATTTGGGTCAGGGTTGCCGAGATTAAGTAAACTGTTACCATTGATTTGTAACAGTACCACAGAGTCAATTTGGCTTCCTCTCTGTCTGGCCCCGTTTTATAAACACAGAAATGATTTGACAGACTGATTGATGAACTCTCAGTCAATAACACTGGTAAAGTTCCAAGTTCCAAGGTGAACATCATGATGGATGAGGCTGCCTACAGTATGAGCTCTTAGTTGAGGGATTACAACTTGCTTTCTGCTCCATAGTGATCTTGAACAGCATCCCCTGTCTGGGCCCCTGGGACGTTTGGCCCGGGGCAGGGTTGTTGTAATGGGTTTTGGACAGACCACCACCTGGGGCTTGTTGCTCTGTAATATATAGCTACTAAAGATGTAAAGCTGCCCAGAGCAGTCATCAAATCATCTGTTACTTCCACACACAGAGGTGGATTGGGTTTCCTCCCTGAACTCTGTCTATTGCAGCCCAATAGGGGAAGAATTAGATACACTCTCACCATACCATCTAGCTCTGCTCCAGGGTATTAGAGTGCATTCCTCCTCTAGTTAGTGGACGAACGTGCACTAACGACCTGGACCATAGCTACGTACCATCCAGAAGGCCGACTGAACTGTAACAGTCTGCTTATTCAGCCCTGTTTAGTTTTCCCACCTGACGACTCTAAAGGCTGTAATTAAGCTACTGTGTAAGTTGAGTCATTTATGAAACATCCAGAGGCATTAAATAAAATGAGCCTTATTGAGTGAAGAGATTAAAGTGTCGTTCGGTTTCAAACAACATTAAGTTTGGGTGTTTAATGTATCTCTCCTTTCACTTTAAAGACATTAAGGAGGTTTGTATCTGATTAAATGAGTCATCTACTTCCATTCTATCCATTCTAATGGGACCTTTAGAGTTTATTCTAACTTCTGCCATTTGGTTATTAGCTCAGCATATTAACGACTGTTATACATTATATAAATGTATCGAAATTGTAAGAATCTCTAGTTAAGAGGACCAGCTAAGGTTTGTATTGGTAACTTGACTCTCTGGTCCTAAGCAATCTCTTCATTACCAAGCACAACAAAACTTGTTGTATAGGGATCCATGCACAGAGGACCTAGTGTTACCAGCTGCCTCTGTAAGCCCTAGCCTAGCAGGCTGTGTGTGTGTGTGTGTGTGTGTGTGTGTGTGTGTGTGTGTGTGTGTGTGTGTGTGTGTGTGTGTGTGTGTGTGTGTGTGTGTGTGTGTGTGTGTGTGTGTGTGTGTGAGAGAGGCTTTGTCATCGTCAGAGATTGGTGCTGAGACTGGGCAGAGTGTTCATCTCACCAGTTTCCAGTGAGAGCCAGGTAGGCTGGCTGTATAATCCCCAGAAGAGGAAGGATTTCATTATGAAACAACAAGCCCACAGGCAGCTCCCCCGTCAACCGTCTGGTTACATAACCTGTTCACAACACATTGTGAAAGCACATACACAGATGCACACACACAAACATCTGTGAATTTCTCAACAACATAAAACATGTAAAAAATAGAAAATCACTCATGCAATACAATGCACCTGCTGGCAAACACAAACAACCCACGTTTCATTGTGTAATAATTAAGAGAGAGGGGGATTGAGGTTCTGTACTGTACGCATATGGACTGAAATAAGTGTTTATAACTAGTTAGAATATGAATAGAGAGTGCTTGGAAATGAAAATGACATTTCTGTGTGTTCCATACACCGTGTTCCATACAACTGTCTTTGGGTCTTAGAAAAGCACTATATACATACAGTTGAAGTCGGAAGTTTACATACACCTCAGAAAAATATATTTAAACTCAGTTTTTCACAATTTCTGACATTTAATCCTAGTAAAAAATGTCCTGTTTTAGGTCCGTTAGGATCACCACTTTATTTTAAGAAAGTGAAATGTCAGAATAATAGTAGAGAAAATTATTAATTTCAACTTGTACTTCTTTCATCACATTCCCAGTGGGTCAGAAGTTTACATACACTCATACACTAGTATTTGATTGGCATTGCCTTTAAATGGTTTAACTTGGGTCAAACGTTTTGGGTAGCCTTCCACAAGCTTCCCACAATAAGTTGGGTGAATTTTGGCCAATTCCCCCTGACAGAGCTGGTGTAGCGGAGTCAGGTTTCTAGGCCTCCTTTCTCGCACACACGTTTTTAGTTCTGCCCACTAATTTTCTATGGGATTGAGGTCAGGGCTTTGTGATGGCCACTCCAATACCTTGACTTTGTTGTCCTTAAGCCATTTTGCCACAACTTTGGAAGTATGCTTGGGGTCATTCTCCATTTGGAAGACCCATTTGCGACCAAACTTTAACTTAACTGTCCTGAGATGTTGCTTCAATATATCCAAAAGATTTTCCTTCCTCATGAAGCCATCCATTTTGTGAAGTGAACCAGTCCCTATTGCTTCAAAGCACCCCCACAACATGATGCTGCCACCCCCGTGCTTCACGGTTGGGATGGTGTTCTTCGGCTTGCAAGCCTCCCCTTTTTCCTCCAAACATAATGATGGTCATTATGGCCAAACAGTTCTATTTTTTGTTTCATCAGACCAGAGGACATTTCTCCAAAAAGTACGATATTTGTCCCCATGTGCATTTGCAAACCTGGCTTTTTATGGTGGTTTTGGAGCAGTGGCTTCTTTCAGGTTATGTCGATATAGGACTCGTTTTACTGTGGATATAGATACTTTTGTACCCGTTTCCTCCAGCATCTTCACAAGGTCTTTTGCTGTTGTTCTGGGATTGATTTGCACGTTTTGCACCAAAGTACGTTCATCTCTTGGAGACAGAACGTGTCTCTTTCCTGAGTGGTATGATGGCTGTGCGGTCCCATGGTGTTCATACTTGCGTACTATTGTTTGTACAGATGAAGGTGGTACCTTCAGGTGTTTGGAAATTGCTCCCAAGGATGAACCAGACTTGTGGAGGTCTACAATTTTTTTCTGAGGTCTTGGCTGATTTCTTTTGATTTTCCCATGATGTCAAGCAAAGAGGCACTGAGTTTGAAGGCAGGCCGTGAAATACATCCACAGGTACACCTCCAATTGACTCAAACGATGTCAATTCGCTGATTAGAAGCTTCTAAAGCCATGACATCATTTTCTGGAATTTTCCAAGCTGTTTAAAGGCACAGTCAACTTAGTGTATGTAAACTTCTGACCCACTGGAATTGTGATACAATGAATTATAAGTGAAGTAATCTGTCTGTAAACAATTGTTGGAAAAATTACTTGTGTCATTGTCAAGTCCTGGCCATAGAAAGCCTGTATTTTCTATGGTAGAGTAGGTCAGGGCGTGACTAGGGGTTTTAGTCTAGTCTACTATTTCTATGTGGGGTTCTAGGTTTAATTTTCTATGTTGGTGTTTGTGTATGATTCCCAATTAGAGGCAGCTGGTAATCGTTGTCTCTAATTGGGGATCATACTTAAGTAGCATTTTTTCCACCTGTGGGTTATGGGATATTGTTTATGTTTAGTTGCCTGTTAGCACTGCATTGTCGTCATGGTTCGTTTATTCTTTATTGTTTTGTTTTACTCTCTAATAAATAATGTGGAACTCTACATACGCTGTGCCTTGGTCCGTCTATACTAACGATCATGACAGTCATGCGCAAAGTAGATGTCCCAACTGACTTGCCAAAACTATAGCTTGTTAACAAGAAATTTGTGGAGTGGTTGCAAAACGAGTTTTCATGACTCCAACCTAAGTGTATGTAAACTTCCGACTTCAACTGTATCTATTATTACAATACATAACTGAGGGAGGCCAGTAAAAAGAGTGTTAGCACTAGGATGATGTGAGAGAGACAAAGACTGTTTACTGTAGTTAGCACTAGGATGATGTGAGAGAGAGAAAGACTGTTTACTGTAGTTAGCACTAGGATGATGTGAGAGAGAGAAAGACTGTTTACTGTAGTTAGCACTCGGATGATGTGAGAGAGAGAAAGACTGTTTACTGTAGTTAGCACTAGGATGATGTGAGAGAGAGAAAGACTGTTTACTGTAGTTAGCACTAGGATGATGTGAGAGAGAGAAAGACTGTTTACTGTAGTTAGCACTAGGAGTCTCTCAGAGAGACAGACAGGTCTTCACAATGGCTGCAATCACAGGTGGAACCGGGCCTGTCACACAACACCTCCTTCTCTCGGGTACATCTCTTCATTGGGAAAGTATATCTTTCTCTCCAGCCCCTCAAAGCTGTCAACAACAGCAACACAACAGATGATTCTGTTTCTCAGAAAGCGGTGCCGAATATTCATGAAGCTATGAATCCATGTTGTGCAAAATGTCTGTTAGGAATGTGACAACGCCAAATTGAATCATGTGGAGCAACTGGCTGTCTGTATACATCGCATACGGGAACTTATATAACCATCATTAATGTCACTTAGTCATTCAAATGGCACACATAGTGCTCGGGTCAAAAGTAGTGCACTATATAGGGAATAGGGTGACATTTGGAATGCACACCTTAATAACTGCCATTACTCACAGTTGGTTTTAAACAAGCCGTCCTCACTTGAAAGTCTGCTTTCAGTCCTTTGTCTTTTCTCATACAAAATGGAGTTCTAATGCTCTCCTATAACAAGAGCTTTTTTATGATATGCCATTTGCTCTCCTCTCCGTGGTTAACATCAGTAGCAGTAGTTACTGTAAGTAGTTACTGTAAGCTGCAGTGCAGAGGGTGAGCGGGGACTGCAATTACCCAGCCCCTTCATCAGGCACTGGCCTATGGGTTCGAAGTATGGGAGTCAAGGCTACCAATCATACCCCAGACAATTCTTTCGCTCTCTCACAGACTCATAGGTCGTCAATTTAGTGTTCAAGGCCATTGCTGGGGCTGAGATGGACCCCGCCTCAGCTGCCTTGCCTTCCCAGAGTCACTGCTCCTAGAACCAGGGTAACTATAACTAACATTACCACAGCATTATTGACTCTTTATGTCATGCATACATGCTTTATGAATGGTACATATCACCACTCTAAACAAGGTGTTACTATTCAGTGTCAGCATTCTCCTGATGTTGGGAGAAAAGAACCCTTAACAATCATCCCGTCAGACACCTTTCTATTTTTAGAAGATATGCCTCGTCACAGTCAATTGTGTTCTTTGATGCGTCAGGGTTCTCTCTTCCACAATTCATTAAACTTATGCTGTTTCTGTTCACTTAGTGGCAGATTTGAGACCAGAACTGTCAAAACTTTAGATTTGAAACATTGATTTATTATTGTGGAAAAATGATGCAGTTAAGTGTGGAATACAGAAATCGGCTTGGAAAAAAACCTCAAGTCAACAAAGAGTTAAAAAAACACACTCTGCACATTGAAGACAAACTGAAATAACTTTCTGTTGACTAGAAAGGTTATCACAAAACTAATACTATGTCTAATACTATGTCATAATGTTATTGTTCACCATTTCTAAATGGTTCCAGAGAAAAAACCATCCATCTGTAGATTAGTTATTTTAAACCCAATGTACTAGACTGGACTGGAGAGCATCTTGAGTGTTGGGAGAGGACCAAAGCAAAGCTTGGTTGTGACTCAGCCACAGCCACCGCCAGCCCGTCACACTCATTCCATCCGTTGCCTTGCTTCCTCTTTTTCCCTCTGTTGTGATAGATCACTGCATTGTGAGAGCTAGAGCCATCTTTCACCAGTGACTATAAACCCCAGTCCCCCTGTCCCCGGCTCATGGTCATCCATCTATCCTCCTGTGGCCGTGGGTGTCTGTACTGTGGTTGTCTCAGGCTCCACTGGGAAGCTGGGTGGCCCCAGGAATAATGACCAGGGGTGCACAGTGACCATCAGCTCTCCCTCTCTCTCTCTTGTTGTCTCATTATGATATGATGAGAGGAGGAGAGGAAGAGAGGAGAGGGGATGTGGAAAGTAGAGGTGGAGAAGAATAGAGGAGAAGGAGAGGAGAGGAGGGGAAAGAGGATAGGAAAAGAAGAGGGGGTGATGAGAGATGGAGAGGAGAGGGGAAGATGAGAGATGGAGAGGGGGAAAGAGGATAGGAGAAGGAGAGGGGAAGATGAGAGGTGGAGAGGAGAGGGGGAAAGAGGATAGGAGAAGGAGAGGGGAAGATGAGAGGTGGAGTGGAGGAGGAGGGGAAAGAGGATAGGAGAAGGAGAGGGGAAGATGAGAGATGGAGAGGAGAGGGGGAAAGAGGATAGGAGAAGGAGAGGGGAAGATGAGAGGTGGAGTGGAGGAGGAGGGGAAAGAGGATAGGAGAAGGAGAGGGGAAGATGAGAGGTGGAGAGGAGAGGGGGAAAGAGGATAGGAGAAGGAGAGGGGAAGATGAGAGATGGAGAGGAGAGGGGGAAAGAGGATAGGAGAAGGAGAGGGGAAGATGAGAGGTGGAGTGGAGGAGGAGGGGAAAGAGGATAGGAGAAGGAGAGGGGAAGATGAGAGGTGGAGAGGAGAGGGGAAAGAGGATAGGAGAAGGAGAGGGGAAGATGAGAGGTGGAGTGGAGGAGGAGGGGAAAGAGGATAGGAGAAGGAGAGGGGAAGATGAGAGGTGGAGTGGAGGAGAGGGGAAAGAGGATAGGAGAAGGAGAGGGGAAGATGAGAGGTGGAGTGGAGGAGGAGGGGAAAGAGGATAGGAGAAGGACAGGGGAAGATGAGAGGTGGAGAGGAGAGGAGGAGAAGGAGAGGGGAAGATGAGAGGTGGAGTGGAGGAGAGGGGAAAGAGGATAGGAGAAGGAGAGGGGAAGATGAGAGGTGGAGTGGAGGAGGAGGGGAAAGAGGATAGGAGAAGGACAGGGGAAGATGAGAGGTGGAGAGGAGAGGAGGAGAAGGAGAGGGGAAGATGAGAGGTGGAGAGGAGAGTTGTCTGTCTCTGAGAAAAAATTCATTTCAGGAGGTAAAGATGAACATCAGACATGCACCACTGCTCTCGTCACACAGGCAATTTATTAAAACAAAGTCTAGCCCCACTATAACGCTGACAGCTCCACAGGCGGAGACAGGGAGTGGGAAGAGACAGGGAGTGGGAAGAGACAGTGAGTGGGAAGAGACCGTGGGGGAAGAGACAGGGGGAGGGAGAGACTGGGAGAGGGAAGAGACAGGGGGGGGACATCTCAGTGAAATGAATAAAATCAATAATATTTTATGTTACCTCCATTGAACTCTGCGGCTGGAATTAATTGGTTTCTCTTTAAGTCAGACACACTCATATATTGCATCATTATCTTAAACAGACTCCCAAGAATCATAATGCCAAAATGGACGACAACTGCTGGTCTTCTTCCTCCCTCTCCTCCCCCGTCGTCTGGAGTATATGGGCAGCTGACTGATACAGTATGTGCATCACAAATGGCACAATATTCTCTATATCCCTATGGGAACTGGTCAAAAGTAGTGCATTATATAGTGAATACAGTAGAATGACATTTGGGACACAGTGGCAACTTGTATTTAAGAAGGCATCACCCAGTCTATTTGGACACATCACCCAGCCTGTCCCACCCATCAAATTGACAAACATGACAAAGGGTCTGTACTCAATCCATCTATCTTAAAACACTTTGACACTCTCTATCCATCACTATGATATTACTGCTTCCATCCACAACACAGGGCCTAAATTGGATAATGAATCTCTCTTCTCTGTAGTACGCTAGATGGGTAATTTGTTGGTTAAATTATGAATTGGGCAGGCACGTATTGGATGAGCTGAGAGTTGTTGAGTTGTTGCTATTGCCATTATATTCGCTACTGTCACGGCTGTTGGTGGAATAAGGTGAGGACCAAGGTGCAGCGTGGTACGTGTTCATAATTAATTTATTAGCAACTGAACACTAAATACGAAAATGACAAATAGAATAACCGAAACAGTTCTGTCTGGTACAGATACGAAACAGAAAACAACTACCCACAAAACCCATGTGGTTTTCAGTTTCGTATCTGTACCAGACAGAACTGCTCGGTGCCAGCGTCCCGCATTTGTCGGGTGGAACGGGGGGTACGGTCACTCCCTGGCCATAGAGAGGCTTTGTGTTCTCTACTTTGGTTAGGCCAGGGTGTGACTAGGGTGGGCAATCTATGTTCTTTTTTCAATGTTTTTGTATTTCTTTGTTTTTGGCCGGGTATGGTTCTCAATCAGGGACAGCTGTCTGTCGTTGTCTCTGATTGAGAACCATACTTAGGTAGTTCTTGCCCACATGGGTTTTGAACTGTTTTGGTTGTTCTCTTTGTTGTTTTGTTATTCAGTGTTCTGTTCTATTAAATAATGATGAACACGTACCACGCTGCACCTTGGTCCTCACATTCTTCCACCAACAGCCGTTAGAGCTAAAATATAGTCAGATAGAGATAGAGACTATTATCATATAGGCTGAGACCTCTATCACATTTCTTTGGGACAGTAGAACTGATTGTAAGAGTCCAAGCGAGCATGAAACACTATAATGTATAGTCTATACTCTGATGCAGCACCAAAGAGAATGTTCTGGGCCGACACACTAACATTCAACGAGATGTAATGAATGCACTGTCCACTGACCCATGTTGTGTAGACTGCATACTGCACTGTTAGCTAAATCTTGTCCCACAGCTATATTCTTCCCCTTGGATAAACCAGTACATGGTCAACCCGGGCCCCTGGATTGTATACAATACAAAGTCTAATTAGAATAAGGAGAGGGGAGTTCCAGGAGAGGGGTTGAGATGGTGGATCGCAACAGTGGCTTGTATTCATGGATGCCAAGGGAAGCCAAGCTTCCCCCCAAAAGTCACAAATAAAAAAAATATGATAAAATAATGTATATTTTTCGTCTCTGTGTTTCATCATTTTCCTTCAGTTTGCAAGAGGCTGAATGTATCTCACCGGAGAAAGCATCCAAACAAGCGAAACAGCGCCCCTCTGTCTCTGTATGTGTAGGCAAATTTATCCGATGCCATCTGGTCAAAAGGAGTTTGACATTGTTGCAGACCGTAACATTGAATGAAAGAAAGGGAAGCCAACGAGCATTTTTGGCTTCCCTTGATACATTAAAATAAAATAATAGCCAATCAGCGTTGAGCTAAACTGAGTAAGCTCATCTCTGAATGGTCCTGGCGCACCAAAAAGAAGTGTCAAGGGAAGCCAGTTTGGATTTAGCTTCACTCCAATCACATCACATTGAGAGCTAAATGTAATTGACAGAAACAACTTGAATTGCTGCATCTCATTGTGTTGTTGTCCTCTAGTGGCTAGCTACAGTAGCTAGTCAAAATGTATCCTTTGCTAAATTAGCCATGGCTAGAGATAGGGATTTGGACTTGTGGTTTTACTTAATTCTCCGTACTGGCCAATGATTATAACAGCGATTCTGATGCAACCATAAAATCATACATTGTTGCATCAGAGGATGGAAGTTCAATAGGCAGCTAGATGTAGAAGGCTAATGTTAACTAGCTAACGTTGCCCATGAAAGGAAGTTAGGCTAACAAACAACACAAAATCAAAGCGTGTATTGTATGAGAGTCATAGACCGTTTTGTCAACATGAAAGAGAGAAGGATGGCATTGATGTTTCAACAAATTCTTTCCACTTGTAAGTGTACACACACACACACACACACACACACACACACACACACACACACACACACACACACACACACACACACACACACACACACACACACACACACACACACACACACACACACACACACACACACACACACACACACACACACACACAATGCGTAGGTGATGATGTTGAAGTCGGGGCTGGAATAGTGGAGGCAGCTCCTACTTAGGAGTATATTTCACAGTCGCAAGACAGTTAACTAACAGGTTATAGAGCAAGCAACACAATTATCACAACACATAGATTGTAATGTGTTTTTTTTCTGGCTTGGCTTCCCCAGTGATTTTACCCACGCATCGTTACTGGATCATAATTAATCACATGCAGCTAAAAGGGGTGTTCACATTTCAAGGACTGCAAGACTACTGTCAGACCTGGCCCTTCCCCATGCCTTGGCCTCGATTGGGCCGAGGAGCTGCCTGCACACTAAACTCTGACAAGACACTTCCTAAGAGATCTGGTCAATAACAGGGGTCTAATCTAGTGCTAATCACCTACTTAGAGGAATCAATCAACACACTCCTGTTATGGGTCTGTATTATGGGAAACATAGATGGACAGTTTCTCCATTGAGGAAGCATTTTAGTCTAGGACTAGACTTAATCTGTGTCTGGGAAACCTGCATAGAAAAAAATGACATGTGTGCTGTAGCCAGCTCCTATGGCTAAATAAATGTGTAAATAACCTTAAAGATTGTATGAATGGCACCATTTTGTATGCTCCTTACTGGCATCAGGCTTACAAGTGCTATTCTGAAACGAATTAATATAACACTGAATATGCAAGAAGTAAGCAAACATTTAATGGGTAACAATAAATACAACTCTTACTGAGTTGATCCTGCTGCATCAACGCATGTGTGTAAAACACAAACACAGGACGGTGAAATATAGCTGTTTCAATGTAATGGGATTCCGTAAATTCATGAGAAAAACTCAAACAAATTTCAACAGTTATTTGGAGAGGCAGGTCTTATTTCCCCCTGATGTAAAATGAATCAATAGGCTAGTAGTGGCACTTCCTGTACACACACACACACACACACACACACACACACACACACACACACACACACACACACACACACACACACACACACACACACACACACACACACACACACACACACACACACACACACACACACACACACACACACACACGCCAGGAAAAACAGCTTACTCTTCACTTGAGCTGTATGTAATCAATCCCTGGCATGGGAAGGCAGGCTGGCTGGCTGCAGACTTACTTCTCCAAACTAAGTGTGGAAACAGTGTGATTACTAGCGCGGTGGCATTTATATATTGAACTCAGATTGGAGGAGAGGAGACGAGGGCTGCAGAGAGACTTCACGTCAACGTAATTACACCACTGGAACAAAGGCAGATATTTTACAGTACACTGCAGTAAATTCAGCTCCCCACTGCTGAATTGACCACAAGAGAAAATAAAATGTATTTCATTGCTGGGTAAAGTTGAAACTCTCCCATGGCCATTGTTATGAATCCCATTGCCACTGTCATTGAGCTATAGTTCTGTCCAAAATGGCACCCTATTCCCTAGAGTGCACTACTTTGGGCCCTATGTGCTGTCATGACTTGGCCTGTGGGTAAGGTTTATGACCCCCCCCATAAACACCTTTCTCCCTTCCCTCTCTCTTGACTCTTCAGAGGGACTCTTGAATAGCCTTTGATAAACAGAGATTGTGGGAACATCAGAAGGTGGGGGGAAATTAACCATATTTTGGTAATCCAACCAGTTGAACATATCTGTTGGTACTTAATTAATGAATATGATGTCAGTTCGGTTGTCATCTGAGACATTCTCATCAATGATAGGATGACATGAACAGTACACTGGAAAGTCTACACATTAGTTATCAGATTCACATTGAATTGTTGTGCAATTTAAATGTTTGAATATCAAATTATTTAGGAGGGGATGAAATGTGATTTTAGCTTCTAAAATGTTGGAATTGGGATTTCATGAGTGAATTAGGCCCGACTCAGTGGCCCGCCCACGTGAAAAGACATTGGTTATAAACTATGAAACACGCCCTCCTCTCCCTTCCTATATAAAGCCTTGACGACAATATAACTTCCTGTTCCAGGTACATTAGGATGACGATCCGATGTCAGAAGGGTTCAGATAATAACTACAGAACGAAGCAAACTTCAGCGTGAGCTTTGGTTGCGAATGGTATGAACTTTGCACTCTTATTCACTACAGAAGTGATACCTCCAAGCTGTTGAGTTAGCAGTGGCCTCTGTAAACGTGGGCTAGGAAAGGACGAACAGAGGACAGGAAGATCTCTGTTGGCCAACACGACCAGCATCTATGACCAACCTACCGAAGCGCAGCTCAGAGTAAATATTTATTGCATTTTCCTTTTCCAAATGGGCGGTAATTTAGAATGCATAAGATTCTGTATTTACGATAGAGTAGCTGCCTACGGCCCAATAGAGACATCACTTCTCCATTTGTTCTTCAGTCTTCCCGCTCTTTCACTCAAACCCAACCCACTTTCTTTGTATAACCAGCTGTCATATCTTTCCGTCCGCTAGGGACGTTTTCCTTTATGACATCATTTGTAATCAATGTATGATTCATTCTGTGTATATGTAATTCTGTGTGATTAGTTAGGTATTTAGTAAATAAATAATTAAACCCAATTTGTATTGCTGATTCAACTTGTTAGCCAGGGTTCGTGAAGATAATCAAGAATTTACAACTTTCAAATGAGACTGAAATAAGGTGACGATTAATATTGACTGCTATTGATGTAAAATATTACTAGGTCTTTAAGAGTTTATTCGGAAGATAACTGCTCTATAAATATTATTTTGTGGTGCCCCGACTTTCTAGTTAATTACATTTCCATGATTAGCTCAATCAGGTAATATTACTTACAGAGAAAGGATTTTATAGAATACATTTTATAGAATACATGTCATATCACAATCCAGCATAGCCAAAGACACGACAGTGCCCAGGTCACAAGTAGTGCACTATAATGAGAACAGGGTGCCATTGGGGCGCAGTGATTTAACCTCTCTATGACAAGGGCTTGAATCTACCTGAGAGTTGTTGATTCATCAAACAGACCATTGAGGATAAAATACTCTATTGCTGTCCTTTGTAGTGTTAGTGATACTGAGTCTTAACGATAGTCGCTAACGGAATCATCTAGATGGAATACGCAACAATTAACATGGGATAGATGTGGAATCTATCCATGCCCCAAAGAACATCTGCACGATATTTGTTGTGGTGCTATTTAGTATAGTGTCATATCATAGGCCAATGACATTGAGATTAAAATGAGGAGGGGTGTTAGTGTCAGACCAGAGGTGTGTGTGCGTGCATGCATGCGTGCGCAAGTGTGACACACAAATCCCAACATGGAGATTGATTATCTGGCTAACCATGCTTTATAGTAGCTCCAGTTAAAAGTATTATTGTATCTCTCTCAAGCTGTAAATAGCAGGAATTCCTCCACACCCACCCTTTAATCTGGGGTAACATTGAAAAGAGACACAGCAACCGGTATGCCACATTATCAAAGCCTTGTCTTGTGTTGGTCTGGACTGATGTTGGTCTTTGGTCTGTGCTCGATACTAACCATAATTCAGTCAAACATCTCCTTTACACAGCCTGTGCCCCAAATAGCACCATATTCCCTATATGGTGCACTACTTTTGACCGGCGCTCATAGGGCTCTATTCAAAAGCAGCACACTATGTAGGGAATAGGGTGCCATTTGGTACACAACCACAGAAAAGACTGTCCTGAATGGAACAAACCCGTTTATTGTTTAGATTGATAAAACCAAGAGCTACGGCGACTGATTTAATTTGCCTTGTAGGACAATGGAAGCATGCTGGTGTAATGGATAGCTGTGACCCACCTGGTCACTAAATCTTTGCTACCGTGAGATATGCCGCTCAATAATTCAAACGGTTAATGAATGCAGTGTGGTTGAAGGGATGTGGAGAGAGAGACACAACAAGAGAGAGAGAGAGAGAGAGAGAGAGAGAGAGAGAGAGAGAGAGAGAGAGAGAGAGAGAGAGAGAGAGAGAGAGAGAGAGAGAGAGAGAGAGAGAGAGAGAGAGAGAGAGAGAGAGAGAGAGAGAGAGAGAGAGAGAGATAGAGAAAGAAAGAAAGAAAGAAAGAGACTACTAGAGAGAAAGAGAAATAGAGACTACTAGAGAGAGAGGGAAAGAGAGAGGGAGAAAGATTGAGTGAGCACTACATCCACAAAGACAATAATATGCAAGAAAGTTCAAAGCTCCAAACACAGAAAACAGAGGTGACATTCAGTCTTATAACCAAGTTATCATCCAAGCTAGCCCATGTATCCCAGGGGATGAGTAAAGCATACCATTAACCTTTGAAAAAAATGTTTCCAAGCACAGTCATAACTTTACTTGTAATTTTTTACTTTACCTAATTACTTTAAATGGGCACAATTAAACATCTGAGACTTCCTGCTGCCTGAATGGTGCTGCGTCTGAAATGTCAACATATTATATTGCATCCTGAGCTCAGGTCAAAAGTAGTGCACTATATAGGGTGTCATTTTAGACAAGGTCTGGAACACTAACTGACAGAAACACACTGGGGGGCAGACAGACAGACACTGGGGGGCAGACAGAAACACACTGGGGGGCAGACAGACAGACACTGGGGGGCAGACAGACAGACAGACAGACAGACAGACAGACAGACAGACAGACAGACAGACAGACAGACAGACAGACAGACAGACAGACAGACAGACAGACAGACAATATGTAAGAGAGGTTGAACAGGCTGGTAATAGGGGTTGCGACAATGGCGGTGGATAGTTTCAGAAATGGAGGGTCCAGATTGTCAAGACCAGCTGATTTGTACGGGTCCAGGTTCTGCAGCTCTTTCAGAACATCTGCTATCTGGATTTGGGTAAAGGAGAAGCTGGGGAGGCTTGGGCGAGTAGCTGCGGGGGGGGGGTTGCTGTTGGCCGAGGTAGGAGTAGCCAGGAGGAAGGCATGACCAGCCGTTGAGAAATGCTTGTTGAAGTTATTATCATGGATTTATCAGTGGTGACCATGTTACCTAGCCTCAGTGCAGTGGGCAGCTGGGAGGTCGTGCTCTTGTTCTCTATGGACTTTACAGTGTCCCAGAACATTATGGAGTTTGAGCTACAGGATGCAAATTTCTGCTTGAAAAAGCTGGCCTTTGCTTTCCTGACTGACTGCGTGTATTGGTTCCTGACTTCCCTGAACAGTTGCATATCGCGGGGACTGTTCGATGCTATTGCAGTCCGCCACAGGATGTTTTTATGCTGGTCGAGGGCAGTCAGGTCTGGAGTGAACCAAGGGCTATATCTGTTCTTAGTTCTGCATTTTTTGAACAGAGCGTGCTTATCTAAAATGGTGAGGAAGTTACTTTTAAAGAATGACCAGGCATCCTCAACTGACGGGATGAGGTCAATATCCTTCCAGGATACCTGGCCAGGTCGATTAGAAAGGCCTGCTCGCAGAAGTGTTTTAGGGAGCGTTTGACAGTGATGAGGGGTGGTCATTTGACTGCGGACCGGTAGCGGATGCAGGCAATTTTTCAGGCAGTTAAACAGCAGTTAAACAGCTAAACCACAGCTAAACCATAAGGTATTCACAACCACCCTGCTACAGCTAAACCATAAGGGAATCACAACCACCCTGCTACAGCTAAACCATAAGGGACTACTGATGGTCCTACTGACGGTCCTACTGATGGCCCTACTGACGGTCCTACTGTACTGATAGTCCTACTGACGGTCCTACTGCCGGTCCTACTGCCGGTCCTACTGCCGGTCCTACTGACGGTCCTACTGACGGTCCTACTGACGGTCTTACTGACGGTCTTACTGACGGTCTTAGTGACGGTCCTACTGACGGTCCTACTGACGGTCCTACTGACGGCCCTACTGACGGCCCTACTGACGGCCCTACTGACGGCCCTACTGACGGCCTTAGTGACGGTCTTACTGACGGTCTTACTGACGGTCTTACTGACGGTCCTACTGATGGTCCTACTGATGGTCCTACTGACGGTCTTACTGACGGTCTTACTAACGGTCTTACTGGCGGTCTTACTGGCGGTCTTACTGACGGTCCTACTGACGGTCCTACTGACGGTCCTACTGACGGTCCTACTGTACTGATAGTCCTACTGACGGTCCTACTGACGGTCCTATTGACGGTCCTACTGACGGTCCTACTGATGGTCCTACTGATGGTCCTACTGACGGTCTTACTGACGGTCCTACTGACGGTCTTACTGACGGTCTTACTGACGGTCCTACTGACGGTCCTACTGACGGTCCTACTGACGGTCCTACTGACGGTCTTACTGGCGGTCTTACTGGCGGTCTTACTGGCGATCCTACTGACGGTCCTACTGACGGTCCTACTGACGGTCCTACTGACGGTCCTACTGTACTGATAGTCCTACTGACGGTCCTACTGACGGTCCTATTGACGGTCTTACTGACGGTCCTACTGACGGTCCTACTGACGGTCCTACTGACGGTCCTACTGACGGTCTTAGTGATGGTCTTACTGACGGTCTTACTGATGGTCCTACTGATGGTCCCAATGACGGTCCTAATGACGGTCCTACTGACGGTCTTACTGACGGTCCTACTGACGGTCCTACTGATGGTCCTAATGACGGTCCTACTGATGGTCCTAATGAGGGTCCTACTGACGGTCTTACTGACAGTCCTACTGACGGTCCTACTGATGATCATATTGACGGTCCTACTGATGGTCCTAATGACGGTTCTACTGGCGGTCCTACTGATGGTCCTAATGACGGTCCTACTGTACTGATAGTCCTACTGACGGTCCTACTGACGGTCTTACTGCCGGTCCTACTGCCGGTCTTACTGACGGTCCTACTGACGGTCCTACTGACGGCCCTACTGACGGTCCTACTGACGGCCCTACTGACGGCCCTACTGACGGCCCTACTGACGGCCCTACTGACGGCCCTACTGACGGCCCTACTGACGGCCCTACTGACGGTCTTAGTGACGGTCTTAGTGACGGTCTTACTGACGGTCCTACTGACGGTCCTACTGACGGTCTTACTGACGGTCCTACTGACGGTCCTACTGACGGTTCTACTGACGGTCCTACTGACGGTCCTACTGACGGTCCTACTGACGGTTCTACTGACGGTCCTACTGACGGTCCTACTGACGGTTCTACTGACGGTCCTACTGACGGTCCTACTGACGGTCCTACTGATGGTCCTACTGACGGTTCTACTGACGGTCCTACTGATCGTCCTACTGATGGTCCTACTAATGGTCCTACTGATGGTCCTACTGATGGTCCTACTGATGGTCTTACTGATGGTCCTACTGACGGTCCTACTGATGGTCTTACTGATGGTCTTACTGATGGCCCTACTGATGGTCTTACTGATGGCCCAACTGATGGTCTTACTGATGGCCCTACTGATGGTCCTTCTGGTCAAAGCATCTTGGCTGTGTCCCAGATGGCACTGAGTTCCCTATTTAGCACACAACAACAGAGCAGTGGAAGGATGGAAAGACATTATCAGTGTGCTATCATTGTGACCTTTCTGGTCCACAACGACCATTGTGCGTCTTCACCTTGACTTCATAAGGGTAAGGCTGCCAAAACAAGCCTGCAAAATGAATTACTTACAATCAAAGACACCCCCAAAAAATGATACTTTAGAAAAAGCGAATTGTCCCAATTCAAAGTAACTGTCCCAATGCATACAGTGTCAGTGGGAGATGACAAGCAGTTGTATACATACTGTAATTGCCACCCCTGGAAACTGTTACTATGGGTAAACACAAGCAACAAACCCCCTTAGACAGAAGAAATACGAGGAGCAAGGAACACTCATGTTCTGCCTAAAGCAGTGACTAGGCCTATAACTATCACCAACCATAACAGTGAGCAGCATCTCCAGCTCGTCAAGTAGAATTTATAAACGGGCATTTAAAGATAGCAGAAATCCTGACATTGTTCCAGTTAACAGTAGCAGCCAAATCATAACCTGACACACACACACACACACACACACACACACAAACACACACACACACACACACAAACACACAAACACACACACGCGCACACTCACGCACACACAAAGAAATGTCTCCCCAGAATGACTGGCCAGCAAGTCAGCCCTAATAATAGACTGCCAACTCGGTCAGACCAGAATATTTGTGTTAGCATGCACCGCCGTCCTCTCGATCTCTGTAGTCTGTGTGTCCACAGAGATAAGTCAAACAGCAGTGCTGTACTGTGATAATACATCTCACCTCACACTTTGGCCAAGGTTGGAGCAATGTACAAATCTGTTGCCTTTACCGTCCTTGAGACAGATTCCCACAACAAACCCCATGGGTCAGAGACACAGCTAATACATTAGGAAATAACGAGTCAGACCGACAGAGAGAGAAAGAGAGAGATAAAGGAGAGCTACTGTACAAAAGGACAAGGTGAATAACCCTCTTAGAAGCCATTATCTCCAGCTTCCCACTCACAGACGCTGTGCACCCTTCCAGGTACTTCCAGGCGGTTGGTAACAACTCCTACTCAGCCAGATCCTTCACAGTATCTGCACTCCAAATGGCACCCTATTCCCTATATAGTCTACTACTTTTGACCAGGGACAATAGATATTGTTTAGTATGTAAGGAACATGGTTTCATTTGGGGCGTGATCAGTGCCACTGTCGCCTCCCTCATCTCAGAATATCAGTGGAAATTCAAGCGTTGAACCTGGTTGGAGGCTCATTGATTGTGTGGTTATTAAAACGTCTTGATGGTGTAATGACAGCTCTGTCAGGAGGTAGGTTCTGTCACAGACAGACAGCACAACAAGCTGTCATGTCCCCCAAGGCTACATTATTATTTATTCTCCTATTAGAATAAATTAGCATGATAGAATCCAAATGGGCTGGCTGGATATGTTGCTTTAGCCTGAAGGGTGGATTATAAAGCACATCAAGATAGGGGTTTAGAATGAGGGACCGTCACTAGTCAATGTCTAGTTACTTACCCATTATATAGGCCTAATGTCGCAACCTAGAACCAAATATTGTTAGCGCCAGCTAGCTAACTAACTATTACAATTAGCTAATTGTCTTTATATTTATTGACATGTAGAGATGTATGTTTACGTCTGTCACCAGAGATGATATATTATTTAAAAAAGTCAATAAAGGACCCACACACTATTCACACTCTTAACATCCATACCCTCACTACTCCAGTAGCAGAGCACTTATACTGTAGCAGGGATTTCAACTGTATTCATTTGCATTGATAATTAATCACATAAGCTCAAAGGACAGGACACAATAAATTCATACAGAGCTCTTAGCATTGTTTTACATTATTATGATTTAACCCTGCTGTTAAGCAGTGTTGGGATTAGTTATTTGAAAAGTAAACAAAAGTAACATGTTATTTTACAATATTACTTTGTGTGGAAAGTAAAGCGTTATATTTAAGCAATAAGGCCCGAGGAGGTGTGGTATATGGCCAATGGCTGTTCTTATGCACGACGCAAGGCAGAGTTACTTGACACAGCCCTTAGCCATGGTATATTGGCCATATATCACAAACCCCCGAGGTGAGTTATTGCTATTATAAACTGGTTACCAATGTAATTAGAGCAGTAAAAATCAATATTCTTGTCATACCTGTGGTATACAGTCGTGGCCAAAAGTTTTGAGAATGACACAAATATTAATTAACACAAAGTTTGCCGCTTCAGTGTCTTTAGATATTTTTGTCAGATGTTACTATGGAATAGTGAAGTATAATTACAAGCATTTCATAACTGTCAAAGGCTTTTATTGACAATTACATGAAGTTGATGCATAGAGTCAATATTTGTAGTGTTGACCTTTCTTTTTCAAGACCTCTGCAATCCGCCCTGGCATGCTGTCAATTAACTTCTGATGGCAGCCCATTCTTGCATAATCAATGCTTGGAGTTTGTCAGAATTTGTGGTGTTTTGTTTGTCCACCCACCTCTTGAGGATTGACCACAAGTTCTCATTGGGATTAAGTTCTGGGGAGTTTCCTGGCCATGGACCAAAAATATCGAAGTTTTGTTCCTCGAGCCACTTAGTTATAACTTTTGCCTTGTGGCAAGGTGCTCCATCATGCTGGAAAAGGCATTGTTCGTCAAAAACTGTTCCTGGATGGTTGGGAGAAGTTACTCTCGGAGGATGTGTTGGTACCATTCTTTATTCATGGCTGTGTTCTCAGCCACTCCCTTGGCTGAGAGGCAACTCCACACATGAATGGTCTCAGGATGCTTTACTGTTGGCATGACACAGGACTGATGGTAGCGCTCACCTTGTCTTCTACGGACAGTTCTGGTTCTGCCAGTTCTGGTTATAGGCACAAACACAAACCAATAGGGATGTGTAGAGGACTGTCACTAGACAGTTCTGGTTATAGACACAAACACAAACCAATAGGGATGTGTAGAGGACTGTCACTAGACAGTTCTGGTTATAGAGCACACAAACACAAACCAATAGGGATGTGTAGAGGACTGTCACTAGACAGTTCTGGTTATAGAGCGCACAAACACAAACCAATAGGGATGTGTAGAGGACTGTCACTAGACAGTTCTGGTTATAGACACAAACACAAACCAATAGGGATGTGTAGAGGACTGTCACTAGACAGTTCTGGTTATAGACACAAACACAAACCAATAGGGATGTGTAGAGGACTGTCACTAGACAGTTCTGGTTATAGAGCGCACAAACACAAACCAATAGGGATGTGTAGAGGACTGTCACTAGACAGTTCTGGTTATAGAGCGCACAAACACAAACCAATAGGGATGTGTAGAGGACTGTCACTAGACAGTTCTGGTTATAGAGCGCACAAACACAAACCAATAGGGATGTGTAGAGGACTGTCACTAGACAGTTCTGGTTATAGAGCGCACAAACACAAACCAATAGGGATGTGTAGAGGACTGTCACTAGACAGTTCTGGTTATAGAGCGCACAAACACAAACCAATAGGGATGTGTAGAGGACTGTCACTAGACAGTTCTGGTTATAGAGCGCACAAACACAAACCAATAGGGATGTGTAGAGGACTGTCACTAGACAGTTCTGGTTATAGAGCGCACAAACACAAACCAATAGGGATGTGTAGAGGACTGTCACTAGACAGTTCTGGTTATAGAGCGCACAAACACAAACCAATAGGGATGTGTAGAGGACTGTCACTAGACAGTTCTGGTTATAGAGCGCACAAACACAAACCAATAGGGATGTGTAGAGGACTGTCACTAGACAGTTCTGGTTATAGAGCGCACAAACACAAACCAATAGGGATGTGTAGAGGACTGTCACTAGACAGTTCTGGTTATAGACACAAACACAAACCAATAGGGATGTGTAGAGGACTGTCACTAGACAGTTCTGGTTATAGAGCGCACAAACACAAACCAATAGGGATGTGTAGAGGACTGTCACTAGACAGTTCTGGTTATAGACACAAACACAAACCAATAGGGATGTGTAGAGGACTGTCACTAGACAGTTCTGGTTATAGAGCGCACAAACACAAACCAATAGGGATGTGTAGAGGACTGTCACTAGACAGTTCTGGTTATAGAGCGCACAAACACAAACCAATAGGGATGTGTAGAGGACTGTCACTAGACAGTTCTGGTTATAGAGCGCACAAACACAAACCAATAGGGATGTGTAGAGGACTGTCACTAGACAGTTCTGGTTATAGAGCGCACAAACACAAACCAATAGGGATGTGTAGAGGACTGTCACTAGACAGTTCTGGTTATAGACACAAACACAAACCAATAGGGATGTGTAGAGGACTGTCACTAGACAGTTCTGGTTATAGAGCGCACAAACACAAACCAATAGGGATGTGTAGAGGACACACTTGTCACTAGACAGAAAATCCTTCTATGGGCTTTGCTATCAAAAAAGCGATCGATGGCAAAGATCAGAGGTGTGCCCTCTATACATTTCTTTGGACAGCAGCTGTCATGACATTTCTCCAAACAGCCTTTCTCCACTCGAGAACTTAATGAGGAAACAAGTCAAGATCCGATCATGGAAACACCCGTCCCGGTAGAGATATGATTCTGAATGTAACGCAGGCGTTGTTTGACAAAGTAACTGTAACAATATTACCCAATTTGAAAAAGGAATGTGTTACTTTACTCCGTTACTAATAAAAGTAACCCGATTACATTACGTGTTACTTTTGAAATGCGTAACCCTCAACACTGCTGCTAAGGCATGTGGTTGTAGAGTCAGGTGCTTAAGAGACCACTGGGAAACAGCCTTGTTGACACAACTTATTATATATTACAAATGAAATAGGTAAAGGCTAAATTAAGGAAAACTGCTGTAGACATATGGTGTTCTGTGGAACATTAACCTGTACACAATTCTTTCAGAATAACTTATCCAGTTACAGAGAACACAAACACGGTATATGGTTATTTCACAGCTACAGAATTGGGTAAATTATTATTGAAGACTAGAGAGTGTTGTTGTTACATCACCCCCATAGGCCTGCTGAGACTGTCTGGTCATTAATGGACCTCTTTTTAAGTTCCTCGGCGTACACATCACGGACAAACTGAATTGGTCCACCCACACAGACAGCATCGTGAAGAAGGCGCAGCAGCGCCTCTTCAACCTCAGGAGGCTGAAGAAATTCGGCTTGTCACCAAAAGCACTCACAAACTTCTACAGATGCACAATCGAGAGCATCCTGTCGGGCTGTATCACCGCCTGGTACAGCAACTGCTCTGCCCACAACCGTAAGGCTCTCCAGAGGGTAGTGAGGTCTGCACACTGCATCACCGAGGGCAAACTACCTGCCCTCCAGGACACCTACACCACCCGATGTCACAGGAAGGCCATAAAGATCATCAAGGACAACAACCACCCGAGCCACTGCCTGTTCACCGCGCTATCATCCAGAAGGCGAGGTCAGTACAGGTGTATCAAAGCAGGGATCGAGAGACTGAAAAACAGCTTCTAACTCAAGGCCAGACTGTTAAACAGTCACCACTAACATTGAGTGGCTGCTGCCAACACACTGACTCAACTCCAGCCACTTTAATAATGTGAATTGATGGAAATTTATGTAAAATATATCACTAGCCACTTTAAACAATGCTACTTAATATAATGTTTACATACCCTACATTACTCATCTCACATGTATATGTATATACTGTACTCTAAATAATCTACTGCATCTTTATGTAATACATGTATCACTAGCCACTTTAACTATGCCACTTTGTTTACATACTCATCTCATATGTATATACTGTACTCAATACCATTTACTGCATCTTGCCTATGCTGTTCTGTACCATCACTCATTCATATATCTTTATGTACATATTCTTTATCCCTTCACACTTGTGTGTATAAGGCAGTAGTTTTGGAATTGTTAGGTTAGATTACTTGTTGGTTATTACTGCATTGTCGGAACTAGAAGCACAAGCATTTCGCTACACTCGCATTAACATCTGCTAACCATGTGTATGTGACAAATACATTTGATTTGATTTGAGGCCATCTTGAGGTTCTATCAGTCAGTCGCCTTACAATGCACCTACACACGTGCACACCTAC
This sequence comes from Oncorhynchus keta, assembly GCF_023373465.1. NCBI lineage: Eukaryota > Metazoa > Chordata > Actinopteri > Salmoniformes > Salmonidae > Oncorhynchus > Oncorhynchus keta. Next base: position 67,691,624 of record NC_068454.1, on the reverse strand, counting down.
ACACGTGCACACCTACACATGTGCACACACACACGTGCACACACACACCCTCCAACATCCCTTCCTCTTCCTGCCACAGACTCGTGTCCCGGAGGAAAGCCAAATGGAAGGAACATGGACCACACAGATGGGCCGATCAGAATTCTAGCACTTTTCATTTACCGATGGTGTAGCCGCGTTTCAGCTCGCCGCACCGTGGACTGCAGATTCTCTGGGAATTGGTTGCATTGTTTTGCTGCACCCCCAACGTGGTTGTCTTGGTAACAGGTGGTTCAGTCTTGTGAGGTGAGGCTGGCACCAGGGTAGGGGAGAATCCTTGAGTGGCAATATCCACTGACTGGGATTTCTTCTTCAGTCTGTTCAAAACAAAACAACAACAGGAAATATGGAGTCAGTCATAACACATAACACCACATATTTAGTAATAACATGGTCATGCAACAGGAAATGGGAAATATGACCATGTAAATTCAAGGGCAAATGTGTCAAAAGATACAGTACATGGACATTGCTGCCAATAACAAAACAGTTCATCACATGATGTTATGTCAGCAGTCAGCACAGCAGCTATTGATAATGATGTCGAGTGAATGCAACATTTTCTTGGTGTGGCATATTCCATACTCTGGCTATGATTCATTGGAGGAGAGATCATTAACTTAATAAGGTCCTCATTAACAATTCAATTTAACAAACCATTTCAACAATATTTTATTGTTTTATAATAAAACACAACAATATTATAACAGGAATATGAATTGGACAGTATTCTGAATGAGATATGCTGTCATTGATCAAACATCAAATAAATAATAAGTGTAATGATATGTGTTAACTGGAGTTTGCACTTTTGGGACTAATCCGTTGGTTCCCTTGTCGGCCTGGGCAAATGAAATCAAGCACAGCTCAATTATTTGAAAGTGTTTGACGTTATGTATTTGACCCAGACGTGATAACTTTTTACAAACAATGTCAGACAGCAATTTCACAATACAAACACGGTTGAGGCTGTAAAGTGAAGTGGGTCACTTGCTTACACAAGATGACCTATACATGATTAAACCTTATCCTATGAGACACTGACCTAAATCAAAGGAACCTACGCCAAAGTGGGAAAGCCAATTAAACGTCTCACCATAGGATTTAGACAACAGGCTAGTTTATTTAGTTTAAGTTCAGCACAGAGTTCACTAAACTAATCCAGGTATCAAACATGCAGGAGAAACACTATAGAAGTATGCAGCACCTGCGAGTTAACAAAAACACCACAATGATTATGAAGATGTTGTATACCTGCCAGTTACTGATTTCCCTGCCTACTACTGTACTATATCACCAACTTTATAAAGCATGGAAAATCAAAAACAAGAGGTAAGCACATATTATTTAGAGAAGATAGTGTAAATGGATGAACAAGTACTCATAAAGTGCTATCTATGGTATGTAAAGTACTATTTATTTATTATTTTTTTATTTCACCTTTATTTAACCAGGTAGGCTAGTTGAGAACAAGTTCTCATTTGCAACTGCGACCTGGCCAAGATAAAGCATAACAGTGTGAACAGACAACACAGAGTTACACATGGAGTAAACAATTAACAACTATCTATGGTATGTAAACTAAAGTCTGTCAGTCTTTCCTGTAGACAAGGCCTGTCAGAGTAGCCTGAAGCAGCAATACAAGGTTCTTCTCAGCACTCCTTTCTTACTTCAGAGGGAATCGTTCCGGCTCCAGCCATTTCATTTCATTCCACCAGCTCCTCTCCCAGGACAGACAACTGCAAACATGACATAGCCTCTACAAGGTAATGAAATACACCATCTATATGGAAACACTGTCAATCACTTTGGTGTACAGTACATCCAAGGAGAGACACCAACAGACAGAGACATTCACACACAGAGAGGGAAGTTTAACTGGCAGCAGCAGTTATGAGTCCCATAAACAACAACCCATTTCCATATGTGATCATACTGTAGCTTCGAGGGCAGTATGTTGCTCTGAGGACCCTTGTAGTTATTATTCTAAAACATTTTGTTCTAGGTGTAACTTAAATAAAGGGTTTGTTTCGTGATGATTGTTTTTGAGGTAAAGTTTTCAGCATATGAACATGCTATAATGAAAGAGGAGAGAGGTAGAGTTACACCCTGGTGGTGATCAACGTTCTGGAGGAGATCAGACAGGAAGAGAACCTGTAGGTGTGTGTGATGTCTATCCCAGAATCCCTTGGAAGAAAACAATAATTACCGCCTCATCAGTGAGGGTTCATTGGCTGATCTGATTCACTGGCTGGGTTGTGTGTGTGTGTGTGTGTGTGTGTGTGTGTGTGTGTGTGTGTGTGTGTGTGTGTGTGTGTGTGTGTGTGTGTGTGTGTGTGTGTGTGTGTGTGTGCATGTAAACAGACTGCAGCTGTTTTGTGCCATCCGCTGAAATATCAGCCGCTAATCAGGACAGTGTAGTCTGTGGCACCGACCAGCAAAACAATAACACTGTCCACAGGGATCACAACAATGCCTGGCTGGTGACGCCTTGTTTAGTGTTCAACACATCTAATCATCATCAATGGTAAGATAGGTTTACCACAATAACAGGAGTAAGGTATGTAAAGGAAGTCCTGTCCAAGCCAAAACCTCCCATACAATAACAGAAATAACAGGAATAATATTATCAAATTGGTTTGTATAGATAACTACCACTGCTTAGAAAACAATAAAGATGGATCTTATTAAACAATATAATTACAATATATTTTTTTTCTTTCTTCAGAGGTAATTAGTGTAAGCTCCAAAGACTGTGTCCCAGACAACTGGGCTGCATCTCAATAGCCTTCAACTGGTGTACAGCAACTATCCACCACCCTCTATCTACAGACACCGTCTGATCTGATTGGCTACAGCTTGCATCGGAACGGTTTATCACAGCTTTCAGCGGGCCAATGGGCTGGGGCCATAGATGGTTTGGTCACTAGTGGCCCTATGGCGTTCAATCCTATTACATGGGGTGGTGAGACGGCAAAGCATGTCAACAAAGCCACCAGCTCACATCAACCGATTCTATCTATGAGCAGCAAAACATTTAAAGAGGGGAAAGAGGGAGGGAGAAAAGGGAGAGAAGGGAGGAAAGCAAATGAAAAGCGGGCATTTTGTTTTCCTTCCCTGCTGTTCTGTTGCTTGGTCCAGAAGGAGAGCAGTGCCTAACAGGCATCACTCAGATTATCCAACTCTACAGGGACTGGGAGTCACATGGTTTGGCAAGGCAGAAACAACACAGGAAATGTGGGCCAAGTCAAACATGCTTATCACTACACCCAGTAAGAGGGATTAGACCTAGAGAAAAGGGGGCAGCTTGGCTCCACTCCACTCGCTTATGAAAACAACAAAAACATTGCCTTTAGTTTATGCAACTGTATATGAGGCTTGTCATGTAAATATGCATTGGTACTGGCTTGGCTGGGTTTGACATCCATAACAGCAAAATGGCCGATATGACAGTTATGAGTCCCATTACACTGTGTTATGCAACAGCACTGTGACTGACAGAAAAAAACACCATCATGAAGAAACCTAATTTACTGAAAACACAGAATGTTCTGTGTCCTTGTGGGGATGGAAATCAGGCAGGATTCAGCACTTAGACATTAAGACTTCAGGCAAGCCTTACTCAACGATCGCTGTCTGAATGACCTTCAAATTGCTCATGACTTTATTTTGTTGTGTGATAAAAGGAAATGGATAGAAATACACAACGGAAATGTATTTTTCTGTCAATTACACTGTTATGTCATTATATGTACCGTATGCATCCCTGTTCTCCCACGCTCCATAGGCAGCCTATTAATTACCTCTGTCTTAGCAATTATTGAACAATTCGAAACTCATTATAAACTCAAACGCACTATAATAGTGCAGCCCATGGCATATCTCCATATGAATGCAATTTTTTCTCTTTCAAAGTTTAATTAATTAATGGTCATGATAGAGCCATAACACTCTGTGGCCATTTATTGAGACAAAGGCCTATCCTATCCTATTGTAGCCCTTTCCTGCAGTAAAATGACCTAGTGGCCTAATGTTCATATTTTTCATAAAAATTGGGAACTCCGACTCCAGAGTGGGGCAGCGGTCTCAGGCACTAAAGGCGTCACTACAGACCCAGGTTCAATCCCAGGCTGTGTTGCAGCCGGCTGAGACTGGGAGACCCATGAGGCAGCACACAATTGGCCCAGCGTCGCCCGGGTTAGTTAAGGGTTTGGCAGGCAGGGATGGCTTTGTCCCATCGCGCTCTAGCGACTCCTTGTGGCGGGACAGGTGCATGCATGCTGACTTCAGTCGCCAGTTGTACGGTGTTTCCTCCAACACATTGGTGTGGTTGGCTTACGGGTTAAGCGAGCATGTGTCAAGAAGCAGTACAGCTTGGCGGGGTTGTGTTTCGGGGGACGCATGGCTCTCGACCTTCACCTTTCCCAAGTCTGTACGGGAGTTTGCAGCAATGGGACAAGACTGTAACTACCAATTGGATATCACAAAATTGGGGAGAAAAAGGATTGTGCAAAGCTGTCATCAAGGCAAATATAAAATATATTTGGATTTTTTGGGTTAATACATGATTCCATATGTGTTATTTCATCATTTTGATGTCTTCACTATTATTCTACAATGTAGAAAATATAAAAAATAAAGAAAAACCCTTGAATAAGTAGGTGTTCTAAAACTTTTGAACCGGTACTGTATGTCAAATGGTTTTGTTATATGTCAGTCTTCTATGATATATATAAAGTGTAATATTGGGATGCAAAATCAAAAATGAATAAACTATATCTGACATGGTACAGGTGTCCTTAATCAGAGCCGCTTACAGATCACTGCACTTGTACATAGCCCATCTGTAAACAGCCCATCTATCTACCTACCTCATCCCCATACTGGTATTTATTTATTGCACCCCAGTATCTCTACCTGCACTTTCATCCTCTGCCGATCTACCATTCCAGTGTTTAATTGCTATATTGTAATTACTTCGCCACCATGGCCTATTTATTTCCTTCACTAACCTCATTTGCACTAACTGTATATATACTTTTTGTTTTCTTTTGTTCTACTGTATTATTGACTGTATGTTTTGTTTATTCCATGTGTAACTCTGTGTTGTTGTATGTGTCGAATTGCTACGCTTTATCTTGGCCAGGTCGCAGTTGCAAATGAGAACTTGTTCTCAACTAGCCTACCTGGTTAAATAAAGGTGAAATTTAAAAAATAATAATAACAATGAATGGAGGGAGAATGCAGACTGCAGACTCCCAGTCTCATCTAACCCTCACTAAATGCTAAAACAGCAGTTCTGTTGTCAAAAGGCCTGAGCGGGTGGCATTCTGTCTGAACAATGAGCCCTGAACAATGAGCCCTGAACATCGACAGCTTATCAAAGTACTAAGACTACAACAAAACAGGTAGATAGCTGCCTACTGCAGGGGAAAGGGAAATGGCTTGCGCTAACTTAAAGGTGCCATTTCTCCTCACTAATGACTGTGATGCCCAGCATGTCACATGTGTTACCAGAAAAAAAACAACTCTAGACCACCTTTACTCCACACTTAGAGACGCATGCAAAACTCTCCCTCGCCCTCCATTTGTCAAATCTGCCTATAATCCAATTATCCCGATTCCTGCTTACAAGCAAAAACTAAAGCATGAATTACAAGTGACTCGCTCAATATGGAAGTGGTCAGATGACGCAGATGCTACACTACAGGACTGTTTTGCTAGCACGGACTGTAATGTGTTCCGGGACTCCTCCAATGGTATTGAGGAGTATACTAGCTCAGTCACCGGTTTCATCAATAAGTGCACCGAAGATGTCATCCACACAGTGACCGTACGTACATATCCCAACCAGAAGCCATGGATTACATGCAACATTACAGGCAACTGAGCTGAAGGCTAGAGCTGCCGCTTTCAAGGAGTGGGACTGTAACGTCGTTCTTCGATTGTAGAAAGAGAGTCGGACTGAAATGCAGCGTGGTGGTTACTCATGACTTTAATGAACAAAGCGACACATGAAATAACTATACAAAAACAAAACAACAAACGGAACGTGAAACCTATACAGCCTATCTGGTGAAACTACACAGAGACAGGAACAATCACCCACGAAATACACAGGCTACCTAAATACGGTTCCCAATCAGAGACAACGAGAATCACCTGACTCTGATTGAGAACCGCCTCAGGCAGCCAAGCCTATACAACACCCCTACTCAACCGCAATCCCAATAATTACAAAACTCCAATACGATATACAACAACATAAACCCATGTCACACCCTGGCCTGACCAAATAATATAACGAAAACACAAAATACAATGACTAAGGCGTGACAGAACCCCCCCCCCCTAAGGTGCGGACTCCCGGACGCACCTCAAAACCATAGGAAGGGTCCGGGTGGGCGTCTGTCATGGTGGCCCCACTCCATTAATGTCCTAGTTCCTCCCCTATGCGTCCTGGGATAATCCACCCTCACCGCCGACCATGGCCTAATAGTCCTCACCCAGAACCCCACTGAACTGAGGAGCAGCTCGTGACTGAGGGGCAGCTCGGGACTGAGGGACAGCTCGGGACTGAGGGGCAGCTCGGGACTGAGGGGCAGCTCGGGACTGAGGGGCAGCTCGGGACTGAGGGGCAGCTCGGGACTGAGGGGCAGCTCGAGACTGAGGGGCAGCCCGGAACTGAGGGGAAGCCCAGTACTGAGAGAAAGCCCAGTACTGAGAGGAAGCCCAGTACTGAGAGGAAGCTCAGGCAGGTAGTAGGCTCCAGTAGATCCTGGCTGGCTGGCGGATCTGGAAGATTCTGGTTGACTGGCAGATCTGGAAGAGACTGGTTGACTGGCAGATCTGGAAGAGACTGGTTGACTGGCAGATCTGGAAGAGACTGGTTGACTGGCAGATCTGGAAGAGACTGGTTGACTGGCAGATCTGGAAGAGACTGGTTGACTGGCAGATCTGGAAGAGACTGGTTGACTGGCAGATCTGGAAGAGACTGGTTGACTGGCAGATCTGGAAGAGACTGGTTGACTGGCAGATCTGGAAGAGACTGGTTGACTGGCAGATCTGGAAGAGACTGGTTGACTGGCAGATCTGGAAGAGACTGGTTGACTGGCAGATCTGGAAGAATCTGGTTGACTGGCAGATCTGGAAGAATCTGGTTGACTGGCAGATCTGGAAGAATCTGGTTGACTGGCAGATCTAGAAGATCATGGCTGACTGGCGGATCTAGCTGCTCTATGCAGACTGACAGCTCCTTGCAGACTGACAGCTCTGGCTGCTCCATGCAGGCTGACAGCTCCTTGCAGACTGACAGCTCCTTGCAGACTGGCAGCACCTTGCAGACTGGCAGCTCTTTGCAGACTGACAGCTCTTTGCAGACTGACAGCTCTGGCTGCTTCATGCAGACTGACAGCTCTGGCTGCTTCGAACAGACTGACAGCTCTGGCTGCTTTATGCAGACTGACAGCTCTGACTACTCCATGCAGGCTGACAGCACCCTGCAGACTGGCAGCTCCTTGGAGACTGACAGCTCCTTGCAGAATGACAGCTCCTTGCAGACTGACAGCTCTTTGCAGACTGACAGCTCTGGCTGCATCATGCAGACTGACAGCACACTGCAGACTGGCAGCTCTTTGCAGACTGACAGCTCTGGCTGCTTCATGCAGACTGACAGCACCTTGCAGACTGACAGCTCCCTGCAGACTGGCAGCTCAGGCTGCTCCGAACAGGCAGGAGGCTCCGGCAGCGCTGTAGAGGAGGAAGGCTCTGATAGCGCTGAACAGGCGGGAGACTCCGACAGCGCAGGAGAGGAGAAAGGCTCTGATAGCGCTGAACAGGCGGGAGACTCCGACAGCGAAGGAGGGAAGGAAGGCTCTGGCTGTGCTGAACAGGCGAGGCGCACAGAAGGCCTGGTGCGTGGTGCTGGAACTGGTGCTACAGGATCGAGGACACGCACAGGAAGCCTGGTGCGGGGAGCTGCCACCGGAGGACTGGTGTGTGGAGGTGGCTCTGGATAGACCGGACCGTGCAGGCGCACTGGAGCTCTTGAGCACCGAGCCTGGCCAACCTTACCTGGCTCGATGCCCACTCTAGCCCGGCCAATACGAAGGGCTGGTATGTGCCGCACCGGGCTATGCACCCGCACTGGAAACACTGTGCGCTCCATAGCATAACACGGTGTCTGCCCGGTCTCTCTAGCCCACCGGTAAGCATAGGGAGTTTGCGCAGGTCTCCTACCTGGCATAGCCATACTCCCTTTAAGCCCCCCCCCAATAATTTTTTTGGGCTGTTTTTCGGGCTTCCATCCACGTCACCGTGCTGCCTCCTCATACCAGCGCCTCTCCGCTTTAGCCACCTCTTGTTCTTCCTTGGGACGGCGATATTCTCCCGGCTGCGCCCAGGGTCCCTTTCCGTCTAATATCATCTCCCAAGACTAGAAGTCCTTATATCGCTGCTCCTCACGATTAACAGGGAGAGTAGGCTCAGGTCTGACTCCTGACTCTGCTACTCTCTCCCTGAGCCCTCCTCCAATAAATATTTGAGGGTGACTTTCGGTTTTCGCTCTGCGCCGCCGTGTCTTTCTTTTCGACTCCTATCACACCCTGGCCTCACCAAATAATAAAACGAAAACACAAAATACAATGACCACGGCGTGACAGGGACACTAATCCGGACGCTTATAAGAAATCCCGCTAGGCCCACAGACGAACCATCAAAAGGGAAAAGTTTAAATACAGGACTAAGATTGAATCCTACTACATAATGGCAGGGCAAACTATTACAGAGTACAAAGGGAAACCCAGCCACGAGCTACCCAGTGACGCAAGCCTACCAGACATGCAAAATGTTTTATGCTCGCTTCGAGGCAAGCAACACTGCAGCATGCATGAGTGCACCAGCTGTTCCGGAAGACTGTGTGATCACGCTCTCCATAGCCGATGTGAGCAAGACCTTTAAGCAAGTCAACATTTACAAAGCTGTGGGGCCAAAGCATGTGCGGACCAATTGGCAAGTGTCTTCACTGACATTTTCAAACTCTCCATGACAGAGTCTGTAATACCTATATGTTTCAAGCAGATCCCCATAGTCCCTGTGCCGAAGGAAGCAAAGGTAACCTGCCTAAATGACTACCGCCCCATAGTACTCACGTCGGTAGCCATGAAATGCTTTGAAAGGCTGGTCATGGCTCACATCAATATCATCTTCCCGGAAACCCTAGACCCACTTAAATTCGCATACCGCCCCAACAGATCCACTGTTACGAATCCCTTTTGGCCCGACAGTCTAGGGGAGATGGTAACGAGACCCGTAACATAACTCAGTCATGGCTGACTGACAATCTCAATCGCACTCCACACTGCCGTTTGCCACCTGGACAAAAGGAACACCTATGTGAGAATCCTGTTCATTGACTACAGCTCAGCATTCAACACCATAGTGCCCACAAAGCTCATCACTAAGCTAAGGACCCTCCCTCTGCAACTGGATCCTGGACTTCCTGACGGGCCATAACAAGGGTAGGAAAAAATACATCTGATCCTCAACACTGGGGCCCCTCAGGAATGCGTGCTTAGTCTGTTCCTATACTCCCTGTTCACCCATGACTGCGTGGCCAAGCATGACTCCAACACCATCATTAAGTTTGCTGACAACACAACAGTGGCTGATCACGGACAATGATGAGACAGCCTATAGGGAGGAGGTCAGAGAACTGACAGTGTGGTGCCAGTACAACAACCTCTCCCTCAATGTGAGCAAGACAAAGGAGCTGATCGTGGACTACAGGAAAAGGAGGGCAGAACAGGCCTCCATTAACATCGGCATGCCTGTAGTGGAGCGGGTCGAGAGTTTCAAGTTCCTTGGTGTCCACCAATGAACTGTCATGGTCCAAACACACCAAGACAGTCGTGAAGATGGCACGATAACACCTTTTCCCCTCAGAAGACTGAAAAGATTTGGCATGGGTCCCCAAAAAGTTCTACTGCTGCACCATCGAGAGCATCCTGACCGCTTGCATCACTGCCTGGTATGGCAACTGCTCAGCATCCAACTGTAAGGCGCTACAGAGGGTAGTGCGTATTGCCCAGTACACCACTGGGATCAAGCTTCCTGCCATCCAGGTCCTATATACTAGGCGGTGTCAGAGGAAGAAAAATTATTAAAGATTCCAGTCACCAAGTCATAGACTGTCCTCTCTGCTACCGCACGTCAAGCAGTACCGGCGCGCCAAATCTAGGACCAAAAGGCACCTTACTAGCTTCTACCCCCAAGCCATAAGACTGCTGAACGATTAATCAAATGGACACCTAGACTATTTACATTGATTTGATATAGTATGCATAGTGTGGCGTACAGCAGTTCAGCCACCAGGGGGAGACCCGTCGAGGCCTGGGGACAGACAGAGTCTACATCAAGAGGCGATGGCTCCCTCTGCTGGACGTGCCAGGTCTCAACGGGCTCTCCGGCCAAGGCTGATTGTGGTTGATGAGTAATCAAGGGGCTGATTGTGGTTGGTGAGTAATCAAGGGGCTGATTGCTCACCAGCTGGATGAGTTCCATAAAGCTGCCAGAAGGGCAGCACACAGAGAGGTGACTGGGGGAAAGAGAGGTTACTCCCGTATAGTTGTGCTCAGTACCAGGCATAACGGAGGGAGCTCAGTTTTGTTCCCCACAGGAAACAGCAACATTTTTCTGGAGAGGGTCTCCTGAAGGAGACATTTTCTTTTTGTTGGTTAGTTAGATAAACATTCTAGAAACCGAGCTAATCCAACCCTGTCCATGTCTGATCTGTGTATAACATCTTGACCAAACCCCCTGGTCTGCTACAATAGAAATAGAATGAACTGAATGGGAACGTTTGTCGTAGTAATTCTATTTCTTTGATTGTAGAATGTGATTGTGTGATGTTACTTTGTACAGTACACTCAATGAAGCTAACAAGGAAGTGGCATCATATTAAATCACACTTTTAGTGACGGATCTAGAAATACAGATGGTTTTCTGGAATGAACCGTTAAGTGTAACATGTGTCAACCCTCTGGTCATTCAGGTGTAGAATAATAAAGATGTGATCTTCCACTGCATCTTCATCTGTTATGTAAGACATTAAGCAGTGCGGCAATACAGTGGTGGGTTGGACAGGAAAAGCCCTCTGTCAGTGAGTGATGTCCAACGTGCTACTGTATACCCTTCAGCTGAATACACTGGTTTGATGACATATTTGAATCCCTGACAGGGCTTTGTCAACTGCTGTCAGTTCAGAAAACACTTGCTGTTTTTCTTTTTGGCTTTGTTTTGGCTTTTGGGTTTTATTTCTCCCCCGTGGACTGACAGACGGCATCAACTTTGCTACATCCTTTAATCCGGGAAGAAAGATAATCAAATCTGTGTAATCCCTGGGTCTTGTCCCGTCCTCAGACTTCACAGTGAACCTCTCTGATCCTGTAATGCTAGGTTATGACAGAGACAACAGAAAAGGACCATGCTCTCGGATTGTCCTGGGAGTTTAGTTTGGAGTGTAGGTTACTACAGAACCACACAATACTACCACCGACTATGACTTACGGTTCTAAATAATGTAAAACACGTGGGAGCACAGAGTGTAGTGTGTAGAGTTGACCTTTCTTTTCCCCCTTCCATATAATCTCAAAAGGTTCTCTCTGCAGGTATGTGTGCAAAAGGTTCTCTCTGCAGGTATGTGTGCAAAAGGTTCTCTGTGCAGGTATGTGTGCAAAAGGTTCTCTCTGCAGGTATGATGCCAGGCCGGGGGTTGATTCATTCATTCACATAATATGACATTCATTGATAAAGAAGCCTTTGGACGGAAGTATTTCCGAGGAAGGTAGAGAACACTGTACTTTATGTTCATATCAATCAATATAATAAATATATATACAGTTTGTATGACTACAACACAGTCATACAAATGTGTAGAAATGCATAAACCCTCCGGTGTACATGTCTGTTTATAGGTTTATAGTCTAATCAAAGCAAACACCTCCAGAACTTCTGTCTTTCCTTCCTGGTTGTGTGTAAGGTTGCAATTACATTCTGAGCATGCTCTCACACACCATCAGTTCCAGACACAGACACAGACACAGGCACAGAGCAGCTCCAACTGTACCAACAGAACAATGTCTCCCCACCAAACCCTAAATGGCTTTAATGATTTATTCTCTACTTAACAGTGTCTGCCAAATAAGAGGGACAGTTTTGTTTTTTATCAAAGCCTGCCCATAAATCCATAATGCTGCTCATATAAACTCAGAGCGATGGTTGCTATTCATTTTCTAAAACCATATCAATATCACCCAAAAACAGCTGCCAGCGAAACCCTTTTCAATTCGCTAACAGAGGAATTATCGTGGCCAACAAAAGTAGAAAAATAATCACTGTTCATTTGGACTCCAGGGCATATTTCTCTTCTGGATCTCTCTCTGTGCATTATTCAAGCAGCATAATCGACACACACACACACACACAAGAGCACGTATGGCGACTCAGAAGCGCACACACACACACACACACACACACACACACACACACACACACACACACACACACACACACACACACACACACACACACACACACACACACACACACTACCTCTGCCCTTATTGTTTCATTCAGTGAGCATGGCGTGGAGCCTTGAGACTGTTGTGCTGCTGCAGTCTGTGAATGGCCTCCTGGTTGCTAGCCTTGCTACTGTTTCCTCGCTCTCATTTGCCGAGCCACAAGGACAGGATGAGAGATGATTGGCCGACAACCTTAATGGATTCAATATCATTCCTGCCACGTTAGGAAGCTTGTGGCGTTGAAAAAACAAGACATCCACTGAGGATTCAAACAGATTGTATTTTGGCAGCTCTCTGACAGCATGTAGATTGTAGAATATATGATCTTCATCATAAGGCCTCTGAGTAGAAAACAGAGGAAGAAAGGAAAGGAAGGTGATAAGAAAAGAGAATATTTATAAAAGAACTATGTGCAATTCAGTACAATATGTTCTGGTGAATGTCCTCTAACTTTCTGTGACTGAAATGGCACACTCGTTCCTTGGCACACTAGATAACCCTCGCAAGGCTGCCGGCCCAGATGGCATCCCTAGCCGTGGCTTCAGAGCATGCGCAGACCAGCTGGCTGGTGGGTTACGGACCTATTCAATCAATCCCTATCCCAGTCTGCTGTTCCCACATGCTTCAAGAGGGCCACCACTGTTCCTGTTCCCAAAAAAGCTAAGGTAACTGAGCTAAACGACTACCGCCCCGTAGCACTTACTTCCGTCATCATGAAGTGCTTTGAGAGACTAGTCAAGGACCATATCACCTCCACCCTACCTGACACCCTAGACCCAATATGCTTACCGCCCCAATAGATCCACAGATGACACAATCACTTTAATCAATCACCCTGCCCTAACCCATCTGGACAAGAGGAACACCTATGCTGTTCATTGATTACAGCTCAGCATTTAACACCATAGTACCCTCCAAACTCGTCATCAAGCTCACCCCGCCCTGTGCAACTGGGTCCTGGACTTTCTGATGGGCCGCCCCCAGGTGGTGAGGGGGCTGATCCTCAACACTGGGGCCCCAGAGGGTGCATTCTCAGTCCTCTCCTTTACTCCCTGTTCACCCATGACTGTGTGGCCATGCATGCCTCCAACTCAATCATCAAGTTTGCAGACGACACTACAGTGGTAAGCTTGATTACCAACAACGGTGAGACAGCCTACAGGGAGGAGGTGAGGGCCCTCGGAGTGTGGTGTCAGGAAAATAACCTCACACTCAATGTCAACAAAACAAAGGAGATGATAGTGGACTTCAGGAAACAGCAGAGGGAGCAGCCACCTATCCACATCAACGGAACAGTAGTGGAGGAGGTGGAAAGTTTTAAGTTCCTTGGTGTACACATCAATGACAAACTGAAACGGTCCACCCACACAGACAGCGTGGTGAAGAAGGCGCAACAGTGCCTCTTCAACCTCAGGAGGCTGAAGAAATGTGGCTTGTCACCTAAAACACTCACAAACTTCTACAGATGCACAATTGAGAGCATCCTGTCGGGCTGTATCACAGCTTGGTACGACAACTGCTCCAGACATAACCGTAAGGCTCTTCAGAGGGTAGTGAGGTTTGCAGAACGCATAACCTGGGGCAAATTACCTTCCCTCCAGGACACTTGCACCACCTGATGTCAGGAAGGCCAAAAAGATCATCACGGACAATAACCGCCGAGCCACTACCGGTTCACCCCGCTATCATCCAGAAGGCGAGGTCAGTACAGGTACATCAAAGCTGGGACCGAGAGACTGAAAAACAGCTTCTATCTCAAGGCCATCAGACTGTTAAATAGCCATCACTAACATAGTGTGGTTGCTGCCAACATACTGACTCATCTCTATCCACTTTAATAATTAAAAATTGGATGTAATAAACGTATCACTAGTCACTTTAAACAATGCCACTTTATATAATGTTTACATACCCTACATTACTCATCTCATATGTATATACACTGTACTCTATACTATCTACTGCCTATGCCACTCGGCCATCACTCATCCATATATTTATATGTACATACAGTGAGGGAAAAAAGTATTTGATCCGCTGCTGATTTTGTACGTTTGCCCACTGACAAAGAAATGATCCGTCTATCATTTTAATGGTAGATTTATTTGAACAGTGAGAGACAGAATTACAACAAAAAATCCAGAAAAACTCATGTTAAAAATTTTATAAATTGATTTGCATTTTAATGAGGGAAATAAGTATTTGACCCCTCATGCAAAACATGACTTAGTGCTTGGTGGCAAAACCCTTGTTGGCAATCACAGAGGTCAGACGTTTCTTGCAGTTGGCCACCAGGTTTGCACACATTTCATGAGGGATTTTGTCAAACTCCTCTTTGCAGATCTTCTCCAAGTCATTAAGGTTTTGAGGCTGACGTTTGGCAACTCGAACCTTCAGCTCCCTCCACAGATTTCCTATGAGATTAAGGTCTGGAGACTGGCTAGGCCACTCCAGGACCTTAATGTGCTTCTTCTTGAGCCACTCCATTGTTGCCTTGGCCGTGTGTTTTGGGTTATTGTCATGCTGGAATACCCATCCACGACCCATTTTCAATGCCCTGGCTGAGGGAAGGAGGTTCTCACCCAAGATTTGACGGTACCTGGCCCTGTCCATCATCCCTTTTAATGTTTCCACCTCCATGTTTGCAGCATTCCTCCTCCTCCAAACACGGTGAGTTGAGTTAATGCCAAAGAGCTCCATTTTGGTCTCATCTGACCACAACACTTTCACCCAGTTGTCCTCTGAATCATTCATATGTTCATTGGCAAACTTCAGACGGGCATGTATATGTGCTTTCTTGAGCAGGGGGACCTTGCGGGCGCTGCAGGATTTCAGTCCTTCCCGGCGTAGTGTGTTACCAATTGTTTTCTTGGTGACTATGGTCCCAGCTGCCTTGAGATCATTAACAAGATCCTCCCGTGAAGTTCTGGGCTGATTCCTCACCATTCTCATGATCATTGCAACTCCACGAGGTGAGATCTTGCATGGAGCCCCAGGCCGAGGGAGATTGACAGTTATTTTGTGTTTCTTCCATTTGCGAATAATCTCACCAACTGTTGTCACCTTCTCACCAAGCTGCTTGGCGATGGTCTTGTAGCCCATTCCAGCCTTGTGTAGGTCTACAATCTTGTCCCTGACATCCTTGGAGAGCTCTTTGGTCTTGGCCATGGTGGAGAGTTTGATATCTGATTGATTGATTGCTTCTGTGGACAGGTGTCTTTTATACAGGTAACAAACTGAGATTAGGAGCACTCCCTTTAAGAGTGTGCTCCTAATCTCAGCTCGTTACCTGTATAAAAGACACCTGGGAGCCAGAAATCTTTCTGATTGAGAGGGGGTCAAATACTTATTTCCCTCATAAAAATGCAAATCAATGTATAACATTTTTGACGTGTTTTTCTGGATTTTTTTGTTGTTATTCTGTCTCTCACTGTTCAAATAAATCTACCATTAAAATTATAGACTGATCATTTCTTTGTCAGTGGGCAAACGTACAAAATCAGCAGGGGATCAAATACTTTTTTCCCTCACGGTATTCTTATTCATTCCTTTATACTTGTGTGTATTAGGTAGTTGTTGTGAAATTGTTAAGATTACTTGTCAGATATTACTGCACGGTCGGAACTAGAAGCACAAGCATTTTGATACACTCGCATTAACATCTGCTAACCATGTGTATGTGACCAATAAAATGTGATTTGATTTGTTCAGTACTTTTGGCCAGAGCTACAGAGTGGACACTTGCTAGGGAATAGGGTGCCATTTCAGGTTTTGCTGTGCGTCTGCCTGACTCAGGATGCCTCGGCTGACCTCGGAGAAGGATACAGAAGGGGGGAAGTTAGACTCATTTGTTAATGCTCAACCTTCTGATTGACTGCCCGCAATAATGATCAGTACCACAACCCCAGTGTGTGTGTGTGTGTGAGAGAGAGACTGACAGATAGAAAGAGAGAGAAAGAGAGCGAGACAGACAGACAGAGGTAGAGAGAGAGCGAGAGCGAGAAAGCACAATAGCACTGTATATAAGAGCACTAAAACATCTCTGTGTGTGTGTGTGTGTGTGTGTGTGTGTGTGTGTGTGTGCCCCTCTCTCTCTGCTCTGCACCATGCCCTTCAAATGGTAATGCCCAGGCTTGTCTCAGACTCATTCCAACCACCCTGCTCTCTGCTCTCTCTCCATGCTAAAATTTTCACGTCATTCTGTGCCCTTGCAAGGCATCTGTTGTGTTCGTTCCAGGGGAGCGCATCTGATAGGCTGGCTACAACATCTGGTGCCATGGAGCTTGGGTCGCTGGCGCCGGATGATGAGGTCACAGGGTTGTTGAATGTTGTGGAACATTTCGTCGTTAAATAGGCTTAAATCCGACTCAGGGCAATAACTAACACCACAGCAGCTGATTTTGGGATGATGTTGGTGGTGATTTCGGGGGTGATGTTGGGGCAGATGTTGGGGGTAATGGTGGTGATCTTGATTGTGGTATGGGTATGGGTATGTACGTGGGTATGTATGAACCTGCTCCAACCCATCTCTTGGTTTGTTATCTGGTGAGCCATGTCTACATACAGGGAAGTATGAATATGTTATCTGTGGATGGATGTGTGGCATTTTCCCTGGACTGACCCAAAGGCACTCACACTCAATCCCTCTCACACTCCTTCTCTCCCTTCTTCTCACACTCTCTCCCTTCCTGTCACAGTAACACTGTACTCTCTCCATCTCACAGTCCCACCATTCATCTCTCCCTCTCATCCTCTCTCCCTTCCTCTCTCCATCTACCTCTCCCCCTTTCCCTCCCTCATTATACCTCCATCCTTCCTTCTCTGTTGGCTGTTGGCAGGCAGTTTGGCAGGGGGGAACATTGACCTGATGCCCCGTTGCAGCAGGCACCGCTGCCAACACTCGAGCACAGTCTGGAGCGACCGCTCACACTCCTCCATCCCACCTTCTCTCCCCCTCCTCCTTTCCTCCTCTCCCAGAAAAGGAAGACAGATGGATGGAGACAAGTTTGTCTGGGTTGAAAACTCTAAAGTAAGTTAGAGCGACAGGAAGATGAGAGCGGGAAGGTCCTGAGGCAAATACCACACACAGCACAGCTAGCTAAGTCTCCCACTGTCTGACTCACTTCAATCAAAACCAAAATGTTTTTTTTTTCACTCAAATTCTAATTACATGTGGTGCGCTTCAGTGCTTCATATCTTTTAGATTGGCTGGTGTTTATAGGACAAGCAACGGTAGTGCAGCTCCTAACACAACTACATATGCACGTCTCTCAAATGTGGTGATGAACTCTGTCTGAACTAGAGGTCTTCATGGGTCCAAAATGTTGGAACCACACCCGGAACGACCCGAACACAATCCTACCCGACCCGAATGGACTGATCATATTTATTAAATGGAGATTGGGACCTGAACAGATCCGAGAACAATCAGACCTGAACCCGAATGGACAGGAGGACAACTTGACCTAGACTCGATTGGACCTGAGTGACAAAACAAGTATGTTTATCAGCCATGTTGCTTCTCTGGTTAACAAATGGGTCCTTAAATGTTGGCTAGGCCTTCTATAAGTTAGTAAATTCTCCTTATTAGCATAAAATAAATATCTGATAGGCAATGCAGAGCAGTGGCCAGGTCCATTCAAGTCCACTCAGGTCTATCAGCTGTAGTTATATAGACCTGAGACCTGACGACAACCAAACAGGACCCGACCCGGACCTGAGGGAAAAATATATTTCCCTATATTCCCTGTAATTACTTGCATTAAATCAGGTTAAGATGTTCTATTATTTAGACAAGGTTACTGTCGTAAGTTAGAGGTCAGGGAGTCAGGACCAGACTATGCCCTGCACTGTGCCACCCTACGGCACTGTGCCTGTCTCTCTTGCTCTCTCTCTCCCTCTCTCTCTCTCTCTCCATCTCCCTCTCCATATTCCTCTCACAGCACTGCTCTGCTCTGATGGGACATCTGTTGTCTTCATGAAAGCAAGGGAGGGAGCTGCGATAAATCCACTTGGAAAAGAAGGAACCATCAGGAGAGGAATGATGAACTGACCGGCTGGCTCCCTGGCTCCCTCCCTTCACAACACAAAGTGGAGTTTAAAACAGGTCGTGAGGAGGACAGCTTTGAAATGTACTGTAGGTACACATGTACTGTAGGTACAAATGTACTGTAGGTACAAATGTACTGTAGGTACAAATGTACTGTAGGTACAAATGTACTGTAGGTAGTAGTACCACATCGATATGACTTTGATCCTGTAAACCTGCAGCAGTTAAGATGAGACAGAGACATCCAGAGAGAAAGAGAGAGCAGTGGGGAAGGATCCCAGGTACCTATCGAATTGAACACAGAGAGGAGACACAGCAGCACACAGCCAGTGTTCTTCCTGCTAGCGTATTAACCACATCTCACCCTCTCTCACTCCCTTCCTCCCTATCACCCTCTTCTCCTTCTTCTCTCTCTTCCTTCTTCCCTCTCACTCTCTCTCCCTCCCTTCCGTCCACCCTCTCTTCCTTCTTCCCTCCCTCCACCCAGAGCCAGTGGTAAACACTGAACCACAAGGCCAGTAACCTGCTAAACAGATTCATTCCTTAGCTCCCAGCCTACGTACATGTTCCTAGGGTACGGTAATGGGAACGGTAATGCCACACACTCATGGCTGTTAGTGTGAGGCATGGCCTGGCATCAGATGGGCTGACATAGAGGTTCTGTCCTAAATGGCCCTGATCCTTATATAGTGCAGTACTTTCGACCAAGGCCTGGTAAAAAGTAGTGCACTATGTAGGAAATAGGGTGCCATTTGGGATGTAGACAGAGATAGAGTTATCATCCCTGGTGGATTATTTTACAATTAGTAATGTTGTGATCGGGGTGGCAAGTAGCCTAGTGGTTAGAGTATTGGGCCAGTAACCAGAAGGTTGCTGGATCGAATCCCTGAGCTGACAAGGTAAAAATTTGCCGTTCTGCCCCTGAACAAGGCAGTTAACCCACTGTTCCCCGGTAAGATGTCATTGTAAATAAGACTTTGTTCTTAACTGACTTTCCTAGTTAAATAAATCTATCAACAACATGGTTGTTTTATTATTTTAGCTTCTGTGTGTCCATGTCTTTGGATGGCTGATCTAGAACACACAGTGGAGAGGATAGCGCCAACCAACTAGCTGCTAGTAGCCCTTTCCTGCAGTGAAATGACCAAATCATCCTCTAGTGGCCTCATGGGTGGAATGTGATGTATATAAAGTGCAATATTGGGATACAAACTCAAAGTTGAATAGATTTAAACTCTATATCTGACATGGTATGGGTGTCTTCATTTTTTAAGCCTATAACAATGTGTGTGAGGTGTATACTTTTGTTTAAAAGTAGATTTGTTTAAGACTACCAAGAAACACTGTGTGACCATCATTTAGCCCACTGCAGTAAAAGGTTTTGGCACTCCAACAATGACACTCTCATTTGCTATGAACACGACTCAGGAGTGGACAGCGACCGCATCCTCCTGGCTTCAAACTACCATGCAAACCCTCAAGGTGTGCCTGTGGTGGAGTTAAAAAATGTAGACTCACCGAGAGGTTGAAAGAGAAGGTTCCAACATCACTTTGAATTACTTCAAATGAAAGTGACTCTCCCCTCAGCTTTGGTGAAACATCAGTTAAGAAAGAAAGACAGACAGAGTCATGATGGGAAGGAGGATACAGCCTGTTGAGAACAGGAGCACACAATAAACATGTGTTTCCCATACCAAAAAGCCCTTTGAATTGAATTGAGAGAGAGAGAGAAATAGATAGAGATCCTGTATTTTTTCCACCTCGTTCTGCAGCAGAAATCTCCCCCCTGCCAGCCTCAACCAGCCAGACCCGGCTGGGTCCTGGAAGTGGGAAGGTGTGAGGAGCACCATGGATGCATACAACACTGTCTGTCTGTCTATCGTCCGTCTGCAACACATGCAAAGGAGGAGGAGGAGGAGGTGCCCCCCCCACCCGTCCTCCCACAGAGGAGTTTCCATATCAGTGCTCTGCCACCGTCAACACATCAGCCAGTGTCTCCCACAAAGTTCCTAAACAAAGTTCACAGACACATCCCACACCACAAGGATACAGCAGCCCGGTAGCCTCTCTCATAAGGCCTTACTTTTTAGTTGAACGTTTTCTACAACCTTTCCTACTTTCTCTTAGCACACTTTTTAACTTTTCAACAGATCCCTCCTGTCTGCAGGAGAGAAAACCCGGACAGAAAGAAAATATGTGGTTGTTTCTCCCCAAGCACTGACATCATTAATTGCTTTTTAATTCAACCCCCAAATACAGATGTGTATCAGTTTAATAATTGCTTGCTAATCAGTTAATCCAAACAATTACTTCTGTTTTGTTTCCCTCTTACCACTGTACCCAAAAACCCTTTGCACCATGAGAATCTGCAGAGGAACACACAACAGCATTACCCAGTTACCCCATCACCAGTGTTCTGTTAAACAAACTGGAGAGGGTAAAACTTCAACAAAAACAGCATCAACAAGCACAACAATATGTAACACTTGAATACCCTCTTTATAATGCATTTTAAGCACCATGTGTTCTTTTTTGATGGCAATCTGTATTGCTTCCTGGTAACTGGTAGCCTATCTAAAGCCTTAATGGTGGACAGGTTAGACAAATCCGTCAACAGGACGTCTGAATATAAAGGGAGTCGAGGGGGGAGGGAGGGACAGAGAGCGTCAGAGACAACAGAGCAGTGACAGAGAGCTTGACACCAACTGGGCTGCTGCTGTCTCCTCATGCACATTTTTAAAAAGTTATATTTAGTTTCAATTACTTGCGGCAGGCACCTCGTAGAATATAATCTCCGCAAATCGTACCGCTGATGCCGCTCAATCTCTCAATCTCTCAATCTGAGCTGAAGAGAAAACTAAATCCTTCAACTGCTGGCATGAAGCTGAAATGAGACATTCAGTTAGCATTATACCATATTGAGCCAAATACCTCTCTACCCTATTCAAAGAGCTCTTCATAGGCTTATCTGAAAGACTGATGGCATGTTGAAATAACACAATGGTTAAACTGAAAGGAGATGTTGGGCAGAAATTAAGGTATTAAACTCGAAAGTGTGTGTGTGGGGAGGGGGGTTATTCAGCTATTTGATTTGTAATTTTAGGACCTCTTTAGGGATACATACCAGGGTTTTTCTTTATTTCCACTGTTTTCTACATAAGAGTGAAGACATCACAACTATGAAATAACACATGGAATCATGTAGTAACCAAAAAAGTGTTAAAATCAAAATATATTTTAGGTTCTTCAAAGTAGCCACCCTTTGCCTTGATGACAGCTTTGCACACTCTTGGCATTCTCTCACCCAGCTTCATGAGGTGCTCCTATAATGTAGGAGCACCACATAAAATGTAGGAGCACCACATAAAATGTAGGAGCACCACATAAAATGTAGGAGCACCACATAAAATGTAGGAGCACCACATAAAATGTAGGAGCACCACATAACATGTAGGAGCACCACATAACATGTAGGAGCACCACATAACATGTAGGAGCACCACATAAAATGTAGGAGCACCACATAACATGTAGGAGCACCACATAACATGTAGGAGCACCACATAACATGTAGGAGCACCACATAAAATGTAGGAGCACCACATAACATGTAGGAGCACCACATAACATGTAGGAGCACCACATAAAATGTCTAGCACCACATAACATGTAGGAGCACCACATAACATGTAGGAGCACCACATAAAATGTAGGACACATAAAATGAAGGAGAAAAAAATGTAACACCACATAAATTACACCACATAAAATGTTCACCACATAAAATGTAGGGGCACCACATAAAAATACACCACATAAAATGAAGGAGCACCACATAAAATGTAGGAGCACCACATAAAATGTAGGAGCACCACATAAAATGTAGGAGCACCACATAACATGTAGGAGCACCACATAAAATGAAGGAGCACCAGAAAATAACATTTGTAAATTGATTGAGATACAGCCTGTCTTGGGCCTATATGAATTCTAGATACTTTTGAAGCACATGTGGTACCCTAGAAAGAAAAATGTAACCCTATAAATTACATTTGTTCATTATAAAAGCTAAACAAATACCTGTCATTGAAATTACACAGTAATATGTGAAATATTAGGTTTCTACATTCCTTTTGAGATGCATTACATTGAATACTGTACATTGTCTCTTTAAGAATGTCAGTTTGTGTGTGACCACATCCAAATCTATCATTCATTCATTCATTCATTCATTCATTCATTCATCCATTCATCCATTCATCCATTCATTCATTCATTCATTCATTCATTCATTCATTCATTAATCTCCTGAAGAAGTTGTACCTTTACCATTCTGTCTGTGCCCTCAAATGTTTGGATATACTGGTAAAGTTGCCAGGTTGTTAGCTCGATAGCTAATGAGGTAACATGACTGAACAAGGTGTTAATGGCCACGACATGGTTTTTGAATATAAAATGTGGCCCACATATGTGACCATAAAGGTTGCCCTTTAGAGCCCTGCATGTACATCACAGACAGGCCTATATAAAACCATGCAGAGTGTAACCGGCAGATCTGGGTCAAATGCATAGTATTGTATGGCCAATGACGTGAAAAAGGCAGAGAGAGGCCTGCTGTATGAGAGATGAAGGAAGAGGGTGCTGACAGGACATCCACATCCTTTATCTCTACCCCATCCTTCATCCCTCCATCTTCATCCCTCCATTCCTCATCCCTCCATTCCTCATCCCTCAG
Organism: Oncorhynchus keta; assembly: GCF_023373465.1. NCBI lineage: Eukaryota > Metazoa > Chordata > Actinopteri > Salmoniformes > Salmonidae > Oncorhynchus > Oncorhynchus keta. The sequence goes on along the minus strand of NC_068454.1, from coordinate 67,668,223 downwards.
AGAGTTCCATCATCCTGTAGTATTTGGGCCATGGTGAGGCCAAACAGAGGGCCAAACTCCGTAATGCCAGATCCACTTTTTCTGATCAACTGGGTGGTGAAGATTAGAAACATGTCCTGGAGTGATGTTCATTTCCCAGAAGGTTGATAAATCTCTCCACAGACCTAGCTGGACCCAGATTAACACAGTAAGCTGTCGTCATCCACAGACATACACATCACCGACAAGCCCCTGGAATCCAAACCCTCACATGGATTTACAGGACTGTATGTAAACAATCCCATGCTCTACTTCTCATGTAACCTGATTGTGATTGCCTATGGTTGCAAAATTCCACGGTTTTCCTGATTCGCGGAATAAGGAGGGAATAAGCAGGGAATTGGGATTTCGGGAGAACCTGGGACATTTTGTGAAAGTTACAGAGATTTTTTCAAACCCTATTGCCATTATTGTCTTCAGAAGTCAAGACACTTTCATTCAGTAAGGAAAACTGAAGAGTGATGATGGATGTTGAAAATGAGGGAATACTGCAAGTGGACAACATGGCTCTGTCTGTGTGTAGGCTATGTACGTATCTCTGACGTAGAGCTATGTTTGAGTAATAACATCCATTACTGTAGCCCAGTTACCATCCAAACAGAGAGGGCAGGTTCAAAGGTCGTCACAGAGCTATGTAAAGTCTGTATAGCCTATTTAGGTGGCTATACCAATAACCTGTTTTGATGATTGTTTTCCATACACACACAGAAGCCATGTTGTCTGTTAAGAAGTTCTAAAGCTGCTGAGTTCCCCCCTCACATCGATTGAATGTAGCTTGCTCTCAAACTGTCTCCCTGTCTGCTCAGTCTGACAGCAAGACTCCTTTTGGAGAGGAGAAGAGAAGAAAATGTGAATAAAACACGCATGTTCTGCTTGTTGTAGCACTTAAGGAGTCTTCCTGATGAATCCTGTTCAAAGCTTCAGCTTTGGGAAGAGATCTTCCCAGAAAAGCTGTGACGTTAGTCTCGCTTTGATTTAGGTGAGGAACTGTTCTAAAATAACTAATAGCCTTTTACTCCACTAATATTGTGCTGAGTTGCCAGCTGCACAGTCTCCCGGATTGGCATGAACCTTCAATAAATGCCTTGATTCGGGAGGGAACGTTTTCTCCTTTTCTGCTGATATTAATCAATCGCTTTTAAAACACCTATTAAGGTAAAGCGAAGACAATCTAATTGAAAAGCATGTGTACATACAGGCTAGCATGCAGTAGAGGTTCCATTGACTCTGAGGGAGGACTGAGGGAGATAATGGAATCGATCCCTCAAACTGCTTAAGTTAAGCAAAGGAAAATCAAATCATGTGACCATCCCCTCCCCCTCATGTGCTAATTTATTTACCCAATATAACCCAGGGGCCTGTGATGCAGAGAGAGGCTTGAGCTGGACAAGCCGGTTTGAGCCGTTTACTGCTGCCTGAGCCAAGACCAAGGGCTGGGGGGACGGGAGCAGGGGAGAGGGAGGCTGAGGGCTGGGGATGGAGGGAGAGAGGGAGGCTGAGGATGGGGGGAGAGAGAGGGAGGCTGAGGGCTGGGGATGGAGGGAGAGAGACAGAAAATGAGGCTGAGGGCTGGGGATGGAGGGAGAGAGGGAGGCTGAGGGGAGAGAGAGAGGGAGGCTGAGGGCTAGGGCTGAGGATGGAGGGAGCGAAGGAGGCTGAAGGCTGGGGATGGAGGGAGAGAGACAGATAATAAGGCTGAGGGCTGGGGATGGAGGGAGAGAGGGAGTGAGTGGGTGTGTACGTTGGCTCTGGAACAGAGAAGTAGAGGGGAGGGAGAGCGCTCCAGGCTGGGGCTCAGGGTGTGTACAAAGTGCACTGTGCAGTCTCAGAATGTGTTAAGTGAACTGTGCCTGTGTGTATATATATATATATATATATATGTTTGTGCTCCTGGGGTGTGTGAACTGGTCCTGTTCCAGGTGGTAAAAGCATTAGGGCTCCTGGTGGCAGAGATGAAATGTGCCACAGCCACCATCTGCTGATGAGTCACTCTTCCTGTGCCTCTCTCCCTGCTTCCACTGTGCACAGGGACACGGGCCAGACACTAAAACGTGACCTGTGTGTGTGCGTGCGTGCGTGCGTGTGTGTGAGAGAGAGAGAGAGAGAGTGTGAAATGAGAAAGAGAATGAGATAGATAAGTGTGAGTGAGTGAGTGAGTGAGTGAGTGAGTGAGTGAGTGAGTGAGTGAGTGAGTGAGTGAGTGAGTGAGTGAGTGAGTGAGAGAGAGAGAGAGAGAGAGAGAGAGAGTGAGTGAGTGAGTGAGTGAGTGAGTGAGTGAGTGAGTGAGTGAGTGAGTGAGTGAGTGAGTGAGAGAGAGAGAGAGAGAGAGAGAGAGAGGACTTGACAAGAACTAATTTACATTAGAGAGGCTATGCCCTCGGTCATCACTGACGAGTCATGTTACTAGTGGCTTACAGACTGCAGCTCTTACTTTACATAGGCATTGAGTGGAACAGTTTTTCTACCTACTAGCTGAAAAAGGCAAGGAAAATGTAAAGGCATACAGGGCATATTTTAATTTGAAAGAACAAATCAAGTAAAAGGGCTAGGCGATTCTGGCAGATATTGAAACAAAGGAGGAAGGCTGTGAAGATATCATCTAAAAGTCTAAATGTGTTTTGACATATTACCATAAATGCATTCTGGGAGAGAAAGTTTTGAGAAACATGCTCAGAGTCCAGTCCAGTGTGTTGCTGTGATGGGTGAGCATCACAGCAAAAGTAGGAGCTAGCAGGCTGGAGGACATGCCTCCCTCCACACAGTAATCTCCCCAGTCAGTACTTTGACCGTGCCAAGACTAATGCAGGCATGCATGCTGCCTCCTAGATAGATGCACCAAACCAACGCTTCTGCCTCTCTGTGACAGCTCCCCACCTCCGGCCAACACTGACCCAAATCATCTTCTCTCCTTTTAGTCTCCTTTCCTTTCATGTCCTTTCCTCTCCTCTCCTCTCACCTCATTTCCTCTCCTCTCGAACCTCACATCTACACATATTTTATTTAAAACTAAGCACATTTATGATATTTTATTTCTGTACTCTGATAACTTTCTCATTTGAGAACAGAGATACTTTATTTGTCATTTCCAAAGCCCAAAGCATTGATCACATTCGCTCATTCAACAATATGGTTTTCATATTTGCTTTAGCTGAAGAGCTAATATGTTCAACTAAATTAAACAATCAAATATGAACTCTAATCCTGAGGTGAGACAGTTATAACGCTCTGGGTTTTAACAGAAACAGGAAGTCCTGTGGTACGACACAGACCTCGGATAAAGACCTTATTGGTTTAAAGCACAAAACCCTGGAACAGAAAAAGGCAGAGGCCTGAGAGTTGAGATCGGCTTTTATCTTCATGAAAAACGCTGCTGTCCTGAAATATTCCCATAAAACACTGCCCGCCTGACTGGCCCATCTATATTCCATCCCGTTTGAGGTGGGCGGTGCATAATGATATTTCTGGGCTCAGTGAAAAATGTCTGTGTTCTGGTAATGGCTCACTGACAAGGCTGTGGAATACAAATGTGTTTACTGGGCTGGTTCTGCTCTGCACAACAAACTGCCACATGTCTGACAGATCAAACACGTTGAGTAGGATCATTGAGTGGAGGCATGTAGATGGGGGAGGAAAGCACCACACAACAGCTGCGTCCTAAAAGTAGTGCAGGGGAATAGGGTGCAATTTGGGAAACAATGGCCTTTCTGAATGGATACCATTATGTGCAGCACAGGAGGAAATGTGTTGCAACTGCATGGTCGTATATGAAACACAGTATATGTAACTTTTTGCCCGCTTTGAGGACAATACAGTGCCACTGACACGGCCCGCAACCAAAACATGCGGACTCTCCTTCACTGCAGCCGAGGTGAGTAAAACATTTAAACGTGTTAACCCTCGCAAGACTGCAGGCCCAGACGGCATCCCTAGCCGCGCCCTCAGAGCATGCACAGACCAGCTGGCTGGTGTGTTTATGGACATATTCAATCAATCCCTATCCCAGTCTGCTGTTCCCACATGCTTCAAGAGGGCCACCATTGTTCCTGTTCCCAAGAAAGCTAAGGTAACTGAGCTAAACGACTACCGCCCCGTAGCACTCACTTCCGTCATCATGAAGTGCTTTGAGAGATTAGTCAAGGACCATATCACCTCCACCCTACCCGACACCCTAGACCCACTCCAATTTGCTTACCGCCCAAATAGGTCCACAGACGATGCAATCTCAACCACACTGCACACTGCCCTAACCCATCTGGACAAGAGGAATACCTATGTGAGAATGCTGTTCATCGACTACAGCTCAGCATTTAACACCATAGTACCCTCCAAATTCGTCATCAAGCTCGAGACCCTGGGTCTCGACCCCGCCCTGTGCAACTGGGTACTGGACTTCCTGACGGGCCGCCCCAAGGTGGTGAGGTTAGGTAACAACATCTCCACCCCGCTGATCCTCAACACTGGTGCCCCACAAGGGTGCGTTCTGAGCCCTCTCCTGTACTCCCTGTTCACCCACGACTGCGTGGCCACGCACGTCTCCAACTCAATCATCAAGTTTGCGGACGACACAACAGTGGTAGGCTTGATTACCAACAACGATGAGACGGCCTACAGGGAGGAGGTGAGGGCCCTCGGAGTGTGGTGTCAGGAAAATAACTAAGGAGATGATTGTGGACTTCAGGAAACAGCAGAGGGAACACCCCCCTATCCACATCGATGGAACAGCAGTGGAGAGGGTCGTAAGTTAAGTTCCTCGGCGTACACAACACAGACAAACTGAATTGGTCCACCCACACAGACAGCATCGTGAAGAAGGCGCAGCAGCGCCTCTTCAACCTCAGAGGCTGAAGAAATTCGGCTTGTCACCAAAAACACTCAAACTTCTACAGATGCACAATCGAAAGCATCCTGTCGGGCTATATCACCGCCTGGTACGGCAACTGCTCCGCCCACAACTGTAAGGCTCTCCAGAGGGTAGTGAGGTCCGCACAACGCATCAAACTACCTGCCCTCCAGGACACCTACACCACCCGATGTCACAGGAAGGCCATAAAGATCATCAAGGACAACAACCACCCGAGCCACTGCCTGTTCACCCCGCTATCATCCAGAAGGTGAGGTCAGTACAGGTGCATCAAAGCTGGGACCGAGAGACTGAAAAACAGCTTATATCTCAAGGTCATCAGACTGTTAAACAGCCACCACTAACATTGAGTGGCTGCTGCCAACACACTGACTCAACTCCAGCCACTTTAATAATGGGAATTGATGTAAAATATATCACTAGCCACTTTAAACAATGCTACTTAATATAATGTTTACATACCCTATATTATTCATCTCACATGTCTACTACGTACATACTGTACTCTATATCATCTACTGCATCTTTATGTAATACATGTATCACTAGCTACTTTAACTATGCCACTTTGTTTACATACTCATCTCATATGTATATACTGTACTCGATACCATCTACTGCATCTTGCCTATGCTGTTCTGTACCATCACTCATTCATATATCTTTATGTACATATTCTTTATCCCTTTACACTTGTGTGTATAAGGTAGTAGTTTTGGAATTGTTAGTTAGATTACTTGTTGGTTATTACTGCATTGTCGGAACTAGAAGCACAAGCATTTCGCTACACTCGCATTAACATCTGCTAACCATGTGTATGTGACAAATAACATTTGATTTGATTTTATATAGTACGAGGTCTGACTGGTGCGACCTAAATATATAAATTTTCTTCATTTCACCAGGGACTTACTAACAGCATCCTACAGTGATTCTCAATCACCTCTCGTTTGATCTCTCGTTCTTCTCTCCTCTACTTTCCCCTATCCTCTCTGTGTGTGAGTGATGTATTGACAGGGCCTGTTAGTGATGTATTGACAGGGCCTGTTGCTGCAGAGTAGTGGAGAAAGCTGCTTTTTAAATTAGGAGTGGTGAGCCAGCAACACAGGGAGGGGGGTGCTGTGAGATCAAGGACAAGAGCAAAACTTGAGAGAGAGGAGAGAGAGGAGAGAGAGAGATAATTAAATCTTAGTTTGTTTTTAGAGAGGATGTACTGTATGCTATTAACACCTGTCAAGAACGTATTAAATGTGTCCGTTCATTGTTAATCAGAGGTAAACATTACAGCGGATGCATTGTTTTTAAATCATCAAAAAGTAATTTTGGCACCTGTAGTGCGACCCAGATGCACACAACAGGGCAAGAGAGCCAAGCCATTCACATTAACATATGACAGCTGGCCACAGAGCAATTCAGAGACAATCTGGTGCCAGTCTTCATATAGCTCAGACATAAGAGACAATTTATACATGTCCCCAGGCAACAACAGAGAGAATACCGTTGATGTCTATGGGAGACACTGACTGAGATGATAGAGACAGGAAGACACACAGTCTAAAGAGCCGAGATAGAACAACCCCAAGAGTCTCCACACTCACAGACTTCAACACACATCTCACATGGCTCCACACGCACGCACACAAACACACACAGTCTACATTCATTTCCTCTCACTCGCACCCTGTCGCAGCAGCAGAGCGGTCATGTGACTTTTCTGTCTTCACAGGCCTGTGAGTGTCTACCAGCAGGCACGCCATTGCCGTGAATCTTCGTTAGCACAAATCACTGCTTAATTCACTGCTTAATTCACTGTTCATTAATTAGATGAAGACATGTGGCTATTTCATAAACGGGTAATGCTCCGAAACACAGAAACAGGGAGAAACACACAAGACACTGTAAAATAAGAACAAAATGGAATAACTGTTTACTATTGCTCACATGTCCATGTCTATAAGAACACCTGCTAGGTGTGTAAAAGCAATAATCTGTAGCAAATGCATATTTGTTACAGATACCATGCATCAAATGCATTGATTTCATGGTAGATTGTATAAGGAACAGAGTGAAAACTAAAACGAAGCGGGACATGTGAGTTTTTTTTTACAACTTACATTTTAGCAAACGCCTCGATTTACAGGAGCAATTAAGATTAAATGCCTTGCTCAAGGGCACATCGAAAATACTTTTCACCTAGTTGGCTAAGGGATTCAAACCAGCAACCTTTCGGTTACTGGCCCAACGCTCTTAACTGCTAGGCTACCTTCCACCCCACAACTTCCAGATGTATTTGAAATATTATTCTTGAGATACTGTATCGGTTTGTTGAAATATGAATAGTTCCATAGAGCCTTCACCAATGAATTAGTCATTTTGACAATTTAAATGTATGTTAAAGACACATTTAGCAAACGTGTTCCCAATCTAACGTACTGTCATTTACCCAGAAATCCCAACAGAGGCTTGAATGAGCAGTACTAGTCTTTATGACAAGCCACCAAAACATAACTAAGGGAAATATATTCTCCTCCTGAGCTGTTTTTCCTGCTTAATGTTTGCATTATTTATGCGTCGGAGTGAATGTCCTGCTATATTCTGCTATATTAAATGACCTTTCATGATAATTGCATCTCAGTGTTTGAGCCTAAAGGTAGATAGATGTTATGTAACAGGATAACTATGCTGTATGTTACTTTAAAATGCCAAACATTTGCAGTTCTCCTTTAGATGATTAAACAAATCAGGTTTCAAGAAAAGGTTTCTGTAGCTATATCGAGGCCCATCACATGACCCCACACATGCAGGAGAGTAGGTGATGGGTCTTAATAGATCTTGTGTGCTTACACTGCCATTGCGTGACATGACATCCAACTCAGCGTGACCCTTAGAGAATGCTGATAAGCACAACGCTCCAGTGTGTTGCTACAGGAGGAAAGACTCACAGAGCCACAATGTCTAGAAGAATAGGTGTGAATCAACACAGACTAACCATGACAGATGATCAGGTAACATGCTGTAGATAGAAGAACAGCCCAATATATATTTCCTCTAAACTAACAACAACAACCTCAGGATCAAATATAAAATACATTTTAAAAATCAACAAGATGTCCAGTTTCACAACTTAAGGCACCATCTCCAAGTATTATTTTGATTAAAAATAATTTTAAAAAACAGACTGTAGAGACTTGAAATGGAGGAGGAGGAGGAGGAGGGGGGATGTCGGGTTTATTGGATAAAAATAAGCCTTCTTGCTCACATGAAAATCTCTAAACCACATTATAGCGATGTGGCATTAGATGGAGCCAGCTGTGCCTCTAGTTGTCACATGTCACCTTCAAGCAAGCAGCACAGTAACGGAGGCTGCGTTTCAAATGGAAGCATGTTCCCTATATAGTACACTACATTTGACCAGGGCCCATAGAGCTCTGGTCAAAAGTAGTGCACTAGAACTAAAGGGAATAGGGGGATGCCATCTGGGACACAACCAACAAGAGAGATGCTCCTCTGGTCTCGTCTGGACAGAGAGGACCCTCTGCTGGCTTTAAAGCTACAATCTGGGATTTGTTTCTCAGTAAAACAGCAGTCCATCGAGTGTTTTCCTGTACAGCTGAGATATCGGGCTGTGGATATGTATTTTTTTTACTTAACTCGCAAAGTCAGTTAAGAACAAATTCTTATTTACAATGACGGGCCAATTGTGCGCTGTCCAATTGTGCGCCGTGTGATGCAGCCTGGATTTGAACCAGGTACTGCAGTGAAATGCAGTGTCTTAGACCACTGAGCCTCTCGGGAGCCCCATTTAACCCCTCTCTAAGATTCAATGGGTAAGGATCAAGAGTTGAACTGATTCCCAGATCCCACATTGTACCTTTAACATCTCTCACTGTGTCCCCCAGTCACTGGTTTTATTGCAAGGCTTTCAACTTTTTCTCTGTCTGCACTGAGCTGAGCAGAGCTGCTCGAGGTTAAAGAACAAATCATTTGTCATCAAGCCTTGTTAGAGCAACTGTCATCTAGAAAGCTTTCGACTGTGGGGCATTATGCTACAATGTTGACGACGACAGTAATCAGTCATCATGATTAGTGATCATTGTTCAAACCTGTATTGATTCTTATAATGATCTCTTCCTTCTCTTAGCCTCAGACCTCACTATGAGTATTATTATTCTGCTCAGCAAAGCTAGAATACATACTGCTATGGGGAATAAAATATATTTAAAACAAATAACAGATAGACAAGCCCCCCTCAGAGAGAAAGACACAGCTGCATGTAAGCTCTCACATTTTTCAACATGTTTTTTTTTTACAATAGATTTGGAGTTAGATAAACTTTTGCGGCAGGTACATATTTTTCGGCAGGTGCATATTTTCCGGCAGGTACATATTTTTCGGCAGGTAATATTTTCGGCAGGTACATATTTTTCGGCAGGTGCATATTTTGCGGCAGGTGCATATTTTGCGGCAGGTGCATATTTTTCGGCAGGTGCATATTTTTGCGGCAGGTGCATATTTTTCAGCAGGTGCATATTTTTCGGCAGGTGCATATTTTTCAGCAGGTGCATATTTTTCAGCAGGTGCATATTTTGCGGCAGGTGCATATTTTTCAGCAGGTGCATATTTTTCGGCAGGTGCATATTTTGCGGCAGGTACATATGCGGGATGCTACCCTCCACAGCACGGCCTTTGCTCCAGATCAAAAATCCAAACCTACAACCTAATTTTGACCAAAATTAACCAGAGAGATTACTGCTTCCAAGGTTATTTTTTTCCAAGCTATAGGGAGGGTGCTCTAAACAGCAGAGACCTGAGGACACCATCCATCCTGGAACTGAGTGAGTCGTGTTTGGTCTGATGTTATTTTGAAAGGCCCTCCAAAAAAATGGAAATATGAAAAAGAAAGTACATTACAATGATATATTTTATTTTATGGGGACTGAATGCTGAGTTAAGGCTCCCAGGCCTGCAAGGACAGACCAGATACAAATTCAATTAGAACTAAGGTGTGAAGTAAAAGAGGTCGAGGTCTTTGAGCCCAACAAGTGGCAGGAGTCTTTGAAGCATCCTCTGAAGCCCCCTCCTGCTGTTCAGAGACCATCCACTGGCATTTTATACAAGAAATCTGCCTCCAGAAATAAAAGTGGGTGTGACACCTAGTCCTGTTGCCTGCTGCTTGGATTCCACCTGGCGATCTGTTCACCGCCTGCCCAGGCCTGTCTCCCCCTGTCTGGTACAGGTACCCCCACCACACTCACCCCTCTCTCCCTGGCCTGTCTCCCCCTGTCTGGTACAGGTACCCCCACCACACTCACCCCTCTCTCCCTGGCCTGTCTCCCCCTGTCTGGTACAGGTACCCCCACCACACTCACCCCTCTCTCCCTGGCCTGTCTCCCCCTGTCTGGTACAGGTACCCCCACCACACTCCCCCTCTCTGTTCACCGTCTGCCCAGGCCTGTCTCCCCCTGTCTGGTACAGGTATCCCCACCACACTCACCCCTCTCTCCCTGGCCTGTCTCCCCCTGTCTGGTACAGGTACCCCCACCACACTCACCCCTCTCTCCCTGGCCTGTCTCCCCTTGACTGGTACAGGTACCCCCACCACACTCACCCCTCTCTCCCTGGCCTGTCTCCCCCTGACTGGTACAGGTACCCCCACCACACTCACCCCTCTCTCCCTGGCCTGTCTCCTCTGGTTTGGAAAGATGAATGCCCCTCTTCCCACAGGTGTTATTACTACATCTGAGGGTTTAGAGCTTGAGGTAGTCACCTCAAACAAGTACTTTGGAGTATGGCTAGACGGTGCACTGTCCTTCTCTCAGCACATATCAAAGCTACAAGCTAAAGTTACATCTAGACTTGGTTTCCTCTATCGTAATCGCTCCTCTTTCACGCCAGCTGCCAAACTAACCCTGATTCAGATGCCCATCCTAACCATGCTAGATCAAGGAGTCATCATTTATAGATCGGCAGGTAAGGGTGCTCTTTCGAGCGGCTAGATGTTCTTTACCATTCGGCCATCAGATTTGCCACCAATGCTCCTTATAGGACACATCACTGCACTCTATACTCCTCTGTAAACTGGTCATCTCTGTATACCCGTCGCAAGACCCACTGCTTGATGCTTATTTATAAGCTGCCTGCCATCTAGAACCTCTACACCAGGCAGTATCAGAGGAAGGCCCTAAAAATGTTCAAAGACCCCAGCCACCCCAGTCATAGACTGTTCTCTCTACTACCGCAAGGCAAGCTGTACCGGATTGCCAAGTCTAGGACAAAAAGGCTTCTCAACAGTTTATTCCCTCAAGCCATAAGACTCCTGAACAGCTAATCAAATGGCTACCTGAACTATCTGCATTGTGTCCCCCCCCAACCCCTCTTTTACGCTGCTGCTACTCTCTGTTTATCATATATGCATAGTCACTTTAACTATACATTCATGTACATACTACCTCAATTGGCCCGACCAACCAGTGATCCCGCACATTGGCTAACCGTGCTATCTGCATTGTGTCCTGCCACCCACCACCCGCCAACCCCTCTTTTACGCTACTGCTACTCTCTATTCATCATATATGCAGTCACTTTCACCATATCTACAGCTTGACTAACCGGTGTCTGTATGTAGCCTCGCTACTTTTATAGCCTCGCTACTGTTATAGCCTCGCTACTGGTTTTCACGGACTTTTTACTGTTGTTTTTATTTCTTTACTTACCTATTGTTCGCCTAAAACCTTTTTTGCACTATTGGTTAGAGCCTGTAAATAAGCATTTCACTGTAACCTGTTGTATTTGGCACACGTGACAAATAAACTTTGATTTGATTTGAAACCCTCTTAGACCTCACCCCCCCCTATCTGAGATATCTACTGCAGCCCTCATCCTCCACATACAACACCCGTTCTGCCAGTCACATTCTGCTAAAGGTCCCCAAAGCACACACATCCCTGGGTCGCTCCTCTTTTCAGTTCACTGCAGCGAGCAACTGGAACAAGCTGCAACAAACAATCAAACTGGACAGTTTTATCTCATTCTCTTCATACAAAGACTCAATCATGGACATGCTTACTGACAGTTTAGGCTGCTCTGTGTGTTGGATTGTTGTCTCTACCTTCTTGCCCTCTGTTGTTGTCTGTGCCCAATAATGTTTGTACCATGTTTTGTGCGGCTACCATGTTGTTTTGCTACCAGGTTGTTGTTATGTTGTGTTGCTACCATGCTGTGTTGTCATGTGTTGCTGCCTTGCCATGTTGTTATCTTAGGTCTCTCTTTATGTAGTGTTGTCTCTCTTCTTGTGATGTGTATTTTGTCCTGTATTTATATTGTATTTATTTTTAATCCCCGGCCCCACAGGAGGCCTTCTGTCTTTTGGTAGGCCGTCATTGTAAATAAGAATCTGTTCTTTACTGACTTGCCTAGTTAAATAAAGGTTACATGAAAAAATAACAATATAAAACATACACCCATTGACTGGAAACCTACACACATCTTTCAGCACATGTCCATCTGATGACATTCTAATGCCAGTAGAAAATTACCATCTTAAAATGCACCAGAGAGACAACATAACATGAGTCATGTTTCTCCAGAACGCCAAACCTGTTGTTTAAGTCGTCAGGTTAATCTAAATCACCAGACAGCCTACCTGCACTGACCTCTCTCCTTCTCCCACAATGCAACACAACCACGTTTAAATGTCTAACTCACACACACACACACACACACACACACACACACACACACACACACACACACACACAGAGGAGGGAAAGATACAATCTATATATGATCAATTCCCTGCTTCCCCTGGATGAAAATAACTCATTACAGCTGGGTCTTACTTTCTTTAGGCATTTATTGAGGGTTAGTGATAGCAGGTATCTACACTGCATTCGGATGGCACTCAGACCCCTTCCCATTTTGTTACGTTACAGCCTTATTCTAAAATGTATTAAATAAATGTTTCCCTCATCAATCTACACACAATACCCAATAATGACAAAGCCAAAAACAGGCTTTGAATTTTTGCAAATGTATAAAAAAATCAAAAACAGAAATACCTTAGTTACAGAATGTTCAGACCCTTTGCTATGACTCAAAATTAAACTCCGGTGCATCCTGTTTCCATTGACCCTCCTTGAGACATTTCTACAACTTGATTGCAGTCTACCTGTGGTAAATTCAATTGATTGGACATGATTTGGAAAGGCACACACCTGTCTATATAAAGTCCCACAGTTCTCAGTGCACATCCGAGCAAAAACCAAGCCATGAGGTCAAAGGAATTGTCAGTATTTATGTAATAAGAAAGACTCGGAATACAAGCAATTGAACTGGAGCTTCACATTTACTCAAACGAGTTAGTACCAGAATAACAGAACAACACTGCGCATGACCAAGGGTGCTCCATCCTTAAAGGGGACATCAGTAATTAACAGAACATAACATTCCTTCTCTTATACAATCAGAGTTACTTTTACCAAACCACAACTGAAACATTTCCCAGAACTTGTTGTAGTTATTTTGCATCTTTTAATTTGAACTTGAACAGTTAGTTTTTGTTTATAAGTCTAGTCTGTCTGGTGGACGGTGCCTTCGTTCTGGGTAGCACCTCAGATTGTCTGGAGGCTCCTGAACATCCTCAGTGTGTGCTTGTTCCATTATAGCGTCTGCTATAGCAGCACCTTCATCAACACGCTCCCTTCTTTCAGCCTGGGGTCTCTTTACTGCCCCACGGTCCTCTACAGTTCCCTGTGTGTCACTCTCGGGAGCTCTCTGTGCCTGTTCTCTCTCGATTGTTGTGCTGTTTTCCGTGGAATGCATTTGGTTAATGTGACGCCGCCAGATTATGTCTGGGCTCACTTGAACCTGGTAAGTTCTGGGTCCCGTTTGTGTGTGTACGGCCCCTCATCCATTTCCCTCTTCTGTAGTCTCGCACCATCACTTCCTGTCCTGTTTGGAGATGGCGCTCCCGGCCACCGGAAAGCATCTTGGCTTGTTTGTTCAGCACTTCATTACGGCCGTTTGGCTTCATGATGTCCAGCTGTGTGCGGAGAGGCCTCCCGAACATCAGTGCGGCTGGGCTTTCATTTGTCGTGGCATGTGGGGTGTTTCGGTAGGAGGCCAGGAACTTGTCCAGTTTTGTTTGCAAAGTCCCTTCGTCTCGTTTTGCTGCACGGAGTCCTTGCTTTAGGGTTTGCACAAAGCGTTCTGCCAGCCCATTGGTGGCAGGGTGGTATGGAGCTGAGGTTGAGTGTTTGATTCCATTTACTGTCATGAATCTTGTAAACTCGTCACTTACAAAAGCTTGCGCGTTGTCACTTACCAGCTGCAGTGGCAAACCGAAGCGTGCAAACGTTGTTCTGAGACACTCTATCGTCTGAGCTGAGGTGGAGGAGTCAGTGCAAAACACCTCTGGCCATTTGGAATGGGCATCCACTATAACCAGAAACATGTGCTTTTCAAAGGGACCAGCGTAGTCCACATGAATTCTCTGCCATGGCTCTGCGGGCCATTCCCATGGGTGGACTGGGACAGGAGCAGGCATGTGAAGGGTTTCCAAACATCCGCTACAGTTCTTGGCCATGTTTTCTATCTGTTGATCCAGACCTGGTCACCAGAAGTGGCTCCTTGCGAGCAGCTTCATTTTGACAATTCCAACATGACCTTCATGTAATTGCTGCAAAACTAGATGTTGGCATTTCTGGGGTATCGTGACTCTCATTCCCCACATCAAACATCCTTGGTACGTTGTAATTTAGTTTCTCTGCTGGAAATACGGAGTCAGCTCCTTTCTGCCAGTAGCTGGCCATCCTGACATGGTGTAGGTGTACACTTGTGACAAGGTCACATCTTTCCTTGTCTCCTGTTTGATAACTGTGCTTGTGACTGGTAGTGCCTCGAGCTGAGCGGTATGCAACATGTCCACTGCATCCACCCTCCTTTGTCTTTCTCTTGTACACGGCAGTCTGGATAATCCATCTGCATTTGTGTGGAGGGATGACGGCTTAAACTCAATGTCATACATATGACTGGCAAGGAACAGGGCATATCGCTGTAACCTGGCTGCTGTCATTGCCGGAATGCCTTTCTTTGGACTGAAACTGGAAAGCAACGGCTGGTGATCTGTAACCAGTGTGAAACGCTTGCCATATAGGTATGGGTGGAATTTCTTGACGCCCCACACTAGTGCCAGTGCTTCTTTGTCAATTTGTGAGAAGTTTTTCTCTGCATCATTCAATGTTCGTGACGCGAATGCAACTGGCATCTCTGACCCATCTTTCAGTGTGTGTGAAAGGACAGCACCTAAGCCATAAGGGGACGCATCACAAGCTAACTTCACTGGCATTTCAGGGTTGTAATGCATCAGGACCTGTTCAGATGTTATGAGCTGTTTTGCCTCCAAAAATGCATTTTCACACTGCTCTGTCCACCGCCATGTCCTATTCTTTTCCAGGAGCTGATTTAGAGGCTGGAGTACTGCTGAAAGGTTTGGGAAGAATCTTCTGTAGTAATTGATCAGTCCCGTGAAAGATCTCACTTCTGTGATATTTTGTGGTCGTGGTGCCTGTACCACTGCCTCGATTTTGTCCTGTGTTTTGTGCAATCCATTACAGTCAATCTCATGTCCACAGAAGACAATCTTGTCTTTGAAGAACTCACACTTCTTTAAGTTTGCCTGTAGACCATACTCTTTCAGTCTTTTCAGGACCTCTTCCAGGTTAGCCAGGTGCTCTTTGTCGGTGCGTCCTGTTATGATCATGTCATCCAGGATACACTGGGTTCCTGGGATTCCTTGCAAAATCTGGTCAATAGTTCGTTGCCAAATGGCTGGGGCTGATGCAATGCCAAAAACCAGGCGGTTATACCTGTATAGATCTTTGTGTGTGTTTATTGTCAGGTACTGTTTGGAACTCTCTTCAACCGGTAGCTGAAGGTAAGCCTGTTTCAGATCGATTTTACTGAAGTGTTTCCCACCAGCTAGTGCAGCAAAGATGTCATCCAGGTCTTGGTAGGGGGTATTGGTCCACATGCAACATTGAATTCACAGTTACCTTGAAGTCCCCACACATTCTAACAGACCAGTCTTTCTTCACAATAGGAACTATGGGTGTGGCCCATTCGCTTCTGTCCACTTTTGTCAGGATCCCTGTATCCTGCAAGCGACCGATTTCCGCTTCCACCTTTGGTCTCAGGGAGTATGGAACAGATCTGGCTTTGCAGAATTTGGGAGTTGCATCATCTCTTAGTACAAGTTTTGCTGTGAAGCCTTTTACTGTTCCCTTCTCATCACTGAAAACTGTGTTGTATTTCTTCCGCAAGTGTTCCAGTGTTTGGTCTGTGCCTTTCTCTTTGGACTGGAACGTGTGGAGCATTTTCAAGTCACACCAGTTCAGCTTTATTTTTGAAAACCATTCCCTGCCAAATAATGGGGGCCAGTTCCAGGCACCACATATAGCTGTAACTGCTGTGTTTGCCCCCATAATGCACTCTGATCTGCAACGCCCCCATTGGGCTCAATCTCTCTCCTGAGTATGTCTTCAGCAACACATTTGTGTTCTTCAGCTTGATAGCCTTAAAGTTCTCATTGTAGACGGTAGTGGAAATTATAGACACTGCAGATCCTGTGTCCAGCTCCATTTTGAGGGGCTTCAGAGGGGCAGTCAGATCTCTTAGCAAACTGTATGTTTTTGGGCCAATTAAACTCAACAACGCTGGTACTCTTTTGTTATCAGCAATGTCGTTTGCAATGAAGTACTGTTCCAGTCGTTCAATGTAAGTTGCCCAGTTTTCTTGCGTGTCATCAAACACATCTATTTTCCCGATGCTAGCCATTCTCTTTACCTCCGGCTCCACGGGTCTTTGATCTGCTGCCTCGTTCTCCCCACGTCTTCACTGCTTGCTAGCTGTTGTGCTACAGGGTCAAAATCTTCCTCTCTTCCTACGAACTCCATCTGTATTTGTGATGCACACTGCAGGTAATCATCCTCGTCGCCATTGTAGTGTCTTAACACTTAGTACTTATTTATGTAATGAGAAAGACTCGGAATACAAGCAATTGAACTGGAGCTTCACATTTACTCAAACGAGTTAGTACCAGAATAACAGAACAACACTGCGCATGACCAAGGGTGCTCCATCCTTAAAGGGGACATCAGTAATTAACAGAACATAACAGTGTGGAGGCACAGATCTGGGGAAGGGTACCGTTCTACAGTGGTCACTGCAGCGTACACACAACCCGGTGTGATTAGAACGCTTATTTAGAGGATCCAGTTTCGATTGACACAACTGTCAGCATTTGAGCAAGTAACACAGAAACATTTTGCACAAACACAGTCCTTACAAAGTTATGTCCTGATTGTGGCCACTTTACTTCACAGAAGTTGCAACAGCATACACAATCATCCAAACCAGAAAATGAATGCGACATTAATCCTAGCGCTAATTGAGGAAGAAAATGGAGTAACACAAGCAGTCATATTTAGATAACTCTCGGCTGACAGAAACCACGATATGAATAAGCTAATAGCAATTATGTATAATTCATCACATCACGGGCGAGCTCAACACTGATCAAAATAATTGAGTAAAACACAGAAATCGACAGTAATTCAATGATGGGTAGTTTGTGCGCGCTGCCATGTTTGTTTTTCGTATCAACCAAAGATAAGAGGAGACAAGGTGAGGTTGGTCTGTTTGCAGTATGCATATTGAAAAGGGTGTGTCGTCTACGATCTTTAACTTCCCTTCAGGCACTTCGAGAAGTTTACCTTAAAGATGAGTGAACCATTCCTTCACCTCATTATAACATCTTTGGTCTGACAGACGTTTACATAACACCCAGAATGCAATTTATAACGTCAACAAACATGGCGCCACACATGTGAATACATCTGTAAATACTATATGCTCCATACATACATACTTTATGCTACAGTGTAAACGCCAACACGATATACAGAAAATAAGGCACTTACGTTGAATGGAATGTCCAACATTATTATTTGTAAGGAAAACAACTATGGAGGCAATGTGAGAGCCAGTCAGAAAATGTGGCAGTTCGTGCAAGACTGGGCGAATGTCTGCATACTTGACGTGCGGAAAAATGGGGAAGGGCTCTCCTCGAAGAGGGAACTTGGTCCGGCTCAGTAAAGCCTCAAACATAAATTGTCTGCAACACTGAAATGGGCTACTTCTATGTGAATTAATGAGGAAGCGGAACACACAACAATTCAAAATACTATTTGTTAGAAAATAATTTGAAATTGACCAGTTGAAACATTAGCAGGCAGCGTAACAAACACATTCTGGAACAGTGATTGCATTCTCACATCACCTGCATAAAACAACTCACGCTGGGACAACCGTTAGAGATATTTGGAACTCATGTGATAAGGTTAAATGGAAGAGGTTTATATCCACCAAGACTTTTCCTAGAGCTGAGCAATCGGGTGAGAAGGGCCTTAGTCAAGGAGGTGATCAAGAACCCGATGGTCACTCTGACAGAGCTCCTGAGTTCCTCTGTGGAGTTGAGAGAACCTTCCAGAAGGACAACCATCTCTGCAGCACCACCAATCAGGCCTTCATGGTAGAGTGGCCAGACGGAGGCCACTCCTCAGTAAAAGGCAAATGACAGCACACTTGTAGTTTGCCAAAAGGCCCTTAAAGGACTCTCAGACTAGGGATGGACGGTATACGTATTTTACTATATACCGGTATTTATGCTCCGACCGGTTTTGGTTTTTACTTTACCTTCTATAACGGTATTTTAATGTTTGGTTTGTTAAAATGTGATACGCCGTGAGTAACGTCCATTTGTATAGGTTACCACGCTACTTGAGTCATCCTTCTCCACTCTCTTTCCATGCTGCTTCCCACACAGACCTGGTCCCACCCCGTCACTCTAGGAGCGCATTTGTTGTTGCTTGACCACGAGACACTTTCGTTCAGACTGCATGGTCAATGCAGCACATGCAACAATGTTGATGACCATGATGTTGTTTCCACTTTGATCTTAATATAAATCCACAAGCGTTCTATAATTACAATAGTTTGTGTTTCTTACATCTGCAAACAACTAGTTTGTATTTTCTTAGCAAGTCAAGCTAAATCGTGTTAGCCACTAATGCTAATCGCTAGTTAGTGGGCCAGCAAATGTAGCTAGCTAATACAGCCTGATACCAGTACTGGTGGAGGCTTAAATCAGCATGGTGTTTGTGTAACAGTATCTTCAAAATCAGAGGAATAGGCAAAGCATTAATATATTGGCTATATGAATAAAGATTTAATGTAGCCAAAGATTATAGGGTCCCCTAGGAAACAATGAACATCACTTTGGTTCCTACCCAGTCACAACAACTTGCTAATGGTATTTTCACTAGTTGTCATGTCAAACTACACCGTATTCAAAGTGCCCACTATTATTTACATCCTAACTATAGAATTATAATAAATATTCTATTTCCATGACACCAAAAATTGTCCCTAGTGTTCTGATCTAAATTGCAATTGCAACATTTGGTTAAAAATAAGGCCTAGCATTTTTGCCCATATCGTGGCAGTGTGGAAATGATCTGAAATGAGTGCAGGAAATGCAGAAATGAATGGAAATGCAGGAAATGATTTTAGGTTGAAGTTGAATTGAACATTAAAAAACAATCCTACTGGAGAAAGACCCATTGAAATAAGAATATATATGTTGCCACCCACGCACTACTCATAAAGCAAATGTAGAACTTTTAATCAAAAACATCAAATACTGTCAAATACCGTCAAACATTTGGAAAAAAACATGATATGATATTTGGCCATATCGCCCAGCCTTATTTCAGACAATAAGAAACAAGATTCTCTGGTCTGATGAAACCAAGATTGAACTCTTTGGCCTGAATGCCAAGCATCACGTCTGGAGGAAGACTGGCACCATTCCTACGAGGAAGCATGGGGGTGGCATCATCATGCTGTGGGGATGTTTTTCAGAGGCAGAGACTGGGAGACTAGCCAGGATCTAGGGAAAGATGAACGGAGCAAAGTACAGAGAGATCCTTGATGAAAACCTGCTCCAGAGCACTCAGGACCTCAGACTGGGGTGAAGGTTCACCTTCCAACAGGACAAGGACCCTAAGCACACAGTCCTAAGCACACATCCAAGACAATGCAGGAGTGTCTTTGGGACAAGTCTCTGAATGTCCTTGAGTGGCCAAGCCAGAGTCCGGACTTGAACATGATTCTAACATCTCTGGAGAGACCGGAAAATATCTGTGCAGCGATGCTCCTCATCCAACCTGACAGAGCTTGAGAGGACCTGAAGAGAAGAATGGGAGCAACTCCCCAAATACAGGTGTGCCAAGCTTGTAGCGTCATACCCAAGAAAACTCTTGGCTGTATTCACTGCCAAAGGTGTTTCAGCAAAGTACTGAGTAAAGGTCTGAATGTAAATGTGATATTTCCGTTTTTTTTTAAACCTGGTTTTGCTTTGTTATTATGGGGTATTGTGTGTAGATTGATGAGGGGGAGGGGGAAAAAAAGATTTAATCAATTTTCCCAAATGTGGGAAAAAAATCAAGGGGTCTGAATACTTCCTGAATGCACTGTATAATTAACTAGGCCTTCATGCCATAGAGCAGAGCCCACAATCTCACCCTCTGTTCGCCTGTCAAACTCCAGACCACATTAGCTAGGGCACGCTCCATTTGTGCAGACAATGACTCTGTAACGTATGTGCCTTGCCTGCCTGTCTGCGCTGGCTTCACAGGGACAATTTGTCAACCTAGTGTTGCCACATAGACAATTTAATTCCTTGCTTAACTGGTGCTAGCCACTCCTTAATTGCTTTACATGCACTTTAAATGGGATTTATGCATTTTTCAAGACCCGGCTGTCACTTCCACATGTATATGTCTTGGAGGGGCCACTGTGTCGGAGGTATCAGAAGAAGGATTATTTGCATGGTAGGGCACTCAAGACGTCTCTTATAGAGGGAGAGAGAAGAGCTAACGATTCCAGGGATTCACCACAAGGACATCAAATATATGGATGTCCCAATTTCCTGGAGGGGTGAGAGTAAATATTGTATATGATGCTAGGCTGGCTGTGTGTTCGTGTGGCTCTAAAAGAGAGAGCAGTTAGAGAGTGGTAGTGGAGGTAGAGAGAGTTGGGGGAGATAGAGGTAGGGAAGGTAGTGAGCGGTAGGGGAGGTAGAGAGAGGTAGTGGAGGAAGAGAGAGGTAGGGGAGGTAGAGAGAGGTAGTGGAGGAAGAGAGAGGTAGAGAGAGGTAGGGGAGGTAGAGAGAGGTAGGGGAGGTAGAGAGAGGTAGGGGAGGTAGAGAGAGGTAGGGGAGGTAGAGAGAGGTAGGGGAAGTAGAGAGAGGTAGGGGAAGTAGAGAGAGGTAGGGGAAGTAGAGAGAGGTAGGGGAGGTAGAGAGAGGTAGGGGAGGTAGAGAGAAGTAGGGGGAAATAGAGAGCGGTAGGGGAAGTAGAGAGAGGTAGGGGAGGTAGAGAGAAGTAGGGGAGGTAGAGAGAGGTAAGGGGAAGTAGAGAGAGGTAGGGGAGGTAGAGAGAGGTAGGGGAGGTAGAGAGAGGTAGGGGAAGTAGAGAGAGGTAGGGAGGTAGAGAGAGGTAGGGGAGGTAGAGAGAAGTAGGGGAGGTAGAGAGAGGTAGGGGAGGTAGAGAGAGGTAGGGGAAGTAGAGAGCGGTAGGGGAAGTAGAGAGCGGTAGGGAGGTAGAGAGAAGTAGGGGAGGTAGAGAGAAGTAGGGGAGGTAGAGAGAGGTAGGGGAGGTAGAGAGAGGTAGGGGAGGTAGAGAGAAGTAGGGGAGGTAGAGAGAGGTAGGGAGAAGTAGAGGGAGGTAGAGAGAGGTAGGGGGAAGTAGAGCGAGGTAGGGGAGGTAGAGAGCGGTAGGGGAGGTAGAGAGCGGTAGGGGAAGTAGAGAGGTAGAGGGAAGTAGAGAGAGGTAGGGGAGGTAGAGCAAGGTAGGGGAGGTAGAGAGCGGTAGGGGAGGTAAAAACAGGTAGGGGAGAGTTCGACAGAGTAATTCATATGAGCATACAGACACTTTCATCCAAAGTGCATTTATAGTTCATATTGATATGCAAATATTTATTCAGTGTCTGTGGAGCAAGCATAAATAAAACCCACCATAACCTTGATGTTTCCAGCACCACGCTCTAGCTAACCCAGTGAGCCATTGGAACCAGTGGGGATGAGGTAGGGTGAGGTAGAGAGGGGCTTGGGATGAGGTAAAAACAGTTAGGGGTGAGGTAGAAAGAGTTAGGGGTGAGGTAGAAAGAGTTAAGGGGTGAGGTAGAAAGAGTTAAGGGGTGAGGTAGAAAGAGTTAAGGGGTGAGGTAGAAAGAGTTAAGGGGTGAGGTAGAAAGAGTTAAGGGGTGAGGTAGAAAGAGTTAAGGGGTGAGGTAGAAAGAGTTAGGGGTGAGGTAGAAAGAGTTAGGGGTGAGGTAGAAAGAGTTAGGGGTGAGGTAGAAAGAGTTAGGGGTGAGGTAGAAAGAGTTAGGGGTGAGGTAGAAAGAGTTAGGGGTGAGGTAGAAAGAGTTAGGGGTGAGGTAGAAAGAGTTAGGGGTGAGGTAGAAAGAGTTAGGGGTAAGGTAGAAAGAGTTAGGGCTGAGGTCAAAATAGTTAGGGGTGAGGTAGAGAGACGCTAGGGGTGAGGTAGAGAGTTATGGGAGAGGTAGAAAGAGCTAGGTGTGAGGGGTAATTGCAGGGGCAGAGGCCAGGGCAGGTCCAGACAGGGCACCACATCTCAGTGAGCAGAGCAACTCTGAATCTACACTTCTACAGCACCACACAGCATATCTGTGTAAATCCTGGCTGTGATGACAGCCAATATGTCACATTCCTTCCCCTTTCTAATTTAGTCAGCCTAGCAACAGTTAATCAGCTCAGCTCAGATCCTAAACACTAGAAACCAACCACTGCAGTAAGAGCCCCAGAGATCACAGTCCACAGACCGGCTAGAGAGAGAGGGATGAAATATAGACCCTGCCAAGCTGAACAGAGCTGTACTGCACTGGCCTGCTTACCCATCTACCCTCATGGTTTGAACAATGCTGGAAAGGACATGTGCAATGTCAAAGCTGGCACAGTACAGTTCAGGTCAGAACCCTAACCCAAGGGGGGCTCAGTAGTCGATCCTGTCAACAACATCACTTGACCACAACAATCAATCAGATGGCATCTTTTCATCATCCTACTGTTCCATCACATCATCATGCCTTATTAGTTTGATCCAAATAGGTCAAGCCTCCCTGCCTTACACAACCTGTCTGTACTGCATGATGTGCAGTACACGGCTTACAACCTGAGACTGAGACAACGAGGTACCGTATGGGCGTTACAGGAATATACATTGTATAATATTTGTCTATCTGAAAGGCATACCAGTACCCTCTCTCTCTATTCCCCCAAATCTCCCATGTCTGTCTATGTCTGTCTTTTCTCTCTCTGATGAGTCACTGCCCCAGCCCCTAGGGAGGGAGCTGGGAACAGAACAGAACAGAACAGATCGGGGGATAAAGTTGTGATGTGAATTTAACGGCAGTCAGTCAGGGAAGAGACGGATGGGGAAAAAACGGTTTATTTAAAGAAGACGTCAGACCAGTGGGCACAATTTGTCAAGAACCATTATTAACAGTCACTTCAATGAGATTTAACTGATGTCAAGGGAGGGATACATCTCTATAGATGTGTGTGTGTGTGTTGAATTACTGGACTGGGCAATTTCCCCCAGAAAACGGCAATTTGACAGTACACTCATGGGTAGTTCTGTAACGGTGCACGTATTCATACTGAATCGTTCAGTATGGGGACCTCTGAACCAGAATGATTATATCATAAAAATAATAAAAGTAAACTAGGCCTATAAACTATGCCTAGGCTGCCTTGTATACCATTGCACTGAAAAAAAACATTGTAGGTTATTCCGATAAAACAACTAATGAGAGCCTATGCACAGATTGGTAATAAACATTATCAGCTTAACTGCTGCGTTTAAAACTATAATTTTGTGAGGTGCAGCCAGGAACTAGTTCTGTACGATGGCGAGTGGGTGGGGTAAATAAACCCGAATGTAAGGATCCTCCGTCATCATTTAAATCTCTAGCTGAGAAACATGTTGGCTTCACAGTCGATTACAATGGCGTTGGACAGAGCGTTGTGGATCAAAACGTTAACATTATGTTGCCACTGCTCAACGAGAGTAATCTATGCAGAGTGACGAGAAGAGCGTGTTGTTGTTGTCATAGAGCCTCCGTGTGTCACAAAACAAATGAGCAGATTATCTAATCAATGGACGATGGGATTAAAATGATCTAATTAAAAGTGAAAGGAGAAGGATATGCTAAAACTGAAAAGAGCCAACAGGTAGGCTGCTACTATCTGAGGTGTTGTTATTGGACAGTAGAAAGAGCATGAGCCCTCAATTAGCCTAGCGAGCTAGATCATTTAGCTAAATAACTTCTCTTCGTTTGATGCAGTCAAGACAGGTACTACATAATCATGTTGGATGATTAATAACCTAGCAATGACAAGCTAGAAGTTACTAGCGCGAATCGGCTTGGTAAGGTGGCTTTCTGACTCTCCCTCCCTCCTACTTGCTCCTGTGCTCCTGTGAGACAGTAACACACCGCAAGGCCCCTCCGCCTGCTAGAGCGGCACCTCTCATTACCTTGACGCTTTATCAGCTCAGGTTAATAAAGTAGTTTACAAATTGAATTTTCCGTTGGGAACAAGTCTCTATACTAGAACATGTATTTATGCATATCGAGTCTGGTGGAAAATCCCCAGGTCCATTTCAGAACAGGTTCACATTTTTGGACCCGTGAAGACCTCTACTTTAGAGGCCAAACATAACAATCCATGTCACAACAGACAATGCCAGGAACATGAATGAATGCTATCACAGAAAATAGACTTGGGCCACAAATAGCGTGCTTTTTAGTTTAGCGTCTTTTGCCAAATAAACAAAAAGTTCAAGTTTCCCGTTGTACCGTAACTGAACCGAACCATAAACCCAAAACCGTAATAACCATGGGTTTGGTAAACCGTCACACCCTACTCATGGGCACGCTTGATATGTCAGTATCTCAGTAGATCTATTTGGGGACACTTCCAATGCTTTTGTCCTCTTCCTTCAGCTCCTCTCGCTCTCCTCAGACATGAACAGGAGTGATATTAACCTGACTGGAGAAGGTCTATGCATCAAATGGCACCCTATACCCTATGTAGTGCACTCATTTTGACCAAAATAAGTGCACTACATAGGGAATAGGGTGCCATTTGGACCTCATATGAGGAGAACCCTTCCAATCACTTCAGCTTTGCCAAGCCACTTTCTGCTAGTGTTCTGGGGTGAGAACAGAGAGAGCTGCCAGCTCTGTGAAAGAGTCAGAGTGTTGATGTACTGCGATGGCTTGCAGTCGCTACACTAGCTAGCGTACCTTAGCCTTCCACTAAAACCCAACCATCTCAGTGGCTGAGATGATCTAATTGGCCTTCTGGTCAATACCACACACCCTCACCCCCTTCTCACCTTCTCCTCCTCACCCTGTGATTTGAGCACTAAAACATGTTTAATTTTAAACCATACAAGTTTCAAAGTACTGTACAGTAGTTTTCTTTGCTTCATTTAATTTGCAAATAAAAAAGAACACTTGGAATTGGAACGCTGACTGTGAGCCAGGCCTAATCGCCCAACATCAGCGCCTGACCTCACTAATGCTCTTGTGGCTAAATGTAAGAAGTCCCTGCAGCAATGTTCCTACATCTAGTAGAAAGCCTTCCCAGAAGAGTGAAGGCTGTTATAGCAGCAAAGGGGGGACCAACTCCATATTAATGCCCATGATTTTGGAATGAGATGTTCGACGAGCAGGTGTCCGTAAACTTTTGGTAATCCAGGTTATTTAGACATACTACATACAGTAGCTGAATCCACTAATTTGAAGGGGTGTCCACATGCTTTTCTACCTATAGTGTATTTCAACACCTGTCCCTGTTATTGCCCATACAGTGGTGTGACGTAAACTATATTGTTTACTATATGAGAGCTTGGCGTCTCGAGGCAACATGTGTAGAGGCTTTTCATCATCATAAAATATCACCTTCAGAAAACCTTCACAACGCCATCTGGCTCATACATAAATCAAAACTACATGCACCAGAATGCACCAGGTGTACCTATCACACCTAGAAAGAGCTGCCTGGTGATTCTCTGTGTTTTATAGCCTTTTAGAAGGTTCTGAGCATTTCATCTACTCCCATAGATCACACAGGTCAGACCCCCATTAAGGTCAGATCCCCAGTTAGAAAAACATCCACTTTGGGCAACATGGTAAATGAAAAAAGATTCCTATTTAAATGGATCCTGTCAGATAAGGATGAGTTCAGCCAACATCGATCAAAAGCAGCTGGCGACGAGCAGGGAGCAACATTACATTTGATCATTTCCATTTTGTACTTTTTCCCACCATTGCAAAATGTCACAGCAGTCAGCAAATTGAAAAAAGATAGCCAGCCATTCATGCGTTTCCCTTCCCACATCCGAATCGTATAACTGTTTGAAGACGCTTGTTTGGGCCCACAGCTTTCTAATCTGTCCTTATATAATATATTAAATGATTTGATCCGGGGGGATGAAAGTGAAAGTGCAGACAAAGAGAGAGAGAGACAGAGAGAGAGAGAGACAGAGACAGAGAGAGAGAGAGACAAAGAGTGCGAGAGAGACAAAGAGTGCGAGAGAGACAAAGAGTGCGAGAGGAGAGGAGAGGAGAGAAAGAGAAAGAGAAAGAGAAAGAGAAAGAGAAAGAGAGACTTGCAGTAGCTATAGCAGATCTTTGAGGATACATATTTCTCCCTGGTATCCTTCACACTACCAATTACCATGCTTAACAAACATCCTGCCACCCAACTCGCCCGGAGGTGTTCTGTCTCTCTCAATTCAATTCTATTCAAAGGGCTTTATTGGCATGGGAAACCTATGTTTATATTGCCAAAGCAAGTGAAATAGATAACTAAAGTTAAATAATCAATAAAAATGAACAGTAAAGATTACACTAACAAGTTTCAAAATAATAGACACATTTCAAACGTCATATTATGGCTATGTACAGTGTTATAATGATGTGCAAATAGTTAAAGTACAAAAGGGAAAATAATAATCATAAATATGGGTTCTATTTACAATGGTGTTTGTTCTTTACTGGTTGCCCTTTTCCTGTGGCAACAGGTTACAAATCTTGCTGCTGTGATGGCACACTGTGGAATTTCACCCAGTAGATATGGGAGTTTATCAAAATTGGATTTGTTTTGGAAATCTTTGTGGGTCTGTGTAATCTCAGGGAAATATGTGTCTAATATGGTCTTACATTTGGCAGGAGGTTAAGAGGTGCAGCTTAGTTTCCACCTCATTTTGTGGGCAGTGTGCACATAGCCTGTTTTCTCTTGAGAGCCAGGTCTGCATATGGCAGCCTTTCTCAATAGCAAGGCTATGCTCACTGAGTCTGTACATAGTGAAAGCTTTCCTTAATTGTGGGTCAGTCACAGTGGTCAGGTATTCTGCCACTGTGCACTCTCTGTTTAGGGCCAAATAGAATTCCAGTTTGCTCTGTTTTTTGGTAAATTCTTTCCAATGTGTCAAGTAATTATATATTTTATTTTTTCATGATTTCTCTCTCTGCTCTCTCTCACTCCCTCTCTTTCTCTCCCTCTCTTTATTCTCCACTCTCTCTCTCCACTCACTCTACTCTGTTGCTACTGATGTCACAATCTGTATAAACAAAAACCATCCCATATTACTGTAACAAAGAGATAAAGAGAACGTATGAAAGAGAAACATATCGCTCATTTAAAAAATAGACAGTATACATTACACTAAAAGACCAAAGCTTTGAGAATTGGAATTCTAATTTGTTTCTGAAAGGTAATTTACTACAGTAGCTCATGTAATAGAACAATATCTGTTTTCCTGTTTCTGACGGCAGCGTTTAGTTTGCCCTCTGGCCGGCATTGAGACCTGTTGGTGTTTCATGTGAGTAATGAAATCACATGTTCATTTGACTCTTCCTAGGTGTTCACACCAGGACACACGGGTCCTGATGGACCAGCTGCTACGGTGCTTTCACCCAACAAGGAGGAGGAGGAGGATGAGGAGGATGAGAGGGTAGGAGGCAGGGGTGGTACTAGCTGAAAGCACCATGGGTTGCCTGGCATCATGCCACAACAATATGCCAACATGCCCAAGGTGGTGGTGCTCAGGGCTTGCAGGGGAACAAGTTTTTCCCTCTGAATAACTAGGGAATGTTCACAATCCAACACCCCAAGGGCCACTTCTTTCGTCCCCTGAGATGTGTGGATTTTAGTCAAAACGTTCTACCATTGTGATGCCACATCCTGTACAGCAGACGACTATGTTAAATACGTGAAAAGAAAGTAGCAGGCAAATGTGATCAAATGCAATTTAGGTTAGCCTGCTATAATGAAGCCTGCTATATAGCTTATGTAGCATAGCTCATTGACTTTTCAACAGCAGTCAATAAAGTAGAATGGAGCACTTTAAGTAGTAATGAGTCATTGGTTTCTTCAAAGTTGAAGGCCAACAGTTCTGTAGGCAGTTTTTGGTATTCACTCCACAATATGTGAACCCTAGCTGCAAGCTAAGGCACTAATCCACTGACCTGCAATCAGCAAATTCATTACATATTTAATTTAATAGATGTAAAAGCAGGGGGAAAAGCAGAGGCAAAATATTGTTAAGTGAGATTAGAATTGATCAGTTGGAAGCCTGGGAGCGATGGAAAACAGGCCTGACAAATAGAATGGAACATAGAACAGAACAGTGCACTAGAACTAGAACCCTTTCAGAACCATATCTCCAACAGGGGCCAAGCTCCTCCTTTGAAGTCAGAAATGGAGAATGAAAAGTAATCCTGTAAAATACAGTGTTCTAAATACAGCTGCATACAGATTTCCTCCGCTGGCGGCCGTGGAAGACTTGCCAACAAGGCTCAGTTACCCCAGCATGAGCTAGAGAGAGGAAGCAGCGGTGTGGCTCTCAAACCACTCTACATCCATCCCATGCATGACACCATGCTTTCTCCTGGCCGCCTGTCAAATTGTATGGGTATATTCGAGGGGGAAAAGGCTAAATGAAACCCAGGGGCCTCTTTGCTATCTTCACAGACATGTAAGCAGATTAACATTCGTTTTAGCTCCAGAGAAAGAAACAGAAGGCAGAGTTTTTATTGAAGAGACTGAACTCCTTACTAGGAGCAGGCCAAAGCCTTAATGTCCATGATCAAGAGTGTAAAGGTATGAAAGAAGAAACAGAAGGCTATATTCGATATATGCTGCTGTCGTGCTTTAGTCCTGCACCAACATTGTCTGATCTTAAAGCCTCCAATCACCAGCCATCCACTGTATGTGGTCTGGTGACTATAGAGGATGTCACCTAAAAATGGCCACGTAGGAGTTAGCAAAGCAGCACAAACACACTTCCTCACAGTCAACCCAGTGGGAGACAACGTGAGACACGGCAAGGGCCAGTCAGTCCTTGTAGACAGTCTACAGTGGTAGATAGACAACATGCTAGACAACAATGTTCCATTAATAGCCTGGCAGATCAATGAAACACTTGAGCCAGTCCACACCTGCTGCTTCTGCTGTCCATCAATAAGCAGCAAGACCCACAACACATTACAGTATCTGATAGTACTTTTCCACAGTACTTTCAGAGGAATTGATTGGGGGTTTTAGCCGACAAAAGATACACTGCATATCAGTGATGATGTTGAATGTGAGCATGACCTAATGCACTTACCTGTAAAGTTTGCTCTAGTTCATACTAATAATGGGGGGAGGGGGGGGGATCAACATGGTAAAATATCGGGATATTATATTTGACGATGGTTGGCAAATCATGTTGACAATATCACAATATTATTTTAATTTAGACTCCAGTATTTTTCCTTCATAGCTGTTCTCTCTTCTTTTTTAAAATAGGGAGCCAATAATATCGTACTGTGAGGTCCCTGGCAATTCCCAGCCCTAATTCATATGGCATATTATTTTACTGTTAGTCTATCCTTATATCCTAGTCTTGTGCACAGTGAGACAGTGAGAAGGACAGACTGCAACCGCACATCCTCTTTGCTCTCCTCAGGTTCTGAATTATAAAATGGAATCTACAGCCCCAGAGATGATGTGTCCCATGACAAACGATACGGTCACCTAATAGGTCCCTTTCCTCTCTCAGAGTCAAACCCTTCCCTCATCACTTTCCCTCAGAGTTAGCGGTCCTCAAGCAGTACTAGTGCTGCTGTCACTCCCCATGTTAGCTAACACTACTGTAGTCACTCCTTATGAGCTGCTATGCTGTTGCCGTTGTCGCCAGGCTCAGGCACCACAAGAAGAGGGTTCAAATTAACGACTACAAACACCCCCCAACATAAATCATCTCTGAATGATGAGGCTGGCTGACCTGCATCTCAATGATTTCATGTCTTTCAAGTACAAACTACATGTACTTTGTTGCCCAGATTCCCAAGGTCAGTGAGGACGTCTGGACCAGGCGTCAGAGCAATCGGAGAAATTGGAGCTACCGCGGTGGTCTCTTCATCCAGCAGGCCTTGGCAGGGTTTAAACATCCCCTCTGGTGATCACAGGGGGCCGTTCTCCTGTCCCCCACCTCTGCATAAATAACTCATTAAGTGCAAGGGGTTTGCGTGTGTGTATGTGTGTGTTTGCGTTCATGTGTGGGTGGGGTGGGGGGGCTGTCAATGTTGTATCTGTTATTCTGTTTATTATATACCCTTTCTTATGGATTCCTTAACTAGAGGTTTTGATGATGTGACATATCCTAAGTAGATGTTTAAATGATGTGACACATCCTAACTAGACGTTTTGATGATGTGGCACATCAAGTAGGCTAATTGTCTTCTTTGGCCGACGTATGTAGTCTGTAATGTCATGGCGAACAAAGTTGTCACGGTCAAATAGAACATGTTAAATCATGTTAATTATCGAAGAAAGGGAATACAGGAATACATTACTCTGTGAGTCATTGTTGTGAATGATAGAGACAAAATCAGGTACACGATTCAGGAAGATGATTTCGTCTATGCTGAATATCCATGAAACATCCCACCTGTGAAGTTGTCATTTATTCATACTCAGTGCCACGCAGCCATATTAAAGCATCAAACATATTTAAACAGACTCCTAGGCTCAGTCTGTGTCTGTGTCCATCCACAACTAATGAGTCCCACTCATATTGTTGTAGTAATTTCATTACAGCCCACACTGGAAGCAATTATAGCTCCAAGCATGACAGCTTGACTCAGCATTACCAAGACCTTTCAACAAACAGACAGCAACAGATCATTACCAAGACCTTTCAACAAACAGACAGCAACAGATCATTACCAAGATCTCTCAACGAACAGACAGCAACAGATCATTACCAAGACCTCCCAACAAACAGACAGCAACAGATCATTACCAAGACCTCCCAACAAACAGAGAGCAACAGATCATTACCAAGACCTCTCAACAAACAGACAGCAACAGATCATTACCAAGACCTCCCAACAAACAGAGAGCAACAGATCATTACCAAGACCTCTCAACTAACAGACAGCAACAGATCATTACCAAGACCTCCCAACAAACAGAGAGCAACAGATCATTACCAAGACCTCTCAACAAACAGACAGCAACAGATCATTACCAAGACCTCCCAACAAACAGAGAGCAACAGATCATTACCAAGACCTCTCAACAAACAGACAGCAACAGATCATTACCAAGACCTCTCAACAAACAGACAGCAACAGATCATTACCAAGACCTCTCAACAAACAGACAGCAACAGATCATTACCAAGACCTCTCAACAAACAGACAGCAACAGATCATTACCAAGACCTCACAACAAACAGACAGCAACAGAGTATAAACCAACAGGACATACAGGGCAGACAGCTTCCTCCTGTTCCTGCTCCAAGGGGTGTGTCCTAAATGGCACCCTATTCCCCATACAGTGCACTACTTTCGACCAATTATCTTAAAATAGTGTGCCATTTGGGATGAAACCCATGACAGTAAACAGCCGTGAGGTAACAATCAGAGGCCACGAATGACCCAAAACTGGAATTAGACCACCTCTTCCAGCCCCAGGAAGGATATGAGGATTTGGGAAGATTTGAGATCGGAGCTGAGATATGTCTGGACGTTTTCACCTGGATCAACGTAGCTAGCTAGCTGCTATCCGAGTGACTACTCCTGGCTAACGTTGGTCTCGAAGCAAGCACAAATTAGCCTGGAGCTAGCTCATGCTAGGCCCTTTCTCCCGGCTAGCTAAAGAGGCCCATCAGCCGCTCCTGGGCTACAATACCCGGACCCCTTCTACTGCCGGTACTGAACTACGACGTAATCTGCTCGAGGGGTTACTCAGCTGGCCTCTACATCTCGACATCCCCTGAAAGCCGATATGCTAGCCGCAGCCCGCTAGCTGCTAACCGCGGCCCGCTAGCTGTCTAGAGCATATTGGACTGTTAGCTGTATAGATCCATCTGCCAATTTCTTGGGCCACTATACCTATTTTGCCAATTGGACTTGGACCCTTCTGCTACTCGGAACCCTACTAATCCATCACGACTGGTCTATCGACGTCACCGCATGTGGAGGCTAAAACAGACCGTCAAGACATCCCTCTAAGGCCTTTCTGCTAGCTTGCTAGTCCTGGCCTGCTAGCTGTCTGAATCGCTGTGTCTCCAGCCAGCCCAACCACTCACTGGACCCCTATGACCACTCGGCTATGCATGCCTCTCCCTAATATCAATATGCCTTGTCCATTACTGTCCTGGTTAGTGATTATTGTCTTATTTCACTGTAGAGCCTCTAGCCTTGCTCAATGTGCCTTAACCAACCATTTAGTTCCACCTCCCACATATGCAGTGACCTGGTTTAAACGTCTCTAGAGACAATATCTCTCTCATCATTACTCAATGCCTAGGTTTACCTCCAACTCACATCCTACCATACCTTTGGCTGTACATTATGCCTTGAATCTATTCTATCGCTCCCAGAAACCTGCTTCTTT
Source organism: Oncorhynchus keta (assembly GCF_023373465.1). Classification (NCBI taxonomy): domain Eukaryota; kingdom Metazoa; phylum Chordata; class Actinopteri; order Salmoniformes; family Salmonidae; genus Oncorhynchus; species Oncorhynchus keta. Next base: position 67,635,221 of record NC_068454.1, on the reverse strand, counting down.
TACTCTCTGCTCCGAACGCACTAGATGACCAGTCCTGATAGCCTTTAGCCATACCCTTATCCTACTCCTTCTCTGTTCCTCTGGTGATGTAGAGGTTAATCCAGGCCCTGCAGTGCCTAGCTCCACTCCTTACTCCCCAGGTGCTCTCATTTGTTGAATTCTGTAACCGTAAAAGCCTTGGTTTCATGCATGTTAAGCCTCCTCCCTAAGTTTGTTTTATTCACTGCTTTAGCACACTCTGCCAACCCGGTTGTCCTAGCCGTGTCTGAATCCTGGCTTAGGAAGACCACCAAAACCCCTGAAATTTCCATCCCTAACTATAACATCTTCCAACAAGATAGAACTGCCTAAGGGGGCGGTGTTGCAATCTACTGCAGAGAAAGCCCGCAGAGTTCTGTCTTACTATCCAGGTCTGTACCCAAACAATTTGAGCTTCTACTTCTACCTTTCCAGAAACAAGTCTCTCACCGTTGCCGCTTGCTATAGACCCCATCTGCCCGCAGCTGTGCCCTGGACACCAAATGTTAATTGATTGCCTCCCATCTATCTTCAGAGCTCATGCTGCTAGGTGACCTAAACTGTGACATGCTTAACACCCTGGCCATCCTATAATCTAAGGTTGATGCCCTCAATCTCACACAAATTATCAATGAACCCACCAGGTACAACCCCAAATCTATAAACACGGGCACCCTCATAGATATCATCCTAACCAACTTGCCCTCCAAAAACTCCTCTGCTTTTTTCAACCAAGATCTCAGCGATCACTGCCTCATTGCATGCATCCGTAATGGGTCTGCGGTCAAAAGACCACTCCTCATCACTGTCAAACGCTCCCTAAAACACTTCAGCGAGCAGGCCTTTCTAATCGACCTGGCCCGGGTATCCTGGAAGGATATTGACCTCATCCCGTCAGTAGAGGATGCCTGGTTATTCTTTAAAAGTGCCTTTACTCACCATCTTAAATAAACATGCCCCATTCAAAAAATGTAGAACCAGGAACAGATATACAGTGGGGCAAAAAAGTATTTAGTCAGCCACCAATTGTGCAAGTTCTCCCACTTAAAAAGATGAGAGGCCTGTAATTTTCATCATAGGTACACTTCAACTATGACAGACAAAATGAGAGAAAAAATCCAGAAAATCACATTGTAGGATATTTAATGAATTTATTTGCAAATTATGGTGGAAAATAAGTATTTGGTCAATAACAAAAGTTTGTCAATACTTTGTTATATACCCTTTGTTGGCAATGACAGAGGTCAAATGTTTTTTTTCCCCGAAATTGTTACAACCCCTATTACTAGCCTGTTCAACCTCTCTTTTGTATCGTCTGAGATTCCCATAGATTGGAAATCTGCCGCGGTCATCCCCCTCTTAAAAAGAGGAGACACTCTAGACCCAAACTGCTACAAACCTATATCTATCCTGCCCTGCCATTCTAAGGTCTTCGAAAGCCAAGTTAACAAACAGATTACCGACCATTTCGAATCCCACCGTACCTTCTCGCTATGCAATCTGGTTTCAGAGCTGGTCATGGGTGCACCTCAGCCACGCTCAAGGTCCTAAACGATATCATAACCGCTATCGATAAGAGACATTACTGTGCAGCCGTATTCATCGACCTGTCTAAGGCTTTCGACTCTGTCAATCACTGCATTCTTATTGGAAGCCTCAACAGCATTGGTTTCTCAAATGATTGCCTCGCCTGATTCACCAACTACTTCTCTGATAGAGTTCAGTGTGTCAAATCGGATGGCCGACTCTCTTCTCTGAATACATCAATGATGTCGCTCACCCACGACTGCGTGGCCACGCACGCCTCCAACTCAATCATCAAGTTTGCGGACGACACAACAGCGGTAGGCTTGATTACCAACAACGACGAGACGGCCTACAGGGAGGAGGTGAGGGCCCTCGGAGTGTGGTGTCAGGAAAATAACCTCACACTCAACGTCAACAAAACTAAGGAGATGATTGTGGACTTCAGGAAACAGCAGAGGGAACACCCCCCTATCCACATCGATGGAACAGTAGTGGAGAGGGTAGCTAGTTTTAAGTTCCTCGGCATACACATCACAGACAAACTGAATTGGTCCACTCACACTGACAGCGTCGTGAAGAAGGCGCAGCAGCGCCTATTCAACCTCAGGAGGCTGAAGAAATTCGGCTTGTCACCAAAAGCACTCACAAACTTCTACAGATGCACAATCGAGAGCATCCTGTCGGGATGTATCACCGCCTGGTACGGCAACTGCTCTGCCCTCAACCGTAAGGCTCTCCAGAGGGTAGTGAGGACTGCACAACGCATCACCGGGGGCAAACTACCTGCCCTCCAGGACACCTACACCACCCGTTGTTACAGGAAGGCCATAAAGATCATCAAGGACATCAACCACCCGAACCACTGCCTGTTCACCCCGCTATCATCCAGAAGGCGAGGTCAGTACAGGTGCATCAAAGCTGGGACCGAGAGACTGAAAAACAGCTTCTATTTCAAGGCCATCAGACTCTTAAACAGCCACCACTAACATTGAGTGGCTGCTGCCAACACACTGTCATTGACACTGACCCAACTCCAGCCATTTAATAATGGGAAATGATGGAAATATATCACTAGCCACTTTAAACAATGCTACCTTATATAATGTTACTTACCCTACATTATTCATCTCATATGCATATGTATATACTGTACTCTACATCATCGACTGCATCCTTATGTAATACATGTATCACTAGCCACTTTAACTATGCCACTTTGTTTACTATGTCTACACACTCATCTCATATGTATATACTGTACTCGATACCATCTACTGTATGCTGCTCTCTACCATCACTCATTCATATATCCTTATGTACATATTCCTTATCCCCTTACACTGTGTATAAGACAGTAGTTTTGGAATTGTTAGTTAGATTACTTGTTGGTTATCACTGCATTGTCGGAACTAGAAGCACAAGCATTTCGCTACACTCGCATTAACATCTGCTAACCATGTGTATGTGACAAATAAAATTTGATTTGATTTGCTGCTGGTGATTCGTTGATCCACCTCTACGCAGACGATACCATTCTGTATACCCCTGGCCCTTCTTTGGACACTGTGTTAACTAACCTCCAGACGAGCTTCAATGCCATACAACTCCTTCCGTCCACCTGCCCGTCCGCATCACTACTCTGGACGGTTCTGACTTAGAATATGTGGACAACTACAAATACCTAGTTGTCTGGTTAGACTGTAAACTCTCCTTCCAGACTCACATTAAACATCTCCAATCCAAAATGAAATCTAGAATCGGCTTCCTATTTCGCAACAAAGCATCCTTCACTCATGCTGCCAAACATACCCTTGTAAAACTGACCATCCTCCCGATCC